>NW_027361900.1:4660000-5860000 GCF_039654945.1 Dendrobates tinctorius
ATGAGGGGGGCAGTATTATACCCTATGAGGGGGGCAGTATTATACCCTATGAGGGGGCAGCATTATACCCTATGAGGGGGCAGCATTATACCCTATGAGGAGGCAGCATTATACCCTATGAGGGGGGCAGTATTATACCCTATGAGGAGGCAGCATTATACCCTATGAGGAGGCAGCATTATACCCTATGAGGAGGGCAGTATTATACCCTATGAGGAGGCAGCATTATACCCTATGAGGAGGCAGCATTATACCCTATGAGGAGGCAGCATTATTCCCTATGAGGGGGGCAGTATTATACCCTATGAGGGGGGCAGTATTATACCCTATGAGGAGGCAGCATTATACCCTATGAGGGGGCAGCATTATACCCTATGAGGAGGCAGCATTATACCCTATGAGGGGGGCAGTATTATACCCTATGAGGAGGCAGCATTATACCCTATGAGGAGGGCAGTATTATACCCTATGAGGAGGCAGCATTATACCCTATGAGGAGGCAGCATTATACCCTATGAGGAGGCAGCATTATACCCTATGAGGGGGGCAGTATTATACCCTATGAGGGGGGCAGTATTATACCCTATGAGGAGGCAGCATTATACCCTATGAGGGGGGCAGTATTATACCCTATGAGGGGGGCAGTATTATACCCTATGAGGAGGCAGCATTATACCCTATGAGGAGGGCAGTATTATACCCTATGAGGAGGCAGCATTATACCCTATGAGGAGGCAGCATTATACCCTATGAGGAGGCAGCATTATTCCCTATGAGGGGGGCAGTATTATACCCTATGAGGGGGGCAGTATTATACCCTATGAGGGGGCAGCATTATACCCTATGAGGGGGCAGCATTATACCCTATGAGGAGGCAGCATTATTCCCTATGAGGGGGGCAGTATTATACCCTATGAGGAGGCAGCATTATACCCTATGAGGAGGCAGCATTATACCCTATGAGGGGGGCAGTATTATACCCTATGAGGAGGCAGCATTATACCCTATGAGGAGGCAGCATTATACCCTATGAGGAGGCAGCATTATTCCCTATGAGGGGGGCAGTATTATACCCTATGAGGGGGGCAGTATTATACCCTATGAGGGGGCAGCATTATACCCTATGAGGGGGCAGCATTATACCCTATGAGGAGGCAGCATTATACCCTATGAGGGGGGCAGTATTATACCCTATGAGGAGGCAGTATTATACCCTATGAGGAGGCAGCATTATACCCTATGAGGAGGCAGCATTATTCCCTATGAGGGGGGCAGTATTATACCCTATGAGGGGGCAGCATTATACCCTATGAGGAGGCAGCATTATTCCCTATGAGGGGGGCAGTATTATACCCTATGAGGAGGCAGCATTATACCCTATGAGGAGGCAGCATTATACCCTATGAGGGGGGCAGTATTATACCCTATGAGGAGGCAGCATTATACCCTATGAGGAGGCAGCATTATTCCCTATGAGGGGGGCAGTATTATACCCTATGAGGGGGGCAGTATTATACCCTATGAGGGGGCAGCATTATACCCTATGAGGGGGTGCATTATTCCCTATGAGGGGGGCATTATTATACCCTATGAGGGGGGCAGTATTATACCCTATGAGGGGGGCAGTATTATACCCTATGAGGGGGTGCATTATACCCTATGAGGGGGTGCATTATACCCTATGAGGGGGTGCATTATTCCCTATGAGGGGGGCAGGATTATACCCTATGAGGGGGGCAGTATTATACCCTATGAGGGGGTGCATTATACCCTATGAGGGGGTGCATTATACCCTATGAGGGGGTGCATTATACCCTATCATTATACCCTATGAGGGGGGCAGTATTATACCCTATGAGGAGGGCAGTATTATACCCTATGAGGGGGTGCATTATACCCTATCATTATACCCTATGAGGGGGGCAGTATTATACCCTATGAGGGGGGCAGTATTATACCCTATGAGGGGGTGCATTATACCCTATCATTATACCCTATGAGGGGGGCAGTATTATACCCTATGAGGGGGGCAGTATTATACCCTATGAGGGGGGCAGTATTATACCCTATGAGGGGGTGCATTATACCCTATCATTATACCCTATGAGGGGGGCAGTATTATACCCTATGGGGGGGCAGTATTATACCCTATGAGGGGGGCAGTATTATACCCTATGAGGGGGGCAGTATTATACCCTATGAGGAGGCAGCATTATACCCTATGAGGAGGCAGCATTATTCCCTATGAGGGGGGCAGTATTATACCCTATGAGGGGGGCAGTATTATACCCTATGAGGGGGCAGCATTATACCCTATGAGGGGGTGCATTATTCCCTATGAGGGGGGCATTATTATACCCTATGAGGGGGGCAGTATTATACCCTATGAGGGGGTGCATTATTCCCTATGAGGGGGGCATTATTATACCCTATGAGGGGGTGCATTATACCCTATGAGGGGGTGCATTATACCCTATGAGGGGGTGCATTATTCCCTATGAGGGGGGCAGGATTATACCCTATGAGGGGGGCAGTATTATACCCTATGAGGGGGTGCATTATACCCTATGAGGGGGTGCATTATACCCTATGAGGGGGTGCATTATACCCTATCATTATACCCTATGAGGGGGGCAGTATTATACCCTATGAGGAGGGCAGTATTATACCCTATGAGGGGGTGCATTATACCCTATCATTATACCCTATGAGGGGGGCAGTATTATACCCTATGAGGGGGGCAGTATTATACCCTATGAGGGGGTGCATTATACCCTATCATTATACCCTATGAGGGGGGCAGTATTATACCCTATGAGGGGGGCAGTATTATACCCTATGAGGGGGGCAGTATTATACCCTATGAGGGGGTGCATTATACCCTATCATTATACCCTATGAGGGGGGCAGTATTATACCCTATGGGGGGGCAGTATTATACCCTATGAGGGGGTGCATTATACCCTATCATTATACCCTATGAGGGGGGCAGTATTATACCCTATGAGGGGGGCAGTATTATACCCTATGAGGGGGTGCATTATACCCTATCATTATACCCTATGAGGGGGGCAGTATTATACCCTATGAGGGGGGCAGTATTATACCCTATGAGGGGGTGCATTATACCCTATGAGGGGGTGCATTATACCCTATCATTATACCCTATGAGGGGGGCAGTATTATACCCTATGAGGGGGGCAGTATTATACCCTATGAGGGGGTGCATTATACCCTATCATTATACCCTATGAGGGGGGCAGTATTATATTCTATGAGATGACTGCATTATATTCTATGAGGGGTCTACATTATATTCTATGAGGGGGCTGCTTTATATTCTATGAGGGGGCTACCCCAACTCCTGCTACATAATTAAGACATGTACAACCTTATATTATACCCGGATATTAGTGTGTTTTACCGCACAATTGGTGGTCTGGTATTTTTTATCTATTCAGCTACATAGTGGGCCCCAAGAATGATTTTCTCTGGTGGGCCCAAGGTGTTCCAGTCCGACGCTGTTCACATGTGCTGTCGCTTAGCCCTATTCCTCCCATTCTGTATATGCTTTTTTCATTTTTATTGCCCAGATGTAGTACTTTGCATTTTTCCCTGTTAAAAACCATTCTGTTAGTTGCTGCCCAATTCTCCAGTTTATTTATATCTTTTTGAATCCTCTCTCTCTCTTCTCTAGTATTAGCTATCCCTCCTAGCTTTGTGTCATCAGCAAATTTAATCAGTTTACCCTCAATTCCTTCATCTAAATCGTTGATAAAGATGTTGAACAATACAGGGCCCAGGACAGAGCCCTGTGGTACCCCACTTGAGACATTCTTCCAACTGGATGTGCAGCCATTTACGACCACTCTTTGGGTCCGATCACTAAGCCAGTTATGAATCCACCTTACAGTTGCCTTGTCCATTTCATACCAAGTCATTTTTGTTCAATAAGGATTGTGTGAGATACTTTGTCAAATGCTTTGCTGAAGTCAAGATATACTATATCTACAGCATTTCCCTGATCCACCTGATCAGTGATTCTGTCATAGACGGAAATTAAGTTAGTCTGACATGACTTATTAGTTACAAACCCATGCTGACTCTGTTTAATCACTTCATTCTTATCCAGGTACTGACATACATGTTGTTTAATAATTTGTTCAAAGATCTTTCCTGGTATAGAAGTCAGACTCACCGGCCTATAGTTGCCTGGGTCCACCTTCTTCCCCTTTTTGAAGATTGGAACATTTGCTCTTCTCCAGTCTTCTGGGACTTCTCCTGTACTCCAAGAATTTTCAAATATTATGGAGAGGAGTTCAAAAATTTCTTCTGCTATCTCCTTCAGTACTCTGGGGTGTAGTTCATCTAGACCTGGAGACTTGAATTCATTTAGGTTAGCTAAGTGTTTCCTCACTATCTTTCTGTTTATAGATATCCTGGATTCCTCTATTCCCTTAATAGGACAGTGAAAAACAGTTGATGTTACATTTCCTTTCTGAGAGAAAACAGATGCAAAATAGGAATTTAAAAGTTTGGCCTTCTCAACATCCTTTCTTACCATTTCATCATTTTCATCCGGTAAAAATCCTATAGCATCTTTGACTTTTCTTTTACTTTTGACATATCCCCAAAATCCTTTATTATTGCTTTTGACGTCTCTTGCAAGCCTCAGTTCATTGTCAGCTTTAGCTAATCTGATTTGTGCCCTGCAAGTTCTGCAAACAGCATTATATTATTCTTTAGCTGTGCCTCCCTCTTTCCATTTTATAAACATTTCATTCCTCCTTTTTAGCATGTGCTTAAGTTCTGTGTTCATCCATCCTGGTTTCCTTAAATGCTTCCTATTCTTCCATCTTTTTGGAATTGTTAACAATTGTGCTTGGGAATTTCATTTTTAAAGATTTCCCATCCTTCCTGGACAGTTTTGTCCTTAAGGATAACCAGCCATTGGATCCCTCCAATTCTCTTTCTGAATCCCTTAAAATCTGCCTTTCTGAAATCTAACCTTGACGTCTGAGTCTTCACAGGTCTTCCTCCTCTAGTTATCCAAAATTCTAAAATAGCACGGTCGCTACCTCCTAGGGTACCAGCCACTTTTACCTCCTCAACCATTTCCTCCCTGTTTATAAGGATTAGATCCAAGGTAGCAGATCCCCTTGTTTTCTCCCCTACCTTTTGGAAGATAAAGTTGTCAGCAAGAGAGGATAAGAATTTCCTTGACCTGTTAGTTTTGCCTGAGAGAGATTCCCAACAAATGTCTGGATAGTTGAAATCTCCCATGACAATTATGTCATATTTTTTGGAGAACTTGGCCATTTGATGCATAAAGAGTTCATCCATATCTTCAGCTTGCACAGGCGGCCTGTAGTAAATGCCTACAATGGTGTCCTTTCCATTGTTCTGTCCTTGTATTCTTACCCAAACAGTAAGTAAGTCCTTGTATTCTTACTCTCAACAGGGAATCCCCCATGACCACCACTCTCCGTTTCTTCTTCACAACATTTTTCTTTCTCCATCCAGGAGGATTCTGAAGGCGTACAAGGTTGCTGTTTGTGGGCAGAGTCTTATCCTGATGTATTTCTTCATCATTCTCCTGCGTAAGAGCCTGGTACTGGTTCCTGAGCAGTATGGGTGCTGACTGCCTCCCGATCCTCTGCTTCTCTGGGTCACATGTTTCCAATTCCTCTTGGTATAGTTCATACCTTAGTTTCTGTAATGTTTGGAGGATTGTGTTTGTGTGACTACGTTTGTGTGCCTCTTCTAGTGCGCTTTGTTTTGATTAATTTCCTCTATTTGGTGTAGTGTTGGTTTTTTATTCTGGGACGCTATTTTACCCTGGATGTCGGCGCACCATACTGTAGATACGGACACATCAGGTGTGATATTAATTGTGAAATATTCTGATAATGCTTCCTGCAATTGGGGCCTAATTTTATGGGATGTGATTCGGTAGTTATTTACTCTCCATGGGGAATATGTCGGATAGTTGTATCCCTCTGTAATTTGACCGGAGACCGGGGCGTGGTCCGACCAGGTTATGTTCCCTATCATGGCCTTTTGGATGTCCTGTAATAACCATTTATCTGTGACCATTAGATCAGTTCTGGAATAACTTCTATGGTAGTGTGAGTAGAAGGTGTAATCCCGCTTGGAGGCGTGTAGAACCCGCCAGACATCATAGAGTTGGGGTGGAGAGGTGCCCTGTGTCAGGTCAGGTGCATATGGGTCACCCTCCCAGGACTGTGGGGTACTCGGTACTGGGCCGGTATCAGCAGGATGTGTCACAGCAGCAGTGACCTGGTCCGTGGCCCTGGGCGCCCAAGTAATAGGGGAGATTGAATTGTGGAAATGCAGTGGATTAGATAAATAGTTCGTGATGCCACCTGTGGTGTTCTGCAACTGAGTTGTTAGGCCGACGCTGCATGCAGATCCTCTGGGACTGGTGGTGTGGTGCAGCAAAGATGTTAAATCTCCCCACAGGTGGAGCTGTAGTCCCAGGGCACTGTAAAAAGGAGATAATAGTAGGGAGACGTGGATGGTGCAGAAATGTAGCAGTGTTGAGGATGTTGGCGCCGGAATGAGTGGAGGACACAAGGGCTTGTAGTTCCAAAGCTTTACTCACAGTCTGTAGTACGTACAGGTGCCTGCCTCCGTGCTGTGTCCTCCAGGTCAGGGGCTCAGTCAACCTCCAGGCAAGATGGAATGCTCCATTCCAACACTCCGCCAACATGTACCTTTCTGAACGTCTCCTCTATAGCGCCTTTGAGTGAAGTACTCCCAGTACTGAGTTACACTGGAGTTCCTCCTGTCAGATGTTCCCAAGAACTATACTTATATGGCAGACAGCTGTAGCCTGCTTTGGGGACTCCTTACTCCTAAGTCCCGGCTCACTATCCAAGTTGCTGTTGTGCCCTCAAGTCTTAGATGGGAGTAGTGCATTTACAGCCCACTACTCCTCCGGTGTCTGCTGTAGGACCATTAGTATCTATACAACCTCAGGGACCGGGCCTCGGCCTTGCGCTTAGAACTTCTAGGCATCGTTCTCTCCTAACCCACGTCCTCTGTTCCCTTTTACTCCTACGTTCCGTACTAGTCTTTCCTTCTTATAGAAGATCAGGTTTCTCTTCAATGTCTGTCTCTCTTTCTTTCCTTTCCCGTGCCAGCAGACCCAGATCACTGTCATCTGCTGCAGCACTTCCTTCCTCCATCCCTCTCTCAGGGATCTCCTGACTCACTCTCTCTCTAACTGACCGACTGACTGCTTGACTGCCCGAAATCCTAAACCTTCCCGCTCTTTTTATGTTAGGAGTGGCGGAAGGCACTAAAAAAAATAAATAATTAAAGTGCCTTCGCCACTCGGGGTCCACTGTGCGGTGGATGGCAAAACCGCTGCTGGGAGAGACAGAGCACTAATATGCACAGGGTTCTAACTCACCCAGATGCAATAAGGCAAGCCCTGTTAAAGTACACAGAGCTGCAGGGAAAAATAACACAAAATAGTGTCGCTGAGCCTGTTTACAGCACAGGATCTCAGCAGCACACGTGCGGTAGCCGGAAACCGGAGTAGTTAAGGATAGTCACTACAACCGAGCGGACTTACCGTGTACACGTGTGCTCGGCGTCGCAACTGCGCACGCCTGGAAAGGCTGCAACCGCAAATATCGCAAGCGCGATGCAGGACGCTAAGCTGCTGGAAGATGGAGCTTGTGCGCGTTGGCGCAGGTGCTGACAGAATACCACTCACTCACACAGACGTAATAACCGAGGGAAGGGGTTTCATAATGAATCAGTGACCAGTCCAAGCATCCGTCACCATACACACAGCAGCAGTATAAAAATACTAGCGCATGGCATAGCGGCCATGCGCACTTTTTATAGCGTACGGGACCTGCTAGAAATCTCCAGAGCCCTGAGCTAAGCCAATGGAATCAGGAGCAGGACCTGAGCACCTGACTCCTGAACTCCAATGGGAGCTCGTCCCGTGGGCATGCTCAGAAGTTGGAAAAAAGGACTTAGCCTCTGGAGACAAATGTGAGAACCTGGATTCCCACATAGGCAGCATAGAACCCAGATTCTTAACATTACCCCCCTCCTAGGGCCCCCTCCTCCCTGAACCTTCCGATCAGGGGAGACGAGATCGAAAGGCCTCAGGAGGGACAACCAGGAGACAATAGGAGTGGGAGTTTTAGGAGGAGGCCGCCGTGTAACGGCGGGCGTAGCCACACTCCACTTGGGAAGGCTATCCCGAGCACACAGGGTGCATGCTCGAATAAACTTTTTTACATCCCGAGCCCTGTGCGGCCACCAATACGAACCGGCCAGAGACTTTGTGGTCTGCATATAGCCACGATGGCCGTCCGCATTGGGCGCGTGTGCCCACGCAAGGACTTTAGACCGCTGGCAAGGAGGGACAAAAGCCTCGCCTACCGACTCATCGTCAGACCACTGCGGGGCACTGTCTTCCGGAGAAGCAGCAGGTGGATGAAAACAACCGCATATGGACTCATGAGCCTGACATGTCTCAGAAATGGCGCGAGACACTTCCATGGGCTCGGGTGGCGGAACTTCTGGCTCAGACGGATCCAGAGATTCAAAAAATTTTGGAGCCGGGGTACCTCTCTGTTTGGAATGAACTCGCTCCAAACCACGCTCCGAAAATCGGAGGTCAATCCGCGAGGAGATTGATATTAACTCCTCGAGACTGGTAGGAATTTCTCTCGTGGAGAGAGCATCCTTTACATGCTCCGCTAATCCCTTCCAGAAGACAGGAATCAGAGCCTTGTCGGACCACTCCAACTCGGACGCCAGTGTCCGAAAATGGACGGCGTATTGACTGACCGAGAGTGATCCTTGAGACAAGGAGAGCAGTTGGAGAGAGGTATCGTGTGTAACCCGCGGACCAAGAAACACCTGCTTGATAGCAGTTAGCAGATTAGCTGCGGTCCGGATATCAGGGTCACCACGCTCCCATAGTGGCGTAGCCCATTCCAGCGCCTTACCCGACAGTAGGGATATAATAAAGGCCACCTTGGCCCGCTCTGTAGGGAATTGCGCAGCCAGCAGCTCCAGGTGGATCGAGCACTGGCTGATAAAACCTCTACAGGAGGCGCCATCCCCAGAATATTTTTCGGGTAACGGGAGGCGGGTAACTGTCGGCGTAAAGGCGGACATGGACATACGCCCTACCGCGTCCGTGAGTGCTTGGACAGCAGCCTCTGTGGCCTGCGAAGCTGCGAGAGCTCGCTCAAGGGTAGCCAAGCGAGTCTCGAGCTGTCGCACGCACTGCAACAGTTGCTGCTGATCTGCCATCTCCAGCCAGACCCTGGTGTTATTATTATGTTAGGAGTGGCGGAAGGCACTAAAAAAATAAATAATTAAAGTACCTTCGCCACTGCTGGGAGAGACAGAGCACTAATATGCACAGGGTTCTAACTCACCCAGATGCAATAAGGCAAGCCCTGTTAAAGTACACAGAGCTGCAGGGAAAAATAACACAAAATAGTGTCGCTGAGCCTGTTAACAGCACAGGATCTCAGCAGCACACGTGCGGTAGCCGGAAACCGGAGTAGTTAAATACAGTCACTACAACCGAGCGGACTTACCGTGTACACATGTGCTCGGCGTCGCAACTGCGCACGCCTGGAAAGGCTGCAACCGCAAATATCGCAAGCGCAATGCAGGACGCTAAGCTGCTAGAAGATGGAGCTTGTGCGCGTTGGCGCAGGTGCAGACAGAATACCACTCACTCACACAGACGTAATAACCAAGGGAAGGGGTTTCATAATGAGTCAGTCACCAGTCCAAGCATCCGTCACCATACACACAGCAGCAGTATAAAAATACTAGCGCATGGCATAGCGGCCATGCGCACTTTTTATAGCGTACGGGACCTGCTAGAAATCTCCAGAGCCCTGAGCTAAGCCAATGGAATCAGGAGCAGGACCAGAGCACCTGACTCCTGAACTCCAATGGGAGCTCGTCCCGTGGGCATGCTCAGAAGTTGGAAAAAAGGACTTAGCCTCTGGAGACAAATGTGAGAACCTGGATTCCTGCATAGGCAGCATAGAACCCAGATTCTTAACATTTTATGTATTCTAACTCCACCCGCCTCCCAGCACGTTTCGTGTTCCAAGCAGGGAGCCACAATGTGACTTTGCTACACTACTTTGTGGTGTGGGATGCAGGTGTTGGAGTGTGGTCAGGAGCCTCCAACTTACCTTGATAGTGGGGTACCACACCTCAGTAGGAGGTGCAGTACCTCTGTGGCAACTGAGCCCTCAGGGGCGCCACACTTATACTTGCGTTTTGTTGCTTTGCTTCTCCGGGCTCCTGGGTGAAGAGCTGCCTGATCTCTCCTGTGCCTGCTCTGCTGCACTCATGCTCCTATCCGGTGAGGTCTGACCTGGTGTCAGGAGATAAGACCCTCCACAGTTCTTCATATTGCCGCTGGCTGCATGGTGAGTGCTGCGGCGGCCATCTTGGATTTTCCCAGGCGCCGGCACAAAGAACGGTATCCTGCCCGGCGCTGCGCCCCATCAGTGCCCGGACCCCGTCTGAGGTCGTGGTGAGTGGAATTGCGGGTTTGTTCCCCGTGCCCCCTCAGCTCCTCATCCAGACACGACCCAGTGTCCTTATTATATAAGCTATTCATCTATAAGTGCACAGCATCTATTCCCCTTATAAACTGATATCCAGTGATACATCTACAATCCGTTTACATATATCTACAGTGGGGCAAAAAAGTATTTAGTCAGTCAGCAATAGTGCAAGTTACACCACTTAAAAAGATGAGAGGCGTCTGTAATTTACATCATAGGTAGACCTCAACTATGGGAGACAAACTGAGAAAAAAAAATCCAGAAAATCACATTGTCTGTTTTTTTTTCATTTTATTTGCATATTATGGTGGAAAATAAGTATTTGGTCAGAAACAAAATTTCATCTCAATACTTTGTGATATATCCTTTGTTGGCAATGACAGAGGTCAAACGTTTTCTGTAAGTCTTCACAAGGTTGCCACACACTGTTGTTGGTATGTTGGCCCATTCCTCCATGCAGATCTCCTCTAGAGCAGTGATGTTTTTGGCTTTTCGCTTGGCAACACGGACTTTCAACTCCCTCCAAAGGTTTTCTATAGGGTTGAGATCTGGAGACTGGCTAGGCCACTCCAGGACCTTGAAATGCTTCTTACGAAGCCACTCCTTCGTTGCCCTGGTGGTGTGCTTTGGATCATTGTCATGTTGAAAGACCCAGCCACGTTTCATCTTCAATGCCCTTGCTGATGGAAGGAGGTTTGCACTCAAAATCTCACGATACATGGCCCCATTCATTCTTTCATGTACCCGGATCAGTCGTCCTGGCCCCTTTGCAGAGAAACAGCCCCAAAGCATGATGTTTCCACCACCATGCTTTACAGTAGGTATGGTGTTTGATGGATGCAACTCACTATTCTTTTTCCTCCAAACACGACAAGTTGTGTTTCTACCAAACAGTTCCAGTTTGGTTTCATCAGACCATAGGACATTCTCCAAAAACTCCTCTGGATCATCCAAATGCTCTCTAGCAAACTTCAGACGGGCCCGGACATGTACAGGCTTAAGCAGTGGGACACGTCTGGCACTGCAGGATCTGAGTCCATGGTGGCGTAGTGTGTTACTTATGGTAGGCCTTGTTACATTGGTCCCAGCTCTCTGCAGTTCATTCACTAGGTCCCCCCGCGTGGTTCTGGGATTTTTGCTCACCGTTCTTGTGATCATTCTGACCCCACGGGGTGGGATTTTGCGTGGAGCACCAGATCGAGGGAGATTATCAGTGGTCTTGTATGTCTTCCATTTTCTAATTATTGCTCCCACAGTTGATTTCTTCACTCCAAGCTGATTGGCTATTGCAGATTCAGTCTTCCCAGCCTGGTGCAGGGCTACAATTTTGTTTCTGGTGTCCTTTGACAGCTCTTTGGTCTTCACCATAGTGGAGTTTGGAGTCAGACTGTTTGAGGGTGTGCACAGGTGTCTTTTTATACTGATAACAAGTTTAAACAGGTGCCATTACTACAGGTAATGAGTGGAGGAAAGAGGAGACTCTTAAAGAAGAAGTTACATGTCTGTGAGAGCCAGAAATCTTGATTGCTTGTGTCTGACCAAATACTTATTTTCCACCATAATATGCAAATAAAATGAAAGAAAAACAGACAATGTGATTTTCTGGATTTTTTTTTCTCAGTTTGTCTCCCATAGTTGAGTTCTACCTATGATGTAAATTACAGACGCCTCTCATCTTTTTAAGTGGTGGAACTTGCACTATTGCTGACTGACTAAATACTTTTTTGCCCCACTGTATGTATGAAAACCAGGAGAAAGAATAAGAGCATGCGATAAATGGCATATAAAATAGTCACATTTTATTAGAATAAAGTACTACAGATAATACATATGTAACAATGTGCTAGTCAGACAGAATAGACGGTATCAACCCAAAATACCCTACTCCTCCACCAAGGTGGAAAGGTAGCCCCAGTGTGCTGCATCCCCATATGGGCCCATGTCCTGCAAGTAATAGTATCATAGAAGCGCCCAAACAGTAAGTCCAAGAGTAAATATCCAGAGGTGAAGGAGGAGTAGGGTATTCTGGGTTGATACCGTCTATTCTGTCAGACTAGCACATTGTTACATGTGTATTATCTGTAGTACTTTATTCTAATAAAATGTAACTCTTTTATATGCCATTTATCGCATGCTCTTATTCTGTCTCCTGGTTTTCACAGTGTATTTTGAGCTTGTGCAATTGGCGCTGGTGTTTGGGTTGCTCTTCCCCATCTCCATTACGGCACATTATGTCCAAGAGATTTTTGTTGCCAATACTTCTATGTATGGATTTATCTTACACTTAATAAATACGGTGCACTTATCTCATCCCCACCTTGATAGTGACGCTCTCTTAGGATACATGTTACTCTATGATGGCACTTTTGCACATAGCCACGAGATGGCGCTACAACATTTGACATTTGCCTGAATTTTTATATCTACACGATTTACAAAAATTATATTTTCTTGTGGTAACTCTATACTATTTACCATTAGAAGCTGTGTATTTTTGTAATTATCTGTATGTATACATGATTGATTACTTCTGTCTCTGTAAAAACAATCCCCTTTAACCCTTTCTGACATCGGGTGTAAATGTACTTCCTCCCTTTGATGTGGGCTCCGGCGGTGAGCTTACATCTTTTACGGCACATGTCAGCTGTACTGAACAGCTGCCATTTGCCCCTAACAGCGGCATTTAAAGCTCACTTCCAGCAAGCATGCCGGAAATCCCACCCATCGATGACCTCATCACATGATCATGGGTCACCGATGGGTTGGCATGAAAACCAGAGGTCTCCAGCAGACCTCTATGCTTCTGACTTCCGTAATGCTGTGAGCGCCGCCCGCTAGGCAAAACTGCATGGACCAGGGATCGTCCCGCTGAACTCCCGCTCTGCTATTAACATG
This sequence comes from Dendrobates tinctorius, assembly GCF_039654945.1. Taxonomy (NCBI): domain Eukaryota; kingdom Metazoa; phylum Chordata; class Amphibia; order Anura; family Dendrobatidae; genus Dendrobates; species Dendrobates tinctorius. The sequence goes on from NW_027361900.1 coordinate 4,673,497, forward strand.
GGCAAAACGATACTCAGACAACACAGGGTGAGGGTAACACAGTGTGGCCATGCTTTATTGTACCACAGAACAGGCAGATAACACATAGAACATGAAGAAGAGATGAGGTGGCACTCACCAGTGTAAAAAGTCTGTTCTTTATTGATCAAGCAGTTCACAGCGTGTCCTCAGGGAGAATGGGAGATGGAGTATGCGAGTGACGACGGCCGTTTTGCGCTTCTACGGGTCCACACTTTCTTTACTTGGTGTGCACCCAAAGTGTCCAGTTACATGAGCAAGGATAAGCGCACAATAAAAGTCACTATTACCGGCTTACACAAACAAAAGTCTGTTTTTTTGACCAACTAGAAATCAACACTTAAATTTAAAGCCAACATACAGATAACATTCTATTATTCTTCATTTGCTAAAAAATAGTCATCTGGTTAATTAAGATACAATGCTGTATGGCTTCACAATGCCAAAAGTAAAAAAAAAAATGTTTCTAAAAATATAAAAAGATAAAAGTTCAAGTCACCCCCCTTTCGCCCCTTTCAAAATAAAACAATAACAAAAATCACACATACACATATTTGTTATAGCCGCGTTCAGAATCGCCCGATCTAAAAATATAAAAAAGAATTAACCCGATCGCTAAATGGTGTAACGAGAAAAAATGTCAAAACGCCAGAATTACTTTCCGGCACACAAAAAATAAGCCTTCACCCAACCCGAGATCATGAAAAATGGAGACACGACGGGTATCGGAAAATGGAGCAATTCTTTTATACTTTACCTAATAAAGAGGAATTATTTTTACTGATACAGTGGGTATGGAAAGTATTCAGACCCCTTTAAATTTTTCACTCTTTGTTTCATTGCAGCCACTTGGTAAATTCAAATTCATACTATCTATTCCTGACACTGGAGTGGCTTATACACTTCAGAAGTATATAGTTTGAGGTCTGGGATCTGTCAATATGGGGCTAGTTTTATGACAGTTTCGAATAACATGATACATGATTTTAGCTTTTTTTTTCGTTTAGTCTCTTGAATATAGGTCAATATTAAATATTCTCTTGATGAGTCGTCTTTAGTGAGAATGATGAAACCCATAGAAATGAGAGGCTTGGAGAGTGAGTGTGTAAATGTCACCTCACCCCATATACTGAGATGTGTGGTATATGTTTTTTCTATTAGTCACCTACTGACTAACCTTCAGGGGGTGAATTAAGGGTATAGCTTTACATTTGGAATTAATAAAGTTTAGTTTTATCCTTTTGTCAGCAAACATGAGGAATGACAAGAGACAACCCATTTATGAAGATTCAGTTGTGGTAAAAACTATTCCAACATTATGAACATAAAAAAGGCTTCTCCCCTATGTGACATCTCTGATGTTTATTAACAGTTGATTTCCAAGTAAATATATTTCCCACATTAAGAAAATGGCTTCTCCTCTGTGTGACTGCTCTGATGGCGATCAAGAAGCGCTTTCTGGTTAAAATATTTCCCACATTCTGAACATGAAAAAGGCTTCTCCCCTGTGTGAGTTCTCTGGTGCTTAACACAATTTGATTTCTTGCTAAAACATTTCCTACATTCTGAACATGAAAAAGGCTTCTCTCCTGTGTGAGTTCTCTGGTGCTGAACACAATTTGATTTATTGTTAAAACATTTCCCACATTCTGAACATGCAAAAGGCTTCTCCCCTGTGTGAGTTCTTAGGTGCATAACAAAATGTGATTTATGTGCAAAACATTTCCCACATTCTGAACATGAAAAAATATTCTCCCCTGTGTGGATTCTCTGGTGCTTAACACAATGTAAATCATTGTTAAAACATTTCCCACATTCTGAACATGAAAAAGGCTTCTCCCCTGTGTGAGTTCTCTTGTGGGTAATCAATTGTGATTTTTGTGCAAACGATTTCCCACATTCTGAACAGGAAAAAGGCTTCTCCCCTGTGTGAGTTCTTTGGTGGGTAACTAATTTTGATTTATGTGCAAAACACTTCCCACATTCTGAACATGAAAAAGGCTTCTCCCCTGTGTGAGTTCTCTGGTGCCTAACACAATCTGATTTATTGCTAAAATATTTCTCACATTCTGAACATGGAAAAGGCTTCTTCCCTGTGTGAGTTCTCTGGTGGGTAACAAAATTTGATTTCTGTGCAAAATATTTCCCACATTCTGAACAGAAAAATGGCTTCTCCCCTGTGTGAGTTCTCTGGTGGGTAACAAAATTTGATTTATGTGCAAAATATTTCCCACATTCCGAACATGAAAAAGGTTTCTCCCCTGTGTGAGTTCTCTGGTGGTTAACAAAATGTGATTTCCGTGTAAAATATTTCCCACATTCTGAACATGAAAATGACTTATTTGCTTTAGAAGCAGATTGTTTTTTAATGCCTCTTTTGTAACATTGATTTTCTTTTATAGTCGGTAATGAATCAGAAGATGGGACGTGTTTCATAGGATCAGATGACAGATCTTGGCTGTGAATGGATGATGGTATATCTGGAGTCACTTCAGTTGTATCTTGTAGGATCTCAAGATCATCTGATTTAAAAATTGAAGATGTCAGCTGTCCCTCTGATCTCCTGGTACAGTCATCTGCTAAGATAATAAACTATTACTTTTAAATAAAATATCCTTGAGTTTTATATTTTTGAACATTTCTACTTAAACTGTCCATAAAAACGGCAAGCTATGTAAAAAAACTTTTAATTATTTATCCAAGACAATGACAGTTCACAGTCTAATAGAAAACCTTGTTGGATGAACCAGTAGTGTGCGGTGTTCAACTGTTGGTTCATTCTGCCTCCCAAATATCGAATAGAAAAAAAACCAATCGATGTTATGTAGGCAAAAATAATACCAATTCTCATCTCAGAAAAAACAAGTCCCCACTCAGGTCCATCATCTGTCAATGGAAAAACAGAGGTTCCCGCACTATTAGTGGCTCAAAGGCTGCTGAAAAGCAACAAGGTTTCTATAAACCAAAAAATAAGGAAAAAACAGCACACTCCATTTACCGTATCATAAAAAACCTCCTTTATTTCCGAAAAGCATACATGGACAAGGTTTGTGAGGGCAGGATAAGTGCAGGCATGCAGGCAAGAAACAGGACTACTGCCATTTTGCATTAAACACGCTTCCATGGGTCCAGATCACAACTGGGGACTGCAACCCTCAGCTGTCAGCTTCAGCAAGGCTGGTTATCAAGAATAGAGGGGTCCTCACACTGTTTTTTTTAATTATTTAAATAAATAATTTTAAAAAACCATGTGGGGTCCCCCCCATTGTTGACAACCAGCCTTGCTGAAGCTGACAACTGGGGGCTTTGCCCGGTTCTTCCTACTTGCCCTGTAGTGATGGCAAATGGGGTTCATATTTGTGGGGTTGATGTCACCCTTGTATTGTCAGGTGACATCAAGCCCATGGATTAGTAATGGAAAGGTGTCTATAAGACACCTTTCTATTACTAATCCTATAGTTATATGGTAAATAAAGTCACAGGCAGAATAAAGTCTTTTATTAGAAATGAAACAAAACACAGGGCAAATGTGAAGAGCCGGGCAAAGCGTCAGAATTTCTGGGTTTTCTGGGCAGCTGCGGGCTGGTTATTGTTTAATCTGTATTTGTAGTTTTCAGTTAATGAGATTCTCGTGCTCTGGGGCGGGGCTGTGGGTTGGGCTGTGGGCGGGGCCTTATGTGGTGTTCTGCGTACATATTAATCTGTATTGGCTTATGACACTGATCCATCAGTGACCTGCCCCCTATTTTACATAAAAAAATTACATCCAGAAAAATGTCACCAGCGATGGCGGCGCCTGCATAGTACTATCTATAAGTAAGAGATAGATGCTACTGGACAGGCGCTGCCAGTGTCATTTGTAAATTTTTTTTCTCTAAGCCTCACAATAGCCACAATATTATAGGCATTATCACCAATAATATCAATGCTATTATATGCATTATGTAATAATGGGGGCAGGTCAGTGAGGGGTCAGCGACCTGTCATAAGCCAATACAGAGGAATATGTAATCGGAGCACCACAGAAAGCCCCGCCCACAGCCCCGCCCACAGCCCCGCCCACAGGAGAGATTGTGCAGTAATCTGAATTCCTTAGGATCAAAAACAATGTAATGTATGATGTGGAGTGAATCCATGACACCAGGGCTGGAGCCAACACATCTCCTGCAGGCGGGAATAAATGTATATTACAGCCCTCAGCCACGCACAGCTTAGAGATATATCAGGGCACAGGTGGAATGTTTGTACTTTAGCAAAGGTGAAATCAATTGTATAAAAATAAATTGTCCAGCACAATCAGAAATGAAGTCCTAAAAAAAAAGTGCTAAAAAGACAGAGCAACAATGCTAATAATAGTAAAATAATTGTTATTGAATAATAATAAATAAAATCTGAATTAATATGCAGCTGGATCAAACTGGAGCACGTTTGGAAAATATATGAAAAATGTATTACAGTAAATAAAGCCACAATATTCACAATAGAATAGAAAAATCCTAATACACACTGTCAGTATAAAGCACATTATATAAACTGCCCCTATCATTGCTAATATGGAGGGAATCAAATATCAAAAATATATATGAAATCACAAAAACGGAAAGTGCTGCATTGTGCAAATGTGAAGAGTGTTATAACCAAAGTGCTCTAGTGCCAAAGGTGCTATACAGAAACCAGTGCCACAATCACTGTGTGATAAAGTGCTAATAGTGCAGACACATCATGGGGCATATAACTACAATGTGCCTGTAATAAGGATCAGGTCCATGGGACCCTGGCAGCACACTGTGTATCTCGGTGATACAAGCACATGCACTTTATCCTCGGGTACTTTTGCTGCAGCACTTTGCACCGGATACTTATTACAGGCACATTGTAGTTATTTGCCCCATGATGTGTCTGCACTATTAGCACTTTATCACACAGCGATTGTGGCGCTGGTTTCTGTATAGCACCTTTGGCACTAGAGCACTTTGCTTATAACACTCTTCACACTTGTACAATGCAGCACTTTCCGTTTTTGTGATTATATATATAGGGGCAGTTGATATAATCTGCTTTTATACTGACAGTGTGTATTAGGATTTTTCTATTCTATTGTGAATATTGTGGCTTTATTTACTGTAATACATTTTTCATATATTTTCCATACGTGCTCCAGTTTGATTCAGCTGCATTCAGTTTTTATAATTTAATAACAATTACTTTAATATTATCATTATGTTTTTCCTGTAGTTTATCACAATCCTCCTTGAAATTACCGTATTTTTTGGACCATAAGACGCACCTAGGTTTTAGAGGAAGAAATTAGGAAAAAAAATTGAAGCAAAAAAATGTGGTCAATTCTGTACTTAATATCCCCTACCCTGGTATATATGGCCCCCTCATCCCTATCCTGGTATATATGCCCCCCTCATCCCTATCCTGGTATATATGGCCCCCTCATCCCTACACTGGTATGCATGGATCCCTCATCCCTATCCTGGTATGCATGGATCCCTCATCCCTACCCTGGTATACATGGATCCCTCATCCCTATCCTGGTATGCATGGATCCCTCATCCCTACCCTGGTATACATGGATCCCTCATCCCTATCCTGGTATGCATGGATCCTTCATCCCTACCCTGGTATACATGGATCCCTCATCCCTACCCTGGTATGCATGGATCCCTCATCCCTACCCTGGTATGCATGGATCCCTCATCCCTATCCTGGTATATATGGCCCCCTCATCCCTACACTGGTATGCATGGATCCCTCATCCCTATCCTGGTATGCATGGATCCCTCATCCCTACCCTGGTATGCATGGATCCCTCATCCCTACCCTGGTATACATGGATCCCTCATCCCTACCCTGGTATGCATGGATCCTTCATCCCTACCCTGGCATGCATGGATCCCTCATCCCTACCCTGGTATGCATGGATCCCTCATCCCTACCCTGGTATGCATGGATCCCTCATCCCTACCCTGACATGCATGGATCCCTCATCCCTACCCTGACATGCATGGATCCCTCATCCCTACCCTGGTATGCATGGATCCCTCATCCCTACCCTGGTATGCATGGATCCCTCATCCCTACACTGGTATACATGGATCCCTCATCCCTACACTGGTATACATGGATCCCTCATCCCTACCCTGGTATGCATGGATCCCTCATCCCTACCCTGGTATGCATGGATCCCTCATCCCTACCCTGGTATGCATGGATCCCTCATCCCTACCCTGGTATGCATGGATCCCTCATCCCTACCCTGGTATGCATGGATCCCTCATCCCTATCCTGGTATGAATGGATCCCTCATCCCTATCCTAGTATACATTGATCCCTCATCCCTACCTTGGCATGCATAGATCCCTCATCCCTACCCTGGTATGCATGGATCCCTCATCCCTACCCTGGTATGCGTAGATCCCTCATCGCTATCCTGGTATGCATGGATCCCTCATCCCTATCCTAGTATACATGGATCCCTCATCCCTACCCTGGTATGCATGGATCCCTCATCCCTACCCTGGTATGCATAGATACCTCATCCCTATTCTGGTATGCATGGATCCCTCATCCCTATTATGGTATGCATGGATCCCTCATCCCTACGCTGGTATGCATGGATCCCTCATCCCTATCCTGGTATGCATGGATCCCTCATCCCTATCCAAGTATACATGGATCCCTCATCCATATCTTGATATACATAGATCCCTCATCCCTATCCTGGTATGCATGGATCCCTCATCCCTACCCTAGTATGCATGGATCTCTCATCCCTATCCTGGCATGCATGCCACCTCATCCCTGTCCTGGTATACTGGGTCCCCATCCTTATCCTGGTATGCAGGACCCCATCCATTAAAAAAAACAAACCATTACACTTACCTACCCGGTGCTCCCTCGCAGCATCCTGCTCCGGTGCCAGCAACTGCTATATGCTTGTAAGCAGCGCTGAGAACAGTGAGTATTCATGAATATTTATTTCTCTTAAGTAGCGGCACACGTGACCGCCGGTAGCAGCAGGAAGCTGGTGGCTGACACTGCACAATACTGAAGAGCAATGAATACTCACTGCCCTTTGCGTGCACAGTCCTGGCAGCTGTGCTCTGCTTGTGAGCAGTGCGTGACGTCCCTGCCATGTGCTGCTTACAAGCATATAGCAGTTGCTGGCACCGGAGCAGGACGCTGCGAGGGAGCACGGGGTAGGTAAGTGTAATGGTTTGTTTTTTTAATGTTTTCTGATGGGACCATGCATACCAGGATGTGGATGGGGGTGTGGGCCAATTATATGGATGGGGCCATGTATAGCAGGACCGGGGTTGGAGGCTAATCATATCAAGATACTATTATTAAAGAGAAATGAATATTCATTGCCCTCCAAGCCCATGGGCGTGTAATGCAGTGAATATTCATTTCTCTTTAGCAGCAGGAACAGAAGTTAGCCGCAGTCACCGGCTCCAGCCTCCTGTGACCTGCTGCTCCGCCGATGCCGTTCCCCCACCTCCCCACCACAGCCAGAGCCGGTACATCCGGACTATAAGACGCACCCTCCATTTTCCTCCACATTTTTGAAGGAAAACAGTGTGTCTTATAGTGCGAAAAATATGGTAGTTTTAACACAAATTGAAAAGTCAGGATAAAGGGAAACTGCTGTTATTGTAGAGAAATTCACACTCGGCCTCACTGCACATTTACTGTTGTCGCTCATAAAAGGGAAGTTTGGTCAGAAAGACTGGACCTGGTCTTGTAGGGACCATGAGACATTCAGCAGCACAGAAGGGAGAGAAGATTCATCCAATAAGATCTCAGGGATCTAGGAAGCCAACAGCATCATTACCCTCCGCTTTCTCTTACAGGCCCAGCATAAGATTTTTCTTCAAGTGATTTTCTAACCTGTCAGCACATTCTACGTACGCTGTCATTTGGCTTTATAGTTACAGATCTGGGCAGGTAATGGTCAGCATCTCCTAATCCCAGGGGGTAGGTGGATCCTCCAGGTTGTAAGTTCTATAGAAAAGAGCTTTCAATACCCAAAGTCATTTGAACACTTTTGGGTGGAGGAGAATGTTGCGGTCTAGAGGCAAAATGGTGATCATGGTAATACGGCCGGACTACACCACCAATAAAGCAGCCACAGCCGGTGACAGAGGAATCTGTGACTTCTCTGCATTTAGTGGTTACTACTCACCTGGGTAGTCATAGGTGGGAATCTCCTCTTTACAACACTCATCACCCCTCACATATGTCTCTGTAGTGTTAATATGGGTCAGATCTTCACCCTGAAAACAAATATTGTGAAAGTCACTGACAGATGGGGAAGTCCCATCTATGATCAGCTCTAATCCTGCCATCTCCACCGCTCTCATTACACAAGTATAAAACATATAATACTGGTGGTTAAAACAAGACTGAGCACAAGACCTTCTCAGCCGTCTACACATCATAGGGGAGATCTCCTGACACCTTCTCTCCATCTACCTGATGATCCTGAGGAGCACTGGGATCTTCTTGTTTACAGTCCTGTGGAAGAAGAGGACGGGGACATCTCTCTGGTGTTGTCCTCTTACTGGATAGATCTGGAGGAAACACATACAGGGACAGAATTCATTCTCTACATACAGATAATTATAGGCCGTGTGTATTTAGTCCTGTCTATTACCTGGAGATGTGAGGGGCTGGGGAACCTCCATTATGACGTTCTTGTACAGATCTCTGTGTCCTTCTAAATACTCCCACTCCTCCATGGAGAAATAGACAGCGACATCCTGACACCTGATAGGAACCTGACACATACAATGATACCATCATCCCCCGATCCCTTCATAGTGTTACTGCATAATGTCCCAGCATTCCCAGCAGTGTCACCTCTCCAGTCAGCAGCTCAATCATCTTGTAGATGAGTTCTAAGATCTTCTGGTCATTGATGTCCTCATGGATCAGGGGGTGAGGTGGAGGCCCTGTGATTGGGCTCAGGGGTCTTCCCCATCCCTCAGACACAGGGTCCTGACAGCGATCACTAGAGGTCTTCTTCACCACTGTGTAATCCTGGTTATGGAGAGACACATTAATAAATCTCACTACAGGCATTTCCAGAGTCCTCACCTCTCCAGTTCTGTCCATCTGTTATTCCCATAGATAAGAATGATGTAATGTGACGTCATCAGAATCTCTCACCTCTCCAGTGAGACGGAAGAGGATCTCTAGGGTGAGGTGTAACATCCTCTCCGCCATCTTGTCTCTGTCCATATCCATCCTTGATGGGTAAATCAGGAAAATTCTCTTCTGTAGAAGATCTTCACTGAGAGGATCCGATATTGTAGAGACCTGAATGAGAAGAAGATGATCCGATGTAACATCATAAGAATCCGGTGTAATAATACAATTACTGGAGATAATAAGGGAAACATATGAGGAGATTTATTATCTTACAGGGTTTAGTTTTCTCCCCTGACATCTACTAATAAAACCTATATATTTAGGCCACAGACAACAAGCAGTTTCCTCCTCGGAGTCGGCAGCTGAACACGTTCCTCATAGACTCATCTTCCATAACGCTAATTCTCGTCTCATTACCGACACTGGAATCGGCATTAGCAATACTGCAGGAGATTCATTACACGCGACATGAGAAATAACTCCTTCATGATGAGGACGACATCTTCATCTTCTACTGCGGCTCTAGAGACAGATTTGGCCAGAGTCGGTCACAGCCTCCATCCCCACCGGCCGTCTATATGAAGGTTTCCCGTCTTCCCCGCACTGGAATCTTCTCTCCCGTTAGATCTCAGCTCTGAGTCACACACAGAAGTTTGAGGCTTTTCTGGAAGAACAGGACAGGAGAGATCTGAGGCCGATGTCTCCATGTACAGGGTTTCCCCTCGGGATAAGAGGCTTTTCTATCCCTTTCCCCCAATTAGAGGGGACACCTGTGGATATCGGGGTCTTTACCGGCTGCAGTCCTGGGGGGATTTACTCAGTAACGTGGACGTTGGACAAACGTCACCATCAATTCCCATCAGAGTGAAGGAACATCGCTCCTCTATTCAGCTCTATGGGTACGGAGCGGAGCCGCGTGTGTGTGTGTATGAGGTGTATGGAGCAGAGCCGTGTGTGTGTATGAGGTGTATGGAGCAGAGCCGTGTGTGTGTATGAGGTGTATGGAGCAGAGCCGTGTGTGTACGAGGTGTACGGAGCGGAGCCGTGTGTGTACGAGGTGTACGGAGCGGAGCCGTGTGTGTACGAGGTGTACGGAGCGGAGCCGTGTGTGTACGAGGTGTACAGAGCGGAGCCGTGTGTGTACGAGGTGTACGGAGCAGAGCCGTGTGTGTACGAGGTGTACGGAGCGGAGCCCTGTGTGTACGAGGTGTACAGAGCGGAGCCGTGTGTGTACGAGGTGTACAGAGCGGAGCCGTGTGTGTACGAGGTGTACAGAGCGGAGCCGTGTGTGTACGAGGTGTACAGAGCGGAGCCGTGTGTGTACGAGGTGTACGGAGCGGAGCCGTGTGTGTACGAGGTGTACGGAGCGGAGCCGTGTGTGTACGAGGTGTACGGAGCGGAGCCGTGTGTGTACGAGGTGTGCGGAGCGGAGCCGCGTGTGTACGAGGTGTGCGGAGCGGAGCCGCGTGTGTACGAGGTGTACGGAGCGGAGCCGCGTGTGTACGAGGTGTACGGAGCGGAGCCGTGTGTGTACGAGGTGTACGGAGCGGAGCCGTGTGTGTACGAGGTGTACGGAGCGGAGCCGCGTGTGTACGAGGTGTACGGGGCGGAGCCGCGTTTGTACGAGGTGTACGGAGCGGAGCCGTGTGTGTACGAGGTGTGCGGAGCAGAGCCGTGTGTGTACGAGGTGTACGGAGCGGAGCCGTGTGTGTACGAGGTGTACGGAGCGGAGCCCTGTGTGTGCGAGGTGTATGGAGCGGAGCCGTGTGTGTACGAGGTGGACGGAGTGGATCCGCGTGTATACGAGGTGTACGGAGCGGAGCAGAGTGTGTACAAGGTGTACAGAGCGGAGCCGTGTGTACGAGGTGTATGGAGCGGAGTCGTGTGTGTACGAGGTGTACGGAGCGGACAGGAGTAAGAAGAGCCGGACAGCCCATCACTAACCTGCCAAGCCGCACTCCACATATATGACTGCTCTGTGTGCACAGGACCTGTGATGAGGTCACAAGAGGGGAGGAGTCAGGGGTCACATGATCAGGGGCCTCAGTGTGTGCAGGACTCTGCTGTGCTGGTTGTCATGGTGCTAGATGAGGGGAAGTTTTTGTGTGGGGTCAGGAGGGGTTTACAGGGTGGATGTAGCAGAGCCGTGTGTGTACGAGATGTACGGAGCGGAGCCGTGTGTGTACGAGGTGTACGGAGCGGAGCCGCGTGTGTACGAGGTGTACGGAGCGGAGCCGTGTGTGTACGGGGTGTAAGGAGCGGAGCCGTGTGTGTACGAGGTGTACGGAGCGGAGCCCTGTGTGTACGAGGTGTACGGAGCGGAGCCGTGTGTGTACGAGGTGTACGGAGCGGAGCCCTTTGTGTACGAGGTGTACGGAGCGGAGCCGTGTGTGTACGAGGTGTACGGAGCGGAGCCGTGTGTGTATGAGGTGTACGGAGCGGAGCCGTGTGTGTACGAGGTGTAAGGAGCGGAGCCGTGTGTGTACGAGGTGTACGGAGCGGAGCCGTGTGTGTACGGGGTGTAAGGAGCGGAGCCGTGTGTGTACGAGGTGTACGGAGCGGAGCCGTGTGTGTACGAGGTGTACGGAGCGGAGCCGTGTGTGTACGAGTTGTACGGCGTGGAGCCGCATGTGTACGAGGTGTGCGGAGCGGAGCCGCGTGTGTACGGAGCGGAGCCGTGTGTGTACGAGGTGTACGGCGTGGAGCCGCGTGCGTACGAGGTGTATGGAGCGGAGCCGTGTGTGTACGAGTTGTACGGCGTGGAGCCGCGTGTGTACGAGGTGTACGGCGTGGAGCCGTGTGTGTACGAGGTGAGCGGAGCCGTGTGTGTACGAGTTGTACGGCGTGGAGCCACGTGTGTACGACATGTACGGAGCGGAGCCGCGTGTGTACGAGGTGTACGGAGCGGAGCCGTGTGTGTACGAGGTGTACGGCGTGGAGCCGCGTGTGTACGAGGTGTGCGGAGCGGAGCCGCGTGTGTACGAGGTGTGCTCTGTATACACCCGTATACCCCCAGCTTCAGTCGCAGATCCCTCAGTGTACGCTGTATACACCTGTATACCCCAACTTCGGTCACAGGCGCCTCTGTGTACGCTGTATACACCCGTATACCCCCAGCTTTGGTCGCAGACCCCTGTGTACACGATTCAAGGAAGCTTTATTGGCAGGACTAAATACACATTAGTTTTGCCAAAGCAAGTGTACAAAAGGGAATAGGGATAGGGACTGTAGGGATGTTGGGTAGGGGTTGTAGGAAAGGTGGATGGGGGCAGATCCAGGATGGGGATATAGAAGTCCATGGCATAGGGAAGGTGAATGGGGGGGCATGGGGCATATCCAGGGTGGGTGCCATAGAAGTCCATGGCATATCACAGTTCTCTTTCTCGCAGTCTATGACATTCGCTCACATATTGCCCTGCTATCTCCACTTCTTTCTCTTCTCCCCCAACAGGATATATGTTTTCTCTTCCTCCTTCATGGTGATGAAATGCGGGAAGAGATGTGAGAGTCTCCTGAAGTGAGTGTCCCTCACTGCTGAGTACTTGGAGCAGTGTAGCAGGAAGTGGGTCTCATCCTCCAGGGCCTCCTGGTCACAGTTTTGGCACAGTCTTTCCTCCCTGGGCTTGTAGCTCTGCCTGTGTCGGCTGGATTCGATGGCCAGACTGTTGGCACTGAGTCTATACCGGCTCAGGATCTTGCAGTCTCTGGGGTCCGGGAGTTTCTCCAGATATGGGGCCAGTCTGTAGTCTCTCTGTAGACTCTGGTGCATGGTCAGTTTCTGTGAGCTGATGATGTCGTTCTTCCAGTCACTTACGTACCTCTCCTGGCCTTCGTCTACCATCTTCCTGATTCCGGCTTTTGTTAGGTTGCTGTGATTGGTGTTCTGGTCAGGTTGGGTTTGGGTGAGCTGTTCCGAGGGTCCTGGTTTTTCTGTTTCACCTACATGTGTCAGGGCTTTATGGTGATGGGAGCTTGGATTGCTCCTTTGTAGGTGAGCCCGGAATGACAGTGCCTTCTTTAGAACCGTTAGGTGTAGAGGGAATCTGCCCAGCTCGGCCCGGCAAGTACTGTTGGAGGTGCTCCGATGGACTTGGAGAAGGTGATTGCAGAATACCAGGTGGAATATTTCTGTTGGGCTGGAATCCCACCTTGACCAGTCTGGGTAGGTGTGAGGGCCCCAGACTTCGCTGCCATACAGGAGGATTGGGGCGATGATAGAGTCGAAGATTTTTAACCAGAGCCTCACTGGTGGCTTCAGACGGTAGAGTTTCCTTCGGATGGCATAGAAGGTTTTGCAGGCCTTATCTTTCAGGGTCTCTATGGCTTGTTTGAAGCTCCTTGACCGGTGAATCTCTAGGCCCAGGTAGGTATATTTGTCCATTCCTGTAAGGGCGCAGTTGTTGAGGAAAGATAAAGGGTGCTGGTCTGATTTTCTCTTCTGGAACACCATGATGTTGGTTTTCTTTGCGTTGACCAGTAGTGCTCAGGTGGAGCTGAATTTCTCTAAGATTTTCAGGTTTTCTTGGAGACCTTTCTTGGTTGGTGACAGAAGCAGCAGGTCATCTGCATACAGCAGGAATTTCACCTGCACGTCGTGGAGGGTTAGATCTGGTGCTGTGGAAGATTCCAGAGCGGTAGCCAGCTCGTTGATGTAAATGTTGGAGAGCGTTGGGCTTAGGCTACAGCCTTGTCTGACTCCACGGCTCTGCTGGAAATAGGCGGTTCTTCTACCGTTCACACTCACACTGCAGAGGTTCTTGGTGTAGGAGCTTTTGATAACATCGTAGGTCTTTCCTCCTATTCCACTCTCCAACAGTTTCAGGAATAAGCCTGGGTGCCACACCGAATCAAAGGCCTTTTTAAAGTCTACAAAACAGGCGTATATCTTCCCGTTCTTTGTATTGTGGAAGTGTCTCTGAATGAGGCTGTGCAGGGTATAGATGTGGTCGTTAGTGCGGTGGTTTGGCATGAATCCTGCTTGGCTCTTGATGAGGACGTTGTGCTCGGTGAGGAAACTGAGGATCCTCTTGTTCAGGATGCTGTTGAACAGTTTTCCCAGGTTGCTGCTGACTCATATTCCTCTGTAGTTGGCAGGGTCATACCTGTCCCCATTCTTGTGGATGGGTGTGATGAGGCCTTGATTCCAGGTACGAGGGAAGTAGCCGGCACTTAGCACAATATTGAAGAGTTTAACCATTGCGACCTGTATTTCTGGTGGGCTGTACTTCAGCATTTCTGGTAGGATTCCATCCAGGCCACCGGCTTTTCTACATCTTATGGAAGAGATTCTCTCTGCTACTCCCTGTAATGTAATAGGTGTATCCACGGGGTTTTGGAAATTTTTTACTTTTTCCTCCATTGCTTTTAGTTTTGCCATTATGCTTTCCTGTTCTTGGCTTAGTTCTTCCTTTGGGATGTCTTTATAGAGGTCTCTGAAGTACTGGAGCCAGATGTTGCCATTTTGGATATGGATGTTGCTTTTTCTTGTCTTTTGTGCCCATGTGTTCCATAGTTCCCAGAAGGAGTTGTCTTGGAGGGCATCTTGGAGTTGGTTGAGCTTGGTATTGATGTAACTCTGCTTCTTCCTCCTGAGGATGGTTTTGTACTACCTTTGTATGGTTTCATAGGCTTCCGTCAGACCCGGGTGGTTGGGGTCTCTGTGTTTCTTGTTTGAGGCTGTTCTCAGGGTCTTCCGTACAGCTTTACATTCTCTGTAAACCATCCATTGATCTGTTTTTATTTTGGTCTCTTGTAGTTGACTTTTTTAATGTCGGACAGTCTGGCCATTGCATAGAATATATTGTTGAGGTCTTTGGCAGCTTGACTCACTCCCTTTGGGTTAGGCTGGTACTCGTAGTTGTAGAAGTGGTGGAGCATCCGCTGTATTTCAGGTCTGCTGGGAGCCTCTTTATACTTTAATGCTGACATTTTGTGCCATTTTTTAGGATGGAGGCCGGGTGAAGAGGCCACTCTGCTGTGGCTTTTGAGTGGATAGTTTCTCTGTAGATTTCAGGTACAGAAGAAGCTGGCTGTGGTCTGACAGGTGCGTTTGTGGGGAGACTATGAAGGCACTGATATTTGCCAGGTTCTCTACTACACTTCTCCCTACATGGGAGTTTAGTGTACACCTCCCTAAGGAGTCCCCTTTGGTTCGTCCATTAAGAATATGAAGTCCTAAACTTCTACATACGTTCAGGAGCTTTTTACCACTTTTGTTGACTGTACTGTCATAGATGTTTCTCTCTGTGACTACTGAGTCTTGGTCATCATTCTCTGCTCCAAATATGTAGATGTTCCCATCCGTGGTCAGGAAGTCGTTTTCTCTCCCTGTTCTTGCATTGAGGTCTCCAAAGATGAGAACTTTGCCCAGGCCCTGGTAGTGGGCGGCTTCTCTTTGTTGGATCTCGAAGCAGTCTGGATTGAAGTAGGGTGACTCTGGTGGTGGTATATAGGTGGAGCAGAGGTGGACATCAGACTAGGAGGTGAGGATGGAGCTGCTGATCCTGATCCATATGTGGCTGCCTCCTCTCTTCACCGGTTTGATGCACTGGTGGAGCTCCTCTTTATGCCAGATCAGTATTCCTGCTGAGCTCTGGCCCTGTTTGATGTTTTTAATTTTCAGGACAGGGACAGAGATTTCCCTGTATCCGATGGGCACCAGAGATTCATTTTCGGCTCTGGTCCATGTTTCCAGGAGGATCTGAATGTCTTAATTTCACAGTCTTTGTATAAAGTCAGGGTCATTTGTTTTACATCCAAAGGTCGAGGTGTTGTGACCCTGAATATTCCAGCTGCTGATTGTAAGTGAAGTCATGTTTCTATATATCTTGGGTGTATATACCTTGTAATGAGTATGGCTGTGTAGATCAAACTGGATTTCTGACTGTTCTGTAGATGTGGTTGGTTGCATCCACTCACATTAGTTTCCTGCATAGTGCGCTGAGCAGAGTCTTTATCTCATCCATATCTCTGCTCTGCATGTATCTGTGTGGGGTCGGTGGACCCCTCTGTGGAGGTCTCCTCCTCTGATGGTCTGATTTTGGGTGAAGAGCTTTGTTTCCAGCTTCTGGAAATAGGACTGGGGTTTTCTGCCTTTTTATTGTTGGGGGTCTTTCAGTGTGATTATGGTCACTGTTGAGTCCAGGCCTCGGTCCTCTGTTTAGTACAATGTCTTTCAGCTCTTTGGCCAGGAGGCTGACCCCTTGTTTGTTGAGGTGTTTATTATCATACAGGTGATGGTGGTTTATGGAAAGGTGTTGTGCCAGGGTCACATTTGGGACAGTCTTGACCCTTTCTGTCAGTTCCATATTGATACTTTGGGTGGTTTGCCTGGATATATCCTTTGTTGGGAGCAGAGATGACAGAATGATTTTGCTGTCTGGGAATTTTAGTTTTGCCGTCTTTGCTAATTGGATAAGTTGTCCTGTGATCTGCTGGTGCTGGTCTGGCAGATTGTTTGTATGATAATATGGTTTGGGTTGGTAAACCGTGGATTACTGATGACCTCTGTCACCTGTTCAATAGTTGCAAAGTGAACTTTTCTGACCCATTTTCCTGGGAATAGCCATCGTGTATTTAGGTACTTCCCATTTGAGTCCATTATTAGGACAATGTCAGGACTTTGTGATGTCTGGGGTGGGTTAAGTGGCCGCTGATGGGGGTCTGTGATGCTGGCTTTGCTGGTGGTTGGTTCTCTTCTCTTTTCTATCTCTCTAGTTTCTGGTTCACTTTTATTGGTTTCAGGATTGGTCGTATTGGTTATTGTTGTGCTGTTTTTTGGCATCTTCACATTCTGGTCAGTGGAGGCCATGTTGTCTGCTCTCTGGCTTGCTTCCTTTGCCCCCTGCTGGGTCAGATGGTGAGGGGTCTGTGTTTTTAGTTCTGCGATCTCCTTTATGAGTCTCTCATTGTCATTTTGTAATTCACGCATTTCTTCTCCTATCTTCTGTAGAGCTGACTTGTACACACATTTCAGTTTATTGATCTCACTTGTTACTTGGTCATTTGCATTTCTATGCGAGTTTCTTTGAAGCTCTTCCCTAATTTGGACCAGTTCTCTTTCTAATTGGGATAGGCAGTCTCTGATGGCCTCAGGGGAGAGGTGTGAAGAGTTGGGGGTTGAGGAGCTGAACCTAGAGGTCTCTGTAGAGATATGAGCATTAGAAGTGGCCTCTAGGGGTTGTTTTTTAAAGATTTGTGCCTGTTCTCTGATATGAGTAAAGTGGTTTTCAAACTGCTGCAGATTGTCCTCGTCCCTTGCACCATGACGGTGCCATCGTTGTATAGGCTTATGGTAAGTGAGTTGGTGTCATCATCTGCTTGGCTTCTGATTTTAATCTGCCGGCTATTATTAGTGTTGCACTTAGACATATATTTATAATATTTGCACAGGGTGGTGTGCCAGGCTGAGAGTTGATCTGTGTAGAATAGCAGGTTGGTTTTTCATAGAATCATAGAATCGTAGAGTTGGAAGGGACCTCCTGGGCCATCTGGTCCAACCCCCTGCTCAAAGCAGGATTCGCTAAATCATCCCAGTCAGATGTCTGTCCAGTCTCTGTTTGAAGACTTCCATTGAAGGAGAACTCACCACTTCTCGTGGCAGCCTGTTCCACTCATTGATCACTCTAACTGTCAAAAAGTTTTTTTCTAATATCTAATCTGTGTCTCCTCCCATTCAGTTTCATCCCATTGCTTCTAGTCTTTCCTTGTGCAAATGAGAATAAAGTTGATCCTTCTACAATGTGACAGCCCTTTAGATATTTGTAGACAGCTATTAAGTCTCCTCTCAGTCTTCTCTTTTGCAAACTAAACATTCCCAAATCCTGCAACCTTTCCTCATAAGACAGGGTTTGCAGACCGGTCACCATTCTGGTCGCTCTTTTCTGAACTTGCTCCAGTTTGTTGATGTCTTTTTTAAAATGTGGTGCCCAAAACTGGACACAATATTCCAGATGAGGTCTGACCAAAGAGGAGTAGAGGGAAATAATGACTTCACGTGATCTAGACTGTATGCTTCTTTTAATACATCCTAGAATTGCTTTTGCCTTTTTTGCTGCTGCATCACACTGTTGACTCATATTCAGTCTGTGATCTATTAGTATACCCAAGTCTTTTTCACATGTGCTGTCACTTAGCCCTATTCCTCCCATTCTATATATGCTTTTTTCATTTTTATTGCCCAGATGTAGTACTTTGCATTTCTCCCTGTTAAAAACCATTCTGTTAGTTGCTGCCCACTTCTCCAGTTTATTTAAATCTTTTTGAATCCTCTCTCTCTCTTCTCTAGTATTAGCTATCCCTCCTAGCTTTGTGTCATCAGCAAATTTAATCAGTTTACCCTCAATTCCTTCATCTAAATCATTGATAAAGATGTTGAACAATACAGGGCCCAGGACAGAGCCCTGTGGTACCCCACTTGAGACATTCTTCCAACTGGATGTGCAGCCATTTATGACCACTCTTTGTGTCCGATCACTAAGCCAGTTATGAATCCACCTAACAGTTGCCTTGTCCATTTCATACTTAGTCATTTTTTCAATAAAGATTGTATGAGTGACTTTGTCAAATGCTTTGCTGAAGTCAAGATATACTATATCTACAGCATTTCCTTGATCCACCCAATCAGTGATACCGTCATAGAAGGAAATTAAGTTAGTCTGACATGACTTATTAGTTACAAACCCATGCTGACTCTGTTTAATCACTTCATTCTTATCCAGGTATTGACATACATGTTGTTTAATAATTTGTTGAAAGATCTTTCCTGGTATAGAAGTCAGACTCACCGGCCTATAGTTTCCTGGGTCCACCTTCTTCCCCTTTTTGAAGATAGGAACAACATTTGCTCTTCTCCAGTGTTCTGGGACTTCTCCTGTTCTCCAAGAATTTTCAAAGATTATGGAGAGGGGTTCAAAAATTTCTTCTGCTATCTCCTTCAGTACTCTGGGGTGTAATTCATCTGGACCTGGAGACTTGAATTCATTTAGGTTAGCTAAGTGTTTCCTCACTATCTTTCTGTTTATAGATATCCTGGATTCTTCTATTCCCTTAATAGGACAGTGAATAACAGTTGATGTTACATTTCCTTTCTGAGAGAATACAGATGCAAAATAGGAATTTAAAAGTTCAGCCTTCTCAACATCCTGTCTTACCATTTCATCATTTTCATCCTGTAAAAATCCTATAGCATCTTTGACTTTTCTTTTACTTTTGACATATCCCCAAAATCCTTTATTATTACTTTTGACATTTCTTGCAAGCCTCAATTCATTTTCAGCTTTAGCTAATCTGATTTGTGCCCTGCAGGTTCTGCAGACAGCATTATATTCTTCTTTCGATATGCCTCCCTCTTTCCATTTTATAAACATTTTTTTCTTCCTTTTTAGCAAGTGCTTAAGTTTTGTGTTCATCCATCCTGGTTTCCTTAAATGCTTCCTATTCTTCCCTCTTTTCGGAATTGTTAACAACTGTGCTTTGAGAATTTCATTTTTCATGATTTCCCATCCTTCCTGGACATTTTTGTCTTTAAGGATATCCAGCCATTGGATCCCTCCAATTCTCTTTCTGAATCCCTTAAAATCTGCCTTTCTGAAATCTAACCTTGACGTCTGAGTCTTCACAGGTCTTCCGCCTCTAGTTATCCAAAATTCTAAAATAGCATGGTCGCTACCTCCTAGGGTCCCAGCCACTTTTACCTCCTCAACCATTTCCTCCCTGTTTATAAGGATTAGATCCAAGGTAGCAGTTCCCCTTGTTTTCTCCCTTACCTTTTGGAAGATAAAGTTGTCAGCAAGAGAGGATAAGAATTTCCTTGACCTGTTAGTTTTGCCTGCGTGAGATTCCCAACAAATGTCTGGATAGTTGAAATCTCCCATGACAACTATGTCATATTTTTTGGAGAACTTGGCCATTTGATGCATAAAGAGTTCATCCATATCTTCAGCTTGCACAGGCGGCCTGTAGTAAATGCCTACAATGGTGTCCTTTCCATTGTTCTGTCCTTGTATTCTTACCCAAACAGTTTCCACAGAACTCCCAGTCTCTGAAGCTTCAATCTCTGTGCAGATATACGCGTTTCTAACAAACAATGCGACACCCCCTCCTCGTTTATCAAGTCTGTTTCTTCCAAATAAGTTGTATCCTTCTAGTCTTGTATTCCAATCATGTGTATTGTCCCACCAAGTTTCAGTGATTCCAATGACATCATATTTCTTTTCCTGTGTTATTAGTTCCAATTCTCCTTGTTTGTTGCCCATGCTTTGTGCATTAGTATAGAAACATTTTATTTTGTGATTGGTTTCTCTTTCTCCAATATTTTTATTAATTAGGTTCTTTCGTCTTTGTTCTTCCTTTCCACTTCTAATAGCAGAGTTCTCAATAGCATTTGTAAGGTGTATGGCTTTTTCTGGTCTTTTGCTTCCCTTCCCATGTTGTTCTAGTTTAAAGCTCTCCTTACAAGTGTAGCAAGGCGACTTCCAAATACCTGCTTTCCAGTCTTCGTAAGGTGCACCCCATCTCTAGCAAGTAGTCCATCGTATAAGTAGTTCACTCCATGATCCAGAAATCCAAATCGTTGCTGACTGCACCATCGACGTAGCCAGTTGTTCACCTGCAGTATCTTATTCCACCTCCTTGTTCCATGGCCATCCACTGGGAGGATGGAAGAGAAGACCACCTGCGCTCCCAGTTCTTTCACTTTCTTGCCTAAGTCTTCAAAGTCTCTGCAGATGGTTTCCAGGTCGTTTCTTTCGGTGTCATTTGTCCCCACATGTAGTAGCAGGAATGGGTAGTCATCTGTAGGTCTGAAGAGTCCTGATATCCTGTCAGACACATCTTTAATTTTTGCACCTGGAAGACAGCACATTTCTCTTGAAGTTATATCCGGTCTGCAGATAGCGGCCTCTGTTCCTCTCAACAGGGAATCCCCCATGACCACCACTCTCCGTTTCTTCTTCACAACATTTTTCTTTCTCCATCCAGGAGGACTCTGAAGGCGTACAAGGTTGCTGTTTGTTGGCAAAGTCTTATCCTGATGTATTTCTTCATCGTTTTCCTGCGTGAGAGCCTGGTACTGGTTTCTGAGCAGTATGGGTGCTGACTGCCTCCTGATCCTCCTGCTTCTCTGGGTCACATGTCTCCATTCCTCTGTTTCTTCAGGTGCACTTCGAATTTCTTCTCTTTCTGTAACATGAAGAGATAATTCTGCTCTGTCCAAGAACTCTTCACCTTCCTTAATGATCTTCAACGTAGCTAACCTCTCTTCGAGATTTTGCAACTTTTCCTCCAACAGGGACACAAGCTTGCATTTGTGGCATGTGAAGTTTGGCTTTTCCACTGGTAAATCTGTGTAAATCTTCCTCTTTGGTGTAATCAGCAATAAGAGTTTCTGGTTTCTCTCTGATTGTGATTCCTTTCCTGGCTTTACTGCTCCTCTGCCCATGTGTTGTCTCCATGTCTGACCCCCTGGTGTCCTGTGTCTCCAGCTCTGTGCTTTGCTCATTTACTCCTTCTAAATTTTGGTTTTCCATTTTTGTGGTTATATAGTAATTATAATCCTTATTTCTAAGAGGGTTAATTTGTAAGAAGTCTATAGGTTGTTTGGGGTTGCAGGATGGTACTACCTTTGGATGCTCAGGTCTCTGGATGTCCAATGAATGCTGCCTGTTGTTTGCAGTCTGTCCTCGAAGAGATTCTTGCTTGGTCCTTTAAATCTTCAATGTCTTCCTCTTTCATAAATAACCTAAAGTCCAGCTCAGACCAGATCCCTTTTCTGTTCCACGGAGTTGATTTTTTCCAGGTTTTGTCTTACAGTTGGCTCATTACAAGGTATAACAAAAAAACACAGAATGACAAATTTGCAAAAATACTCTGCAATAAAAAATGGCAGTAATCAGCAAGTGCTGGATAACAAATACAGGGTATTCAGTTGATACTTTTTTTGCGCGAAAAAAATGAACATCAAGCTGCTCCACCACGTCAAGGTAACCCCTATCGAAGCAGTCCCTATCTAATGTATTAAAAACCTGAACATGTGAACAGTGTCTAATATGAACAGGATTCAGACAGGCCGCTCCCTAGTATGGGCTTGTGGTCTGAGACAGCTCTTATGTGCACGTCACACAAGAGAGGGGTGGGGTCTCCCAAACCATGCAAAGCGAGGAAAAAAACGGATTAAAAACACAAATGTGACATGCACAATTGTGAACACGTCGATCAGACAATGTTCACACCACCCACTAACTGAGATACAACAAGAAAACACAGAATGACAGATTTGCAAAAATACTCTGCAATAAAAAATGGCAGTAATCAGCAAGTGCTGGATAACAAATACAGAGTATTTAGTTGATACTTAAATGTGCATCAAGCGGCTCCACCATGTCAAGGTAACCCCTATCTAAGCAGTCCCTATCTAATGTATTAAAAACCTGAACATGTGAACAGTGTCTAATATGAACAGGATTCAGACAGGCCCCTCCCTAGTATGGGCTTGTGGTCAGAGACAGCTCTTATGTGCACGTCACACAAGAGAGGGGTGGAGTCTCCCAAACAATGCAATGCAAGGAAAAAAACAGATTAAAAACACAAATATGACATGCACAATTGTGAACACGACGAACATATGCGGCTCCGCTCCGTACACCTCGTACTGTACTCATGCGGCTCCGCTCCGTATACCTCGTACACACGTGGCTCCGGCCTGTACACCTCGTACACATAGGGCTCCGCTCCGTACACCTCGTACACACGCGGCTCCGCTCCGTACACCTCGTACACACACGGCTCCGCTCCGTACACCTCGTACACACGCGGCTCCGCTCCGTACACCTCATACACACACGGCTCCGCTCCGTACACCTCGTACACACACGGCTCTGCTCCATACACCTCATACACACACACACGCGGCTCCGCTCCGTACACCTCGTACACGCGGCTCTGCTCCGTACACCTCGTACACACATGGCTCGGCTCCGTACACCTCGTACACATGCGGCTCCGCTCCTTACACCTCGTACACATGCGGCTCCGCTCCTTACACCTCGTACACACGCGGCTCCGCTCCGTACACCTCGTACACACACGGCTCCGCTCCATACACCTCGTACAGACACGGCTCCGCTCCGTACACCTCGTACAGACACAGCTCCGCTCCACACACCTCGTACACACACGGCTCCGCTCCGCACACCTCGTACACACGCGGCTCCACTCCGTACACCTCATACACACACGGCTCCGCTCCGTACACCTCGTACAGACACAGCTCCGCTCCGTACACCTCGTACACACGGCTCCGCTCCGTACACCTCGTACACACACGGCTCCGCTCCGTACACCTCGTACACACGCGGCTCCACTCCATACACTTCGTACACACACGGCTCCGCTGCGTACACCTCGTACACACACGGCTCTGCTACATCCACCCTGTAAACCCCTCCTGACCCCACACAGAAACTTCCCCTCATCCAGCACCATGACAACCAGCACAGCAGAGTCCTGCACACACTGAGGCCCCTGATCATGTGACCCCTGACTCCTCCCCTCCTGTGACCTCATCACAGGTCCTGTGCGCACAGAGCAGCCATATATGTGGAGTGCGGCTCTGCAGGTTAGTGATGGGCAGTCCGGCTCTTCTGGCTCCTTTCCCCACTTTTCTCCCTCCTGTCCCTTCACTATAAAGCCTGGGCCTCATTATACAGCTGTACAGGGGTCTAGTGAAGGCTTTTTAGCCCTTTCCTCAGACTGTAGCTCTTGGGAACAGGCCCTCACTCCTGTCCCTTCACTATAAAGCCTGGGCCTCATTATACAGCTGTACAGGGGTCTAGTGAAGGCTTTTCAGTCCTTTCCTCAGACTGTAGCTGCTGGGAACAGGCCCTCACTCCTGTCACTTCACTATAAAGCCTGGGCCTCATTATACAGCTGTACAGGGGTCTAGTGAAGGCTTTTTAGCCCTTTCCTCAGTCTGTAGCTCATGGGAACAGGCCCTCACTCCAGTCCCATCACTATAAAGCCTGGACCTCATTATACAGCTGTAAAGGGGTCTAGTGAAGGCTTTTTAGCCCTTTCCTCAGACTGTAGCTCCTGGGAACAGGCCCTCACTCCTGTCCCATCACTATAAAGCCTGGACCTCATTATACAGCTGTAAAGGGGTCTAGTGAAGGCTTTTTAGCCCTTTCCTCAGACTGTAGCTCCTGGTAACAGGCCCTCACTCCTGTCCCATCACTATAAAGCCTGGACCTCATTATACAGCTGTAAAGGGGTCTAGTGAAAGCTTTTTAGCCCTTTCCTCAGACTGTAGCTCATGGGAACAGGCCCTGACTCCTGTCCCTTCACTATAAAGCCTGGGCCTCATTATACAGCTGTACAGGGGTCTAGTGAAGGCTTTTTAGCCCTTTCCTCAGACTGTAGCTCATGGGAACAGGCCCTCACTCCTGTCCCTTCACTATAAAGCCTGGGCCTGATTATACAGCTGTACAGGGGTCTAGTGAAGGCTTTTTAGCCCTTTCCTCAGACTGTAGCTCCTGGGAACAAGCCCTCACTCCTGTCCTTTCACTATAAAGCCTGGGCCTGATTATACAGCTGTACAGGGGTCTAGTGAAGGCTTTTTAGCCCTTTCCTCAGACTGTAGCTCCTGGGCACAGGCCCTCACTCCTGTCCCTTCACTATAAAGCCTGGGCCTCATTATACAGCTGTACAGGGGTCTAGTGAAGGTTTTTTAGCCCTTTCCTCAGACTGTAGCTCCTGGGCACAGGCCCTCACTCCAGTCCCTTCACTATAAAGCCTGGGCCTCATTATACAGATGTACAGGGGTCTAGTGAAGGCTTTTTAGCCCTTTCCTCAGACTGTAGCTGCTGGGATCAGGCCCTCACTCCAGTCCCTTCACTATAAAGCCTGGGCCTCATTATACAGCTGTACAGGGGTCTAGTGAAGGCTTTTTAGCCCTTTCCTCAGACTGTAGCTCCTGGTAACAGGCCCTCACTCCTGTCCCATCACTATAAAGCCTGGACCTCATTATACAGCTGTACAGGGGTCTAGTGAAGGCTTTTTAGCCCTTTCCTCAGACTGTAGCTCCTGGGATCAGGCCCTCACTCCTGTCCCTTCACTATAAAGCGTGGGCCTCATTATACAGCTGTACAGGGGTCTAGTGAAGGCTTTTTAGCCCTTTCCTCAGACTGTAGCTCCTGGTAACAGGCCCTCACTCCTGTCCCATCACTATAAAGCCTGGACCTCATTATACAGCTGTACAGTGGTCTAGTGAAGGCTTTTTAGCCCTTTCCTCAGACTGTAGCTCATGGGAACAGGCCCTCACTCCTGTCCCATCACTATAAAGCCTGGGCCTCATTATACAGCTGTACAGGGGTCTAGTGAAGGCTTTTTAGCCCTTTCCTCAGACTGTAGCTCATGGGAACAGGCCCTCACTCCTGTCCCTTCACTATAAAGCCTGGGCCTCATTATACAGCTGTACAGGGGTCTAGTGAAGGCTTTTTAGCCCTTTCCTCAGACTGTAGCTCCTGGGCACAGGCCCTCACTCCTGTCCCTTCACTATAAAGCCTGGGCCTGATTATACAGCTGTACAGGGGTCTAGTGAAGGCTTTTTAGCCCTTTCCTCAGACTGTAGCTCCTGGGCACAGGCCCTCACTCCAGTCCCTTCACTATAAAGCCTGGGCCTCATTATACAGCTGTACAGGGGTCTAGTGAAGGCTTTTTAGCCCTTTCCTCAGACTGTAGCTCCTGGGCACAGGCCCTCACTCTTGTCCCTTCACTATAAAGCCTGGGCCTCATTATACAGCTGTACAGGGGTCTAGTGAAGGCTTTTTAGCCCTTTCCTCAGACTGTAGCTCCTGGTAACAGGCCCTCACTCCTGTCCCTTCACTATAAAGCCTGGGCCTCATTATACAGCTGTACAGGGGTCTAGTGAAGGCTTTTTAGCCCTTTCCTCAGACTGTGGCTCCTGGTAAAAGGCCCTCACTCCTGTCCCATCACTACAAAGCCTGGACCTCATTATACAGCTGTACAGGGGTCTAGTGAAGGCTTTTTAGCCCTTTCCTCAGACTGTAGCTCATGGGAACAGGCCCTGACTCCTGTCCCTTCACTATAAAGCCTGGGACTCATTATACAGCTGTACAGGGGTCTAGTGAAGGCTTTTTAGCCCTTTCCTCAGACTGTAGCTCATGGGAACAGGCCCTCACTCCTGTCCCTTCACTATAAAGCCTGGGCCTCATTATACAGATGTACAGGGGTCTAGTGAAGGCTTTTTAGCCCTTTCCTCAGACTGTAGCTGCTGATATCAGGCCTTCACTCCTGTCCCTTCACTATAAAGCCTGGGCCTCATTATACAGCTGTACAGCGGTCTAGTGAAGGCTTTTAGCCCTTTCCTCCGACTGTAGCTCCTGGGCACAGGCCCTCACTCCAGTCCCTTCACTATAAAGCCTGTGCCTCATTATACAGCTGTACAGGGGTCTAGTGAAGGCTTTTTAGCCCTTTTCCTCAGACTGTAGCTCCTGGTAACAGGCCCTCACTCCTGTCCCATCACTATAAAGCCTGGGCCTCATTATACAGCTGTACAGGGGTCTAGTGAAGGCTTTTTAGCCCTTTCCACAGACTGTAGCTCCTGGGCACAGGCCCTCACTCTTGTCCCTTCACTATAAAGCCTGGGCCTCATTATACAGCTGTACAGGGGTCTAGTGAAGGCTTTTTAGCCCTTTCCTCAGACTGTAGCTCCTGGTAATAGGCGCTCACTCCTGTCCCATCACTATAAAGCCTGGACCCCATTATACAGCTGTACAGGGGTCTAGTGAAGGCTTTTTAGCCCTTTCCTCAGACTGTAGCTGCTGGGATCAGGCCTTCACTATAAAGCCTGGGCCTCATTATACAGCTGTACAGGGGTCTAGTGAAGGCTTTTTAGCCCTTTCCTCAGACTGTAGCTCCTGGGCACAGGCCCTCACTCCTGTACCTTCACTATAAAGCCTGGGCCTGATTATACAGCTCTACAGGGGTCTAGTGAAGGCTTTTTAGCCCTTTCCTCAGACTGTAGCTCCTGGGCACAGGCCCTCACTCCAGTCCCTTCACTATAAAGCCTGGGCCTCATTATACAGCTGTACAGGGGTCTAGTGAAGGCTTTTTAGCCCTTTCCTCAGACTGTCGCTGCTGGGATCAGGCCTTCACTCCTGTCCCTTCACTATAAAGCCTGGGCCTCATTATACAGCTGTACAGGGGTCTAGTGAAGGCTTTTTAGCCCTTTCCTCAGACTGTAGCTCCTGGGAACAGGCCCTCTCTCCTGTCCCTTCACTATAAAGCCTGGGCCTCATTATACAGCTGTACAGGGGTCTAGTGAAGGCTTTTTAGCCCTTTCCTCAGACTGTAGCTCCTGGTAACAGGCCCTCACTCCTGTCCCATCACTACAAAGCCTGGACCTCATTATACAGCTGTACAGGGGTCTAGTGAAGGCTTTTTAGCCCTTTCCTCAGACTGTAGCTCATGGGAACAGGCCCTGACTCCTGTCCCTTCACTATAAAGCCTGGGCCTCATTATACAGCTGTACAGGGGTCTAGTGAAGGCTTTTTAGCCCTTTCCTCAGACTGTAGCTCCTGGGCACAGGCCCTCACTCTTGTCCCTTCACTATAAAGCCTGGGCCTCATTATATAGCTGTACAGTGGTCTAGTGAAGGCTTTTTAGCCCTTTCCTCAGACTGTAGCTCCTGGTAACAGGCCCTCACTCCTGTCCCATCACTATAAAGCCTGGGCCTCATTATACAGCTGTACAGGGGTCTAGTGAAGGCTTTTTAGCCCTTTCCTCAGACTGTAGCTCCTGGGCACAGGCCCTCACTCCAGTCCCATCACTATAAAGCCTGGGCCTCATTATACAGCTGTACAGGGGTCTAGTGAAGTCTTTTTAGCCCTTTCCTCAGACTGTAGCTCATTGGAATAGGCCCTCACTCCTGTCCCTTCACTATAAAGCCTGGGCCTGATTATACAGCTGTACAGGGGTCTAGTGAAGGCTTTTTAGCCCTTTCCTCAGACTGTAGCTCCTGGGCACAGGCCCTCACTCCAGTCCCTTCACTATAAAGCCTGGGCCTCATTATACAGCTGTACAGGGGTCTAGTGAAGGCTTTTTAGCCCTTTCCTCAGACTGTCGCTGCTGGGATCAGGCCTTCACTCCTGTCCCTTCACTATAAAGCCTGGGCCTCATTATACAGCTGTACAGGGGTCTAGTGAAGGCTTTTTAGCCCTTTCCTCAGACTGTAGCTCCTGGGAACAGGCCCTCTCTCCTGTCCCTTCACTATAAAGCCTGGGCCTCATTATACAGCTGTACAGGGGTCTAGTGAAGGCTTTTTAGCCCTTTCCTCAGACTGTAGCTCCTGGTAACAGGCCCTCACTCCTGTCCCATCACTACAAAGCCTGGACCTCATTATACAGCTGTACAGGGGTCTAGTGAAGGCTTTTTAGCCCTTTCCTCAGACTGTAGCTCATGGGAACAGGCCCTGACTCCTGTCCCTTCACTATAAAGCCTGGGCCTCATTATACAGCTGTACAGGGGTCTAGTGAAGGCTTTTTAGCCCTTTCCTCAGACTGTAGCTCCTGGGCACAGGCCCTCACTCTTGTCCCTTCACTATAAAGCCTGGGCCTCATTATATAGCTGTACAGTGGTCTAGTGAAGGCTTTTTAGCCCTTTCCTCAGACTGTAGCTCCTGGTAACAGGCCCTCACTCCTGTCCCATCACTATAAAGCCTGGGCCTCATTATACAGCTGTACAGGGGTCTAGTGAAGGCTTTTTAGCCCTTTCCTCAGACTGTAGCTCCTGGGCACAGGCCCTCACTCCAGTCCCATCACTATAAAGCCTGGGCCTCATTATACAGCTGTACAGGGGTCTAGTGAAGTCTTTTTAGCCCTTTCCTCAGACTGTAGCTCATTGGAATAGGCCCTCACTCCTGTCCCTTCACTATAAAGCCTGGGCCTGATTATACAGCTGTACAGGGGTCTAGTGAAGGCTTTTTAGCCCTTTCCTCAGACTGTAGCTCCTGGGCACAGGCCCTCCTGTCCCTTCACTATAAAGCCTGGGCCTCATTATACAGCTGTACAGGGGTCTAGTGAAGGCTTTTTAGCTTTTTCCTCAGACTGTAGCTCCTGGGCACAGGCCCTCACTCCAGTCCCTTCACTATAAAGCGTGGGCCTCATTATACAGCTGTACAGGGGTCTAGTGAAGGCTTTTTAGCCCTTTCCTCAGACTGTAGCTCATGGGAACAGGCCCTGACTCCTGTCCCTTCACTATAAAGCCTGGGACTCATTATACAGCTGTACAGGGGTCTAGTGAAGGCTTTTTAGCCCTTTCCTCAGACTGTAGCTCCTGGGCACAGGCCCTCACTCCTGTCCCTTCACTATAAAGCCTGGGCCTCATTATACAGCTGTACAGGGTTCTAGTGAAGGCTTTTTAGCCCTTTCCTCAGACTGTAGCTCCTGGGCACAGGCCCTCACTCTTGTCCCTTCACTATAAAGCCTGGGCCTCATTATACAGCTGTACAGGGGTCTAGTGAAGGCTTTTTAGCCCTTTCCTCAGACTGTAGCTCCTGGGAACAGGCCCTCACTCCTGTCCCTTCACTATAAAGCCTGGGCCTCATTATACAGCTGTACAGGGGTCTAGTGAAGGCTTTTTAGCCCTTTCCTCAGACTGTAGCTCCTGGGCACAGGCCCGCACTCCTGTCCCTTCACTATAAAGCCTGGACCTCATTATACAGCTGTACAGGGGTCTAATGAAGGCTTTTTAGCCCTTTCCTCAGACTGTAGCTCCTGGGAACAGGCCCTCACTCCTGTCCCTTCACTATAAAGCCTGGGCCTCATTATACAGCTGTACAGGCGTCTTGTGAAGGCTTTTTAGCCCTTTCCTCAGACTGTAGCTCCTGGGCACAGGCCCTCACTCCAGTCCCTTCACTATAAAGCCTGGGCCTCATTATACAGCTGTACAGGGGTCTAGTGAAGGCTTTTTAGCCCTTTCCTCATACTGTAGCTCCTGGGCACAGGCCCTCACTCTTGTCCCTTCACTATAAAGCCTGGGCCTCATTATACAGCTGTACAGGGGTCTAGTGAAGGCTTTTTAGCCCTTTCCTCAGACTGTAGCTCCTGGTAACAGGCCCTCACTCCTGTCCCTTCACTATAAAGCCTGGGCCTCATTATACAGCTGTACAGGGGTCTAGTGAAGGCTTTTTAGCCCTTTCCTCAGACTGTAGCTCATGGGAACAGGCCCTCACTCCTGTCCCTTCACTATAAAGCCTGGGCCTCATTATACAGCTGTTCAGGGGTCTAGTGAAGGCTTTTTAGCCCTTTCCTCAGACTGTAGCTCCTGGGCACAGGCCCTCACTCCAGTCCCTTCACTATAAAGCGTGGGCCTCATTATACAGCTGTACAGGGGTCTAGTGAAGGCTTTTTAGCCCTTTCCTCAGACTGTAGCTGCTGGGATCAGGCCTTCACTCCTGTCCCTTCACTATAAAGCCTGGGCCTCATTATACAGCTGTACAGGGGTTTAGTGAAGCCTTTTTAGCCCT
Organism: Dendrobates tinctorius; assembly: GCF_039654945.1. NCBI lineage: Eukaryota > Metazoa > Chordata > Amphibia > Anura > Dendrobatidae > Dendrobates > Dendrobates tinctorius. The sequence goes on from NW_027361900.1 coordinate 4,704,218, forward strand.
TTCCTCAGACTGTAGCTCCTGGGCACAGGCCCTCACTCCTGTCCCTTCACTATAAAGCCTGGGCCTCATTATACATCTGTACAGGGGTCTAGTGAAGGCTTTTTAGCCCTTTCCTCAGACTGTAGCTCCTGGGCACAGGCCCTCACTCCAGTCCCTTCACTATAAAGCCTGGGCCTCATTATACAGCTGTACAGGGGTCTAGTGAAGGCTTTTTAGCCCTTTCCTCAGACTGTAGCTCCTGGTAACAGGCCCTCACTCCTGTCCCATCACTATAAAGCCTGGGCCTCATTATACAGCTGTACAGGGGTCTAGTGAAGGATTTTTAGCCCTTTCCTCAGACTGTAGCTCATGGGAACAGGCCCTGACTACTGTCCCTTCACTATAAAGCCTGGGCCTCATTATACAGCTGTACAGTGGTCTAGTGAAGGCTTTTTAGCCCTTTCCTCAGACTGTAGCTCCTGGGCACAGGCCCTCACTCCAGTCCCTTCACTATAAAGCCTGGGCCTCATTATACAGCTGTACAGGGGTCTAGTGAAGGATTTTTAGCCCTTTCCTCAGACTGTAGCTCCTGGGATCAGGCCCTCACTCCTGTCCCCTCACTATAAAGCCTGGGCCTCATTATACAGCTGTACAGGGGTCTAGTGAAGGCTTTTTAGCCCTTTCCTCAGACTGTAGCTCCTGGTCACCATGTGATCTCACCATAACCCTAACAAGCTAATTAAGGTGTGAAATCTTGATCAAAATTATCTCAGTACACAAATCTCCAAGGGTGCCCAAAGTTTTGCATCGCCCCTTTTTCCTTTATGCAATTATGAAATTGTAAAAATGTCTATATATATATATATATATATATATATATATATATATATATATATAATTTTTTATTATTATTTTTGCCTAAAATACAAAGGCCATGTGTCATGTTAGAGGTTCGGCCTTTTAGAGATCATTTCATCTTCATCTTACTACTGCTCACAATAACGGTCATTTTGACCAGGGGCGCCCACACTTTTACACGCCGCTGTCAATGCTTCGTCCCGCTGGTGCTCAATATTTAATAGGGTCTTACTATTAAACTTAATGAAAAGTTTGGTGAATGTCTTTGAGCTGTTATTACTAGAGATGAGCGAATATCGTCGGAGAAGTTGCTATTGGCTAATATCACTTACCGAATAGCTGCATCGGGACCCCGGATCCCTGGAGCGCTCCCGATAATCAGCTGCATGTGTCGCCCTCCATGCAGGTGCTGTGACTATCACACAGCGCGACACACGCAGCTGATTATCGGGAGCGCTCCAGCACACTGAGTCCTGCACACACTGAGGCCCCTGATCATGTGACCCCTGACTCCTCCCCTCCTGTGACCTCATCACAGGTCCTGTGCACACAGAGCGGTCATATATGTGGCAGACACTCCTGGATCTTCTGTTTTCTGGGCCGGTTCCTCCTGTGAGTCCTATTAACCCTTTCGCTCCCTGTATTCTCCTTTCTGACAGGACAATATCTGAATTCGGACAGTGTGACAGGAATTTAAGCAATGTGGAAGGAAAAAATGACAATTTTACTTTATTTCCTCACAAAAATGTGACTTTACCCCAAAATTGTCAGCGTAACAAATCCTTATTTCCCCACTGTAGTTTGTAGACTCCATATACAGATCCCTTAAGTGCGAAAAGAGCTGAATTCCCCACTTAAGTTATTGCATTTTGGAAATTGCCCCCACTGGGAATTTATCTCCAGGTAAAGGCACAATTGTGTCTCCATGGGGGTTGTGCTCACAGCCTAACATCGTGTGGCCTCCAAAGAAATGCCACCCCACACCATTACTGACCACTGCCAAACCGGTCATGCTGAAGGATGTTGCAGGCAGCAGATCGCTCTCCACGGCGTCTCCAGACTCTGTCACGGCTGTCACATGTGCTCAGTGTGAACCTGCTTCCATCTGTGAAGAGCACAGGGCGCCAGTGGCGAATTTACCAATCCTGGTGTTCTGTGGCAAATGCCAAGTGTCCTGTACGGTGTTGGGCTGTGAGCACAACCCCCATATGTTGACGTCGGGCCCTCAGACCATCCTCATGGAGTCAGTTTCTAACTGTTTGTGCAGACACATGCACATTTGTGGCCTGCTGAAGATCATTTTACAGGGCTCTGGCAGTGCTCCTCCTGTTCCTCCTTGCTTAAAGGTGGAGGTAGCGGTCCTGCTGCTGGGTTGATGCCTTCATACGACCCCCTCCACATCTCCTGGTGTACTGGCCTGTCTCCTGGTAGTGCCTCCAGCCTCTGGACACTACGCTGACAGACACAGCAAACTTTCTTGCCACAGCTCGCATTGATGTGCCATCCTGTATGAGCTGCACTACCTGAGCCACTTGTGTGGGTTGTAGAGTCCGTCTCATGTTACCATGAGTGTGAAAGCACAGCCAACATTCAAAAGTGACCAAAACATCAGCCAGACGCATTGGTACTGAGATGTGGGCTGTGGTCCCCACCTGCGGAACCACTCCTTTATTGAGGGTGTCTTGACAATTGCCAATAATTTCCATCTGTTCTCTATTCCATTTGCACAACAGCATGTGAAATTGATTGTCAGTCAGTGTTGCTTCCTAAGTGGACGGTTTGATTTCACAGAAGTTTGATTTACTTTGAGTTATATTCTGTTGTTTAAGTGTTCCCTTTATTTTTTTGAACCATGTATATAGATAGAGAGATAGATAAATAGATTTTTTTTTCTTTACGTTGGAGGGCCCATTTCCAGCTATTTCTGTGTGATCTGTGATTTCTATCTACTCCACTGTGTACAGGATAATAGAGTATAATAAAGTAGTTATGGACGTGACGTAACTAACATTGTGCAGTGACTCTGCTTTCCATATAGTGACAGATATTTCTTGTTGGCGAAACTGTGATATTTTTTCCACTTTAAACCTTTTTTAAACCCCTCTGATCAGTGCGATCACACAACATACAAGCCTCTGATGGCTCCGGTGATGCCCTGTACTACTGTAGTGCCGTGTATCATCACTGCCTGTCAGTGTAATACTAACGGCCCCATACACATGAGATCAGAGTTGGCTGAACGGTCATTTGGCAGACGGCGATCTCTCCCGACTCCCCCATACACACAAATATTCCAGCTTTCCTGTGGTCTGTATGAGAGAGTCACCTCCAGACTCCTCTAGAGGAGGATTATCTACAGGAAGAACAAACGGATTATCCTCTGAAATACAGGATGTCAGATCCTTCTCTGCCCTGACATCATCTGTCGGGAGGCCCCCAAATACATTATATGGTCGGCCAAACCCCCCGAAATCAGTGCTTTCATGGAACTTTAGTGTAATGTGTATGGGGGCGTTATAAGGTAACTTATTGGACGCTGCCTCTGGCCCGGCCTAATAGACCTTCATACATTCCAGCCCAGGCACCATTATTAGGCATGTAAGTATCGGGTTAACTAGGCCGCCCCATACTATCGAGTACTTGGGGCGGGAGGCATTCAGCCAAACTCTGCCACACCTTCTTAGATGCCATGTTTGCTTTTCACAGCAGCAAGTGGTAAAACTGTCAGGGTTTTTGTTGCAGCCTCATCTTTGCTGTCCCTGCGGTGTACATCTATGTTCTGGGACACAAAAAGATTAATTTATTTTTAATAAATGTTTAACATGTTAAAATTTATAAAATGTGTCTTCTGCTTTTTGCATATTTTTTTTCTTCTTACAAGAATTGTTGAAGCCAATTTTTCTTTAGAATCATTTTAATATCGGCTTTTTCTGGAGTTTTTCCTGTAATATGGGAAAGCCTAAGGCCAGAAATAATCCCCATAAATCACTGTACATGGAGACTTTGGCATCAGATCATTTCTGTCCGTTGTGATTGTGGAAACTAAAAATCTTTTCTAAAAGCCTCAAACTTCTGTGTGTGACTCAGAGCTGAGATCTAACGTCGATAGAAGATTCCAGTGCGGGGAAGACGGGAAACCAGGGCTGTGGAGTCGGTAAGCCACAGTTGCGACTCCGACTCCTGGATTTTATCAGGCTCCGACTCCGACTCCTGGATTTTATCAGGCTCCGGCTCCGACTCCGACTCCTTCATAAATGGCCAATTCATAACAACAAATTTACTGTTGTAAAATATTAAACATCGTGCTTATTCAGTTTCTCACCATCATATAAATAATCAGACCACTTAGAGCAAAAACTACATTTATTAGAATACAATTAGAATATAGCAAATAACTTTTATAAACTTTTCTAAACTGTAAGTAAATATGCAATAAACACTTTTATGCAGTTAATAAGAAGAAATCTATAAATTTGTCCTCAGAAAAAGTATTGCCTCTGTCAGATCCTCCTTCATGGATGCCCTCAAATCTGATCTAATTATTTTGAGAGCAGAGAACAACCTCTCTACACTAACTTGTGTTGGTGGCAAAGCAGTAACCACTCGGGCAACATCTCTGACAATGTCAGGATACAGAGGAATCGCTTGTTGCACTGTTATTTTTGATGAACCGTCAAATTTCTCAATTTCTTTTAGTGCACATGAAAAATTCTGCTGACATGTACTGGCTGTGTTCCTTGATGGGGATGACTCTTCTATGCGGGAACGCTTTGCACGGTCCTTGTGATCCAAATATTTTTCGAAATTAAATTCTTCATCAGTTGATGATGAGGGTGAAGATGTGGCAGGACGACCAAATTCTTCTTGCTCCTCCTGACTGTTCTGCAACCCTTTCATCCTTACTGCTATTTCAAACAGAGCTTCTTTTCCTTTACTTAGCTGTTGATCATCTAGAAGAATCCGATGCATTGGGTCTACATAAACAGCTGCCAAAAGAATGTTATTTTGTAATAGTAGCTCCTCTCTCCGTTTCATTGATGTAGCAATGCCACTTGCAATTAACCCTCCTCTTTGGGACAGGCGAAACATCAGGTTCTTCCACTCCTTTAAGAAAATACCTGGAGTTAAGTCCTCTGCTTGTAATTTTTTAGTCACTGTAAATGGGTGCTCCAGCAATTTTTCCAGCTCAGTCACCTGATTCCACTGACTTTCATTTAGCGTCAGTTGAGGGTTAGCCATGTCTACAAGAAAGGTTTTCAGTTCAACCAAGCGCTGAATCATTAAGTAAGTAATGCCCCATCGTGTGGCTTGATCAATAATTGCCCCTTTTCCAGCACGTCTCTTCAAAATTGAGTCAACTTTAGGGGTTCTGGCAACAGTAGCCAATTTTCTCACCTTGCCAATCAGTGCAGCAGCATGTCCTTCTTGCAGACTGTCTCTTATAGCCAGCTGTAGCGTATGCACAACACAGCGCATGTGATGAATGAAAGAACATATTGACACAGTTTCAACAAGATCATCTAAACTATCATGTTGCTGTTCATCTGAAGCAACTTCAGTTTGCTCCTCAGTTACAATACTGTGTTCCTCTATTTCAAACATTTCTGTGTCTGTGGACCCAGAATGTTCTTCTAGCTGCTGGTCACCATCATTACTCTCATTCATTAGCTTAATAGTACTTATCATATTTGAAGCATTGTCAGTTACGACAGAAAGAACTTGCTCTTTTTTAAGTTCATAGTCTTGCAGAACCTTTTCCACCAAGACCTGGAGAAACTCACTGGTGTGATGAGCTTTGGTGTCTTTTACTGCCAATGTCTTGGTAACTATTTCATTTTTGTCACAAACAAATCGGACATTGATGGCAAAATAGTTCACTCTGTGACGTGGGCAGGCATCCATTTTAAGAAACAGAAAGCGTCCCTTGAGAGTTTTTTTAAGTTCTTCCTTTTGTTTAAAAGCTTCTTCGATTACTAATTTTCTAATACTCTCTCTCTCCAGAGAAACACCAAGCTTGCGGGCCATTTCCCCATTCAGACACATAAAAGCTGGTCGTGAAAATAATGAAATAGGCACACTATCCTTTACAACAAGCTCTCTGATCTGTTTTTTAAATGTATCTACTGTCATTGTCACAGTAACTTTGTCACTGACAAAATATCTTGCAACTGATGGCTGCAAAGTTCTCTGCTCCTTTGTTTGGCTGGAAGAGCTGGGCACTGGTTCATTGGTTTGGATGCAGTCTTTCTCATCCACTGCTTTCAGTACTTCTGGATGAAAGTGCTGTAAATGTCTCTTTAGATTAGAAGCTCTGGTAGGAGCATTTTTATCTTTGCCTGAATATGAAAGTTCAATTATGAAATATATATACTTTTTTTTTAAAGCTGGAGTCGGTACATTTCTACCGACTCCAACCAAAACTAACTCCGACTCCGACTCCATGACTCCGACTCCGACTCCACAGCCCTGCGGGAAACCTTCATATAGACGGCCGGTGGGGATGGAGGCAGTGACCGACTCTGGCCAAATCTGTCTCTAGAGCCGTAGTAGAAGATGAAGATTTCGTCCTCATCATGAAGGAGTTATTTCTCATGTCGCGTGTAATGAATATCTCCTGCAGTATTGCTAATGCCGATTCCAGTGTCGGTAATGAGACAAGAATTAGCGTTATGGAAGATGAGTCTATGAGGAACGTGTTCAGCTGCCGACTCCGAGGAGGAAACTGCTTGTTGTCTGTGGCCTAAATATATAGGTTTTAATAGTAGATGTCAGGGAAGAAAACTAAACCCTGTAAGATAATAAATCTCATATGTTTCCCTTATTATCTCCAGTAATTGTGTTATTACACAGGATTCTTATGATGTTACATCAGATCATCTTCTTCTCATTCAGATCTCTACAATATCGGATCCTCTCAGTGAAGATCTTCTACAAAAGAAAATTTTCCTGATTTACCTATCAAGGATGGATATGGACAGAGACAAGATGGCGGAGAGGATGTTACACCTCACCCTAGAGATCCTCTTCCGTCTCACTGGAGAGGTGAGAGATTCTGATGACGTCACATTACATCATTCTTATCTATGGGAATAACAGATGGACAGAACTGGAGAGGTGAGGACTCTGGAAATGTCTGTAGTGACATTTATTAATGTGTCTCTCCATAACCAGGATTACACAGTGGTGAAGAAGACCTCTAGTGATCGCTGTCAGGGCCCTGTATCTGAGGGATGTGGCAGACCCCTGAGCCCAATCACGGGGCCTCCACCTCACCCCCTGATCCATGAGGACATCAATGACCAGAAGATCCTAGAACTCATCTACAAGATGATGGAGCTGCTGACTGGAGAGGTGACACTGCTGGGAATGCTGGGACATTATACAGTAACACTATGAAGGGATCGGGGGATGACGGTATCATTGTATGTGTCAGGTTCCTATAAGGTGTCAGGATGTCGCTGTCTATTTCTCCATGGAGGAGTGGGAGCATTTAGAAGGACACAGAGATCTGTACAAGAACATCATAATGGAGGTTCCCCAGTCCCTCACATCACCAGGTAATAGACAGGACTAAATACACACGGCCTATAATTATCTGTATGTAGAGAATGAATTCAGTCCCTGTATGTGTTTCCTCCAGATCTATCCAGTAAGAGGACAACACCAGAGAGATGTCCCCGTCCTCTTCTTCCACAGGACTGTAACCAAGAAGATCCCAGTGTTCCTCGGGATCATCAGGTAGATGAGAGAAGGTGTCAGGAGATCTCCCCTATGATGTGTAGACGGCTGTGAAGGTCTTGTGCTCAGTCTTGTTTTATCCACCAGTATTATATGTTTTGTACTTGTGTAATGAGAACGGTGGAGATGGCAGGATTAGAGCTGATCATAGATGGGACTTCTCCATCTGTCTGTGACTTTCACAATATTTGTTTCAGGGTGAAGATCTGACCCATATTAATCCTACAGAGACATATGTGAGAGATGATGAGCGGTGTAAAGAGGAGATTCCCACATATGACTACCCAGGTGAGTAGTGACCACTGAATGCAGAGAAGTCACAGATTCCTCTCAGTCACCGGCTGTGGCTGCTTTATCGGTGGTGTAGTCCGGCCATATTACCATGATCACCATTTTGCCTCTAGACCACAACATTCTCCTCCAACCAAAACTGTTCAAATGACTTTGGGCATTGAAAGCCCTTTTCTGTAGGACTTACAACCTGGAGGATCCACCTACTCCCTGGGATTAGAGTGAGGGTGATCCCTTAAAGCAAGATCTATATGATTGCTTGTACCTGACCCAATATAGGCCGAGTGTGCACTTAAAGAGTCATACCGGACACAGAGTTAATGATAGGTCCATTCACCTTCACTTCCATATATGGTATCCAGTATCTCAGCTTCTGCATTCCAAGGATTCCTTCCAGGGTGTTGTCTGAAGACACAGACGCCATCTTGGTACAACATATCTGAACTGACTTATATAAGGTTTAATAATTGATTTCAGTAGCCATTCTCTCCTTCACATTAGGAGACACTGACCGTTACCTGCCCAGATCTGTGACTATAAAGCCAAATGACAGCGTACGTAGAATGTGCTGACAAGATAGAAAATCACTTGAAGAAAGGTATTATGTGCTTTATGTGGTGCTCTGATTACATATTAATCTGTATTACATCCAGCAAAATGTCACCGGCGATGGCGGCGCCTGCGCAGTAGTATCTATAAGTAAGAGATAGAGGCTACTGCGCTGGCGCCGCTGATGACATTTTGCTGGATGTAATTTTTTTTCTAAGCCTCACAATAGCCACAATATTATAGGCATTATCAACAATAATATCAATGCTATTATATGCATTATGTAATAATGGGGGGCGGGTCAGTGAGGGATCAACAACATGTCATAAGCCAATACAGAGGAATATGTAATCAGAGCACAACATAAAGCCCCGCTTACAGCCCCGCCCCAGAGCACGAGAATCTCATTAACTGAAAACAACAAATACAGATTACACAACAACCACAAGACGGATTTCATCACCAGGTATCATTGTAATCAGTATAACGGCGGTGACCTGACAGTGTCTGTAGGTTACTGAGCACAATCCTGCTGACAGGTTCCCTTTAAGACATCTCAGCTCTGCACTATTATACACAGTTCTCTATAAATGTGTAATATTTCTCCATGAAACACATCTGACAGAAAATATTGGACCTTACGATAGTTTAGATTGTGACGTCACCGAGCCCCATACTCTAATTACCCAGAGAGGTTTCACCACTAGCTGCTCATTTATTACTGATGGAGACTGTGGAGTTTGATCATTTCAGTAGATGTTATTGTCTATAGTCACAGTGTTTGATTACAGTAGTGTCCAAAATCCTCTGATTTAACCTCTTCCGCAGCCAGTTTTGTGTTCTTAATCAGGCCCCATTATTAATATCTGACGTGTGTCACTTTATGTGGTGGTAAGTTTGGAATTATTCACAAAGGATAATAGGAAACAGATGGATCTTACAGATTATTTTCCAGCTTCGCACTATACCCTACATACGGTTGTACACTACTGTCTGGGCACATGGCAGTGTTCAGAAGGGAAGGAGCGCCATTTAGCTATTTGAATGCAGATCTAGCTGGAATAGTTTGCAGACACAATGTATTGGGAGCACTGTTCATGGTCACCTGGCAGCTCAAAAGATGTCCACCATGACCATGCTTGGCTCTATCTTCTCTGCTTTCCATATCCCAAGGATTGCCTTGCTCATTGTCCTTTAACACCATTACATGGAATCTGGACTTACACAGGGACCCCTAGGCTTGGACCATGGTGTTACCTGCTATTCTGTGGTGTTAGATGGCAAGAAGAATAGTCAGGTAGCTGGGTCAGAACTAGAAGGACAGAATCAGAAGACACAAAAGTAGTCAGTAAACGGGCCACAGTCACAGCAGGAAACAAACACACAAGCCGCAAGCTGAAAACAAAAAGCAAAAAACACAAATATCCTAAACTAAAAAGTAAAACATGCATTATTTGCAGTTTATTTTTTACTTTTTAGTTTAGGATAATTGTGTTTTTTGCTTTTTTTTTTCTCTGGTTAATGGCCATGTGTTAATATGCACTTACATTGTGCATACACATTAACTTACTTTCTCAGTTCAGACTCCAGTTTTTTTAATCCGCAAGCTGAGCACAGAGGACTGAACCAGAGGAGAACAGCGCTGTATCTGGCAGATTCCGACCATGTGCTTTGCGCTTTAGTAGGGTGAGGTACTTTCCAATTGGCTGAAGTAGGGAGCAGATTACTCCAGCTGGACAGCAGGAACAGATCCCAGATGAGATTGGACACACCATATGCAGAAGCCCTAATATAACTAAATGACAGAAAACCAGAATAGTAGAAATCCCCATAAAGTGATTCCATGTTATAAATTAATTCACTGATGGTTATAATCTATACACACGGGGTCAAAATTGTTGGTACCCCTCGTTTAATGACAGAAAAACCCACAATGGTCACAGAAATAACTTGAATCTGACAAAAGTAATAATAAATAAAAAAATCTATGAAAATGAACAAATGAAAGTCAGACATTGCTTTTCAACCAGGCTTCCACAGAATGTGTAAATCGCAGTGTGTCCACTAATTATCATCACAGGTGTCTACAATCCTGGAATCAGTGAGTGGCCTGTATAGAGGCTACAGATACTCACTGTGCTGTGTGGTGACATGGTGTGTATCACACTCAACATGGACAAGAGGAAGCGAAGGAAAGAGATGTCTCAGGAGATTAGAAAGAAAATTATAGACAAACATGTTACAGGTAAAAGTTATAAGACCATCTCCAAGCAGCTTCATGTTTCTGTGACTAAAGTTGCAGATATTATTCAGAAATTTAATATCCATAGGACTGTACCCAACCTCCCTGGACGTGGCTGCAGGAGGAAAATTGATGACAAATCAAAGAGACGGATAATATGAATGGTAACAAAAGAGCCCAGAAAAACTTGTAAACAGATTAAAGGTGAACTTGAAGCTCAAGGAACATCAGTGTCAGATCACACCATCCGTCGTTGTATGAGCCAAAGTGGACTTCATGGGAGACGACCAAGGAGGACACCATTGTTGAAAAAAAATGAGACTGGAATTTGCTAAACTACATGTTGACAAGCTACAAAGCCTCTGGGAGAATGTCCTATGGACAGATGAGACAAAAATGGAACTTTCTGGCAAGGCACGTCAGCTCTATGTTCTCAGATGGAAAAATGAAGCATATCACAAAAAGAACACTGTCCCTACTGTGAAACATAGAGGAGGCTCTGTTATGTTATGGGGCTGCTTTGCTGCATCTGGCACAGGGTGTCTAGAATCTCCATCGTACAATGAAATCTCAAGACTATCAAGGGATTCTAGAGAGAAATGTGCTGCCCAATGTCGCTTGGTCTCAGTCGCATGTCATACAGGATAATGACACACAATACACAGCTAAAAACATGCAAGAGTGGCTAAGAGGAAAATATTGGACTATTCTGAAGTGGCCTTCTATGAGCCCTAACCTAAATCCTAATGAGCATCTTTGGAAAGAGCTGGAACATGCCGTCTGGAAAAGGCAACCTTCAAACACGAGACAACTGAAGTAGTTGCTCTTGAAGAGTGGGCCAAAATACCTGTCGAGAGGTGCAGAAGTCTCATTGACAGCTACAGGAATCAGTTTATTTCAACAATTGCCTCCAAGGGTTGTGCAATAAAATATTTTAGTTAAGGGAACCATCATTTCTGTCCAGGCCTATTTCATGAGTTTTATTTATTTTAAATTTTGTGGAAGCATGGCTGAAAAGCAATGTCTGACTTTCAGTTGTTCATTTTCATAGATTTTTTAATTATTACTTTTATCAGATTAAAGTTATTTCTGTGACCATTGTGGGTTTCATTAAACAACGGGTACCAACAATTTTGACCACGTGTGTAGGAGGAGTGAATATTTTGACTCTACAGCAACTTTCCGGAAATTAACATGCAGTGGATGTTGGAGTGAAAATTACACATTTGCCATTTTCTTACCCAGAACATAGTGCCCAGATTGTGCTCCAGGAGACACACACCAAAAATTAAGTGGATTCTTCTCACTATAATATTGCTAATTACAGGGATCCTAGATGTTGTTTGCGCACACTGCAAGACTCCGAAGTGAGAGTGGATTTTGCTGGATTGGTTTATAGAAACCTTGTTGCTTTTCAACAGCCTTTGAGCCACTAATAGTGTGGGAACCTCTGTTTTTCCATTGACAGATGATGGACCTGAGTGGGGACTTGTTTTTTGTGAGATGAGAATTGGTATTATTTTCGTCTACATAACATTGATTCGTTTCTTTGTTCATTCTGCCTCCCAATTATCGAATACAAACAGTTGAACACCACACACTACTGGTTCATCCAACAAGGTTTTCTATTAGACTGTGAACAGTCAATGTCTTGGTAAATAATTAAAGTTTTTTACATAGCTTGCCATTTTTATGGACAGTTTAAGTAGAAATGTTCAAAAATATGAAACTAAAGGATATTTTATTAATAAATAATTGTTTTTTATCTTAGCAGATGACTGTACCAGGAGATCAGAGGGACAGTTGACATCTTCAATTTTTAAATCTGATGATCTTGAGCTCCTACAAGATACAACTGAAGTGAATGCCATTACTCCAGATATATCATCATCCATTCACAGCAAAGATCTGTCATCTGATCCTATGAAACAGGTCCCATATTCTGATTCATTACTGAGTAATAAGGGAAAGCAATGTCACAAAAGAGGCATTAAAAAACAAACCGCTCCTAAAGCAAAAAAGTCATTCTCATGTTCAGAATGTGGGAAATGTTTTACATGGAAATCAGATTTGGTTAATCACCATAGAACTCACACAGGGGAGAAGCCTTTTTCCTGTTCAGAATGTAGGAAATGTTTTACACTGAAATCAAATTTGGTTAATCACCATAGAACTCACGCAGGGGAGAAGCCTTTTTCCTGTTCAGAATGTGGGAAATGTTTTACACTGAAATCAGATTTGGTTATTCACCATAGAACTCACACAGGGGAGAAGCCTTTTTCCTGTTCAGAATGTGGGAAATGTTTTATACAGAAATCACATTTTGTTACTCATCAGAGAACTCACACAGGGGAGAAGCCTTTTTCCTGTTCAGAATGTGGAAAATGTTTTAACCGGAAATCAGATCTGATTAATCACCATAGAACTCACACAGGGGAGAAGCCTTTTTCCTGTTCAGAATGTGGGAAATGTTTTATCCAGAAATCAGATTTGGTTAATCACCATAGAACTCACACAGGGGAGAAGCTTTTTTCCTGTTCAGAATGTGGGAAATGTTTTGCACTTAAATCACATTTTGTTAGACACCAGAGAACTCACACAGGGGAGAAGCCTTTTTCCTGTTCAGAATGTGGGAAATGTTTTAACCAGAAATCAGATCTGATTACTCACTATAGAACTCACACAGGGGAGAAGCCTTTTTCCTGTTCAGAATGTGGGAAATGTTTTATCCAGAAATCAGATTTGGTTAATCACCATAGAACTCACACAGGGGAGAAGCCTTTTTCCTGTTCAGAATGTGGGAAATGTTTTGCACTTAAATCACATTTTGTTAGACACCAGAGAACTCACACAGGGGAGAAGCCTTTTTCCTGTTCAGAATGTGGGAAATGTTTTAACTGGAAATCACAATTGGTTAATCACCATAAAACTCACACAAGGGAGAAGCCTTTTTCCTGTTCAGAATGTGGGAAATGTTTTAACCAGAAATCAGATTTGGTTAATCACCATAAAACTCACACAGGGGAGAAGCCTTTTTCATGTTCAGAATGTGGGAAATGTTTTTGCACTAAATCAGATTGTGTTAGGCACCAGAGAACTCACCAGGGGAGAAGCCTTTTTCATGTTCAGAATGTTGAACAATTTTTAACCAGAAAGGGAGTCTTGTTCCACACCAAATAACTTCCTTTATGTTTAATGGAAAATAAATCTTGATCACATCAGAGAAGCCATTTTTCCTGTTCATAATGTGGGAAATGTATTAACAGAAATGGAATCTTACTACTAATAATAATCTTTCTTTTTATATAGCGCTAACCTATTCCGCAGCCCTTTACAGTTTGCACACATTATCATCACTGTCCCCAATGGGGCTCACAAATTAAATTCCCTAACAGTATGTCTTTGGAATGTGGGACGAAACCCACGCAAACATGGGGAGAACATACAAACTCCTTGCAGATGTTGTCCTTGATGGGAGTTGAACCCAGGGACTAACACTGAGCCACCTCAACAGAGAACTTACACAGGGGAGAAGCCTTTTTCCTGTTCAGAATGTGGGAAATATTTTGAATGGAAAGCGCTTCTTGTTAGACATCAGAGCAGTTACACAGGGGAGAAGCCTTTTTCATTTTCTTAATGTAGTCAATATTTTACTTGGAAATCAGCTGTTAATAAACATCAGAAACGTCACATAGGGGAGAAGCCTTTTTTATGTTCATAATGTTGGAATAGTTTTAACCAAAATTAAATTTTCTTAAATGGGTTGTCTCTTGTCATTCCTCATGTATGCTGAAAAAAGGATAAAACTAAACTTTATTAATTCCAAATGGAAAACTATACCCTTAATTCACCCCCTGAATGTTAGTCAGAAGGTGACTAATAGAAAAAAAACATATACCCCACAATTCAGTATATAGGATGAGGTGATGTAAACACATTCACTCTCCAAGCCTCTTATTTCTACTGCTTTCATTGTCCTCACCAAAGGCGTCATCAGGTGACTATTTAATATTGACATATATTCAAGCGAGACCAGACAAAAAAAAAAATTAAAATCATGTTATCTGAAACAGAAAACTAGCCACATATCGGCAGACCCCAGACTTAAAACTATATACTTCGTATAGTTTTTACATCACGAGGGACTCAGATCTATCATTCGGTAGGAAACAACCTAGGGGTTTTCATCCTCAGTTGGAAGAATACAGATCTGCTCCATTGACTATCGTTGAACCATGGATACGTTTGGAGAAGCCAGGTTGTGATCCTCGGATCAACTGGCCTTTTACCTTGGTGGTCGTAAGTGGCTGCACATCCAGTTGGAAGAATGTCTCAAGTGGGGTACCACAGGGCTCTGCCTGGGCCCTGTATTGTTTAACATCTTTATCAATGATTTAGATGAAGGAATTGAGGGTAAACTGATTAAATTTGCTGATGACACAAAGCTAGGAGGGATAGCTAATACTAGAGAAGAGAGAGAGAGGATTCAAAAAGATATAAATAAACTGGAGAAGTGGGCAGCAACTAACAGAATGGTTTTTAACAGGGAGAAATGCAAAGTACTACATCTGGGCAATAAAAATGAAAAAAGCATATACAGAATGGGAGGAATAGGGCTAAGCAACAGCACATGTGAAAAAGACTTGGGTATACTAATAGATCACAGACTGAATATGAGTCAACAGTGTGATGCAGCAGCAAAAAAGGCAAATGCAATTCTAGGATGTATTAACTGAAGCATACAGTCTAGATCACGTGAAGTCATTATTGCCCTCTACTCCTCTTTGGTCAGACCTCATCTGGAATATTGTGTCCAGTTTTGGGCACCACATTTTAAAACAGACATCAACAAACT
The DNA here is from genome assembly GCF_039654945.1 of Dendrobates tinctorius. Taxonomy (NCBI): domain Eukaryota; kingdom Metazoa; phylum Chordata; class Amphibia; order Anura; family Dendrobatidae; genus Dendrobates; species Dendrobates tinctorius. The sequence continues at coordinate 4,719,730 of NW_027361900.1, forward strand.
GGAGCAAGTTCAGAAAAGAGCGACCAGAATGGTGACCGGTCTGCAAACCCTGTCTTATGAGGAAAGGTTGCAGGATTTGGGAATGTTTAGTTTGCAAAAGAGAAGACTGAGAGGAGACTTAATAGCTGTCTACAAATATCTAAAGGGCTGTCACATTGTAGAAGGATCAACTTTATTCTCATTTGCACAAGGAAAGACTAGAAGCAATGGGATGAAACTGAATGGGAGGAGACACAGATTAGATATTAGAAAAAACTTTATGACAGAGTGATCAATGAGTGGAACAGGCTGCCACGAGAAGTGGTGAGTTCTCCTTCAATGGAAGTCTTCAAACAGAGGCTGAACAGACATCTGACTGGGACGATATAGCGAATCCTGCTTTGAGCAGGGGGTTGGACCAGATGGCCCAGGAGGTCCCTTCCAACTCTATGATTCTATGATTCTATGACTGAATGGATTGTCATCTTCCTACGCTTGTCGTTACCTCATCTCTGTGCGTGCCACAGGTGGGGTAGCGACCCTGAGAGCGAATCAGTGGAAGTGTGAGACTAAGTAATGTGCACTCTGCTGGGTATTTTGCTGGGACTGTTCTATGTGTTTTCTGCCTGTTTTGTGGTTCAATAAAGCATTGCCACACTGCATTACCCTCACTGTGTGTTGTCTGAGTAGCGTTATGCCCATGTTAAAGGGAGAGCCTGCGTTCGGTGGGAGGATCTCTGATCCATGTCGTTTCGGCCAGCAGACCGGGGTGCGCGCTGACCACCCCATGTCTTCACAGGCATGCTTCAATAGTCTCAATGGGAGGTTAGAAGCTGCTATAACCCGATCAGCTCTGCTACATACAAGCAATGATCAGATCACCTGTATGTAGCAGAGTTGCTCACTTGCTATGAGCGCCAACCACTGGGCAGCGCTCATAGGATCCGGCAGTGACAACCATAGAGGTCTGCTGGAGACCTCTGGTTGTCATACCAACCCATCGGTGACCCGCGATCACGTGACAGGGTCACTGAAGTGCGGGGTTTCTGGCCCATCATGTGCGAGAAAAGATGTGGGCTCAGCACCGGAGCCCACATCAAAAGGAGGGAGTCCAACATCAGCGTACATTTACACCCGATGTCAGAAAGGGGTTAAAGGGGATTGTTTTTACAGAGACAGAAGTGGTAATCAATCATGTATACATACAAATAATTACAAAAATACACAGTTTATAATGTTAAATAGTAAAGAGTTAAGACAAGAAAATATAATTTGTGTAAATCATGTGTAGATATAAAAATTCAGTCAAATGTTCAAAACCACATCTAAAAGCAGAGATGCTGACCTGCCCAGACCTCCAAACAAATGCACTATCGGGGAGAGTGGGCCCATATAGTTAGGATGGGGGCAACACAGGTGCAAGAATACCGATGAGACAACCGCTCACAACCCACCAATGTGTGGAGGGGCGGATGCTTGGTATATTAATGCACAATGAAGACTTGTATGCGGCGCTGTTCACACAATGGGAATGCACAGCATCCAGGCTAACAGCCTATTAGTTACGCCCATACTATTAGATCAGGCGGGCTGCCTAGCGCCATCCAAATGCATCCCATGTGAACAGACACCACAGTTTACAAGACCGAATGGGCCCAACTGCACCCTGAAAAATAAAGTGCAAGAAACACATAAAAAATATGAGAGGTCTTAGTTAATATTTTGGGTAAAATACATAAGCAAGTAACCCACGTTATGCGTTGGCCTAAAAAAGTGTCAAAGGACTCACAGAAATTGCTTCTTCTACTTTCACTGCTGCTGCTGCTAATGTTTTGGCGTTGAAGAATTGACGGTCCGGAGGTTGGAAGTCTACAGCTGCGATGCGAACGGTGTGATTCACTGCTGTCTTGGGGAAAAGCTCTCTTAAGGTTGTGTAAAAGCGTGTTTTGATACTCCAGCATTCGCTGTTCCCTTTCTAGGGTCCGAACCATCTGGCAAAATTTGGTTTTATAACGTGTATCTAATAAAGTGGCAACCCAGCAGTCAGCATTATTCCTAATCATAACTATACGGGGATCATGTTGCATATAGTGCAGCAAGAAGGCGCTCATATGTCGGGCTCTACCATGAGGTCCAAGCCCATGCTCTGTTGGTGGCTGGGTAACAATGAGGCTCATTTCCTCCATCCCATCCCTCCAACCACGAACAACAGACAATTACTCGCCCATCACCTCTTTCTCCTCCATTTGTTCCTTGGATCTTGCCCCTTCAATAACAGCTTGTCTGTTATCACCAGCCTTCATCGATCACAGTAATCCACCCTCCCTTGGCACCCACCTGTGTGGTGACAGTCTTGAACTTAAAGACAATATTATCCCTTCTGCATCCTCCTCTGCTTCCTCCTCTTCTTCTGGGACCACCATCTCTTCCCGCTGGCTATTCAGTCTACTCCAGCATATAGATGACCAGAATAGTGATGCTGATGATGGCGGCATCAGTGATAACCATCTTAGTAGCCATTTCAAAACTGTGCAGAAGGGTGCAGAGGTCCTTAATCTGTGTGCACTCTGTAAATGTGACATGCGCCATCTGCATACTGTGTTGGCCCAGGCTATACGACATGACATACTGCGTCAGGGCTTGTTGCTGCTGCCACAGTCGCCGCAACATGTGCAGGGTGGAATTCCACCGTGTATCAATGCAAGTCGATGAGAGGGGTGCGAATGGCAGAAATGAGCACACAACTTGCGTGACTGGAGCAGGCAAAGTATACAAAGAAAGGTTGCACTCTATCATGCTAAAGCATGTCAATGTGGAATATGTCAAATTTCACATATTCCACATTGACATGCTTAAGCATGATAGAGTGCAACCTTTCTTTGTATATTGTATAAGTGGGGTAGCTCCTCTTGGTATACACCTATTCACACTAGTCTGGATGTGCCAGTCAGTTTTTTTTGTCTCGTATATTAGCTTACTGACCGAGCACTCCACCCTCCACCAGGTGGTGATTTTAATTACAGCAGGTCACTACTTACCCATAAATGCAGGCATTGCTGACAGAGGTGTCCACATTCACCCAGGAATGCAGACATCAACCTTAGAGAGGTATTCACACAGGTCAGTGATAGGGATTAGTGAGTAGCTCCTGATACTCGGGTACTCGTAGCGAGTCCAATGTAAGTCTAATGGGCAGAGAATGTGTGTGACGGAGGTGGTCTGTGGGGCTGTATCTGTGTGCAGTGGTCTGTGGGGCTGTATCTGTGTGCAGTGGTCTGAGGGGCTGTATCTGTGTGCAGTGGTCTGTGGGGCTGTATCTGTGCAGTGGTCTGTGGGGCTGTATCTGTGTGCGGCGGTCTGTGGGGCTGTATCTGTGTGCAGTGGTCTGTGGGGCTGTATCTGTGTGCAGTGGTCTGTGGGACTGTATCTGTGTGCAGTGGTCTGTGGGGCTGTATCTGTGTGCAGTGGTCTGTGGGGCTGTGTGTATGTGTGCAGTGGTCTGTGGGGCTGTATCTGTGTGCAGTGGTCTGTGGGGCTGTATCTGTGTGCAGTGGTCTGTTGGGCTGTATCTGTGTGCAGTGGTCTGTGGGGCTGTATCTGTGTGCAGTGGTCTGTGGGACTGTATCTGTGTGCAGTGGTCTGTGGGGCTGTATCTGTGTGCAGTGGTCTGTGGGGCTGTATCTGTGTGCAGTGGTCTGTGGGGCTGTATCTGTGTACAGTGGTCTGTGGGGCTGTGTGTATGTGTGCAGTGGTCTGTGGGGCTGTATCTGTGTGCAGTGGTCTGTGGGGCTGTATCTGTGTGCAGTGGTCTGTGGGGCTGTATCTGTGTGCAGTGGTCTGTGGGGCTGTATCTGTGTGCAGTGATCTGTGGGGCTGTATCTGTGTGCAGTGGTCTGTGGGGCTGTATCTGTGTGCAGTGGTCTGTGGGGCTGTATCTGTGTGCAGTGGTCTGTTGGGCTGTATCTGTGTGCAGTGGTCTGTGGGACTGTATCTGTGTGCAGTGATCTGTGGGGCTGTATCTGTGTGCAGTGGTCTGTGGGGCTGTATCTGTGTGCAGTGGTCTGTGGGGCTGTATCTGTGTGCAGTGATCTGTGGGGCTGTATCTGTGTGCAGTGGTCTGTGGGGCTGTATCTGTGTGCAGTGGTCTGTGGGGCTGTATCTGTGTGCAGTGGTCTGTGGGGCTGTGTGTATGTGTGCGGGGCTGTCAAACTTTTTGCAATTAAAAATCTTTTTTTATATGTGCCTTAGGTTTTTTATCACCACAGCACTGAATGACAAGGTGGGATAGAGCAGGCTGTTTAATATTTTATCACTAGCTACATGTGAATTAGAATGCAATACTCGTGCATGGATGACAATAGAAGCCGTGAACGGCTGGATTTGTCTGTGGACCTCAGTAATGTCCAAAAAAGAAATGCGGGAAGGTAAATGTAACAGCCGCACTGGACACTATCTAGCTACACGATCTGTCTGATATACAACGGCCTAACTAAATAGCTGAAATCTTGCTGTAAACAGTGGCAGCGTCAGGAGCAGCCTCTCTGCGCTGTTACAATGTACAAATGGCGCTAAAACAAGATGTCCGCTATTTATATGGAGAGCGACATGTGATTTCAGCAGCCAATGAAACAAGCCGTAGTGTCAGGACATTGTGTTTCCTGCACCCTGATTGGCTGACTGTTGTGCTTACAAGCACGCCGCGCCTCTGAGCTCTGCACACTATTTTTGTGGCAACACAAATATTTTCCTGCACTTTGCACCGAATGTTACCGATTTTTCTTGATTTTTTTTAAATTTTGCTCGGGTTTCTAATCACAGATCCGAATGCACCATATTTGTGTCGAATTTCTGTTTGACAATCATTTTTCAAACAAATTTGCTCATCACTAGCTGTTACCCACAGATTTTTAGACCGGCTTCACAACTATGTTGCATAGAGTAAACCAACTTCTGGCCCCTGTCAGCTGTTATTCCAGCCCAGGATGCTCGGACTACATCCCACACAATTTTTTGGCATTTGTTGGCTTTGCCTCAGAAACGGCATTTTTGATGTCGCCCCACAAGTGTTCTATCGGATTGAGGTCCGGGATTAGGGCTGGCCTCTCCATAACCTCAATTTTGTTGGATGGGATCCAAGATTTTGCTCATTTACTGGGGTGTTTAGGGTTGTTGTCTTGGTGAAACACTCATTTCAAGGACATATCCTCTTCAGCGTAAGGCAGCGTGACCTCTTCAAGTATTGTAATATATACAAACTGGTCCATGATCCCTGGTGAGCGGTAAATAGGTCCGGCACCATAGTAAGAGACACATGCCCATATCATGATGCCGGCACCACCATGCGTCACTGTCTTCAGAGTGTCCCGAGGCTAGAATGCAGAGTTTGGAGATGTCTGACGACCTGTCTGCGGCCCTTGGTTCCAAAAAGAACAATTCCACTTTCATCAGCCCATGAAATGTTTCTCCATTTCTCTTTAGGCCAGTTGATATTTTCTTTGGCAAATTGTATCCGCTTCCGTACATGTGTTTTATTAACAGTGGAATTTTGCGGGGACTTCTTGGTAAGAGATTACACACAGGCGTCTTCTGTCACAGTCCTCACAGGTAACGTGAGACTGTCTGTGGTCATCCTGGAGCTGGTCATTGGCGGAGCCTCTGCCACTCTGGCTATTCTTCCATCCATTTGAATGGTCGTCTTCTGCTTTCTTCCATGTCTCTCTGGTTTGGCTTTCCATGGTAAAGCATTGGAGATCATTTTAGCTGAACAGCCAATCATTGTCTCCTCTTCTTTATAAGTTTTACCATCTCCAATCAACTTTTTAATCAAAGTACTCTGTTCTTCTGAACAATGTCTCGAGCGACCCATATTTCTCAGGGTTTCAAGGAGAAATGCATGTACAACATGTCCTGGCCTCACCCTTAGATAAGGGCCACCGGATTCCCACCTGTCTCTTCACAGAATGATTGCCCTCACTGATTGACCTCCACACAGCTATTATTTTGATCACCGCCTTTCAATTATTCTAATACACAGACTCAAAAACCCGCAGATCACGAATGCGGAGTCTGGTGGTTTTCTTAGAATCTACTGCACCAACTGGTAAATTGTGTGACACGTAATTTAATTTATACCAAAAACAGGGATTAATCGGGTTAGTCATACTGGACTGCTGTTATATTGGACACTACTGTAGCTAGTGTAACACAAGAGAAGGTCGCCAGCGTCTGAGCAAACTGAACAGTGGCAAATCCCCCGGCCCAGATGGCATTCACCCATGGATATCGAGGGAATTGAGCTCAGTAACTGACAGACCTACTGTATCTCATCTTCTTACACTCACTTGTACTTGTATTTTCACTTTTTATTTTATTCTTATTTTTCATTCATTTTCGCTTTTTCACATACTTTAATTTTTTCTTCTCATTATTTCTCCCTTTCTCCTGACCCTTTCACACAGTGTCTGTATTTGTTCATTTACATATTATTTGCAAATATTTCCACAAGTCCTTACCATAATGTATGTGCACATTAATAACTTTTATTCACCGACTCTGGCACTCAGCACTTTGTACAATTTTATTTGCATATAATCCTATTGATTGGCGCCTGGTAACAGCTTTCTTTCTGTTCCCTCCCCATTCCTTCAAGTCTGTGTTTTCCTTACGATGCGATTCCATGCCTTTTATGCCAGAACATTGTCCTTATACATGGCTGTTTCCAGCTGAATTCTTAAAAATGGCCGCCAATGTGCGCCTGCACCCTGCGCTCCTGTGCCTTTCTAGACTGTCAGGTCATCTGTTATTTGACTCATGCGTGTCTATGGTGTCACTGGGTTTGATTTACCCGACATTCATGCCGCTTTGATGGTGGTGGGTAGAAGCAAATCATAATGACGCGGGCAACAGTAACCATGCTCCACTGTAATTGGCAGATGAGATTATCATATAAATAGCTAATGGGACAGGACTCCAATGGCAATTCCTCTTGAGAAAGCTGATACACTAAACGTGCGTCGGGGGAGCGTGGTAGGTTCATCTTATCCTCCCTTACTATGGGTAGGCATTGCAACATTATTGAACTGGACATGTCCACATTGGTTATGGCTAGTGATGGGCGAGCACTAAAATGCTCGGGTGCTCATTGCTCGGGTCGAGCAAATTGGAATACTCGGGTACTTGGACAGAACAACGAGCCCAATGTAAGTCTATGGGAGACCCGAGCATTTTTACCACGATCCCCCCGGGGGTCCTTTTAAGGTCTAAAAACATCTGAAAATGATAGAAACACTGCTCAAATGACATGGGAACATCATGGGGATCGCCCCTGGAAGCATTCCTGACTCCTAAGTCACAGTTGTAAACAATGTTGTCAGAGTTTCTTGCCATTTTTACAGGTTCACCAATAAACGTACAAAAACGAAACCAAAATGGATTTTGCTGGGAAATATGTTAAGGTGCATCCTTTCCAGGTTAATGATTTGTATATAAGGCAAAATAATTAACCCCAGACCAAAATCTTCCTCCGCCACTTGGGCTATGTTCAGACGCAGCGTTTTTGATGCGTTTTTCAACTTTTACATTGCTTTCAACCAATACAAATGCATTCACTGGGAAATGTCATTGTAACATTTACCAACCCTAGCTGGCCATGGGGGGGTAGTACCGGATGTATTATTAGGAATGTTATTGGCCCGGTCCATCTCCCTACAATGGCATACAGAAGATTCCAACGCCATGGAGACGTCACAGTGGGATGATGTATGAAACCTGCTCTATATGTTATTTCTCACTCTAGGAGGACTGTTGTTTCTGCTATAGAGTGTTCTCTTTGGTGGTGGCACGGCTCTCCTGGTATATTCCCAGCGAGCTCCCACCACCGATTTGTAAAGTTAACTATGTTTATTTTTTTATTGTTCTCTGTTACCTCTATCCTCTTGTGTTTCCCCCTTCTTAGATCAGACACCAATGGATACGGGACCCACCTTTAATACCTGTTCATGCCTGCGGCTTCCTGGGACCGAATGGGATGGACACACCGTACTACTACACACCGCAATGACCTTGCCCTGGGACCCAGGATAAGTATACCCCACACATCATATTCTGACACCCAAAAATTCCAAAAAAACACATTTGAAAGGTTAGCTCACAAAAACCCTGACTAATGCACTAGCAGGATGCAGCAGACCTCCATTGATAAAGGCTGGGGCAGCACAGGTGCAAACCACTGATGAGAACAGCCAATAACCCAATATGGTCTGGCTGCCTAGTGGAAAAATTTGGGGGAATTTTTTCCTTATGTGCGCTGTTCATATTTAGTGTTAGGGACTCACAATATCTGGGGACCCTTGACGTTGGGTTGTGAGCTAATCTACTTTGGCCATAATAGTAACTAATACCCCATATCTTTTTGCACTTTTTATCATTTTTGCAGGATGCAGCTAGACCTCTTCATGTTGGCTTGGTTTTTTCTGTGTGATGCATATATATAGTGCTGAGCAGCCCGCCTGCTAATACTATGGGCGTCATTAATAGGCTGTTCAGACACTTTGCACCACACTTATCTGTGTGACTGATGTCCTATGCAATCCCTATTTCTGTGCATTTTTTTCCACTAGGCAGCCAGACCATATTGGGCTACTGGCTGTTCTCATCAGTGGTTTGCACCTGTGCTGCCCCAGCCTTTATCAGTGGAGGTCTGCTGCATCCTGCTAGTGCATTAGTCAGGGTTTTGGTGAGTTAACCTTTCAAATGTGTTTTTACCATTTACACCTCACCAAACTTATTGTTCTTGCCATGGAACGTGGCGGGCCTTAACACCACCCTTAAATGCAAAACAGTTCTAATACGCCTAAAGTGATTCCGACCAGATGTGATTTTTCTTCAGGAGACGCACTATTGCCACAATCTTATCACCAACTCTCACTCCTCAACCACGACTATAAACTCTTGGTGAGGATCCTGGTGAACTGACTGCAGATGCTGCTACCTGGCCTCCTATGTGAGGCTCAAACAGGATTTAGTCAGGGACAGAGCAGTGTGGCAAATATTCGCATAGCGGTCACAGCCACGGTCCTGGCTCAAGATGGATTGAGGCCACCTGCAATGCTGATGAGTCTCGATGCCAAAAAGGCCTTTGACAAAGTGGCATGGCCTCTTCTATATGAAGTCCTGGATAGGGGAAATCTCAGCCCGAAGTTCTTACAATACGATCACTACCTCCATGCAAACCTTATACTCAGGTGTCAGTCAATGGATACGATGCGCCATCAATTGATCTTTTTCGGGGAGTTAAACAGGAATAAAATTTTGGAAAATTGATGTCATATCTTGGAATATTTTGAAGTATTCACTCGTTAGACCGTTGGGCCGGGGGACTTATTATTTTTCATTCCTTTAATTGTTTGCTGTATTTCTTTTTGGGATATTGGTTGATTCAACATGTGCAATTAGTCTTCCGGTATTTTAGGACGTTTTACGCTCTTTAAGAACTGATTTATTAGTTGGGGGTGGGGGTTGTGGTATTGCGGTATTTTCCTGCAGATTATAGAGGGAGGAATAGTATTCTGAGAAGGTGTTAGCGATTTCCTTGGGGTTATATATTATATTTTTTGGTCGCCCTGTACGTGGGACAATCTTTGGTTATTTTGGCTGTGATTTTATTGGCTAAAATTTTGCCCGCTTTGTTTCCCTGCCAGTAATATTTGGCTTTACTTTTCCGTAGATTGTGCTCGTATTTGTGTTGGAGCAGTTGGTATAGTTCATACCTTAGTTTCTGTAATGTTTGGAGGATTGTGTTTGTGGGGCTACGTTTGTGTGCCTCTTCTAGTGCGGATATGTTTTGATTAATTTCCTCTATTTGGTGTAGTGTTGCTTTTTTATTCTGGAACGCTATTTTACCCCGGATGTCGGCCTTGTGGGCGCACCATACTGTAGATACGGACACATCAGGTGTGTTATTAATTGTGAAATATTCTGATAATGCTTCCTGCAATTGGGGCCTAATTTTATGGGATGCGATAAGGTAGTTATTTACTCTCCATGGGGAATATGTTGGATAGTTGTGTCCCTCTGTAATTTGACCGGAGACCGGGGCGTGGTCCAACCAGGTTATGTTCCCTATCGTGGCCTTTTGGATGTCCTGTAATAACCATTTATCTGTCACCATTAGGTCAATTCTGGAGTCACCTCTATGGGAGTGTGAGTAGAAGGTGTAATCCCGCTGGAGGCATGTAGAACCCGCCAGACATCATAGAGTTCTTCCACTAGGAGGGTCTGAGAGAGTGATCGGGTATTTTCTTTCTTTTGAGGGGGCACAAATTTATCAATGTTAGGACAGGGGGTGATGGTAAAGTCCCCGCAGACTAACAAGGCGCCTTTTTTAACCTTTGCTACTACCGCCAGGGTGGTCTTTAAGAAATGAAATCTGCCTGGAGTTAGGGGTGTAAATAGAGACAATTGTGTAGGTCTTGTTATTTATGGTGCAGACTAGGATGACGTATCTGCCCTCGTCGTCCACTACGCTGGTGATTACCTGAAAGGCGACGGTGTTCTTTATCGCGATTACTACTCCTCTTTTTTGTCAATTGCTTGGCAATGAAAGACATTTGGGAAGTTCCCATTCTGCAGTCTATGGGCATCAGTGCTATATAGGTGGGTGTCCTGAACGCACCATACATCTGCTTTTAGGGATTGGGCCTCTTTCCATAGAAGGATCTTTTGAATGGACCTTTTACAATAATGCTGGAAATGTGAAGAACCATGCACAGATTAGATAAAATCTATGTGTCACCACTAGACAATTAGGAAAAATGGGGGAATAACAAAAACAAATTTTAATTTTGTGAAAAAAACTAACTGTAACTCCTCTTGTGCCTCCGCAGACCATGGTGAAAAATAGTCTTGTATTCTCTTCTCTTGTCTATGTCCACTCCTTCATCAGGTTGGGTGGCATCTTCTTCTGCGGGGAGCTGGTATCCTCATCCATAGTGTGCTGTTCCATCTAAAGTTATGATTATATGCTTATATAGATTGTGTTATGTTACCATTCTTTGTGTTCAGTTTTGCATTTGGTCTGCTGCCACCTTCTGTCCTTTTTCTGTATAGCAGACTGCAGGTAATTAATTCTAGTACATGCCTTCCACTTCCAGGTCAGGTCACTCCTTCTCTTCCTGCAGGTGGCCATTATTAGTTTCATTTTCTCCTGGGAGAGACATGCTTACCAGGCTGTGAAAGGCATCAGTTTTTTTACCACAATTTGCTCAATCATCTTGCTACCAACTTGCTGCACACACATCGCTATATTACTTTGGTCGCTACATCTGCACTTCTGGAGAACCTACTGCATTATCAATCATATGCTGTATGTCCAGATTCCCAAATAAACAAGTCTGGACTTCACAATATCTGGTTTGTATCATCTCTCCGGACGCATGAACAGCAAAACAGCAACAATGGTCCTGTCTGCTCTGCATTGAGGAAACGGAAGGTAGGAATCTCTCCCAGCCCCAATCAACTACACCTCCATTCACCTCATGTGGGGACAGAACACATAGTCCCCACCGACCACTTCTGCAGAAGAGACATGGCCTCTCGGGGGAAGTCAGGACCTGTGTGGCTGCATTCTTGGAGACGATCAGCTTAACAGGGTAGCCCCGCTTGTACATGATCCCGTTGTCCTGTAGGATATTGGTGGCTGTGGAGATCTCCCGCCTTCTGTTCAGGGTGACGGTGGATAGATCAGTGAACACCATGATGCTCTTGAACCTCTCTGGGAGCTCCGGTCCGCCCTCTGCAGCTTTTATAATGGCTTCTTTAAAATGATAAAAATAAAGCCTTAAAATTTTAGGGTGGTGGTCTCCTCATCTGCCTCATAATGAGAGTCCAAGAAGTCGTTGTGGGCTGTGGAGAATTCCTCCAGCTTCTCCTCAGTATGGCTGTTCTATCCCCTATGTGCCCAATGTCTTTCTGTAGTGTAGTGAGGGCTGAGGTAATGTCACTGTGTATAGCCTGCTTTAGATCTCCTAGCAGGGACTTCAGTGTGTCCTCAGTGATGGGGTGGAGGGGTGCCCTTTGTCAGGTGCATATACTTGCGTTTTGTTGCTCTGCTTCTCCAGGCTCTTGGGTGAAGAGCTGCCCGATCTCTCCTGTGCCTGCTCCGCTGCACTCATGCCCCTCTGGTGTGAGGTCTGACCCGATGTCAGGAGACCAGACCCCCCAGAGCAATCCACTCCACCGCTGGTTGCATGGTGAGTGCTGCGGCGGCCATCTTGGATTTTCCCAGGCGCCGGCACAAAGACTGGTATCCTGCCCGGCGCTGCTCCCCTGCTCCTCGGGATGTGCCCCATCAGTGCCTGGACTTCGTCTGAGGTCGTGATGAGTGGAATTGCGGGTTTCCCACGCCGTTAGTTGCTGCTGGGGCACGGAGCTAGCATTCCCTGCGCCCACTCAGCTCCTCATCCAGACACGTCCCCGTGTCCTCTCATTATATAAGCTATTCATTTATAAGTGCACAGTATCTATTCCCCTTATACACTGATATCAAGTGATAGATCTACAATCCGTTTACATATATCTATGTATGGATTTATCTTACACTCAATAAATACGGTGCACTTATCTCATCTCCACCTTGATAGTGACACTCTCTTAGGATACGTTACTCTATGATGGCACTTCTGCACACAGCCACTAGGTGGAGCTACATTTGACATTTGCCTGAATTTTTATATCCACACCTGGTTTACACAAATTATATTTTCTTGTGGTAACTATATACAATTTAGCATTATAAGATGTGTATTCTTGTATTATTTGTGCGTATACATGATTGATTACTTCTGTCTCTGTAAAAACAATCCCCTTTAACCCCTTTCCGACATCGGGCATAAATGTACTTCCTCCCTTTGATGCGTGTGCCGGCAGTGAGCTCACATCTTTTCCGGCACACGTCAGCTGTACTGAACACGTCATTTTCCCCTAACAGCCTCTGACAGCGGCATTTAATGTGCACTTCCAGCAAGCGCCGGAAATCCCGCCCATCGGTGACCCGTCACATGATCATGGGTCACCGATGGGTTGGCATGATAACCAGAGGTCTCCAGCAGACCTCTATGCTTGCCTCTGCCAGAATGCTATGAGCGCCACCCACTAGCCAAAACCACATGGATCAGGGATCGTCCCGCCAAATTCCCGCTCTCTTTTTAACATGGGCAAAACACTACTCAGACAACACAGGGTGAGGGTAAGACAGTGTGGGCAATGCTTTATTGTACTACAGAACAGGCAGATAACACATAGAACAGTCCCAGGAAAATACCCAAGATGGGGCACATTACAGAGTCTCACCCTCCACTGACCCGCCGGGAAAATAGCTGCTGTGACTTCAGATCTTCCAGGGTCACTACCCAGCTGTGGCACGCGCACACAGAGGTAATGATAAGCATAGGAAGATGACAGTCCATACAAGACCAGTTGATCCGAGGATCACAACCTGGCTTCATATTCCAGGGTCAACTACTCTACCTGTGGCACGCACACAGAGACGAGGTAACAATAAGTGTAGGAACATGACAGTCCATTGAGTCCATAAAAGGTACAAGGCCGGTTGATCCGAGGATCACAACCTGGCTTCTCCAAATGTATCCATGGTTCAGCAATGGTCAACGGAGCAGATCTGTATTCTTCCAACCAAGGCTGAAAACCCCTAGGTTGTTTCCTATAGAATGATAGATCTGTGTCCCTTGTGATGATGGTGTGGCTGCTGTCCTGTCTCTTGTCCTTTTGAGATGTATGGATGTCTTGGCAGAATCTCTCTGGCTGTTTCTCTCTCTCAGTCTCTTTATACAGATGCATGTAACCTATTTTTAGACTTAACAAGTGTCCTCCCTCATTCAGTATTTACATAAATGATAAGAATGGAGATGAGATTATTGCATTACTTGATTATTTAAACTATTTGCATAGTTTTTCCCTCTCTGCTTTAGAAGTCAACAAACTGGCTCCATAACACAATGCATAATTAGCATATCAGCAATCATCACCAGTGATCAAGGATAAGCGCACAATAAAAGTCAATATTCCAGACTTACACAAGCAAAAGTGTTTTCTTGACCAACCAGAAATCAACATTTAAATTTAAAGCCAACATACAGATAACATTCTGTTATTCTTTGTTTGCTAAAAAGATAGTCATCTGGTTAATTAAGATACAATGCTGTATGTCTTCACAATGCCAAAAGTAGAAAAAGAAATGTTTTTAAAAATATTTGAAAAAATATGAAATTTCAAACTACCCCCCCTTTGCCACTTTCAAAATAAAGCAATAAAAAAAAAATCACACATACACACATTTGTTGTAGCCGCGTTCAGAATCGCCCGATCTATCACTATAAAAAAGAATTAACCCGATCGCTAAATGGTGTAACGAGAAAAATGTCAAAATGCCAGGATTACTTTTTTTGGTTGCCGCAACATTGCATTAAAATGCAAAAAATGACGACCAAAAGATCGTATCTGCACCAAAATGGTATCCATTAATAACGTCAGCTCGGCACACAAAAAATAAGCTCTCACCCAACCCAAGATCATGAAAAATGGAGACGCGACGGGTATCGGAAAATGGTGCAATTCTTTTATACTTTACCTAATAAAGAGGAGTTATTTTTACTGATATAGCGGGTATGGAAAGTATTCACACCCCTTTAAATGTTTAAATTGTTTCATTGCAGCCATTTGGTAAATTCAAATTCATACTATCTATTCCTGACACTGGAGTGGATTATAAACTTCCGAAGTATATAGTTTGAAGTCTGGGGTCTGCCAATATGTGTCTGGTTTTCTGACTGTTTCGGATAACATGATACATGATTTTAGTTTTTTTTTCGTTTAGTCTCGCTTGAATATAGGCCAATATTAAATATTCTCTTGATGAGTCATCTTTGGTGTGGATGATGAAACCCGTAGAAATGAGAGGCTTGGAGAGTGAGTGTGTATACGTCACCTCACCCTATATACTGAGATGTGGGATATATGTTTTTTATATCAGTCACTTTCCGACGAATCTTCAGGGAGTGAATTATGGGTATAGTTTTACATTTGGAATTAATAAGGTTGAGTTTTATTCTTTTGTCAGCAAACATGAGGAATGACAAGAGACAACCCATTTAAGAAGATTCAATTTTGGTTAAAACTATTCCAGCATTATGAACATGAAAAAGTCTTCTCACCTATGTGACGTCTCTGATGTTTTTTAACAGTTGATTTCCAAGTAAAATATTTCCCACATTAAGAAAATGAAAATGGCCTCTCCTCTGCGTAACTGCTCTGATGGCGATCAAGAAGCACTTTCTGGTTAAAATATTTCCCACATTCTGAAGAGGAAGAAGGCTTCTCCCCTGTGTGACTTCTCTGGTGCTTATCACAATCTGATTTATTGCTTAAACATTTTCCACATTCTGAACATGAAAAAGGTTTCTCCCTTGTGTGAGTTCTCTGGTGGGAAACAAAATTTGATTTCTGCGCAAAACATTTCCCACATTCTAAACATGAAAAAGGCTTCTCTCCTGTGTGGATTCTCTGGTGCTGAACACAATATGATTTATTGTTAAAACATTTCCCACATTCTGAACAGGAAAAAGGCTTCTCCCCTGTGTGAGTTCTCTGGTGGGTAACAAAATTTGATTTCTGTGCAAAACATTTCCCACATTCTAAACATGAAAAAGGTTTCTCTCCTGTGTGGATCCTCTGGTGCTTAACAAAATCTGATTTCTTGTTAAAACATTTCCCACATTCTGAACAGGAAAAAGGCTTCTCCCCTGTGTGAGTTCTCTGGTGGGTAACAAACTGTGATTTCTGTGCAAAATATTTCCCACATTCTAAACAGGAAAAGAGTTTCTCCCCTGTGTGAGTTCTTTGGTGGGTAACAAAATATGATTTATGTGCAAAACATTTCCCACATTCTGAACATGAAAAAGGTTTCTCCCCAGTGTGAGTTCTCTGGTGCATAACACAATCTGATTTATTCCTAAAACATTTCCCACATTCTGAACAGGAAAAAGGCTTCTCCCCTGTGTGTGCTCTCTGGTGTCTAACAAAATTTGATTTACGTTCAAAACATTTCCCACATTCTGAACAGGAAAAAGGCTTCTCCCCTGTGTGAGTTCTCTGGTGTCTAACAAAATATGATTTCTGTGCAAAATTTTTGCCACATTCTGAACATGAAAAAGGCTTCTCCCCTGTCTGAATTCTCAGGTGAGTAACAAAACGTGATTTCCATGTAAAATATTTCCCACATTCTGAACATGAAAATGACTTCTTTGCTTTAGGAGCAGTTTGTTTTTTAATGTCTCTTTTGTGACTTTGATTTTCTTTAGTAGTCGGTATTGAATCAGAAGATGTGACCTGTTTCATAGGATCAGATAACAGATCTTTGCTGTGAATGGATGATGCTATATCTGGAGTAACAGCAATCAATTCAGTTGTATCTTGTAGGATCTCAAGATCATCAGATTTAAAAGTTGAAGATGTCAGCTGTCCCTCTAATCTCCTGGTACAGTCATCTGCTAAGATAAAAAACAATTATTATTTATTAATAAAATATCCTTCAGTTTTATAATTTTGAACATTTCTACTTAGCTTGCCATTTTTATGGACAGTTTATGTTAAAGCTTTAATTATTTACCAAGACAATGACAGTTCACAGTCTAATAGAAAACCTTGTTGGATGAACCAGTAGTGTGTGGTGTTCAACTGTTTGTTCATTCTGCCTCCCAAATATCAAATAAAAAAAAAACAATCAATGTTATGTAGGTGAAAATAATACCAATTCTCATCTCAAAAAAACAAGACCCCACTCAGGTCCATCACCTGTCAATGGAAAAACAGAGGTTCCCACACTATTAGTGGCTCAAAGGCTGTTGAAAAGCAACAAGGTTTCCATAAACCAATCCAGCAAAATCCGCTCTCACTTCGGAGTCTTGCAGTTTGCGCAAACAACATTTAGGATCCCTGTATTTAGCAATATTATAGTGAGAAGAACCCACTTAATTTTTGTTGTGTGTCTCCTGGAGCACAATCTGGGCACTATGTGCTGGGTAATAAAATGGCAAATGTGTAATTTTCACTCTCCAACATCCACTGCGTGTTAATTTCCAGAAAGTGGCTGTGGAGTCAAAATATTCACTCCTCCTAAGGATTATAACCCTCAGTGAATTAATTTATAAAATGGAAAAATATTCAGGATTGAGAGTCCTCAGTAGTTGATACCTTTTAATGGCTAACTGAAAAGATGGTAACACATTGCAAGCTTTCGAGACTACTCATGTCTCTTCATCAGGCTAGACTAATACAAAATCTGAAGTCACATATTTATGCACAATACAGCCTAGAAAAAATGCAATAGATAAGACAAGTGACGTGAAGCAGAACTATCAATATGGGAGAGGGAGAAACATAAATATAAACATTGGACCAGTTCATAGATAAGGCGTCCGGATGTTTTATGGTCCTCTGATTGGCGTCTAGTTCTGTGTTGTAATGCCCCCACAAGGTTTTAAAAGGAAATTCCTTAATTGATGTAAAAAGACATAAATCCATGCGACACATTCATTCCAGCACTGAGAGTGTCAAAGTTCGTCATAAATTTGTACTCCCAAACTCGTCTCGTCTCTACTGGCTAACACGGTACAAAGATATACATCTTTCCTGTTTATAAAATGGAATCACTTTATGGGGATTTCTACTATTCTGGTTTTCTGTCATTTAGTTATATTAGGGCTTCTGCATATGGTGTGTCCAATCTCATCTGGGATCTGTTCCTGCGGTCCAGCTGGAGTAATCTGCTCCCTACTTCAGCCAATTGGAAAGTACCACACCCTACTAAAGCTCAAAGTACATGGCTGGAATCTGCCAGATACAGCGCTGTTCTCCTCTGGTTCAGTCCTCTGGGCTCAGCTTGCGGCTTGTGTATTTGTTTCCTGCTGTGACCGTGGCCCGTTTCCTGACTACTCTTGTGTCTTCTGATTCTGTATTCTGTCCTTCTGGTTCTGACCCAGCTACCTGACTATTCTTTTTGCCATCTAACACCACAGAATAGCAGGTAACACCATGGGCCAAGCCTAGAGGTCCCAGTGTATGTCCAGATTCCATGTAAGGGTGTTAAAGGGCGATGAGCTAGGCAATCCTTGGGATATGGAAAGCAGAGAAGATAGAGCCAAGCATGTTCATGGTGGACATCTTTTGAGCTGCCAGGTGACCATGAACAGTGCTCCCAATACATTGTGTCTGCAAACTATTCCAGCAAGATCTGCATTCAAATAGCTAAATGGCGCTCCTTCCCTTCTGAACACTGCCATGTGCCCAGGGAGTAGTGTACAACCGTATGTAGGGTATAGTGCGAAGCTGGAAAATAATTTGTAAGATCCATTTGTTTCCTATTATCCTTTGCGAAGAATTCCAAACTTACCACCACATAAAGTGACACATGTCAGATATTAATAATGGGGCCTGATTAGGAACTACTGAAATGATCAAACTCCACAGTCTCCATCAGTAATAAATGAGCAGCTAGTGGTGAAACCTCTCTGGTGTAATTAGCGTACAGGTCTCGGAGACTTCACAATCTATACTATCCTAAGCTCCAATAATATTTTCTGTCAGATGAGTTACAAGAAGAAATATTAGGCATTTAAAGAGAACTGTGTATAAGGCCGATTTCAAACGTCCTGATATTTCCGGTACCGGAAAAAATGGTACCAGAGATGTCCATGTGTGTAATACTTGTGGCACATGTGTGACAACCGTGTGCCACCCGTGTACAGCATCAGTACCACATGGATGGTCGGCAGGGAAGAAGCGCTACAGTAAGCGCTGGGCCCCGGTGGCGGGTGCTGAAGACGCTCTCAACATTCTCCCCTGCTCTGCCGGCGGGGAGAATGATGAGTTATATTAAAGTGAGAATGATGACAGCAGGTGGTGGCTTTTGGGACTATTACGCCCATCAACCTGCACCTGCTGCTGCTAAGTACAGTGACATCAGGAGTGGATGATGGGAGTATTCCTCACCTGCCGCCTGCGCTATAACTAAATAAATGAATGAAAAAAACGGTGTGGGTTCCCCTGTATTTTCTATAACCAGTCTGGCAACACTCACAACTGGGGGCTGCAATCCTCAGCTGTCAGGTTCAGGAAGGCTGGTTATCAAGAATAGATGGGTCCCCACACTGTTTTTTTAATTATTTAAATAAATAATTTAAAAAACGGCGTGGAGTTCCCCTCTATTTTTGACAACCAGCCTTGCTAAAGCTGACAACTGGGGGGCTGGTATTCTCAGGCTTGTAAAGGGCCATGGATATTGACCCCCCAGCCTAAAAATAGCAGCCCGCAGCTGCCCAGAAAAGGCACATCTATTAGATGCGCCAATTCTGGTGCTTTGCCCGACTCTTCCCACTTAGGTGTTGGTGAGTATAACTGTGTTTGTTATTTTTGAAAAAGGAAAACAGTTTTGTTTTATTTCTAATACAAGACTTTATTCTGGCTGTGTCTTTATTTAACATGTAACTATGGGGTTCGTAATGGATAGACACCTTTCCATAACCAAGCCGTGGGCTTGATGTCACCTGACAACAAAAGGGTGACATCAACTCCACAAATATACAAATATGAACCCCACTTGCCACCGCTACAGGACAAGTGGGAAGACCCAGGAAAAGCGTCGGAATTGGCGCATCGAATAGACGTGTCTTTTTTGGGCAGCTGCGGGCTGGCTACTGTTGAATCTATATTTGTAGTTTTCAGTAAATGAGATTCTCGTGCTTCAGGGTGGAGTTGTGGGAGTGGCTCTGGGGCGGGGCTGTGGGCGGGGCTTTATGTGGTGCTCTGTGTACATATTCATCTGTATTGGCTTATGACACTAATTCCTTCAGTGACCTGCCCCCTATTTTACATAAAAAATTACATCCAGAAAAATGGCAGCACCTGCCCAGTACATCTATAAGTAAGAGATAGATGCTACTGGACAGGTGCCGCCAGTGTCATTTGTAAATTTTTATTTTTTTAAGCCTCACAATAGCCACAATATTATAGGCATTGTCAAGAATAATATCAACATTATTATATGCATTATGTAAAAATGGGGGCAGGTCAGTGAGGGGTCAGCAACCTGTCATAAGCCAATACAGATGCATATTTAATCAGAGCACCACATAAAACCCCACCCACAGCCCCGCCCCCGAGAATATCATTAACTGAAAACTACTAATACAGATTAAACAAGAACCACAAGACGGATTTCATCACCATGTATCATTGTAATCAGTATAACGGCGCTGACCTGACAGTGTCTGTAGGTTACTGAGCACAATCCTGCTGACAGGTTCCCTTTAAATTTAGATCTTAGGCATTTGGAAGAGGCAATGGAGAGATTTTTTTCAAGACTATCAGGGAGTTACAGACTCACATTAGGCAGGAAGGCCGATCCCACCACAATCAAACTATCATACAGATTGAACAGGTTAAAAAAAGACGTAGAATAAAAAATTATGTTATATCCCCAACAGCAACGTATGTACGAGAGGAGAGCACTAAACCGGAGCTGCCCTCATTTATGGTGGACCATTGGAGCCACTATGAGTCCTGACCAGAAGAGTAGAGAAAGTATTAGCGCCCCCATTTCAGGAGAGATTGTGCAGTAATCTGAATTCCTTAGGATGGAAAACATAATGGAATTCATGACATTTAGTAAATCTATGAAACCAGGGCTGGAGCCAACACATCTCCTGCAGGCGGGAATAAATGTATATTACAGCCATCAGCCACGCACAGCTTAGAGATCTAACAGGGCACAGGTGGAATGTTTGTCCTGGAGATTATCACAATCCTCCTTGAAGTTAGTTGGTTTTAAAAGAAATTGAAATTTCAGGCTAAAGGGAAACTCTGTTATTGTACAGAAAATTCACACTTACCGTATTTTTTGCACCATAAGACGCACCTAGGTTTTAGAGGAGAAAATTAGGAAAAAAATGTGGTCAATTCTGTACTTAATATCCCCTATCCTGGTATATATGGTCCCCTCCTCCCCATTCTGATACACATGGCCCCCTCATCCCTACCCTGGTATGCAAGGCCACCTCATCCCTATCCTGGCATGCATGGATCCCTCATCCCTATCCTGGTATGATTGGCCCCATCCCCATCCTGGTATGCATTTATCCCTCATCCCTATCCTGGTATGCATGGTCACATCCCCATCCTGGTATGCAGGGCCCCCCATCTAATCCTAGTATGCATGTCACCTCATCTCTATCCTGGTATGCATGGCCCCATCATCCCTATCCTGCTATGCAGGGCCCCATCTCATCCTGGTATGCAGGGCCCCCATCTTGTCCTAGTATACATGGTCCCATTCCTATCCTGGTATGCAGGGTCCCCTATCTCGTCCTGGTATGCATGGTCCCATCAGCCCTATCCTGGTAAGCATGGCCCCATCCTTATCCTAGTATGCATGGCCCCATCCTTATCCTGGTATGCATGGCCCTGTAGGAGGAAGGACCAGAACAATAAAGGCAACAGTGTCTGTGGGCCGTAACCATTGGGACTGCCACTAGGGTGGCAGGGGGATAGAGAACCTGACCGGGACAGACCTGTGACCTCTGCTGCAAAGGGCGGGTCTGATATAAAAAGGGTGGTGCGCCGGAACCTGGGGTTTCTGGCGGGAAGACAGGAGGTGCAGCAGAGGAAAGTTTGCTCCTTCCCAGTGGGTAACACTACTGACGACAGACTGCGCACCCCCCAACATCCAGCAACAGCACCAGTGACCGCTTACCGCTGCCGGACGCCGACCCTACGTAACCGCAGGCAGGAAGCGCTGACCGTACTTTGCAACACTTTGCAGCAGACAGTGTAGAGTTCACGGCTCCCGTCGGAGACTTTGACTTTACATCCGCGGCTGCGGCCTTGATACCAGAACCCTCCGCCTCATCCACCGAAACAACAGCCACCGGTACCTGGACATACAGCAGCCCACCAAAAGGTCCTGGACTCTTCTTCACCGCAAAGAGAGAGTGCCTCCGGTTCATCCAGGACCGCTTCCTCAATGTGACGCGCCGTCTGCGGCGCCATCATGGAATCTTTCAACCACCTCCCTTCGGACGACAGAGTCTGATAAGTTGAACCCTACCGTTTTTTCCTCTCCCATCGTTACCAATTCTTTTTTCGTTGTTACCATTGTTGACAGGTGAAGTCAAGCTGTCACTGCATAATACTGAACTTCCACATATTTGTCCGTGCAATGCTTCTGTGCATCTTGTATATATTAACTCCCTGCGTGGAGAAAGCGTTGTTATCTTTTTCTCTGGTTATAAAAAGACACCCGTTAACACTTGCTCTGCCCCCTGCTCGTCACAGGATCCAACGCACCTGCTGGTAACCTACAGCCCCATCTCGTCCTGGTATGCAGGGTCCCACACTTATAGGTGGCCTCCACCCCCATTCCTATCCTGGTATGCATGGCCCTATCAGAAAACATTAAAAAAACAAACCATTACACTTACCTACCCGGTGCTCCCTTGCAGCCTCTTGCTCCGGTGCCAGCAACTGCTTTATGCTTGTAAGCAGCGATGTGAACAGTGCGTATTCATGAATATTCATTTCTCTTAAGTAGCGGCACATATGACCACCGGTAGCAGCAGGAAGCTAGTTGCTGACACTGCACGCTACTGAAGAGCAATGAATACTCACTGCCCTTTGCGTGCACAGTCCTGGCATCTGTGCTCTGCTTGTGAGCAGCGCATGATGTCTCTGCCAAGCGCTGCTTACAAGCATACAGCAGTTGCTATCACCGAAGCAGTACACTGTGAGGAAGTGCGGGGTAGGTAAGTGTAACGGTTTGCATTTTTAATGTTTTCTAATGGGGCCATGTGTTATGATTAGGTGATGAATCATAGATGAATCATAGAATCATAGAATCGTAGAGTTGGAAGGGACCTCCTGGGCCATCTGGTCCAACCCCCTGCTCAAAGCAGGATTCGCTAAATCATCCCAGTCAGATGTCTGTCCAGCCTCTGTTTGAAGACTTCCATTAAAGGAGAACTCACCGCTTCTCGTGGCAGCTTGTTCCACTCATTTATCACTCTAACTGTCAAAAAGTTTTTTCTAATATCTAATCTGTGTCTCCTCCCATTCAGTTTCATCCCATTGCTTCTAGTCTTTCCTTGTGCAAATGAGAATAAAGTTGATCCTTCTACAATGTGACAGCCCTTTAGATATTTGTAGACAGCTATTAAGTCTCCTCTCAGTCTTCTCTTTTGCAAACTAAACATTCCCAAATCCTGCAACCTTTCCTCATAAGACAGGGTTTTCAGACCGGTCACCATTCTGGTCGCTCTTTTCTGAACTTGCTCCAGTTTGTTGAAGTCTTTTTTAAAATGTGGTGCCCAAAACTGGACACAATATTCCAGATGAGGTCTGACCAAAGAGGAGTAGAGGGAAATGACTTCACGTGATCTAGACTGTATGCTTCTGTTAATACATCCTAGAATTGCATTTGCCTTTTTTGCTGCTGCATCACACTGTTGACTTATATTCAGTCTGTGATCTATTAGTATACCCAAGTCTTTTTCACATGTGCTGTCACTTAGCCCTATTCCTCCCATTCTGTATATGCTTTTTTCATTTTTATTGCCCAGATGTAGTACTTTGCATTTCTCCCTGTTAAAAACCATTCTGTTAGTTGCTGCCCACTTCTCCAGTTTATTTATATATTTTTGAATCCTCTCTCTCTCTTCTCTAGTATTAGCTATCTCTCCTAGCTTTGTGTCATCAGCAAATTTAATCAGTTTACCCTCAATTCCTTCATCTAAATCGCTGATAAAGATGTTGAACAATACAGGGCCCAGGACAGAGCCCTGTGGTACCCCACTTGAGACATTCTTCCAACTGGATGTGCAGCCATTTACGACCACTCTTTGGGTCCGATCACTAAGCCAGTTATGAATCCACTTAACAGTTGCCTTGTCCATTCCATACTTAGTCATTTTTTCAATAAGGATTGTATGAGAGACTTTGTCAAATGCTTTGCTGAAGTCAAGATATACTATATCTACAGCATTTTCTTGATCCACCCAATCAGTGATTCCGTCATAGCATGAAATTAAGTTAGTCTGACATGACTTATTAGTTACAAACCCATGCTGACTCTGTTTAATCACTTCATTCTTATCCAGGTACTGACATACATGTTGTTTAATAATTTGTTCAAAGATCTTTCCTGGTATAGAAGTCAGAAATACCGGCCTATAGTTGCCTGGGTCCACCTTCTTCCCCTTTTTGAAGATAGGAACAACATTTGCTCTTCTCCAGTCTTCTGGCACTTCTCCTGTTCTCCAAGAATTTTCAAAGATTATGGAGAGGGGTTCAAAAATTTCTTCTGCTATCTCCTTCAGTACTCTGGGGTGTAATTCATCTGGACCTGGAGACTTGAATTCATTTAGGTTAGCTAAGTGTTTCCTCACTCTCTTTCTGTTTATAGATATCCTGGATTCTTCTATTCCCTTAATAGGACAGTGAAGAACAGTTGATGTTACATTTCCTTTCTGAGAGAAAACAGATGCAAAATAGGAATTTAAAAGTTCAGCCTTCTCAACATCCTGTCTTACCATTTCATCATTGTCATCCAGTAAAAATCCTATAGCATCTTTGACTTTTCTTTTACTTTTGACATATCCCCAAAATCCTTTATTATTGCTTTTGACATCTCTTGCAAGCCTCAATTCATTTTCAGCTTTAGCTAATCTGATTTGTGCCCTGCAGGTTCTGCAGACAGCATTATATTTTTCTTTAGATATGCCTCCCTCTTTCCATTTTATAAACATTTTTTTCTTCCTTTTTAGCATGTGCTTAAGTTCTGTGTTCATCCACATGCTTCCTATTCTTCCCTCTTTTCGGAATTGTTAACAATTGTGCTTTGAGAATTTCATTTTTCAAGATTTCCCATCCTTCCTGGACATTTTTGTCTTTAAGGATATCCAGCCATTGGATCCCTCCAATTCTCTTTCTGAATCCCTTAAAATCTACCTTTCTGAAATCTAACCTTGACGTCTGAGTCTTCACAGGTCTTCCGCCTCTAGTTATCCAAAATTCTAAAATAGCATGGTCACTACCTCCTAGGGTCCCAGCCACTTTTACCTCCTCAACCATTTCCTCCCTTTTTATAAGGATTAGATCCAAGGTAGCAGTTCCCCTTGTTTTCTCCCCTACCTTTTGGAAGATAAAGTTGTCAGCAAGAGAGGATAAGAATTTAGTTTTGCCTGAGAGAGATTCCCAACAAATGTCTGGATAGTTGAAATCTCCCATGACAACTATGTCATATTTTTTGGAGAACTTGGCCATTTGATGCATAAAGAGTTCATCCATATCTTCAGCTTGCACAGGCGGCCTGTAGTAAATGCCTACAATGGTGTCCTTTCCATTGTTCTATCCTTGTATTCTTACCCAAACAGTTTCCACAGAACTCCCAGTCTCTAAAGCTTCAATATCTGTGCAGATATACGCGTTTCTAACATAGAATGCGACACCTCCTCCTCGTTTATCAAGTCTGTTTCTTGAAAATAAGTTGTATCCTTCTAGTCTTGTATTCCAATCATGTGTATTGTCCCACCAAGTTTCAGTGATTCCAATGACATCATATTTCTTTTCCTGTGTTAGTAGTTCCAATTCTCCTTGTTTGTTGCCCATGCTTTGTGCATTAGTATAGAAACATTTTAGTTTGTGATTGGTTTCTCTTTCTCCAATATTTTTATTAATTAGATTCTTTTGTCTTTGCTCTTCTTTTCCACCTCTAATAGCAGAGTTCTCAATAGCATTTGTCAGGTGTATGGCTTTTTCTGGTCTTTTGCTTCCCTTCCCATGTTGTTCTAGTTTAAAGCTCTCCTTACAAGTGTAGCAAGGCGACTTCCAAATACATGCTTTCCAGTCTTCGTAAGGTGCACCCCATCTCTAGCAAGTAGTCCATCGTATAAGTAATTCACTCCGTGATCCAGAAATCCAAATCTTTGCTGACGGCACCATCGACGTAGCCAGTTGTTCACCTGCAGAATCTTATTCCACCTCCTTGTTCCATGGCCATCCACTGGGAGGATGGAAGAGAAGACCACCTGCGCTCCCAGTTCTTTCACTTTATTGCCTAAGTCTTCAAAGTCACTGCAGATGGTTTCCAGGTCGTTTCTTGCGGTGTCATTTGTCCCCACATGTAGTAGCAGGAATGGGTAGTCATCTGTAGGTCTGAAGAGTCCTGATATCCTGTCAGACACATCTTTAATTTTTGCACCTGGAAGACAGCACATTTCTCTTGAAGTTATATCCGGTCTGCAGATAGCGGCTTCTGTTCCTCTCAACAGGGAATCCCCCATGACCACCAATCTCCGTTTCTTCTTCACAACATTTTTCTTTCTCCATCCAGGAGGACTCTGAAGGCGTACAAGGTTGCTGTTTGTTGACAAAGTCTTATCCTGATGTATTTCTTCATCGTTTTCCTGCGTGAGAGCCTGGTACTGGTTCCTGAGCAGTATGGGTGCTGACTGCCTCCTGATCCTCCTGCTTCTCTGGGTCACATGTCTCCATTCCTCTGTTTCTTCAGGTGCACTTCGAATTTCTTCTCTTTCTGTAACATGAAGAGATAATTCTGCTCTGTCTAAGAACTCTTCACCTTCCTTAATGATCTTCAACGTAGCTAACCTCTCTTCGAGATTTTGCAACTTTTCCTCCAACAGGGACACAAGCTTGCATTTGTGGCATGTGAAGTTTGGCTTTTCCACTGGTAAGTCTATGAACATGTAGCAAGAAATGCAGCTCACCAAATGGCTCCTGGCCTCTTCCATATTGAGATTTCTTAAAAACGATGAAAGATGAGCCAAAATTCGTTGAGCTCGCGGAGACTCTTCACTTATCCCAGAAAGCACTGGGAATATGCAAATGATCTCCTCAAGACTCTTCCCCTGGTTTTCCGATTTCCTCTTTTCAGCTGCAACGGCCAAAACCCAGTGATCATTGAGCTCGCGGAGACTCTTCACTTATCCCAGAAGGCACTTGGAATATGCAAATGTTCTCCTCAAGACTCTTCCCCTGGTTTTCCGATTTCCTCTTTTCAGCTGCAACGGCCAAAGCCCAGTGATCGTTGAGCTCGCGGAGACTCTTCACTTATCCCAGATGGCACTGGGAATATGCAAATGATCTCCTCAAGACTCTTCCCCTGGTTTTCCGATTTCCTCTTTTCAGCTGCAATGGCCAAAACCCAGTGATCGTTGAGCTCGCGGAGACTCTTCATTTATCCCAGAAGGCACTGGGAATATGCAAATGATCTCCTCAACACTCTTCCCCTGGTAACTGAGCAGGATAGCTGGGGAATAGGCTAGGCAACCAGATAACCAGAAAGGTTGGTAACTAAGCAGATTGCAGACCCCTAAACTGACAACACAACTAGAATTAGTCATGGGACGTACCTACGATGCCCTAGATGCCTCGGCACAGCCAAAGAATTAACTAAGCCTAAAGCAAGAAAGGGGAAAGATAAACTGCCCCGGAGTAGAACCTCAAAGGAATAGATAGCCCCCGAACATATATTGCAGATGAGACAAGATGAGGCACAAAACACAGGTAGAAAATAGAGTAAGCAAATGATGGGGCCCAAACTGTCTAGATAGAACAGGACAGGAAAGATACTTTCTGCAATCACACAAAAACCCTAAGAAAAATCCAACACGTATGATATGCAAAAATACTGAGGCCACACGACTTGTCCCCCACTAGATCAGAATTCTGGTGTGAACTGGAAGCAAAACAAAAGATACTGACATAGCAGGGGATTAGCAATACTGAACACACTGATATGAGCTGTGGCATATGGAACAGGCTCCTGTTATGAATGGGTCACCGAGGAGGAAAACTAAACAAGCTAAGTCACAGAAAGCCAGAGAGGTTGGTAACAATGCAGATTTCAGACCCCTGATTCTAACCACACAACTAGCAGCAGCCGTGGAGCGTTCCTACGATGAATCTAGATGCCTCGTCACAGCCGGAGGACTAAATAAGCCGAAATCAAGAAAAGGGGAAAACTAACTGACCCAGAGCAGACCCCAAAGGAATAGACAGCCCCCACACATGTATTGACGGTGAAACAAGATGAAAACACAAACACAGGCAGGAAAATAGGCTGAGCAAACGATGGGGCCCAAACTAACTAGAAAGGACAGGAAAGGAAAGACACTGTCTGCAATCTGCCCAAAAAACCCTACAAAAATAATGTCCAACACTTCTGATAACAAAATTAACCCTGAAGTCACTAGACTTCTCCCACTATATCAGCACTCTGAAATATTCTGAGACAGAGCAAAAAAGAGGCCAATCTAATAAGGGACAAAAAGCAAATTGGCAAATACAGATAAATAAGAGTGGAAATTCAGCACAGCCCCAGCTGGGACTGGCTGACCACACGAAAAACTGAATAGACCAAATAAATCAAGTGTGAACATTAGCAGAAACACTTAGCTTGAGATGACTGGAACAGAGCTGAAAACCAAGACCTGAAAAGCCAGAAGGAATCACCACCACCAGAATAGGGTGTCGGCTGTCTTAAATCCAGTCTGAGATTCCAGAGATCCAATCGTTATCCTCATCATCAGGTGGCAGATCTCTACTAATTAAGTCAACCTCACTACCTCCTGTTACCACCAGAGGAAGCCCGGAAGGAGAACTCACAACTGGTAGACCAGAAAATGAGTTCACAACAGGGTCCAGCACAGGTCCCCGCAGGGAACAAGGCTGAACTAACACCCGCAAAGCAGAAATCAGAGAAAGGCGAAAACTGGATCAAATGCAAAAAGATTCCAGTAAACAAATGACTTATCTGAACGATGCAGGACCAAGCAGGGGGCAGGCAGACTTCCAAATGCACAGGAAGAAACCAAATCACCAGCAACAATTGAGGGAAGGTTGCTCACTTAAATCTTCCCAGTCTGTAACACCTGACCTCCAATCATCATCTTCAGGTGATTGACTTTTGTCAACCCGACCAGCTCCATTACCTGCAGCAACCACCAGAGGGAATCATAGAATCATAGAATCGTAGAGTTGGAAGGGACCTCCTGGGCCATCTGGTCCAACCCCCTGCTCAAAGCAGGATTCGCTAAATCATCCCAGTCAGATGTCTGTCCAGCCTCTGTTTGAAGACTTCCATTGAAGGAGAACTCACCACTTCTCGTGGCAGCTTGTTCCACTCATTGATCACTCTAACTGTCAAAAAGTTTTTTCTAATATCTAATCTGTGTCTCCTCCCATTCAGTTTCATCCCATTGCTTCTAGTCTTTCCTTGTGCGAATGAGAATAAAGTTGATCCTTCTACAATGTGACAGCCTTTTAGATATTTGTAGACAGCTATTAAGTCTCCTCTCAGTCTTCTCTTTTGCAAACTAAACATTCCCAAATCCTGCAACCTTTCCTCATAAGACAGGGTTTGCAGACCGGTCACCATTCTGGTCGCTCTTTTCTGAACTTGCTCCAGTTTGTTGATGTCTTTTTTAAAATGTGGTGCCCAAAACTGGACACAATATTCCAGATGAGGTCTGACCAAAGAGGAGTAGAGGGAAATAATGACTTCACGTGATCTAGACTGTATGCTTCTGTTAATACATCCTAGAATTGCATTTGCCTTTTTTGCTGCTGCATCACACTGTTGACTCATATTCAGTCTGTGATCTATTAGTATGCCCAAGTCTTTTTGACATGTGCTGTTGCTTAGCCCTATTCCTCCCATTCTGAATATGCTTTTTTCATTTTTATTGCCCAGATGTAGTACTTTGCATTTTTCCCTGTTAAAAACCATTCTGTTTGTTGCTGCCCACTTCTCCAGTTTATTTATATCTTTTTGAATCCTCTCTCTCTCTTCTCTAGTATTAGCTATCCCTCCTAGCTTTGCGTCATCAGCAAATTTAATCAGTTTACCCTCAATTCCTTCATCTAAATCGTTGATAAAGATGTTGAACAATACAGGGCCCAGGACAGAGCCCTGTGGTACCCCACTTGAGACATTCTTCCAACTGGATGTGCAGCCATTTACGACCACTCTTTGGGTCCGATCACTAAGCCAATTATGAATCCACTTAACAGTTGCCTTGTCCATTCCATACTTAGACATTTTTTCAATAAGGATTGTATGAGATACTTTGTCAAATGCTTTGCTGAAGTCAAGATATACTATATCTACAGCATTTCCTTGATCCACCCAATCAGTGATTCCATCATAGAAGGAAATTAAGTTAGTCTGACATGACTTATTAGTTACAAACCCATGCTGACTCTGTTTAATCACTTCATTCTTATCCAGGTACTGACATACATGTTGTTTAATAATTTGTTCAAAGATCTTTCCTGGTATAGAAGTCAGACTCACCGGCCTATAGTTGCCTGGGTCCACCTTCTTCCCCTTTTTGAAGATAGGAACAACATTTGCTCTTCTCCAGTCTTCTGGGACTTCTCCTGTTCTCCAAGAATTTTCAAAGATTATGGAGAGGGGTTCAGAAATTTCTTCTGCTATCTCCTTCAGTACTCTGGGGTGTAATTCATCTGGACCTGGTGACTTGAATTCATTTAGGTTAGCTAAGTGTTTCCTCACTATCTTTCTGTTTATAGATATCCTGGGTTCTTCTCTTCCCTTAATAGGACAGTGAAGAACAGTTGATGTTACACTTCCTTTCTGAGAGAAAACAGATGCAAAATAGGAATTTAAAAGTTCGGCCTTCTCAACATCCTGTCTTACCATTTCATCATTTTCATCCTGTAAAAATCCTATAGCATCTTTGACTTTTCTTTTACTTTTGACATATCCCCAAAATCCTTTATTATTGCTTTTGACATCTCTTGCAAGCCTCAATTCATTGTCAGCTTTAGCTAATCTGATTTGTTCCCTGCAGGTTCTGCAGACAGCATTATATTCTTCTTTAGATATGCCTCCCTCTTTCCATTTTATAAACATTTTTTTCTTCCTTTTTAGCATGTGCTTAAGTTCTGTGTTCATCCATCCTGGCCTCCTTAAATGCTTCCTATTCTTCCCTCTTTTTGGAATTGTTAACAATTGTGCTTTGAGAATTTCATTTTTCAAGATTTCCCATGCTTCCTGGACATTTTTGTCTTTAAGGATATCCAGCCATTGGATCCCTCCAATTCTCTTTCTGAATCCCTTAAAATCTGCCTTTCTGAAATCTAACCTTGACGTCTGAGTCTTCACATGTCTTCCTCCTCTAGTTATCCAAAATTCTAAAATAGCATGGTCGCTACTTCCTAGGGTCCCAGCCACTTTTACCTCCTCAACCATTTCCTCCCTGTTTGTAAGGATTAGATCCAAGGTAGCAGTTCCCCTTGTTTTCTCCCCTACCTTTTGGAAGATAAAGTTGTCAGCAAGAGAGGATAAGAATTTCCTTGACCTGTTAGTTTTGCCTGAGAGAGATTCCCAACAAATGTCTGGATAGTTGAAATCTCCCATGACAACTATGTCATATTTTTTGGAGAACTTGGCCATTTGATGCATAAAGAGTTCATCCATATCTTCAGCTTGCACAGGCGGCCTGTAGTAAATGCCTACAATGGTGTCCTTTCCATTGTTCTGTCCTTGTATTCTTACCCAAACAGTTTCCACAGTACTCCCAGTCTCTGAAGCTTCAATCTCTGTGCAGATATACGCGTTTCTAACATACAATGCGACACCTCCTCCTCGTTTATCAAGTCTGTTTCTTGAAAATAAGTTGTATCCTTCTAGTCTTGTATTCCAATCATGTGTATTGTCCCACCAAGTTTCAGTGATTCCAATGACATCATATTTCTTTTCCTGTGTTAGTAGTTCCAATTCTCCTTGTTTGTTGCCCATGCTTTGTGCATTAGTATAGAAACATTTTAGTTTGTGATTGGTTTCTCTTTCTCCAATATTTTTATTATTTAGATTCTTTTGTCTTTGTTCTTCCTTTCCACTTCTAATAGCAGAGTTCTCAATAGCATTTTTCAGATGTATGGCTTTTTCTGGTCTTTTGCTTCCCTTCCCATGTTGTTCTAGTTTAAAGCTCTCCTTACAAGTGTAGCAAGGCGACTTCCAAATACATGTTTTCCAGTCTTCGTAAGGTGCACCCCATCTCTAGCAAGTAGTCCATCGTAAAAGTAATTCACTCCGTGATCCATAAATCCAAATCGTTGCTGACGGCACCATCGACGTAGCCAGTTGTTCACCTGCAGAATCTTATTCCGCCTCCTTGTTCCATGGCCATCCACTGGGAGGATAGAAGAAAAGACCACCTGCGCTCCCAGTTCTTTCACTTTCTTGCCTAAGTCTTCAAAGTCTCTGCAGATGGTTCCAGGTCGTTTCTTGCGGTGTCATTTGTCCCCACATGTAGTAGCAGGAATGGGTAGTCATCTGTAGGTCTGAGGAGTCCTGATATCCTGTCAGTCACATCTTTAATTTTTGCACCTGGAAGACAGCACATTTCTCTTGAAGTTATATCCGGTCTGCAGATAGCGGCTTCTGTTCCTCTCAACAGGGAATCCCCCATGACCACCACTCTCCGTTTCTTCTTCACAACATTTTTCTTTCTCCATCCAGGAGAACTCTGAAGGCATACAAGGTTGCTGTTTGTGGGCAAAGTCTTATCCTGATGTATTTCTTCATCGCTCTCCTGTGTAAGAGCCTGGTACTGGTTACTGAGAAGTATGGGTGCTGACTGCCTCCTGATCCTCCTGCTTCTCTGGGTCACATGTCTCCATTCCTCTGTTTCTTCAGGTGTACTTCGAATTTCTTCTCTTTCTGTAACATGAAGAGATAATTCTGCTCTGTCTAAGAACTCTTCACCTTCCTTAATGGTCTTCAACGTAGCTAACCTCTCTTCGAGATTTTGCAACTTTTCCTCCATCAGGGACACAAGCTTGCATTTGTGGCATGTGAAGTTTGGCTTTTCCACTGGTAAGTCTGTGAACATGTAGCAAGAAATGCAGCTCACCAAATGGCTCCTGGCCTCTTCCATATTGAGATTTCTTAAAAATGATGAAAGATGAGCCAAAATTCGGCGCGCGGTTTTCCGATGTCCTCTTTTCAGCTGCAACGGCCAAAACCCAGTGATCAAGGAGCTCGCGGAGACTCTTCACTTATCCCAGAAGGCACTGGGAATATGCAAATGATCTCCTCAAGACTCTTCCCCAAACTCAGAAGCCAGGTCACAAGTGTTCACAACAGCCATGCATACCAGGACGGGGATGGGGGTGTGGGCCAATTATAAGGATGGGGCCATGCATACCAGGACCGGGTTTGGGGGGGGTAATCAGATCAAGACACTATTATTAAAGAGAAATGAATATTAATTGTCATCCAAGCCCATGGGCGAGGAATGCAGTGAATATTAATTTCTCTTTAGCAGCAGGAACACGAGTTAGCCGCAGCCACCGGCTCCAGCCTCCTGTGACCATCTGCCGTTCCCCCACCTTCCCACCACATCCAGAGCTGGTACATCCAGACTATAAGACGCACCCCCCATTTTCCTCAAGCGTCTTATAGTCCTAAAACTACAGTAGTTTTAACACAAATTGAAAAGTGGGGATAAAGGGAAATTAGTTATTGTACAGAAATTCACACTTGGCCTCACTGCACATCATAAAAGCAAAGTTTGACCAGAAAGACTGGACCTGGTCATGAGACATTCAGCAGCACAGAAGGGAGAGAAAATTCATCCAATAAGATCTCAGGGATCTAGGAAGCCAACAGCATCATTACCCTCCGCTTTCTCTTTCAGGCCCATCATAATATTTTTCTTCAATTGATTTTCTAACCTTTCAGCACATTCTACGTACGCTGTCATTTGACTTCCAGGGGGTAGGTGGAATCTCCAGGTTGTAAGTTCTATAGAAAAGGGCTTTCAATGCCCAAAGTCATTTGAACAGTTTTGGGTGGAGGAAAATGTGGTCTAGAGGCAAAATGGTGATCATGGTAATACGGCCAGACTACACCACCGATAAAGCAGCCACAGCCGGTGACTGAGAAGAATCTGTGACGTCTCTGCATTCAGTGGTTACTACTCACCTGGGTAGTTATATGTGGGACTCTCCTCTTTACACCATTCATCACCCCTCACATATGTCTCTGTAGTGTTAATATGAGTCAGATCTTCATCCTGAAACAAATATTGTAAAGGTCACAGACAGATGGAGAAGTTCCATCTATGATCAGCTCTAATCCTGCCATCTCCACCGTTCTCATTACATAAGTATAAAACATATAATACTGGTGGATAAAACAAGACTGAGCACAAGACCTTCACAGCCGTCTACACATCATAGGGGAGATCTCCTGACACCTTCTCTCCATCTACCTGATGATCCTGAGGAGCACTGGGATCTTCTTGGTTACAGTCCTGTGGAAGAAGAGGACGGGGACATCTCTCTGGTGTTGTCCTCTTACTGGATAGATCTGGAGGAAACACATACAGGGACTGAATTCATTCTCTACATACAGATAATTATAGGCCGTGTGTATTTAGTCCTGTCTATTACCTGGAGATGTGAGGGGCTGGGGAACCTCCATTATGACATCCTTGTACTGATCTCTGTGTCCTTCTAAATACTCCCACTCCTCCATGGAGAAATAGACAGCAACATCCTGACACCTTATAGGAACCTGACACATACAATGATACCGTCATCCCCCGATCCCTTCATAGTGTTACTGTATAATGTCCCAGCATTCCCAGCAGTGTCACCTCTCCAGTCAGCAGCTCAATCATCTTGTAGGTGAGTTCTAGAATCTTCTGGTCATTGATGTCCTCATGGATCAGGGGGTGAGGTGGAGGCCCCGTGATTGGGCTCAGGGGTCTTCCACATCTCTCAGACACAGGGTCCTGACAGCGATCACTAGAGGTCTTCTTCACCACTGTGTAATCCTGGTTATGGAGAAACACATTAATAACTCTCACTCCAGACATTTCCAGAGTCCTCACCTCTCCAGTTCTGTCCATCTGTTATTCCCATAGATAAGAATGATGTAATGTGACGTCATCAGAATCTCTCACCTCTCCAGTGAGACGGAAGAGGATCTCTAGGGTGAGGTGTAATATCCTCTCTGCCATCTTGTCTCTGTCCATATCCATCCTTGATGGGTAAATCAGGAAAATTCTCTTTTGTAGATCTTCACTGAGAGGATCCGATATTTTAGAGACCTGAATGAGAAGAAGATGATCCGATGTAACATCATAAGAATCCTGTGTAATAATACAATTACTGGAGATAATAAGGGAAACATATGAGGAGATTTATTATCTTACAGGGTTTAGTTTTCTTCCCTGACATCTACTAATAAAACCTATATATTTAGGCCACAGACAACAAGCAGTTTCCTCCTCGGAGTCGGCAGCTGAACACGTTCCTCATAGACTCATCTTCCATAACGCTAATTCTCGTCTCATTACCGACACTGGAATCGGCATTAGCAATACTGCAGGAGATATTCATTACACGCGACATGAGAAATAACTCCTTCATGATGAGGACGACATCTTCATCTTCTACTGCGGCTCTAGAGACAGATTTGGCCAGAGTCGGTCACTGCCTCCATCCCCACCGGCCGTCTATATGAAGGTTTCCCGTCTTCCCCGCACTGGAATCTTCTCGCACGTTAGATCTCAGCTCTGAGTCACACACAGAAGTTTGAGGCTTTTAGAAAAGATTTTTTGTTTCCACAAACACAACGGACAGAAATGATCTGATCCCAAAGTCTCCATGTACAGTGATTTATGGGGATTATTTCTGGCCTTAGGCTTTCCTATATTACAAGATGGATGTGAAGACTTTTCTGCCCAATGATGATATAACTATTCTAGGAGTGACGCCTTTATAACCAGATAATAGTATGTTTGCAGCTTGCAGAGCACAGCGGCTCCTTCTTCAGGCAGCTGCAACAATCAGACTCCGTCAGACTCGGGGACGGAGCGACATTTTAGTGGGAACATTTCATTCCTCCGCTCAATGTTACACAATTCTGTGACCCCCTGAGGGTTAATAATCCTCCCTGCCCCCTAGATGAGCCCCCAGAGGTGGAGGGGGAAACATGGGGCCACTTGTGGGGTCTCTGCTGTTCTGGTGTCAGCGCTCTTCACACGTCACACGGCGTCCGCCGTCTATCCCAGCCACAATGGCGCCCCTTCCCTCCCGAGCCTGTGGGGTATCGGCACTCAGGAGACACGGTGCACTGTGCGGCCTCAGCGCTCCTGTCACCTTTAGGACAATGACACATTGGGGGGAAAGTCACATTTCTGTGAGGAAAACAGTAAAATTGTCATTTCTTCCTTCCACATTGCTGAAATTCCTGTCACACTGTCCGAATTCAGAGATTGTCCTGTCAGAAAGGAGAAGACAGGGAGCGAAATGGTTAATAGGACTCACAGGAGGAACCGGCCCAGAAAGCAGAAGGTCCAGGAGCGTCTGCCACATATATGACTGCTCTGTGCACAGGACCTGTGATGAGGTGACAAGAGGGGAGGAGTCAGGGGTCACATGATCAGGGGCCTCAGTGTGTGCAGGACTCTGCTGTGCTGGTTGGCATGGTGCTGGATGAGGGGAAGTTTCTGTGTGGGGTCAGGAGGGGTTTACAGGGTGGATGTAGCAGAGCCGTGTGTGTGCGAGGTGTACGGAGCGGAGCCGTGTGTGTACGAGGTGTATGGAGCAGGGTCATGTGTGTATGTGGTGTATGGAGCGGAGCCGTGTGTGTACGAGGTGTAAGGAGCGGAGCCGTGTGTGTACGAGGTGTACGGAGCGGAGTCCTGTGTGTACGAGGTGTGCGGAGCGGAGCCGCGTGTGTACGAGGTGTACGGAGCGGAGCCGTGTGTGTACGAGGTGTACGGAGCGGAGCCGTGTGTGTACGAGGTGTACGGAGCGGAGCCGTGTGTGTACGAGGTGTACGGAGCGGAGCCGTGTGTGTACGAGGTGTACGGAGCGGAGCCCTGTGTGTACGAGGTGTACGGAGCGGAGCCGTGTGTGTACGAGGTGTACGGAGCAGAGCCGTGTGTGTACGAGGTGTAAGGAGCGGAGCCGTGTGTGTACAAGGTGTACGGAGCGGAGCCGTGTGTGTACGAGGTGTAAGGAGCGGAGCCGTGTGTGTACGAGGTGTACGGAGGAGCCGTGTGTGTACGAGGTGTACGGAGCGGAGTCCTGTGTGTACGAGGTGTACGGAGCGGAGCCGTGTGTGTACGAGGTGTACGGAGCGGAGCCGTGTGTGTACGAGGTGTACGGAGCGGAGCCGTGAATGTACGAGGTGTGTGGAGCCGTGTGTGTACGAGGTGTACTGAGCCGTGTGTACGAGGTGTACGGAGCCGTGTGTGTACCAGGTGTACGGAGCGGAGCCGTGTGTGTACGAGGTGTACGGAGCAGAGCCGTGTGTGTACGAGGTGTACGGAGCGGAGCCCTGTGTGTACGAGGTGTACGGAGCGGAGCCGTGTGTGTACGAGGTGTACGGAGCAGAGCCGTGTGTGTACGAGGTGTACGGAGCGGAGCCCTGTGTGTACGAGGTGTACGGAGCGGAGCCGTGTGAGTACAATAGGGTGACCGGATCTCATATGGGGGGAAAAATGTCATGTGACCGCTCTTCTGCAGAGGAGAGGGGGAGGGGAGATCACTCACCCAATCCTGGCTGAGCGCGCTCTCCTTGAAAGCTCCCTGCTGCAGAGAAGTCATCAGCTCCAGCAGCAGCCTGGACGCGGGGGACTCTGCCTCTGCCTGTGAGCCGAGTTCACTGTCTGCTCTGCACTTGATTGCTTCTGACTGAGAGGAGCCTGACAGCTGAGGAGCCGCTGCTCCAGGACCAGTGGACACTGCACACAGCATGCGGATTGATGAGTATCTATGTTAATCACTATTTGAAGTGTCTAATCTGTTGCTTTGGATATATACATACAACTTACTGCTATTGGGGTGTAATATTCATTACATGATGCTCTCCTTACGTGTTACATAGTTTTCAGGCACTTTGCAGCGGTCACTGATGCGCTATATGGCGATGCTTTGTCTTGGCCTGGGAATTTACTGCACTTTGGGACTGAGAGAAAACCAGGAAAAGCGCAAACTAGAGATCGCACTGCTGGCTGCAGGCATTGAGCTGTGCAGAGAAAGCGGCGCATCCTCCCTGGCAGGCAGAGGGAGGGTTAAACCAGTGTATCACCTTATCTCGCTGTTTGTGCTGTAATTATTAACCTACCCGTTACCAGGCTGACCGCGAGTCCTAGAGTATTAGGGGATGTGCACACGTTGTGGATTACTCTGCGGATTTGGCCAAATCCACAGGTAAATCCGCAGGTTAAATGACCGGCGTTTTACCTGCGGATTTTGTGCGGATTTAGTGCGGATTTCCCCTGCGTTTTTACACCTGCGGATTCCTATAATGGAGCAGGTGACAAAACGCTGCGGATTCCGCACAAAGAATTGACATATTGCAGATTAAATCCGCAGAAAATCCGCACCGTGTGCACTGTGTTCTTCATTTCTCATAGACAGTACTGTACAATGCAGCAGAAACTGCTGATCCGCAGGACCAAATCCACTGCAGATCCGCAGCAGAATCCGCAACGTGTGCACTAGAGTGACCAGATCTCTAATG
Organism: Dendrobates tinctorius; assembly: GCF_039654945.1. NCBI lineage: Eukaryota > Metazoa > Chordata > Amphibia > Anura > Dendrobatidae > Dendrobates > Dendrobates tinctorius. The sequence continues at coordinate 4,758,365 of NW_027361900.1, forward strand.
GGGGGAAAAAAATGTCGGAATCTTGTTCGTCTGGACCCCACAAAATGATTCCCCTTTCCAGATATTGAGAGAGCCAAAATTTCAGCTCGATCAAACGACGTAAACCCGTGCCGCTCGTCGCTCAAAGTTTGAAAAAATCCAAATTGAGGTATTTTAAGATTTTGGTATTTTGCATAGTCTGTTAGACTATAAAGAATGTGACAACAACATTGCAGAAATAGCCCTGACCAAATTTTCGAACCATTTGTGGTATTTGCAGAGTTGGTGGGATTATCGTTTTTTGATCCCACCATTACAGACAATGAAAAGTTGTTAATGGCTAATAAATTGCTCAGTAGCACAGATGAACCATCAGAGCACGCTAACCTACATGAGTTGATAATTTTACATAGTTATCTAATCTATTCTAGAGCTTTTGTTAAAGTAGTTTTTGAAAAGTCAGAATATAATGCTCGGCATTTGCTTACAACTTGCAGGACATATTGCTTTTGTTCTTCATCTTTTGTCAGAAGGTCGTTAAAGTCGGTTACTTCCTACTTCTTTTAATTTTTCTTTCCTAACTTTTGGATTTACAACCCTAGCGTGCCCATATTTTGTCCCCTAGAAAGAAATAGCGCCATTTGTGCCCCTTTGACAGTCACAGTTACCTGAGTTCCCTATAACAATAAGTGCCCACTTTACATTTAATAATGTCATGAGTCTCCCCCCTGTACAGCTTCCCTATACACTGTATGATGCTCCCCTATACACAGTATGATGCTCCCCTATACACTGTATGATGCTTCCCTATACACAGTATGATGCTCCCATATACACAGTATGATGCTCCCCTATACACAATATGATGCTCCCCTATACACTGTATGATGCTCCCCTATACACAGTATGATGCTCCCCTATACACTGTATGATGCTCCCCTATACACTGTATGATGCTCCCCTATACACAGTATGATGCTCCCCTATACACTGTATGATGCTCCCCTATACACTGTATGATGCTCCCCTATACACAGTATGATGCTCCCTATACACTGTATGATGCTCCCCTATACACTGTATGATGCTCCCCTATACACAGTATGATGCTCCCCTATACACTGTATGATGCTCCCCTATACACTGTATGATGCTCCCCTATACACTGTATGATGCTCCCCTATACACAGTATGATGCTCCCCTATACACTGTATGATGCTCCCCTATACAAAGTATGATGCTCCCCTATACACAGTATGATGCTCCCCTATACACTGTATGATGCTCCCCTATACACTGTATGATGCTCCCCTATACACAGTATGATGCTCCCCTATACACTGTATGATGCTCCCCTATACACTGTATGATGCTCCCCTATACACTGTATGATGCTCCCCTATACACTGTATGATGCTCCCATATAAACAGTATGATGCTCCCCTATACACTGTATGATGCTCCCCTATACACTGTATGATGCTCCCCTATACACTGTATGATGCTCCCCTATACACAGTATGATGCTCTCCTATACACAGTATGATGCTCCCCTATACACAGTATGATGCTCCCCTATACATAGTATGATGCTCCCCTATACACAGTATGATGCTCCCCTATACACTGTATGATGCTCCCCTATACACTGTATGATGCTCCCCTATACACAGTATGATGCTCCCCTATACACTGTATGATGCTCCCCTATACACTGTATGATGCTCCCCTATACACAGTATGATGCTCCCCTATACACTGTATGATGCTCCCCTATACACAGTATGATGCTCCCCTATACACAGTATGATGCTCCCCTATACACTGTATGATGCTCCCCTATACACAGTATGATGCTCCCCTATACACAGTATGATGCTCCCCTATACACAGTATGATGCTCCCCTATACACTGTATGATGCTCCCCTATACACTGTATGATGCTCCCCTATACACTGTATGATGCTCCCCTATACACAGTATGATGCTCCCCTATACACAGTATGATGCTCCACTAAACACTGTATGATGCTCCCATATACACAGTATGATGCTCCCCTATACACAGTATGATGCTCCCCTATACACTGTATGATGCTCCCCTATACACAGTATGATGCTCCCCTATACACTGTATGATGCTCCCCTATACACAGTATGATGCTCCCCTATACACTGTATGATGCTCCCCTATACACTGTATGATGCTCCCCTATACACAGTATGATGCTCCCCTATACACAGTATGATGCTCCCCTATACACTGTATGATGCTCCCCTATACACAGTATGATGCTCCCCTATACACTGTATGATGCTCCCCTATACACAGTATGATGCTCCCCTATACACAGTATGATGCTTCCCTATACACTGTATGATGCTCCCCTATACACAGTATGATGCTCCCTATACACTGTATGAAGCACCCCTATACACTGCATGATGCTCCCCTATACACTGTATGATGCTCCCCTATACACAGTATGATGCTTCCCTATACACAGTATGATGCTCCCATATACACAGTATGATGCTCCCCTATACACAATATGATGCTCCCCTATACACTGTATGATGCTCCCCTATACACTGTATGATGCTCCCCTATACACAGTATGATGCTCCCCTATACACTGTATGATGCTCCCCTATACACTGTATGATGCTCCCCTATACACTGTATGATGCTCCCCTATACACAGTATGATGCTCCCCTATACACAGTATGATGCTCCACTAAACACTGTATGATGCTCCCATATACACAGTATGATGCTCCCCTATACACATTATGATGCTCCCCTATACACTGTATGATGCTCCCCTATACACAGTATGATGCTCCCCTATACACAGTATGATGCTCCCCTATACACTGTATGATGCTCCCATATACACAGTATGATGCTCCCCTATACACTGTATGATGCTCCCCTATACACAGTATGATGCTCCCCTATACACTGTATGATGCTCCCCTATACACAGTATGATGCTCCCCTATACACAGTATGATGCTTCCCTATACACTGTATGATGCTCCCCTATACACAGTATGATGCTCCCTATACACTGTATGAAGCACCCCTATACACTGCATGATGCTCCCCTATACACTGTATGATGCTCCCCTATACACAGTATGATGCTTCCCTATACACAATATGATGCTCCCCTATACACAGTATGATGCTTCCCTATACACAATATGATGCTCCCCTATACACTGTATGATGCTCCCCTATACACAGTATGATGCTTCCCTATACACTGTATGATGCTCCCCTATACACAGTATGATGCTCCCTATACACTGTATGAAGCACCCCTATACACTGCATGATGCTCCCCTATACACAGTATGATGCTCCCATATACACAGTATGATGCTCCCCTATACACAATATGATGCTCCCCTATACACTGTATGATGCTCCCCTATACACAGTATGATGCTCCCCTATACACAGTATGATGCTCCCCTATACACTGTATGATGCTCCCCTATACACTGTATGATGCTCCCCTATACACTGTATGATGCTCCCCTATACACAGTATGATGCTCCCCTATACACAGTATGATGCTCCCTATACACTGTATGATGCTCCCCTATACACTGTATGATGCTCCCCTATACACTGTATGATGCTCCCCTATACACAGTGTGATGCTCCCCTATACACTGTATGATGCTCCCCTATACACTGTATGATGCTCCCCTATACACTGTATGATGCTCCCCTATACACAGTATGATGCTCCCCTATACACTGTATGATGCTCCCCTATACAAAGTATGATGCTCCCCTATACACAGTATGATGCTCCCCTATACACTGTATGATGCTCCCCTATACACTGTATGATGCTCCCCTATACACAGTATGATGCTCCCCTATACACTGTATGATGCTCCCCTATACACTGTATGCTGCTCCCCTATACACAGTATGATGCTCCCCTATACACTGTATGATGCTCCCATATAAACAGTATGATGCTCCCCTATACACTGTATGATGCTCCCCTATACACTGTATGATGCTCCCCTATACACAGTATGATGCTCTCCTATACACAGTATGATGCTCCCCTATACACAGTATGATGCTCCCCTATACACAGTATGATGCTCCCCTATACACTGTATGATGCTCCCCTATACACTGTATGATGCTCCCCTATACACAGTATGATGCTCCCCTATACACTGTATGATGCTCCCCTATACAAAGTATGATGCTCCCCTATACACTGTATGATGCTCCCCTATACACTGTATGATGCTCCCCTATACACTTTATGATGCTCCCCTATACACTGTATGATGCTCCCCTATACACAGTATGATGCTCCCCTATACACTGCATGATGCTCCCCTATAAACTGTATGATGCTCCCCTATACACAGTATGATGCTCCCCTATACACTGTATGATGCTCCCCTATACAAAGTATGATGCTCCCCTATACACTGTATGATGCTCCCCTATACACTGTATGATGCTCCCCTATACACAGTATGATGCTCCCCTATACACTGTATGATGCTCCCCTATACACTGTATGATGCTCCCCTATACACAGTATGATGCTCCCCTATACACAGTATGATGCTCCCCTATACACTGTATGATGCTCCCATATAAACAGTATGATGCTCCCCTATACACTGATGCTCCCCTATACACTGTATGATGCTCCCCTATACACTGTATAATGCTCCCCTATACACAGTATGATGCTCCCCTATACACAGTATGATGCTCCCCTATACACTGTATGATGCTCCCCTATACACTGTATGATGCTCCCCTATACACAGTATGATGCTCCCCTATACACAGTATGATGCTCCACTAAACACTGTATGATGCTCCCATATACACAGTATGATGCTCCCCTATACACAGTATGATGCTCCCCTATACACTGTATGATGCTCCCCTATACACAGTTTGATGCTCCCCTATACACTGTATGATGCTCCCATATACACAGTATGATGCTCCCCTATACACTGTATGATGCTCCCCTATACACTGTATGATGCTCCCCTATACACAGTATGATGCTCCCCTATACACTGTATGATGCTCCCCTATACACAGTATGATGCTCCCCTATACACTGTATGATGCTCCCCTATACACTGTATGATGCTCCCCTATACACAGTATGATGCTCCCCTATACACTGTATGATGCTCCCATATACACAGTATGATGCTCCCCTATACACTGTATGATGCTCCCCTATACACTGTATGATGCTCCCCTATACACAGTATGATGCTCCCCTATACACAGTATGATGCTCCCCTATACACTGTATGATGCTCCCCTATACACTGTATGATGCTCCCCTATAAACAGTATGATGCTCCCCTATACACTGTATGATGCTCCCCTATACACTGTATGATGCTCCCCTATACACTGTATGATGCTCCCCTATACACTGTATGATGCTCCCCTATACACAGTATGATGCTCCCCTATACACTGTATGATGCTCCCCTATACACTGTATGATGCTCCCCTATACACAGTATGATGCTCCCCTATACACTGTCTGTATGATGCTCCCCTATACACTGTATGATGCTCCCATATAAACAGTATGATGCTCCCCTATACACTGTATGATGCTCCCCTATACACTGTATGATGCTCCCCTATACACAGTATGATGCTCCCCTATACACAGTATGATGCTCCCCTATACACTGTATGATGCTCCCCTATACACTGTATGATGCTCCCCTATACACAGTATGATGCTCCCCTATACACTGTATAATGCTCCCCTATACACAGTATGATGCTCCCCTATACACAGTATGATGCTCCCCTATACACAGTATGATGCTCCCCTATACACTGTATGATGCTCCCCTATACACTGTATGATGCTCCCCTATACACTGTATGATGCTCCCCTATACACAGTATGATGCTCCCCTATACACAGTATGATGCTCCCCTATACACAGTATGATGCTCCCCTATACACTGTATGATGCTCCCCTATACACAGTATGATGCTCCCCTATACACTGTATGATGCTCCCCTATACACAGTATGATGCTCCCCTATACACTGTATGATGCTCCCCTATACTCTGTATGATGCTCCCCTATACACAGTATGATGCTCCTCTATACACTGTATGATGCTTCCCTATACACAGTATGATGCTCCCCTATACACTGTATGATGCTCCCCTATACACTGTATGATGCTCCCACATACACAGTATGATGCTCCCCTATACACTGTATGATGCTCCCCTATACACAGTATGATGCTCCCCTATACACTGTATGATGCTCCCCTATACACTGTATGATGCTCCCCTATACACTGTATGATGCTCCCCTATACACTGTATGATGCTCCCCTATACACAGTATGATGCTCCCCTATACACAGTAAGATGCTCCCCTATACACAGTATGATGCTCCCCTATACACAGTATGATGCTCCCCTATACACTGTATGATGCTCCCCTATACACTGTATGATGCTCCCCTATACACTGTATGATGCTCCCATATACACAGTATGATGCTCCCCTATACACTGTATGATGCTCCCCTATACACAGTATGATGCTCCCCTATACACTGTATGATGCTCCCCTATACACTGTATGATGCTCCCATATACACAGTATGATGCACCCCTATACACTGTATGATGCTCCCCTATACACAGTATGATGCTCCCCTATACACAGGATGATGCTCCCCTATACACAGTATGATGCTCCCCTATACACTGTATGATGCTCCCCTATACACAGTATGATGCTCTCCTATACACAGTATGATGCTCCCCTATACACAGTATGATGCTCCCCTATACACTGTATGATGCTCCCCTATACACTGTATGATGCTCCCATATACACAGTATGATGCACCCCTATACACTGTATGATGCTCCCCTATACACAGTATGATGCTCCCCTATACACAGGATGATGCTCCCCTATACACAGTATGATGCTCCCCTATACACTGTATGATGCTCCCCTATACACAGTATGATGCTCTCCTATACACAGTATGATGCTCCCCTATACACAGTATGATGCTCCCCTATACACTGTATGATGCTCCCCTATACACTGTATGATGCTCCCCTATACACTGTATGATGCTCCCCTATACACAGTATGATGCTCTCCTATACACTGTATGATGCTCCCCTATACACAGTATGATGCTCCCCTATACACAGTATGATGCTCCCCTATACACTGTATGATGCTCCCCTATACACAGTATGATGCTCCCCTATACACTGTATGATGCTCCCCTATACACAGTATGATGCTCCCTTATACAAAGTATGATGCTCCCCTATACACAGTATGATGCTCCCCTATACACTGTATGATGCTCCCCTATACACTGTATGATGCTCCCCTATACACAGTATGATGCTCCCCTATACACTGTATTATGCTCCCCTATACACAGTATTATGCTCCCCTATACACTGTATGATGCTCCCCTATACACTGTATGATGCTCCCCTATACACTGTATGATGCTCCCCTATACACTGTATGATGCTCCCATATACACAGTATGATGCTCCCCTATACACAGTATGATGCTCCCCTATATACAGTATGATGCTCCCCTATACACAGTATGATGCTCCCCTATACACAGTATGATGCTCTCCTATACACAGTATGATGCTCCCCTATACACAGTATGATGCTCCCCTATACACTGTATGATGCTCCCCTATACACTGTATGATGCTCCCCTATACACAGTATGATGCTTCTCTATACACTGTATGATGCTTCCCTATACACAGTATGATGCTCCCCTATACACAGTATGATGCTCTCCTATACACTGTATGATGCTCCCATATACACAGTATGATGCTCCCCTATACACTGTATGATGCTCCCCTATACACAGTATGATGCTCCCCTATACACTGTATGATGCTCCCCTATACACTGTATGATGCTCCCATATACACAGTATGATGCTCCCCTATACACTGTATGATGCTCCCCTATACACAGTATGATGCTCCCCTATACACAGTATGATGCTCCCCTATACACAGTATGATGCTCCCCTATACACTGTATGATGCTCCCCTATACACAGTATGATGCTCCCCTATACACTGTATGATGCTCCCCTATACACTGTATGATGCTCCCATATACACAGTATGATGCTCCCCTATACACTGTATGATGCTCCCCTATACACAGTATGATGCTCCCCTATACACAGTATGATGCTCCCCTATACACAGTATGATGCTCCCCTATGCACAGTATGATGCTCCCCTATACACTGTATGATGATCCCCTATACACAGTATGATGCTCTCCTATACACAGTATGATGCTCCCCTATGCACAGTATGATGCTCCCCTATACACAGTATGATGCTCCCCTATACACAGTATGATGCTCCCCTATACACAGTATGATGCTCCCCTATACACTGTATGATGCTCCCCTATACACAGTATGATGCTTCTCTATACACTGTATGATGCTTCCCTATACACAGTATGATGCTCCCCTATACACTGTATGATGCTCTCCTATACACTGTATGATGCTCCCCTATACACAGTATGATGCTCCCCTATACACTGTATGATGCTCCCCTATACACAGTATGATGCTTCCCTATACACAGTATGATGCTCCCCTATACACTGTATGATGCTCCCATATACACAGTATGATGCTCCCCTATACACTGTATGATGCTCCCCTATACACAGTATGATGCTCCCCTATACACTGTATGATGCTTCCCTATACACAGTATGATGCTCCCCTATACACTGTATGATGCTCTCCTATACACTGTATGATGCTCCCATATACACAGTATGATGCTCCCCTATACACTGTATGATGCTCCCCTATACACAGTATGATGCTTCCCTATACACAGTATGATGCTCCCCTATACACTGTATGATGCTCTCTTATACACAGTATGATGCTCCCCTATACACAGTATGATGCTCCCCTATACACTGTATGATGCTCCCCTATACACAGTATGATGCTTCCCTATACACAGTATGATGCTCCCCTATACACAGTATGATGCTCCCCTATACACTGTATGATGCTCCCCTATACACAGTATGATGCTCCCCTATACAAAGTATGATGCTCCCCTATACACAGTATGATGCTCCCCTATACACTGTATGATGCTCCCCTATACACTGTATGATGCTCCCCTATACACTGTATGATGCTCCCCTATACACTGTATGATGCTCCCATATACACAGTATGATGCTCCCCTATACACAGTATGATGCTCCCCTATATACAGTATGATGCTCCCCTATACACAGTATGATGCTCCCCTATACACAGTATGATGCTCTCCTATACACAGTATGATGCTCTCCTATACACAGTATGATGCTCCCCTATACACAGTATGATGCTCCCCTATACACTGTATGATGCTCCCCTATACACTGTATGATGCTCCCCTATACACAGTATGATGCTTCTCTATACACTGTATGATGCTTCCCTATACACAGTATGATGCTCCCCTATACACAGTATGATGCTCTCCTATACACTGTATGATGCTCCCATATACACAGTATGATGCTCCCCTATACACTGTATGATGCTCCCCTATACACAGTATGATGCTCCCCTATACACTGTATGATGCTCCCCTATACACTGTATGATGCTCCCATATACACAGTATGATGCTCCCCTATACACTGTATGATGCTCCCCTATACACAGTATGATGCTCCCCTATACACAGTATGATGCTCCCCTATACACTGTATGATGCTCCCCTATACACAGTATGATGCTCCCCTATACACTGTATGATGCTCCCCTATACACTGTATGATGCTCCCATATACACAGTATGATGCTCCCCTATACACTGTATGATGCTCCCCTATACACAGTATGATGCTCCCCTATACACAGTATGATGCTCCCCTATACACAGTATGATGCTCCCCTATGCACAGTATGATGCTCCCCTATACACTGTATGATGATCCCCTATACACAGTATGATGCTCTCCTATACACAGTATGATGCTCCCCTATGCACAGTATGATGCTCCCCTATACACAGTATGATGCTCCCCTATACACTGTATGATGCTCCCCTATACACAGTATGATGCTCCCCTATACACTGTATGATGCTCCCCTATACACAGTATGATGCTTCTCTATACACTGTATGATGCTTCCCTATACACAGTATGATGCTCCCCTATACACTGTATGATGCTCTCCTATACACTGTATGATGCTCCCCTATACACAGTATGATGCTCCCCTATACACTGTATGATGCTCCCCTATACACAGTATGATGCTTCCCTATACACAGTATGATGCTCCCCTATACACTGTATGATGCTCCCATATACACTGTATGATGCTCCCCTATACACAGTATGATGCTCCCCTATACACTGTATGATGCTCCCCTATACACAGTATGATGCTCCCCTATACACTGTATGATGCTCTCCTATACACTGTATGATGCTCCCCTATACACTGTATGATGCTCTCCTATACACTGTATGATGCTCCCCTATACACAGTATGATGCTTCTCTATACACTGTATGATGCTTCCCTATACACAGTATGATGCTCCCCTATACACTGTATGATGCTCTCCTATACACTGTATGATGCTCCCATATACACAGTATGATGCTCCCCTATACACTGTATGATGCTCCCCTATACACAGTATGATGCTTCCCTATACACAGTATGATGCTCCCCTATACACTGTATGATGCTCTCTTATACACAGTATGATGCTCCCCTATACACAGTATGATGCTCCCCTATACACTGTATGATGCTCTCTTATACACAGTATGATGCTCCCCTATACACAGTATGATGCTCCCCTATACACTGTATGATGCTCTCTTATACACAGTATGATGCTCCCCTATACACAGTATGATGCTCCCCTATACACTGTATGATGCTCTCTTATACACAGTATGATGCTCCCCTATACACAGTATGATGCTCCCCTATACACTGTATGATGCTCCCCTATACACTGTATGATGCTCCCCTATACACTGTATGATGCTCCCCTATACACTGTATGATGCTCCCCTATACACTGTATGATGCTCCCCTATACACTGTATGATGCTCCCCTATACACTGTATGATGCTCCCCTATACACTGTATGATGCTCCCCTATACACAGTATGATGCTCCCCTATACACTGTATGATGCTCCCCTATACACAGTATGATGCTCCCCTATACACTGTATGATGCTCCCCTATACACAGTATGATGCTCCCCTATACACTGTATGATGCTCTCCTATACACTGTATGATGCTCCCCTATACACTGTATGATGCTCTCCTATACACAGTATGATGCTCCCCTATACACAGTATGATGCTTCTCTATACACTGTATGATGCTTCCCTATACACAGTATGATGCTCCCCTATACACTGTATGATGCTCTCCTATACACTGTATGATGCTCCCATATACACAGTATGATGCTCCCCTATACACTGTATGATGCTCCCCTATACACTGTATGATGCTCCCCTATACACAGTATGATGCTTCCCTATACACAGTATGATGCTCCCCTATACACAGTATGATGCTCTCCTATACACTGTATGATGCTCCCATATACACAGTATGATGCTCCCCTATACACTGTATGATGCTCCCCTATACACTGTATGATGCTCCCCTATACACAGTATGATGCTCCCCTATACACTGTATGATGCTCTCTTATACACAGTATGATGCTCCCCTATACACTGTATGATGCTCCCCTATACACAGTATGATGCTCCCCTATACACTGTATGATGCTCCCCTATACACAGTATGATGCTCCCCTATACACTGTATGATGCTCCCCTATACACTGTATGATGCTGCCATATACACAGTATGATGCTCCCCTATACACAGTATGATGCTCCCCTATACACAGTATGATGCTCCCCTATACACTGTATGATGCTCCCCTATACACTGTATGATGCTCCCCTATACACTGTATGATGCTCCCCTATACACAGTATGATGCTCCCCTATACACAGTATGATGCTCCCCTATACACAGTATGATGCTCCCCTATACACTGTATGATGCTCCCCTATACACAGTATGATGCTCCCCTATACACTGTATGATGCTCCCCTATACACAGTATGATGCTCCCCTATACACTGTATGATGCTCCCCTATACACAGTATGATGCTCCCCTATACACAGTATGATGCTCCCCTATACACTGTATGATGCTCCCCTATACACTGTATGATGCTCCCCTATACACTGTATGATTCTCCCCTATACACTGTATGATGCTCCCCTATACACTGTATGATGCTCCCCTATACACTGTATGATGCTCCCATATACACAGTATGATGCTCCCCTATACACAGTATGATGCTCCCCTATACACTGTATGATGCTCCCCTATACACAGTATGATGCTCCCGTATATACACAGTATGATGCTCCCCTATACACTGTATGATGCTCCCCTATACACTGTATGATGCTCCCCTATACACAGTATGATGCTCCCCTATACACTGTATGATGCTCTCTTATACACAGTCTAATCCCCCCTCACTGTATATACACTGACCGCTTAGTATTCCCCAAATTGTTTGATAGCTCCAACACTGTAATCTCCACACTGTATGATGGCCCACTAGATAGCCTCCATATAGTATAATGTGCCAGACAAGTCTCACTATAGTCCTCAGTATAGTATAATGCACTCCCCATAGGCAGACCCTATAGAATAATGCAGCCCTTTATATAATGCACCCCATAGGCAGCCTCATAAAAATAAATCCAAAACTCACCTTTCCTCCTGGTTTCTTCACTGCTGTGAGCTCCCGCACATCTCCGGACTGTAGGCTCCGAGCAGTGACGTCATTGCGACCCCCTGTCAGTGTTGGCGTTAGTGACATCAGAAGCTGATGAGAGGGGGATGATGGGAGAGGGAGCGTAATGCTCCTTCTCTCATCAATGGAGTCAGCTGAAATGGCCTCCAGCCAACACAGTTGATTTTGCAATGACAGGTGGGGACCCACTGCTGGCGCAGGGCCCTAGCGCCTGCTCAGGGGCCTCATAGCGGCCGGGTGGCAGAGCAGGGAGATCGATTCTGCCTGATCTGCCGCAGAATGTAACACTATCGGCGTGCTGTGGGTGGGTCCCCTCAGAGCGCTGGTCCCGGGGTGACCTCCCTCCCCCTGTAGCTCCCCACATTGTAGGATTAACGATAAGTCACCTGCATTACTGATACTAATATATCACACTAGTAACATGTCCATGCCACTAACAATCGCTGCATAGAAACACACTATTCCACAGCTATTTGTCACCAAGCACTAACTGCTGCTGTGGCACTACAAGTGCCAGACTTCACTTCCCAGTAGGAGCAGCAAACACTAGTTAGGCTGTGTGCAGACGTTGCGGATTCTGCTGCGGATCTGCAGTGGATTTGGTCCTGCGGATCTGCAGTTTCTGCTGCGTTGTACAGTACTGTCTATGAGAAATGAAGAACACAGTGCACACGCTGCGGATTTTCTGCGGATTTAAATCTGCAGCATGTCAATTCTTTGTGCGGAATCCGCAGCGTTTTGTCACCTGCTCCATTATAGGAATCTGCAGGTGTAAAAACGCAGGGGAAATCCGCACTAAATCTGCACTAAATCCGCAGAGTAATCCACAACGTGTGCACATCCCCTAATCCTCTAGGACTCGCTGTCAGCCTGGTAACGGGTAGGTTAATAATTACACGCCAGCACAAACAGCGAGATAAGGTGATACACTGGTTTAACCCTCCCTCTGCCAGGGAGGATGCGCCGCTCTCTCTGCACAGCTCAATGCCTGCAGCCAGCAGTGCGATCTCTAGTTTGCACTTTTCCTGGTTTTCTCTCAGTCCCAAAGTGCAGTAAATTCCCAGGCCAAGACAAAGCATCGCCATATAGCGCATCAGTGACCGCTGCAAAGTGCCTGAAAACTATGTAACACGTAAGGAGAGCATCATGTAATGAATATTACACCCAAATAGCAGTAAGTTGTATGTATATATCCAAAGCAACAGATTAGACACTTCAAATAGTAATTAACATAGATACTCATCAATCCCCATGCTGTGTGCAGTGTCCACCGGTCCTGGAGCAGCGGCTCCTCAGCTGTCAGGCTCCTCTCAGTCAGAAGCAATCAAGTGCAGAGCAGACAGTGAACTCAGCTCACAGGCAGAGGCAGAGCCCCCCGCGTCCAGGCTGCTGCTGGAGCTGATGACTTCTCTGCAGCAGGGAGCTTTCAAGGAGAGCGCGCTCAGCCAGGATTGGGTGAGTGACCTCCCCTCCCCCTCTCCTCTGCAGAAGAGCGGTCACATGACTCACTCCCTGCTGCAGCATGGAATTGTATCGGCACGATCTGCACGCCGATATAGTTACATAGCATAGCTCGGGTGGGCCCCATCAGAGCGCGGGGCCCGGGACCACCACCCCCTCTGCCCCCCCCGGTAGCTACACTACTGTCAATGAGAGATCGTTCCCCTGCCCAAAGTGTCATTTAGACATTAATTTTCAAAACTGGTTGCCCTGAGAGTAGTACCGCTCGGGAGGATCTGCTTTGCAAAGTGGGAGATCTGGTTCAGTCGCATTACCTCCCTAACTGGAGGTTCAAATGTTTGAACAAATTCCTGTCTGTCAAGTAAGATATTAAATGGGGAACACAAATGTTTAAGTATATGAATACCTTTCAGCTTCCACCAAGAAAACATTTGTGTCTCAAGGCCTGGCGGGAACATGGGGTTTTGTAATATAGCTGTCAGGGGAGAAGGGCTTGATTGTAAGTTATATTTAACCGGACTTTCCTCCAAAGAAGCAACAAGTGGACTGTAAAAGGAGCCACATTCATTAACCCCCGTGGAAGTCGGTCTGTGGTCCACATTAGGCCTGATAAAGAGAATGGTTTGGAGAGAAATGATTCCAGAATAACCCATCTCGGACTATTGGGATATGAACACGCACTTATTAATGGAGCAATCTGTGCCGACTTGTAATAAAGTGTAAAATTAGGGAGGGATAAACCCCCTTCTTTTCTGTGAGGGAACATAAGTTTTTGCACAATTCTGATTGTTTTCCGAGCCAAAGAAACTTAGACATCATAGAGTGTAACTGAGTGATCGTTCTGGCTGGTACCATAATTGGGAGGGACCTAAATAGATATAAGAAGCGAGGCAGTGACACCATTTTTAATGCATGTATTCTGCCGAGCCAGGATAACTTTGAGGAAGCCCATCTATCCAGGTCCCTCTGGAAGTTTTGGATCAGTGGAGTGTAATTCCAACTAAACAGAGGTGACCTGTTGGCTGTTAAGTTGATACCCAGATATGTTAGATAATGTTCTTTGTGTATAAACCCAAAATGGGAGGCTATATTAGTTTGCTCTTAGGAAAATTTACAAATAATGCTTCGGATTTATCAATGTTAATCTTAAACCCTGAGATCTTCTCAAATTTGTGAAGGAGGGAAAACAAGTGAGGGAGTGTACTGTGGGGACTTATTAATGTTAGCAGGAGATCATCCGCAAAGAGGCTGACTTTATATTGGTCTCCCATATTCTCAGGGCCCAGGATATTCTGATTTCTCCTTATTGCTTCCACAATGGGTTCCATTGTAAGTGCAAAAAGATCCGGAGATAGAGGACAGCCCTGCCTGGTACCCTCTGAATATTAATTGGAGGGGGATGTGGTGACGGGAGTTTTACATAAGCGATAGGGCTATCATATAACAATTGGAGGCACTTTATAAGTTTAGGGGAGAATCCGACTTCCGATAGAACCGTAAAGAGATATGTCCAGGACGCCGAATCGAAAGCCCTCTCAGTATCTAATGCAAGCAGGAGAAGTCGCTTTCGCTGTAGGTTAGTTGTATGAATAATATTTAACCCTCTCCTAATATTATCTGGGGCCTGTCGCGCTGGTATAAAACCAACCTGATCCTGATGGATGAGGTGAGGGAGGATTTTATTGATCCTGTTAGTCACAATGGATGTAAAGATTTTGAAGTCAATGTATAAGAGGGATATAGGTCTATAATTTGTTGTGAGATGATCTTTCTTAGGATTAGGGATTACGGTTACATGCGCCACGTAGACCTCAGGGGGCAGCTGTGAGCCATTTAGTAGTGAATTACAGAGGTTTTTATATGTGGTGTCAGCACATCGCTGCATTTTTTATAATATATTGCTGTAAGACCATCCGGCCCCGGGGCCTTTCCTCTTTTTAGGTTTTTGACTGTTGAAACTATTTCCTCCTCAGAGATGTGTAAATGGAGTTGTTGTGCCGCGGACTCAGTCAGGTTAGGTAGATGTAGTGTGTGAAGGAATGACTCCAGTAGTGAGGGGGGTGATTGTGGGGGGAATACAAACTCTGGGGGTATTCATTATAAGTGCTATACATGACATCGGGGTGGGCTGAGGTCTGACCCTTAGGGTCTTTTATAGAGGAGATTATATGCAGTGACTCTCTCATTCTGAGCCTACGAGCGGCATCTTATTAGGCTTATTGGCATGGTGATAAAACGCGGCTTTACTCCAAGTTAGCGCCTCTCCGTTCTGGTGGTGAGAATGGCGTCTAATTGTCATTTCATATCTTGTATTTGTGTAGATAAGTATAGGGGTGAAGAGCGCTGATTGGCCAATTCTAACTCCTGCAGTTTCTCCTCCAGTCTGGGCTGTAATTCAGACCTTTCTTCTTCCTGTCGGCCGATAACTTATCACAGAACCGGGAATAGATTTTCTGTGCGCGAGTCACATTGCTCCAAGTGAGGCCTCCTCCGCTGTGTGAGATTAGGGGAAATTTGTTATATCTTCTCTTATAGCGGTTACATTAGAGATTTGGGCATTTTAGCTCCTGGTGTGGAGTCGATAGCACAATCATATGCCGCCATATAGTAGACGGCCGGTAACTGGTGAGAATTCCCTCATGTGTGGGGTCTATTTCCCTCCAGAGAAATCACACGTTACATTCCACACATAACACTGTGTAGAGAAGGCGGCACGGGGTAATTGTGCCAGTAGTGAGGGGCGAATAATGGCGGGAATGTCACTGACTGAGGAGAAGGCTCCATGGAGGTCTGCACTCCGGAGATCATGTGACCCCTGACTCCTCCCCTCCTGTGACCTCATCACAGGTCCTGTGCACAGAGCAGCCATATATGTGGAGTGCGGCTCTGCAGGTGGAGGTATGTGGAGATTCCCCATTACTGAGCGCGGGGGACATTAACCCCTTCTGCACTGAGACTCTTTATAAGAATCATCACGTTTCTGTTTCCTGTAATAGATACATACGACCCCACTATGGAGGACAGGCAGTGAGGAGACGGAGTGTTCCCATTGTACAGGGCCCCTTTCTTGGCCCCACACAGTGTAATGCCCCCATTATGCCCCTGTAAGCAGGGTTCTGCCCCACAACCAGCTGCCTCGGGCACTTTACCATGGCCGGTACCTCTGATTCCTCCCCGCACCCCTTTCCTTTGAGGCTATGGCCTTTATAATAACAGGAAGCTGGGTCAACAAGGTCACCAGACATGGTGCACCATCTAGACTCTTCCTTCCTGAAACTCTCCCTCTTCCCAGTGATTCCGTAGAGTCACTTCGCCTCATTCTTGGTGCAGATACTAATGAACCCAGGACCTATGAGATATTTACCATACAATAGTTGGATAGGCAGGAGTGTATCATCCATAAAGGTAGCCCACTCGGTTGCTATGACGCCCATACATTGAGAGGGCTCGTGGGGTTTGGTATCGGTCACCCTCTCCTTCCCATCATCACAGTTTCAGCGATATCCACACTCCCATGACGGTGATACCATTGAATAGAATAGTGAGTCGGGGAGTCAAAAGCTCCTGATCCACCATTCAGCCTTCACCTGTGAGTCTGAGACTCCGTGCACTGCAGGCACAATGACGTCACTACATCACACCTGTAGTATGGAGCCTCAGTACTCACACCGCACAGACCGGAGCAGTTCACCTCGGGAACGGGGTTGGGGGAATAGTGTGTGTGTTTTTAAATCTGGAATTGTGGAGGCTTAATATTAAGGGAAGAGCTGTTGGGACTCTCATACTGAATGTGTGGCTGGCAACAAAAATCCCTTGGACATAATGTGGCGTAATGGAGATGGGGAAGAGCAACCCAAACACCAGCGCCAATTGCACAAGCTCAAAATACACTGTGAAAACCAGGAGAAAGAATAAGAGCATGCGATAAATAGCATATCAAATAGTCAAATTTTCTTAGAAAAAAGTACTACAGATAATACATATATAACAATGTGCTAGTCAGACTAAATAGATGGTATCAACCCAAAATACCCTACTCCTCCACCAAGGTGGAAAGGTAGCCCCAGTGTGCATCCCCATATGGGCCCATGTCCTGCAAGTAATAGTATGATAGAAGCGCCCAAACAGTAAATCCAGAATTAAACATCAAAAGATGAAGAGAGAGAGGGCGTTAGTGTAGTATAGTGACCCGCTGCAAGATGCAACCAAATAATATCAAAGACAGACCACAGGGGAGCTTACCGAGACAGGGAGGAAGGGAGAACCAGGCTGTGCCACCCCCGACGCGTGTTTCGCGGCGCCTCAGGCCGCTTTATCAAGAGGAATCTGAATGTGTGGCTGGTACAGGCCATTATACTGAGTAAGGGGTTGTTTTGGACTGTAAATGCCTCCATAGTGACTGGGGATCCTTATTTTCTGTAGCAGGGTGTGGTGGCCATAATACTGTGTGAGGTGCTGTGGGGGCCGTGATTCTGTGTGGTGTTTGTGGTTGGTGGCGCTGGCATTCCAGGAGGGCGATAAGGTATGGTTAAGGACCAAGAATATAAGTTTGAAGGTTCCTTCTGCTAAGTTGAGTCCCAAGTTTATTGGTCCTTACGAAATCTTAGAGGTGGTTAATCCTGTTGACTTTTGCGTGCGCTTGCCTCCGTCGTGCGGATCTCCAATGTGTTTCCTAAAAAGTAAATTATATTACAGTAGTAATAATGTCCCTAATTGGACCGTAAAGAAATTATGTTTCCCACTTGTTACCATAAATTAATATAGCGTGTTCCTCATTCTGGCCCTAAACAGTAATTTAGTCCCTCATCCTGGCCCCCTTTATTTAATAATCTTGCCCAGCCTGGCCCCTTTATTTTATGATGTGCCCCAGTCTGGCCTCCTATGTCCCTTGTCCAGCCTGGCCCCCAGATATCCATCCTGCACCCCCAGCGTTCCACACCGGAGCGCACGCCTGCAATCATCAAGTATGAGACGCCTGTCTGCGCCTGCCCAGAGGAGCGCCACAGGACACTGGGGGCGACCATGTTCGTACGCTCAGCTTGTATTGTAATCATCAGGAGCGCACGTCTATAACTGTTGAGACATGTTATATTTTATGACCGTTTATGGAAACATCACAGTGAATTGATTGTGAAACCCTCAGCGTGGATTTCAGGTATTTCATTCATTCTATGTCTCCTGCTTTGTACATAATATCATTCTATCCCCTTTTTGATTTATACCGCTGGAAATAGGGTTTGATGTGTGGGGTTTTTTTAATTTTTTTCTTTGTTCAAATTCATTAAGGAGACTATCTATGACCTGGGAAATGTGGGTGTGTTTGTCTTGGCTGGACATGATTGGTCCTTGGACTCCATTTTAGGATATATAAACTAGTCCTATATGGCATTTGGACAGGTTTGCCTCTCTATCTGGACACCTCATATCCATGAATTGGCTGGTTCCTGTCAGGAACACCGCAGTGAACTTGCTCACTGAGCCAGTGCGCGTGTCCTGAGTAAAGCAAACTGTGCTCAGAGATGCCTGTGGAGCCGGCAGCAGCAGAGAAGGTGCGTACTTCAGAACAGCAGGACCTGAAGCACGTGACTGCTGGGGGCATGGCCTAAACCTCAGAGAGATAGGAGCTGCAGGAAAACTCATAGCAGGGTAACTACGGGACAAAGTTACCAAGGGGCATAGACAGGGGCGATAACAGATCAAGCCGGGGTCAAAGCACGAGATAGCACGACAATACCAGAGGATTAGACAGAACGGATAGTCAAGACGTAGCCAATAAGTCATACACGGAGATAGCTGCAAAGTACAAGAGGGGCGAGCAGAGAATAGTCAGGTCACAGGCAATGAGTCATACACAGAGAGGGTAGCGCAGTACAGAATCAACAGGCAAACTCACAACGGGGACAGAACCGGGTCAGAACCATATAAGCAAGCTATAAGACAACGAACAGGCACACAGGGGTCAACACACTCGGCCAAAGGCAAAAGTATAACTGACGGGGATTGGAGTTTCTCAGGGGTAGAAGAAACTCTCCCTGAATCAAACAGAGGCCACAATAATTAACCCCAGGCATGCAGGTCAAAGCCTGCACTGGGCTCCAGACATTAACCCCTGACGACTGGGATCATTACAGTTCCTTATTGTGCCTCCTGATGAACCGTGAACGGGGAAACGCATCGAGGCTGGAAGCTAAGTTTGGGTTAACCCCCAGCTGTTTCTTTGATTTTTTTTCTGGCAATTGATATCATCCATTGCCTTCTATCGGAACCAATATGGATATAATTCTGGTGTTCCTTTATTGAACCACGCTATTTTTTACCTCTTGTCTGTGCTTGTCTGATTTTACTGCAGAGAGATTTTTTCTTTTTTTGGCTTTATCTGATAATGCATATGGAATCTATGTTTTCTGTAGTCTATTAATACCCAAAAAGACAAGATTGCCACTATCTACTGGTAGCTTATGGAATCTATATTTTCTGTGGTCTATTAATACCCAAAAAGACAAGATGTGCTACTATCTACTGGTTATACAAGACGTTACTCTATGTTTACATGTACCGTATTTTCCGCTTTGTAAGATGCACTTTTTTTCCCCCAAACTTGGGGGGAAAATGAGGGTGCGTCTTACAAAGAGGATATACATTACAAGGTGTAGGCCGCATGGGTGTCCGGCTGTCCGTCGGCACTGTGGGTGTCTCCGGGTGCCCAGCCGTGTCTCCACGTGCCCAGCGGTGTCTCCGGTTCCAATCCCGGGGCTCTGGTGACATTTTGCGACAGGCCAGAGCCCCGGGGCTCCCTCTCGGTTCCCTCTGTTTTGGGCTCTGGCAATATGGCGGCTGCCGCCTGGGGTGGTGCATGCGCTGATGATGATCTTGGGACAGATCTCTCTGAAATCTCATCTCTCGAGATCTCAGTCCCGAGATCATCATCAGCGCATGCGCTGTCCCTGGCGGCGGCCGCCATATTGCCGGAGCCCAAAACAGGGAACCGAGAGGGAGCCCCGGGGCTCTGGCCTCTCACAAAATGTCGCCAGAGCCCCGGGATTGGAACCGGAGACACCGCTGGGCACGTGGAGACACGGCTGGGCACCCGGAGACACCCACAGCGCCTACGGACACCCGGTAAATGTGGGCATAGCCCCGGGCTGCTGCACAGACCCCCCTGGCAGCAGCGCAAGCCCCCTTGGTAGCAGCATGAGCCCCCCTGGTAGCAGCATGAGCCCCCCCTGGCAGCAGTACAGCCCCCCTGGCAGCAGCACAAGCCCACCCTGGTAGCAGCACGAGCCCCCCTGGCAGCAGCATGAGCCCCCCTGGTAGCAGCATGAGCCCCCCTGATAGCAGCATGAGCCCCCCCTGGTAGCAGCATGAGCCCCCCCTGGCAGCAGCGTGAGCCCCCCTGGTAGCAGCATGAGCCCCCCTGGCAGCAGTGTGAGCCCCCTGGTAGCAGCACGAGCCCCCCTGGTAGCAGCAAGAGCCCCCCTGGCAGCGCACTGCACATCGGAGCACCCGCTCATCCCTTCCTGCGGTCTGCAGTATCACCCCACTCCTGCCTCCTCCAGCAGCGACCCTGGGACCCCACTTCACCGCAGCCACCACCCACGGTAAGCAATAAGACACCTGGATTATAAGAGGCACCACCATTTTATTAAAAAAACGTATTTTCCTATTTTTCTCCTCAAAATTTGTGGTGCGTCCTATAATCCGGAGCGTCTTATAAAATGAAAAATACGGTAACAGCCTGTCTTTTATATATTGTACATTAACAGCCTGTGTATTTTATTAAGCACTATCTTTTTCATCTCTTTTATTTGCTTATTGTTTTCCCACCTGTAGATCATTTAGGGTGAGTCTGGGAGAGCCGCCGCGGAGTGGGGGTGCCAAATCGTATCTTTTAGGGTGCCAACCTCCACTGTCAGGAAGGGATAGCAGGCTAGCGTAGGGCTATCGTAGGTTATTATTGTATAGTTTGTTAATTGTGTTATTGCACTAGGGGGTGTTTTTTACCTCAATTTATTAAAGTTTCATGTTTTTAAAGGGATTATATGATTGCACTAATATAGCGTGTTCCTCATTCTGGCCCTAAACAGTAATTTAGTCCCTCATCCTGGCCCCCTTTATTTAATAATCTCACCCAGCCTGGCCCTCTTTATTTTATGATATGCCCCAGCCTGGTCCCCTATGTCCCTTGTCCAGCCTGGCCCCCAGATATCCATCCTGCACCACCAGCTATACATACTGGCCCTCATATGTCTCTTATCCTGCCCCTATATATCTTTCCTGGGCCACCATATATCCTTCCTGGTCCCTTTTCCTGGATCCCCCATATATCCATCCTTATCCACCATATATGTCCAACCTGGACCCCCATATATATATGCTTCCTGGTCTTTTGTTCTTCCCCCATATCCCCATATATGCAATCTGCCCCCATATATGTCCATCTTTGCCCTTCCCCATATATCCATCCTGGACCCCAATGTGTATCCTTCCTGTCCCCATATGTCTCCATCCTGGTCCCCCATGTGTCTCTATCCTGGCCCCCATATGCATCCAGCCTAACCCCTATGTGTCTCCATCCTGGCCCCCCATGTGTATCCATCCTGGCCCCCATGTGTATCCATCCTGGCCCCCATGTTTATCCATCCTGGCACCCCCATGTGTATCCATCCTGGCCCCCTATGCGTATCCATCCTGGCCCCCCCATGTGTATCCATCCTGGCCCCCCCATGTGTATCCATCCTGGCCCCCCATGTGTATCCATCCTGGCCCCCCCATGTGTACCCATCCTGGTCCCCCCATGTGTATCCATCCTGGCCCCCCCATGTGTATCCATCCTGGCTCCCCATGTGTATCCATCCTGGCCCCTCATGTGTATCCATCCTGGCCGCTCATGTGTATCCATCCTGGCCCCCCCATGTGTATCCATCCTGGCCCCCCCATGTGTATCCATCCTGGCCCCCCATGTGTATCCATCCTGGCCCCCTATGCGTATCCATCCTGGCCCCCCCATGTGTATCCATCCTGGCCCCCCCATGTGTATCCATCCTGCCCCCCATGTGTATCCATCCTGGCCCCCCCATGTGTACCCATCCTGGTCCCCCCATGTGTATCCATCCTGGCCCCCCCATGTGTATCCATCCTGGCTCCCCATGTGTATCCATCCTGGCCCCTCATGTGTATCTATCCTGGCCGCTCATGTGTATCCATCCTGGCCCCCCCATGTGTATCCATCCTGGCCCCTCATGTGTATCCATCCTGGCCCCCATGTGTCTCCATCCTGCCCCCCCATGTGTATCCATCCTGGCCCCTCATGTGTATCCATCCTGGCCCCCCATGTGTATCCATCCTGGCCCCCCCATGTGTACCCATCCTGGTCCCCCCATGTGTATCCATCCTGGCCCCCCATGTGTATCCATCCTGGCTCCCCATGTGTATCCATCCTGGCCCCTCATGTGTATCCATCCTGGCCGCTCATGTGTATCCATCCTGGCCCCCCCATGTGTATCCATCCTGGCCCCTCATGTGTATCCATCCTGGCCCCCATGTGTCTCCATCCTGCCCCCCCATGTGTATCCATCCTGGCCCCCCCATGTGTATCCATCCTGGCCCCTCATGTGTATCCATCCTGGCCCCCCCATGTGTATCCATCCTGGCCCCCCATGTGTATCCATCCTGGCCCCCCCATGTGTATCCATCCTGGCCCCCCATGTGTCTCCATCCTGGCCCCCCCATGTGTATCCATCCTGGCCCCTCCATGTGTTTCCATCCTGGCCCCCATGTGTCTCCATCCTGCCCCCCATGTGTATCCATCCTGGCCCCCCATGTGTCTCCATCCTGCCCCCCCATGTGTATCCATCCTGGCCCCTCATGTGTATCCATCCTGGCCCCTTATGTGTATCCATCCTGGCCCCCCATGTGTATCCATCCTGGCCCCCATGTGTCTCCATCCTGCCCCCCCATGTGTATCCATCCTGGCCCCCCCATGTGTCTCCATCCTGCCCCCCATGTGTATCCATCCTGGCCCCTCATGTGTATCCATCCTGGCCCCTCATGTGTATCCATCCTGGCCCCTCATGTGTATCCATCCTGGCCCCCCCATGTGTCTCCATCCTGGCCCCCATGTGTCTCCATCCTGGCCCCCTATGTGTATCCATCCTGGCCCCCCCATGTGTATCCATCCTGGCCCCCCCATGTGTATCCATCCTGGCCCCCAATGTGTATCCATCCTGGCCCCCCATGTGTCTCCATCCTGCCCCCCCATGTGTCTCCATCCTGGCCCCCCCATGTGTCTCCATCCTGCCCCCCCATGTGTATCCATCCTGGCCCCCCCATGTGTATCCATCCGGGCCCCTCATGTGTATCCATCCTGGCCCCCATGTGTCTCCATCCTGGCCCCCCCATGTGTATCCATCCTGGCCCCCCCATGTGTATCCATCCTGGCCCCCCCTTGTGTATCCATCCTGGCCCCCCATGTGTATCCATCCTGGCCCCCCCTTGTGTATCCATCCTGCCCCCCCATGTGTATCCATCCTGGCCCCCCATGTGTATCCATCCTGGCCCCCCCATGTGTATCCATCCGGGCCCCTCATGTGTATCCATCCTGGCCCCCCCTTGTGTATCCATCCTGCCCCCCCATGTGTATCCATCCTGGCCCCCCCATGTGTATCCATCCTGGCCCCCCCATGTGTATCCATCCGGGCCCCTCATGTGTATCCATCCTGGCCCCCATGTGTCTCCATCCTGGCCCCCCCATGTGTATCCATCCTGGCCCCCCCATGTGTATCCATCCTGGCCCCCCTTGTGTATCCATC
Source organism: Dendrobates tinctorius (assembly GCF_039654945.1). Classification (NCBI taxonomy): domain Eukaryota; kingdom Metazoa; phylum Chordata; class Amphibia; order Anura; family Dendrobatidae; genus Dendrobates; species Dendrobates tinctorius. The sequence goes on from NW_027361900.1 coordinate 4,783,603, forward strand.
CTGGCCCCCCATGTGTATCCATCCTGGCCCCCCCTTGTGTATCCATCCTGGCCCCCCATGTGTATCCATCCTGGCCCCCCATGTATACCCATCCGGGCCCCTCATGTGTCTCCATCCTGGCCCCCCATGTGTATCCATCCTGGCCCCCCCATGTGTATCCATCCTGGCCCCCATGTGTATCCATCCTGGCCCCCCATGTATACCCATCCTGGCCCCCCATGTGTACCCATCCTGGCCCCCCCATGTGTATCCATCCTGGCCCCCCATGTATACCCATCCTGGCCCCCATGTGTATCCATCCTGGCCCCTTGTCCTGGCTTCATGTACAGAGAGAGAGAGGACAAAAAAAAGATTGCTCTTACCTTCCTGCGCTTCCAGCGCCGTGTTGCGTCCTCCTCTGCAGGTCCGCAGTGCACTTAGTAAAATGGCCTCCGACATAGCAGAGGCCGGCAGTGAATGTGTGCGCACATCGCTTGTGGCATGTAACGGTGATGTCATATGCCAGTGACGGCAAGCGCACACTCTTCAGTACTGATTGGGACATGCGCCGCAGCGGTTCAGGTAATGACCCCTGCATGCGCTCACCCCTGCACATACTCTGCCTGCGCTTTTAAAAGGCCCGCACCCCTAAAAACCGCAGACTTTTTTTCTTTCTCTCTTCTTCTCTTCTTCTTCTCCTCCTTTTCTTCCCACAGCCAAGGGTCCACCGGGGATTTCCCCGATACCCCGCCAGGCCAGTCCGACCCTGTGAGTGTGTGTGTATATATATTATATATATTTTTTCATTTTAAGTTGAAAGCTCCAATTCCAGCTATTGCTGTCAGACCTATGATTTCTATCTACTCCACAGTGTATAGGATAATGGGGTACAATAAAATCGTTAAGGACGAGACATAACTAACATTGTGCAGTGACTCTGTTTTCCATATAGTGACGGATTATTTATTTTTTTAAACTCTTTTTATTGAAAGATTCCACAAAATAAGATGACAAACATATGACAATGCAGTGTAAGATCAGAATAATCCGTGTAATCTCCATCCACAGGGACAGAGATATAATATCACACTTTCAGAAATAAACAAAACGAATGAGACACAGCATTCACCATAATGTGCTCTATAAAGCATTGCTCCTCCTCACCAACAGGTCCGTTATCAGAGTTATGAGCTCGTACCAGGTCAGGTTATAATAGACTCATATTCTCAAGCCCACACATATCATCACTTTCATACCCTGGAAGGGATATACATCAGGGATTGTTTCCGAGATGGAGGAGACCATGGCATTAGGAGCCAAGTGTGACAAGGGTGAGTTACACCACCTTTCCCGAATCCTATGGAACTTCTGGGGACATCCTCTGTGTCTATATAATATGTTTCCATAAGGAATTATGTCGTTTGCTAATTAGGAAAGCCTAAGGCCAGAAATAATCCCCATAAATCACTGTACATGGAGACGGCAGGATTAGAGCTGATCATAGATGGGACTTCTCCATCTGTCAGTGACTTTTACAATATTTGTTTCAGGGTGAAGATCTGACCCATATTAATACTACAGAGACATATGTGAGGGGTGATGAGCGGTGTAAAGAGCAGATTCCCACATATGACTACCCAGGTGAGTAGTAACCACTGAATGCAGAGAAGTCACAGATTCCTCTCAGTCACCGGCTGTGGCTGCTTTATGGGTGGTGTAGTCCGTCCGTATTACCATGTTCACCATTTTGCCTCTAGACCACAACATTCTCCTCCACCCAAAACTGTTCAAATGACTTTGGGCATTGAAAGCCCTTTTCTATAGAACTTACAACCTGGAGGATCCACCTACCCCCTGGGATTAGGAGACGCTGACCGTTACCTGCCCAGATTAACTATAAAGCCAAATGACATCGTACGTAGAATGTGCTGACAAGATAGAAAATCACTTGAAGAAAAATCTTATGCTGGGCCTGTAAGAGAAAGCGGAGGGTAATGATGCTGTTGGCTTCCTAGATCCCTGAGATCTTATCGGATGAATCTTCTCTCCCTTCTGTGCTGCTGAATGTCTCATGGTCCCTACAAGACCAGGTCCAGTCTTTCTGGCCAAACTTCCCTTTTATGATCGACAACAGTAAATGTGCAGTGAGGCCAAGTGTGAATTTCTGTACAATAACAGCAGAGTTTCCCTTTATCCTGACTTTTCAATTTGTATTAACACTACTATATTTTTCAAACTATAAGACACACTTTTTTCTTTCAAAAATGTGGAGGAAAATGGGGGGTGCGCCTTATAGTCCGGATGTACCGGCTCTGGCTGTGGTGGGGAGGTGGGGGAACGGCATCGGCGGAGCAGCGGGTCACACGAGGCTGGAGCCGGTGACTGCGGCTAACTCCTGTTCCCGCTGCTAAAGAGAAATGAATATTCACTGCATTCCACTCCCATGGGCTTTGAGGGCAATGAATATTCTTTTCTCTTTAATAATAGTATCTTGATATGATTAGCCCCCAACCCCAGTCCTGGTATGCATGGCCCCATCCTTATATTTGGCCCACACCACCATCTCCATCCTGGTATGCATGGCCCCATCAGAAAACATTAAAAAACAAACCATCACACTTACTTACCCCGCACTCCCTCGCAGCGTCCTGCTCCGGTGCCATAAACTGCTATATGCTTGTAAGCAGCACATGGCAGGGACGACATGCACTGCTCACAAGCAGAGCACAGCTGCCAGGACTGTGCATGCAAGGGGCAGTGAGTATTCATTGCTCTTCAGTAGCGCGCAGTGTCAGCCACCGGCTTCCTGCTGCTACCGGCGGTCATGTGTGCCGCTACTTAAGAGAAATGAATATTCACTGCATTCCACGCCCATGGGCTTTGAGGACAATGAATATTCATTTCTCTTTAATAATAGTATCTTGATATGATTAGCCTCCAACCCCGGTCCTGGTATGCATAGCCCCATCCTTATAATTGGCCCACACCCCCATCCCCATCCAAATCCTTGTATGCATGGCCCCATCAGAAAACATTAAAAAACAAATCATTACACTTACTTACCTCGCGCTCCCTCGCAGCGTCCTGCTCCGGTGTCAGCAACTGCTATATGCTTGTAAGCAGCACATGACAGGGACGTCACGTGCTGCTCACAAGCAGAGCACAGCTGCCAGGACTGTGCATGCAAAGGGCAGTGAGTATTCATTGCTCTTCAGTAGCACGCAGTGTCAGCCACCGGCTTCCTGCTGCTACCTGTGGTCACGTGTGCCGCTACTTAAGAGACATGAATATTCATGAATACTCACTGTTCTCAGCGCTGCTTACAAGCATAATGCAGTTGCTGGCACCAGAGCAGGACGCTGCAAGGGAGCGCCGGGTAGGAAAGTGTAATGGTTTTTTTTTTGTAATGTTTTCTGATGGGGCCACACATATCAGGATAGGAATGTGGGTGGGGGACACTTATAAGGATGGGGTCCTGCATACCAGGTCAAGATGGGGCCCTGCATACCAAGACGAGATGGGGCCTTGCATACCAGGACGAGATGGGGCCCTGCATACCAGGACGAGATGGGGCCCTGCATACCAGGATGAGATGGGGCCCTGCATACCAGGACGAGATGGCGCCCTGCATACCAGGACGAGATGGGGCCCTGCATACCAGGACGAGATTGGGCCCTGCACTGCATACCAGGACGAGATGAGGTCTGTGCATACCAGGACGAGATGGGGCCATGCATACCAGGATAGGGATGAGGTGCAATGCATACTAGGATGAGATATGGGACCATGCATACTAGGACGAGATGGGGGCCCTGCATACCAAGATAAGGATGGGGCCATGCACACCAGAATAAGGATGGGGCCATGCACACCAGAATATGGATGGGGCCATTCATACCAGGATAGGGATGATGGGGTCATGCATACCAGGACAAGATTGTGTCCCTTCATACCAGGTGTCACGGGGCAGTAAGGGGAAAACAGGGGATATGGAACCATTGCCTCTGAACTGCCCCTAAGACTAAGGGGGTGCTCTGACTTTCCTTAACTTGGGGGTACACTTAATGATAGTGAGGCCCAAGTCTCCGACCTGTCCCTCTCCTGCAATGCTCCAGGACAGCAGAGTTAGCCACCTGAAAACAGCAGACAACTGAAGATCCACAGGACTCTGTCAGCTCCTGAACTCCAGCTTGGTTGGTCTCCAAAGAGAAACAATATCACCAACAGTTAGTTGGTGCACCTGGTGAGCTTATGTAGAACGGCGGGAGTGGTTTCCGCCTGCATAGGTAATTAATCACAATGCAGTAACACCAGCGGCCACCAGGGGGAAAAACTCAGCAGAAGACCAACTAAACATGCAGTAACACCAGCTGCAAAAACTAATATTAACCCCCGATGACCTGAAAAATGGATCGTGACACCAGGATAAGGATGGGACCATGCATACCAGGATGGAAATGAGGGGGCCATGCATACCAGGACAGGGATGAGGGGGCCATGCATACCAGGACAGGGATGAGGGGGCCATGCATACCAGGACAGGGATGAGGAGGCCATGCATACCAGGACAGGGATGAGGGGGCCATGCATACCAGGACAGGGATGAGGGGGCCATGCATACCAGGGTAGGGATGAGGGGGCCATGTGTATCAGAATGGGGATGAGGGGACCATATATACCAGGATAGGGGATATTAAGTACAGAATTGAGAACATTTTTTGCTTCAATTTTTTCCCCTAATTTCCTCTAAAACTTAGGTGCGTCTTATAGTCCAAAAATACGGTAATTTCAAGGAGGATTGTAATAAACTACAGGACAAACATTACACTGTGCCCTGATAGATCTCTAAGCTGTGCGTGGCCAATGGCTGTAATATACATTTATTCCCGCCTGCAGGAGATGTGTTGGCTCCAGCCCTGGTTTCATAGATTCTCTCCACATCATAAATCACATTGCTTTCAGATTACTGCACAATCGCTCCTGAAATGGGGGCGCTAATACTTTCTCTACTCTTCTGGTCAGGACTCATAGTGGCTCCAATGGTCCACCATAAATGAGTGCAGCTCCAGTTTAGTGTTCTCCCCTCGTACATACGTTGTTGTTGTTGGGGATGTAACATATTTTTATTCTATGTCTTTTTTTAACCTGTTCATTCTGTATGATGGTTTAATTGTGGTGGGATCGGCCTTCCTGCCTAATGTGAGTCTGTAACTCCCTGATAGTCCTGAAAAAAAGCTCTCCATTGCCTCTTCCAAATGTCTGAGATGTCTTAAAGGGAACCTGTCAGCCGGATTGTGCTCAGTAACCTACAGACACTGTCAGGTTGGCACCGTTGTACTGATTACAATGATACCTGGTGATGAAATCCGTCTTGTGGTTGTTGTTTAATCTGTATTTGTAGTTTTCAGTTAATGAGATTCTCGTGCTTTGGGGCGGGGCTGTGGGCGGGGCTTTATGAGGTGCTCTGATTACATATTCATCTGTATTGACTTATGACAGGTTGTGGATCCCTCACTGACCTGCCCCCCATTATTACATAATGCATATAATAGTGTTGTAGTGTTGATATTATTGTTGACAACGCCTATAATATTGTGGCTATTGTGACGCTTGGAAAAATAAATTTACAAGGGACACCAGCGGCACCTGTCCAGTATCATCTATCTCTTATAGTTTTTACTGCGCAGGTGCCACCATCGCCGGTGACATTTTTCTGGATGTAATTTTTTATGTAAAATAGGGGGCAGGTCACTGAAGGATCAGTGTCATAAGCCAATACAGATGAATATGTACGCATAGCACCACATAAGGCCCCGCCCACAGCCCAACCCACATCCACTCCCACAATCCCACCCCAAAGCATGAGAATCTCATTTACTAAAAACTACAAATAAAGATTAAACATTAACCAGCCCAAACAAGGCACATCTATTAGATGCGCCAATTCCGACACTTTGCCCAGCTTTTCCCATTGGCCCTTTAGTGGTGACAAGTGGGGTTCATATTTGTGGGGTTGATGTCACCTTTGTATTGTCAGGTGACATCAAGCCCACGACTTAGTAATGGAAAGGTGTCTATACATTACCAACCCCATAGTTACATCTAATATATAAAGCTGAATGTGTGTGTGTGTGTGTGTGTGTGTGTGTGTGTGTGTGTATGTCTGGGATTGGCATCTGTACCGTCGCAGCTACAGCCACAAAATTTTGCACAGTCACACGTCTGGATCCCGAGAGCGTCATAGGCTATGTTGTGAGGCGAAATTTTAACCCCGCGCATTCCAATTCACCAAACAATTTTGCCTATTATTCTTATCATTTCTATGGTGTTATTGTCCTTCTGTAAAGCTGGAAAAAACACAATTTATTACCGTGCCAACACAGACCTCCCTCTGACACAGACTGCAGTGGGAGTCCAGTATCACACAGGATAGGACTAGATACTCGGCTCAGCAGTCAGTATCACACAGGATAGGATTAGATACACAGCTCAGCAGTCAGTATCACACAGGATAGGATTAGACACATGGCTCAGGAGTCAGTATCACACAGGATAGGATTAGATACACAGCTCAGCAGTCAGTATCACAGAGGATAGGAGTAGATGCACAGCTCAGCAGTCAGTATCACACAGGATAGGAATAGATACATGGCTCAGCAGACAGTGAAACACAGGATAGGATTAGATACACAGCTCAGCAGTCAGTATCACACAGGAGAGGATTAGACACATGGCTCAGCAGTCAGTATCACACAGGATAGGATTAGATACACAGCTCAGCCGTCAGTATCACAGAGGATAGGATTAGATACACAGCTCAGCAGTCAGTATCACACAGGAGAGGATTAGACACATGGCTCAGCAGTCAGTATCACACAGGATAGGATTAGATACGCAGCTCAGCACACAGTATCACACAGAATAGGGTTAGATACACGGCTCAGCAGACGGTATCACACAGGATAGGATTAGATACACAGCTGAGCAGAAAGTATCACACAGGAGCGGATTAGGGACACAGCTCAGCAGACATTATCACACAGGAGAGGATTAGATACACAGCTCAGCAGTCAGTATCACACGGGATAGGATTAGATACATAGCTCAGCAGTCAGTATCACACAGGATAGGATTAGATACACAGCTCAGCAGAAAGCATCACACAGGAGAGGATTAGGTACACAGCTCAGCAGACATTATCACACAGGATAGGATTAGATACACGGCTCAGCAGACAGTATCACACAGGATAGGGTTAGATACACGGCTCAGTAGACAGTATCACACAGGATAGGATTAGATACACAGATACACATGTTGTTTATCAAAAGGCTCTTGAATGAGTTGAAAATAAAATACTATCAATACTTGGGTAATCGTTTAGTTAATTTGTGTTGCAAATCTGTAGTGTTGAATATGATGTGAAATGTTTTTATGTGCAATATAATCATTATAATTTGTGATAACTAACCACAGTTGGTTACTATGCCCAGGCAACGCCGGGCTCTTCAGTTAGTAGTAAATAAAGACACAGCCAGAATAAAGTCTTTTATTAGAAATAAAACAAAACAGTTTTCCTTTTTTATTTAAAAATAGCAAACACAGTTATACTCACCTAACGCCTATTTCCACCGAAGACCTCGTTCTCCTGTAATAAAAATAAAAAACAACAATATACCATACCTGTCTGTCGTTCTATCCCACACTATAATCCAGGTCTGGGGAATAATTAGTTTTCATCCTGGATGGTGCCAAGATGCGACCGTCCAGGCTGAGAACCACTGGTGAATGAGCTGCTGCAAGCGCAGCATCATTGACCAGCAGTGACATCATCAAGGTTTCCAGCCAGGCTGAACTGCAGTGACCTCAGGACCGTGGGAAAAAGTCAGTGATGAGGTCACCACAGTTCAAGCTAAGTGACGTCACAGCAGATCATCGTGAGAATTCTCTGTGTTATTTTTAAATAAAAAACGAAAACTGCGTTTTGTTTTATTTCTAATAAAAGACTTTATTCTGGCTGTCTTTATTTACCATATAACTATAGGATTAGTAATGGAGAGGTGTCTTATAGACACCTCTCCATTACTAAGCTGTGGGCTTGATGTCACCTGACAATACAAGGGTGACATCAACCCCATAAATATGAACCCCACTTGCCATCACTACAGGGCAAGTGGGAAGAGCCGGGAAAATGCCAGAATTGGCACATCTCATAGATGTGCCTTTTCTGGGAAGCTGCAAGCTGCTTTTTTATCCTGGGAGGGTCAATATCCATGGCCCCATACAAGCCTGAGAATACCAGCCCCCAGTTGTCAGCTTTAGCAATGCTGGTTGTCAAAAATGGGGGGGACCCCATACTGTTTTTTTTTAAATTATTTATTTAAATAATTAAAAAACAGTGTTGGGACCCCTCTATTCTTGATAACCAGCCTTACTGAAGCTGACAGCTGAGGCTTGCAGCCCCCAGTTGTGAGTTTTGCCAGACTGATTATAGAAAATACAGGGGAACCCTGTACAGAGGACTGAACCAGAGGAGAACAGCGCTGTATCTGGCAGATTCCGGCCATGTGCTTTGCGCTTTAGTAGGGTGTGGTACTTTCCAGTTGGCTGAAGTAGGGAGCAGATTACTCCAGCTGGACAGCAGGAACAGATCCCAGATGAGATTGGACACACCATATGCAGATGCCCTAATATAACTAAATGACAGAAAACCAGAATAGTAGAAATCCCCATAAAGTGATTCCATTTCATAAATTAATTCACTGAGGGTTATAATCTATAGGAGGAGTGAATATTTTGACTCCACAGCCACTTTCTGGAAAATAACACGCAGTGGATGTTGAAGAGTGAAAATTGCACATCTGCCATTTTATTACCCAGCACATAGTGCCCAGATTGTGCTCCAGGAGACACACACCATAAATTAAGTGGATTCTTCTCACTATAGTATTGCTAAATACAGGGACCCTAAATGTTGTTTGCGCACACTGCAAGACTCCGAAGTGAGAGCGGATTTTGCTTTATTGGTTTATGGAAACCTTGTTGCTTTTCAGCAGCCTTTGAGCCACTAATAGTGTGGGAACCTCTGTTTTTCCAATGACAGATGATGGACCTGAGTGGGGACTTGTTTTTTGTGAGATGAGAATTGGTATTATTTTCGCCTACATAACATTGATTGGTTTCTTTTTATTCGATATTTGGGAGGCAGAATGAACAAACAGTTGAACACCGCACACTACTGGTTCATCCAACAAGGTTTTCTATTAGACTGTGAACTGTCATTGTCTTGGTAAATAATGAAAATTTTTTATATAGATTGCCATTTTTATGGACAGTTTAAGTAGAAATGTTCAAACTTATAAAACTCAAGGATATTTTATTAAAAAATAATTGTTTTTTATCTTAGATGACTGTACCAGGAAATCAGAAGGACAGCTGACATCTTCAGTTTTTAAATTTGATGATCTTGAAATCCTACAAGATATAACTGAAGGGATTGCTGTTAGTTCAGATATATCATCATCCATTCACAGCAAAGATCTGTCATCTGGACCTATGAAACAGGTCCCGTCTTCTGATTCATTACTGACTACTAAGGGAAATCAAAGTCACAAAGGAGGCATTAAAAAACAAACTGCTCCTAAAGCAAAGAAGCCATTTTCATGTTCAGAATGTGGGAAATGCTTTAACAAGAAATATGATTTTGTTATACACCAGAGAACTCACACAGGGGAGAAGCCTTTTTCCTGTTCAGAATGTGGGAAATATTTTGCACATAAATCAAATTTTGTTACCCACCAGAGAACTCACACAGGGGAGAAGCCTTTTTCCTGTTCAGAATGTGGGAAATGTTTTGCATATAAATCACATTTTGCTACCCACCAGAGAACTCACACAGGGGAGAAATCTTTTTCATGTTCGGAATGTGGGAAATGTTTTAACACTAAATCATATTGCGTTAAGCACCAGAGAACTCACACAGGGGAGAAGCCTTTTTTCTGTTCAGAATGTGGGAAATGTTTTAACAATAAATCAGATTGTGTTAAGCACCAGAGAACTCACACAGGGGAGAAGCCTTTTTCCTGTTCAGAATGTGGAAAATGTTTTACCAATAAATCAAATTGTGTTAAGCACCAGAGAACTCACACAGGGGAGAAGCCTTTTTCCTGTTCAGAATGTGGAAAATGTTTACCAATAAATCAGATTGTGTTAAGCACCAGAGAACCCACACAGGGGAGAAGCCTTTTTCCTGTTAATGTGGGAAATATTTAACCAGAAAGCGCTTCTTAATCGCCATCAGAGCAGTCACACAGAGGAGAAGCCTTTTACATTTTCTTAATGTGGGAAATTTTTTACTTGGAAATCAACTGTTAATAAACATCAGAGACGTCACATACGGGAGAAGACTTTTTTGTGTTCATAATGTTTGAATAGATTTAACAACAATTAAATCTTCTTAAATGGGTTGTCTCTTGTCATTCCTCATGATTGCTGACAAAAGGATAAAACTATATACAAAGAATGGTTGCACTCTATCATGCTAAGGCATGTCAATGTGGAATATATGTAATTAGATTTGCAATACAGCTTTAGAATTATAGAAAAAATATATGAGACTCTTAGCATAAAATTTGGCCAAATATCTGCCCACCAGCCAATGTCAAGGCGGCCTCAAATCTGATGGGTACCTACACCGTGTGAATAGCTCTCTAAGGCTGATGTCTGAATTCCAGGGTGAATGTGGACACCTCTGTCAGCAATGCCTGCATTTATGAGTAAGTAGGGACCTGCTATAATTAAAATCACCACCTGGTGGAGGGCGGAGTGCTCGGTCAGTAAGCCAACATGCAAGAGACAAAAAAACTGACTGGCACATCCAAACTAATGTGAATAGGTGCATACCAAGAGGAGCCACCCTCACATACAATATACAAAGAAATATTTTGCACAGAAATCATATTTTGTTATCCACCAAAGAACTCAGTGGAGAAGCCTTTTTCATGTTCAGAATGTGGGAAATATTTTGCACATAAATCACAATTCGTTACCCACAAGAGAACTCACACAGGGGAGAAGCCTTTTTTCTGTTCAGAATGTGGGAAATGTTTTACCAATAAATCAGATTGTGTTCAGCACCAGAAAATCCACACAGGGGAGAAGCCTTTTTCCTGTTAATGTGGGAAATATTTAACCAGAAAGTGCATCTTAATCGCCATCAGAGCAGTCACACAGAGGAGATGCCTTTTTCATTTTCTTAATGTGGGAAATATTTTACTTGGAAATCAACTGTTAATAAACATCGGAGACGTCACATAGGGGAGAAGCCTTTTTTATGTTCATAGTGTTGGAATAGTTTTAACCAAAATCTTCTTAAATGGGTTGTCTCTTGTCATTCCTCATGATTGCTGACAAAAGGATAAAACTAAAGTTTATTAATTCCAAATGTAAAACTATACCCATAATTCACCCCCTGAATGTTAGTCGGAAAGTGACTAATAGAAAAACATGTACCCCACATCTCAGTATATAGGGTGAGGTGACGTATACACACTCTCCAAGCCTCTCATTTCTAGTGGTTTCATCGTCCTCACCAATGATGACTCATCAAGAGACTATTTAATACTGACTTATATTCAAGCGAGACTAAACGGAAAAAAAAAATAGTATCATGTTATCCGAAACAGAAAACTAGCCACTTATTGGCAGATCCCAAACTTCAAACTAAATACTTCGTAAATTTATTAGCCACTCCAGTGTCAGGAATAGATAGCATCAATTTGAAGTTACCAAATGGCTTCAATGAAACAAAGAGTGAAAAATTTAAAGGGGTCTGAATACCAAGATTCTGGCTTGGCTTTTATCCTAAGTCATGTAACGAGGCTCGTTAAAGGGTCGACATTGACTATTAGGATTGCTACTTCCAATAGGTGGCACTAGAGTTCTAGTCCTCTTCCTCTCTGAAGAGACGATTTGCATAATGTGCTGACGTTATTAATGGAGACTATTTTGGTGCAGATACGATTAGAGTTGAGCGAAACGGGTCGAAAAAATTCAAAAGTCGCCGACTTTTGGCAAAGTCGGGTTTCATGAAACGAAACCCGACCCTAGGATGAGGTCGGCCACGAGGTCGGCGACTTACGCGCCAAAGTCGCTTATCAAAAGTTTGTTTTGCGCTCTTTTTCAGCCAATCAGGATCCACGGACACTGTGGGCAACGTGATGACATAGGCACGGGTCACCACCATCTTTCAGAAGGGCATGCAAGTGATTGGCTTGCTTTGGTGGGCGTCACAGGGGGTATAAAAGGGCGTGCACGCCGACCGCCATGTTACTCATGCTGATCTCAGAATAGGGAGAGCTGCTGCTGCTGCTGATTTTGTAGGGAGAGCGTTAGGCAGGGAAGAAGACACCAAAAACTGCTTCTGCTGCTATCGATTTTGCCTGTACAGCACACCAGTCACTGTGCAGTGCAAGGGGAGGCTATATAGTGGTGTATCAGTGGTGTTGGTTGTTGGGCTGCCTTCTAAGGCTTCCTGACATTCCTGCATTGCTGTTTACCCACTGCTCCGCAAACTGCTTTTTTAAAAGCAATCACAATTCTTTTTTTTGTCCTGCTGAGAAGAAGAAAAAAAAACTGCTTCTGCTGCTAGCGATTTTGCCTGTACAACACACCAGTCACTGTGTGTGCAGTGCAAGGGGAGGCTATATAGTGGTGTATCAGTGGTGTTGGTTGTTGGGCTGCCTTCTAAGGCTTCCTGACATTCCTGCATTGCTGTTTACCCACTGCTCCGCAAACTGCTTTTTTAAAAGCAATCCCAATTTTTTTTTTGTCCTGCTGAGAAGAAGAAAAAAAAACTGCTTCTGCTGCTAGCGATTTTGCCTGTACAACACACCAGTCACTGTGCAGTGCAAGGGGAGGCTATATAGTGGTGTATCAGTGGTGTTGGTTGTTGGGCTGCCTTCTAAGGCTTCCTGACATTCCTGCATTGCTGTTTACCCACTGCTCCACAAACTGCTTTTTTAAAAGCAATCACAATTTTTTTTTTTTGTCCTGCTGAGGTACTGAGCGTGCATTTTTTCACACCATACAGCGGTGTACGCTCCTCACACAGTACCGTGTAACGGCTGTTATCACAGCCACAGTGAAGCTATCAGTGAGTCACTCTGTGAGAATAAGTCGAGGACATGTTCCGTTCTTACAGACCTGCACTCTAGGGAGATTCCAATTCTGCCCAATTCTACATACACCTTGTAGTTTGTGATACACTAGCCAATTTCTGCCTGTGACATAGCGCTCAGATACTCAGTGGGCCTCACACAATCCATAAGTGTCCAGTGTCCACAAGTGTGTGCAGAAATTAAAAATCTCCCTTATCCTCTAGTCACTTTGGTCACAGCTCTGCCATCGAGCCTGTGACAGAGCGCTCAGATACTCAGTGGGCCTCACACAATCCATAAGTGTCCAGTGTCCACAAGTGTGTGCAGAAATTAAAAATCTCCCTTATCCTCTAGTCACTTTGGTCACAGCTCTGCCATCGAGCCTGTGACAGAGCGCTCAGATACTCAGTGGGCCTCACACAATCCATAAGTGTCCAGTGTCCACAAGTGTGTGCAGAAATTAAAAATCTCCCTTATCCTCTAGTCACTTTGGTCACAGCTCTGCCATCGAGCCTGTGACAGAGTGCTCAGATACTCAGTGGGCCTCACACAATCCATAAGTGTCCAGTGTCCACAAGTGTGTGCAGAAATTAAAAATCTCCCTTATCCTCTAGTCACTTTGGTCACAGCTCTGCCATCGAGCCTGTGACAGAGCGCTCAGATACTCAGTGGGCCTCACACAATCCATAAGTGTCCAGTGTCCACAAGTGTGTGCAGAAATTAAAAATCTCCCTTATCCTCTAGTCACTTTGGTCACAGCTCTGCCATCGAGCCTGTGACAGAGCGCTCAGATACTCAGTGGGCCTCACACAATCCATAAGTGTCCAGTGTCCACAAGTGTGTGCAGAAATTAAAAATCTCCCTTATCCTCTAGTCACTTTGGTCACAGCTCTGCCATCGAGCCTGTGATAGAGCGCTCAGATACATAGTGGGCCTCACACAATCCATAAGTGTCCAGTGTCCACAAGTGTGTGCAGAAATTAAAAATCTCCCTTATCCTCTAGTCACTTTGGTCACAGCTCTGCCATCGAGCCTGTGACAGAGCGCTCAGATACTCAGTGGGCCTCACACAATCCATAAGTGTCCAGTGTCCACAAGTGTGTGCAGAAATTAAAAATCTCCTTTATCCTCTAGTCACTTTGGTCACAGCTCTGCCATCTAGCCTGTGACAGAGCGCTCAGATACTCAGTGGGCCTCACACAATCCTAAATGTCCAGTGTCCACAAGTGTGTGCAGAAATTAAAAATCTCCCTTATCCTCTAGTCACTTTGGTCACAGCTCTGCCATCGAGCCTGTGACACAGCGCTCAGATACTCAGTGGGCCTCACACAATCCATAAGTGTCCAGTGTCCACAAGTGTGTGCAGAAATTAAAAATCTCCCTTATCCTCTAGTCACTTTGGTCACAGCTCTGCCATCGAGCCTGTGACAGAGCGCTCAGATACTCAGTGGGCCTCACACAATCCAAAAGTGTCCAGTGTCCACAAGTGTGTGCAGAAATTAAAAATCTCCCCTGTCCTATAGACACCTTGTACCTTGTTTTACATTACTATATAGTTTGTTGGATTTTGTCTACATTTCTACCAAAAATGAGGAAGGCTGGTGGAAGAGGCCGTGGAATTGGGCGGGGGTTGGCAGCTGGTAATGATGGTGTTGGTGGTGGATCTGATGGTAGTGGCAAGAGCAAAATAGGACCGAATGCAGGAGGTGTTGAGCCTGCGTCATCGTCTGGCTACATAAAGCCTCAAACGCTTAGTTTTCTAGGAGTTGGCAAACCGCTTTTAAAGCCAGAGCATCAGGAAAAAGTTTTGTCTTACATTGCTGACTCAGCCTCCTCTTCTTCAGTTGTAAAAAGTAAAAGCACTGAGTCGTCATTGGAGGATCATGTTCATGAACCACACCTTTCCTTGTGTCCTTCACCCCAACCAAGATTGAAGGATGACGCAGGCCATAGTACTGATTACTCCATGGAGCTGTTTTCACATACCATGCCTGGATTATCAAGTGAAATGGTGAATTACCTAGGCCAAGATGAATCTGACATGGAGTGCACTGATGCACAGCCGCTGATGGATGATTCTGCTGGTACATTCACTCAGAGCACTACATTGTCCTCGCAGTGTACAGAGCCAGATTCTGACCCTGCTGAGACTCAGGTGCCTCTTCCCGCACACTATACCACCATACACGGTGACACAGAGGAAGGTGCACATGACATAGAAGAGGAGGTGATGGATGACCCAGTTGTTGACCCAGATTGGCATCCATTGGGGGAAGAGGGTGCTGCTTCCAATAGCTCAGATGAGGAGCATCCACAGCAGACATCGACATCGCAACAGCTGTTATCTGGCAGGCCCGGAGCACTCCAAAGACAGGTTCCAAACATCAAAATAGTTGCTGGACAGCTTGTCCAGAGGGTCAAAAGATCACAGCGTGCTAGGCCGCAAAATGTCTGCCAAAGTAGGAAGAGTGCAGTGTGGCACTTTTTTGAACAAAATCCTCATGATCAGGCCAAGGTTATCTGTAAGAAGTGCGCAAAGACCTTTAGCCGAGGGAAAAATCTGAAAAATTTGAATACCAGTTGCATGCTTAGACATTTAACCAGCATGCACTTGCAAGCGTGGACACAACACCAAAACCTCAAGTGCCACATGTGCAACTGATCACAACGAAAGTAGTCAGCAATGCTACATTGTTTCCCCCACTGTAAGCCCACCGGTTAGCACAGCAGCAAATGTTGAGGTGTCGTTGCAAGGCCACAGCAGTCAGGGAATCCCACTGTTATATCAACGAAAGACTGATTCTAGGCCATCAGAAAGAACAACAACTCCATCACCATCATCAACCCTCTCTCAGTCCGCCCTGTCCACCGCTACTTCCACCATATGCAGCTCTCAAGTCCAGCTCACCCTCCCAGACACTATGAGTAGGTCAAGAAAGTACTCAGTCTCTCATCCGCGTACACTGGGTTTGAACGCCCACATTGCCAAACTAATCTCATTTGAGATGATGCCCTTTCGGTTGGTGGAAAGCACAGCTTTCCGCAAACTCATGGCCTATGCAGTACCACGCTATGACCTACCCAGTCGCCACTTCTTCTCTCGCAAAGCCATCCCAGCCCTCCACCATCATGTGAAAGACCGCATTGTCCATGCACTCAAGCAGTCAGTGAGCGGAAAGGTGCACCTCACAACTGATGCATGGTCCAGTCGGCATGGCCAGGGCCGTTACGTGTCCATCACTGCGCACTGGGTTAATGTGGTGGATGCAGGGTCCACAGGGGACAGCGGTGGTGGGACAGTGCTGCCTAGCCCACGGTATAGGAAACAGTTGGCTGTAGGCGTTCGACCCTCCTCCTCCTCCAGAAGCGAAAGCTCGTCCACAGAGCGCAGTCGTACGAGCACTCCATCTGCAGCTGCCACTGTTGCACACGATGTGTCCCCCCATCGAGCAGCTAGTGGAAAGCGTCAGCAGGCTGTGTTGCAGATGATGTGTTTGGGCAACAGACACACCGCCGAGGTGCTGGCCGAGTACTTGAAGCGACAAACTGAGTCATGGCTGGGCAGTGTACATCTTGAGGCAGGCAAGGTAGTTAGTGATAACGGCCGTAATTTTGTGGCAGCCATAGCCCTTTCAAAACTCAGCCACATACCTTGCTTGGCTCACACCTTGAACCTGGTGGTGCAGTGCTTCCTCAAAAATTATCCGGAGTTAACAGCCCTGCTCCAGATGGTGCGAAGACTGTGCGCGCACATCCGCCGGTTGCCTGTACACTCCGTTCGTATGCAGAAGCTGCAGCGATTGCTCCACCTTCCCAACCACCGCCTCATTATCGACATTGCAACAAGGTGGAACTCCACCCTGCACATGGTGGAGCGGCTGTGCGAGCAGAGGCAGGCCATAATGCATTTGTGGGAGGATACACGGCCAGGCACTTTGAGAGCAGACATGGAGTTGACAGGTGTGCAGTGGTCGAAGCTGAAAGACCTCTGTAAAGTCCTTCAGTGTTTTGAGGAATGCACACGGCTGGTAAGCGCAGACGACGCCATCCTAAGCATGAGCATCCCACTTATGCGTTTGCTCATGCAAACTTTGACGCACCTTAAGGAGCAGGCGTCTGCAGCCAATGTTGATGAGGAGGAAGAGGAGGAGGGAATCCTTGATGACATTCAGCCATTGTCTGCTCAGGGACCTCTCCTGGACGAGGTGGAGGAAGAAGAGGAGGAGGAGGATGATGATGGGGATGATTACTTAGGGGAGGAGGATGCATCTCGTGGGGCAAGTGAAAATGTTGGCGTGGCAAGGTCTGGTACAGGGTTTGTGCGTGACTGGAGGGATGTGGATTTGCCAGAAAATGCTCCTCCACCCAGCACTCTCAGTGCATCATTGACACCGGGAACATTGGCCCACATGTCAGATTATGCCTTGCAGATCCTAAAAAGGGACCCCCGCATTGCCAAAATGATGAACGATGACGACTACTGGTTGGCCAGCATCCTGGATCCACGCTATAAAGGCAAATTACAAAACATCATGCCACAG
The DNA here is from genome assembly GCF_039654945.1 of Dendrobates tinctorius. NCBI lineage: Eukaryota > Metazoa > Chordata > Amphibia > Anura > Dendrobatidae > Dendrobates > Dendrobates tinctorius. The sequence goes on from NW_027361900.1 coordinate 4,801,280, forward strand.
GAGAACCTTGACCTAATATTGGCTAATAAACAAGCAACTCTGGTAAATCGGTTGCTTGAGGCATTCCCAGCACACAGCAGCGGTGATGGTTCTCACACGAGCCGTACGGGCCGGGGGCAGCTTGGCAGAGGTGTTCGTGGTGCACACAGCAGAAGTGGCGTTGGAGACAGGGGTTTCATGACAATGTTGTGGACTGATTTTTCAAATACCGCTCACACAACTGGTAATACGGCATCGATGGAAAGTGACAGGAGACAGCAGTTGTCAACTATGGTTACAAACTACTTTTCCTCCCATATCGATGTTCTCCCACACAGGTCATTCCCCTTTGACTATTGGGCCGCTAAACTGGACACCTGGCCTGAATTGGCCCAATATGCCTTACAGGAGCTCGCTTGCCCAGCTGCAAGTGTGCTATCGGAAAGAGTCTTCAGTGCAGCTGGATCAATCCTGACAGAAAAAAGGACCCGTCTGTCAACCCAAAATGTGGATGATCTAACCTTCATTAAAATGAACCATGCATGGGTTTCCAAGGATTTTGTCCCACCTTCCCCTGATGACACATAGGGTGACAGAAAAATGGCTTGCTTTGGTCCACCTCTTCCTGGGACTTGACCTATTTCGCCTTTTGCATCAGCTGAATGTCCAACATCAACATATGCCACTTTCTAAAACTCCCTAACTGTGCTGCCTCCCCCCCCATGGCCGGGGTCACCACCTAGCGCACGACAACGTGCGAGTGCCGTTGCCCTGGACAGGTGGGTAGGCCGACTCTTGGGCGCTGGCACTGGCACAGGGTCCCTCATAGTGCAATCAAGTGTCTCTGACGGTGGTGGTGCACACCCGCCGTCAGACACACCACCGTACTATCAGGGGCCCTGTGCCAGTGCCGTCGCCAACGAGTGGGCCCCCCCTGCTTGCAAGGTTGAAATACTGTGCAGTGAGATGGAAGATGGGGACGACGAGGAGTCCAGACAAGTACAGGGATTCCCTAGCGAGGAGACTTATTTGATTGTTTTCAATGTTGGGACAGCAATTTTTGGGGAGCACTATACTCTGGAGAATGATAGATGGGGCCCACCATACACTGGAACATTCCAAAGGTGGACATCAGACACTGGAGCAGCATTTACAGGGCCCATTATACACTAGAGCATTAGAAATGGGGCCCATTATGTTTGGAGCATTATTTGGGCCCATAAGACAGTGGAGCTTCATCCATGGGGACCAACATATACTGTAGCATTATGTGGAGCTCATCATATACTGTTTCAAACATTATATGGGACCAATGATTCTGTATGGAGAAATAGATGGGCCTCGTCATGAGATGTAAAAAGTGAGGTATTTTTCATTGTACTATACCGCTATTTCTCTGCCGTATCAGAGCATGATGAGTTGTGGTATGTGTTAAAGGGGCGCTCTTTCGCCCAGGGCACATGAAAACCTGGAGCCAGCCCTACCCCCCCACAACTTTAGCCAAATAACCCCCATTTTTCAGTGCGTAACTTGTATTATGAAGTTAATTAAGGTTGACAAGCTTAAGTAAGAAGAATTGATGCTTTTGGCATTCAAATGGGCACTGTAGGTGTGTTTCCTGTCCTCCTCTCACTGCCGACTTTTATTCCCCATTGACTTACATTGGGTTTCGTGTTTTGGATCTTGCTCGACCCGACTTTTGGAAAAGTCGGGTTTCACGAAACGAAACTCGACCCTAAAAAAACAAAAGTCGCTCAACTCTAGATACGATCTTTTGGTCATCCTTTATTGCATTGCAATGCAATGTTGCGGCCACCAAAAAAAGTAATTCTGGGGTTTTTACATTTTTTCTCGTTACGCCATTTAGCGATCGGCTTAATTCTTTTTTATAGTGACCGGGTGATTCTGAACGCGGCTATAACAAATATGTGTATGTTTGATTTTTTTATTGTTTTATTTTGAAAGGAGGTGTTTTGAACTTTTATATTTTTTTTTAATATTACAGCATTGTATCTTAATGAACCAGATGACTATTTTTTAGAAAATGAAGAATAATAGAATGTTATCTGTATGTTGGTTTCAAATTTAAGTGTTGATTTCTGGTTGGTCAGGAAAACAGACTTTTGTTTGTGTAAGTCGGTAATATTGACTTTTATTGTGCGCTTATCCTTGATCACTACTGATGTTTGCTGATATGCTAATTATACATTGTGTTATGGAGCCAGTTTGTTGACTTCTAAAGCATAGAGGGAAAAACTATGCAAATAGTTTAACCCCTTCCTTACCGATGAAGTAATAGTTCATCATCGGTAAGGTCCCACGCTTTAAGGTGGGCTCCGGCGGTGAGCCCACCTCAAAGCCGCGACATGTCAGCTGTTATGAACAGCTGACATGTGCCCGCATTAGGTGTGAATGGAATCGCAGTCCGCCCACGCCTATTATCTAGTTAAATCCCGCTGTCAAAGCTGACAGCGGGCATTTAAATAGCACTTCTGGCCGCCGGGCCGGAAGTGAGCTCATCGCTGACCCCCGTCATGTGATCGGGGGTCGGCGTCACGTTGCCTGGACAGCCACAGGTCTCATAGAGACCTCTATGGTTGTTCCAGGCAGATGGCTTTGAGCCCCGCCCGGTTGTTGGCGCTCAAAGCACAGCAGTAAATCTTCTACATATGGGCGATTTGCTCATCGCCCATATGTAGCAGAGCCGATCAGGTTGTGCATGCTTCAAGCCTCCTATGGAGGCTATTGTAGCATGCCAAAAGTAAAAAAAATAATGTTTAAAAATAAAAAAACCTAAAAGTTCAAATCACCCCCCTTTTGCCCCAATCAAAATAAAACAGTAAAAAAAAAATCCCACATACACATATTAGGTATCGCCGCGTTCAGAATCGCCCGATCTATCAATAAAAAAAGCATTAACCCGATCGCTAAACGGCGTAGCGAGAAAAAAATTCAAAACGCCAGAATTACGTCTTTTTGGTCGCCGCGACATTGCATTAAAATGCAATAACGGGCGATCAAAAGAAGGTATCTGCACAAAAGTGGTATCATTAAAAACGTCAGCTGGCATGCAAAAAATTAGCCCTCACCCAACCCCAGATCACGAAAAATGGAGACGCTACGGGTCTCGGAAAATTGCACAAATTTTTATTTTTTTTTAGCAAACTTTGGAATTTATTTTCACCACTTAGATAAAAGAGAACCTAGACATGTTTGGTGTCTATGAACTCGTAATGACCTGGAGAATCATAATGCCAGGTCAGATTTAGCATCTAGTGAACCTAGCAAAAAAGCCAAGCAAATAACAAGTGTGGGATTGCACTTCTTTTGCAATTTCACCGCAATTGGAATTTTTTTCCTGTTTTCAAGTACACGACATGGTAAAACCAATGGTGTCATTTAAAAGTACAACTCGTCCTGCAAAAAATAAGCCCTTACCTGGCCATATAGATGGAAAAATAAAAAAGTTATGGCTCTGGAAAAAGGGGAGTGAAAAACAAAAAATAAAACAAAGCTCCGGTAGTGAAGGGGTTAAATAATCAAGTAATGCTATAATAATCTCATCTCCATTCTTACCCTTTATGGAAATACTGAATGAGGGACACTTGTTAAGTCTTAAAATAGGTTACAGGCCTCTGTATAAAGAGACTGAGAGAGAAACAGCCAGAGAGATTCTGCCAAGACATCTATACATCCAAAGGACAAGAGACAGGACAGAAGCCACAACATCATCACAAGGGACACGGATCTATCATTCTATAGGAAACAACCAAGGGGTTTTCAGCCTCGGTTGGAAGAATAAAGATCTGGTACATTGACCATTGCGGAACCATGGATACGTTTGGAGAAGCCAAGTTGTGATCTTTGGATCAACTGGCCTTGTACCTTGTATAGACTCAATGGACTGTCATCTTCCTACACTTGTCGTTAGCTCCTCTCTGTGTGCATGCCACAGGTAGTGACCCTGGAAGATCTGAAGTCACAGCTGCTATTATCCTGGCGGGTCAGTGGAAGGGTGAGACTCTGTAATGTGCTGGAGACCTTTGGTTGTAATGCCAACCCATTGGTGACCCATGATCCTGTGATGGGGTCACCGATGGGCAGGATTTCCGATGCGCTTGCTGGAAGTGTGCATTAAATGCCGCTGTCAGAGGCTGTTAGGGGCAAATGGCAGCTGTTCAAAACAGCTGACATGTGCCGGAAAAGATGTGACATCACCGCCGTAGCCCACATCAAAGAGAGGAAGTACATTTACACCCAATGTCGGAAAGGGGTTAAAGGGGATTGTTTTTACAGAGACAGAAGTGGTAATCAATCATGTATACATACAAATAATTAAAAAAATACACAGCTTCTAATGTTATAGTATAGAGTTACCACAAGAAAATATAATTTGTGTAAATCAAGTGTAGATATCAAAATTCAGGCAAATGTCAAATGTTGTAGCTCCTTCTAGTGGCCATGTGCAAAAGTGCCATCATAGAGTAACGTATCCTAAGAGTGTATGTACAAAAATACTTGGCACTCAAAAATGAAGAAGCAGTATATTCTTTATTTAGCATCCAGACAAAAATAGACTCATATCGTATGAACGTTTTCGGTCCAACAACGGACCTTCATCAGAAAGGTTTTTTTGGTAGAAAACTGCAAAAGATACAGATAGGGTAATAGATATCCTTAGGTGGTAGCAAAGTCTATGCTGCTGGTATTATATAGAGGCTGGAGCACGAGTCTATCTGGTTGGAGTTAGATAAATGTGCCGTGTAAGGAGCACCCTGGATTCCTCCTGCAGGCAATAAGCGCTGTATGTTTGCAGAGCCTGCACTCCTAGCGCTGTTAACCCATTCCTGTAGCCCTGCTTTCTCCAGTCACATTAATCTAACTCCAACCAGATAGACTCGTGCTCCAGCCTCTATATTATACCAGCAGCATAGACTTTGCTACCACCTAAGGATATCTATTACCCTATCTGTATCTTTTGCAGTTTTCTACCAAAAGAAACCAAAAAACCTTTCTGATGAAGGTCCGTTGTTGGACCGAAAACGTTCATACGATATGAGTCTATTTTTGTCTGGATGCTAAATAAAGAATATACTGCTTCTTCATTTTTGAGTGCCAAGTATTTTTGGACATATTTATGGGTTGGAAACCTTACTTGAGCACCGAACAACCTTCTTTTTTTTTCTCTGGAGTGCCGTGTTCTTTTGCCTACTATGTATCCTAAGAGAGCGTCACTATCAAGGTGGGGATGAGATAAGTGCACCGTATTTATTGAGTGTAAGATAAATCCATCCATAGATATATGTAACCGGATTGTAGATCTATCACTGGATATCAGTGTATAAGGGGAATAGATCCTGTGCACTTATAGATGAATAGCTTATATAATGAGAGGACACAGAGCAAAGGGTATAAATAGTGAGAGAATAAAGAGCTGACAGCGCATTACATCCCTGGGATACAAATAGGAGATATAAAGTGCAGCCAGTGCTATATGGGATATCCCAGGAATACAGCACAGCCCATATAGTGTAAAGGAGGAACCATCCTAACAAGAGATGGGGATTACAGATCCTACAGATGACATGCCGGGAGTGTACAGAGAAAGATGGCAGATTCACCACTGTTCCCTCTTACGGGCGTTTCGCCCCGTCAGCTTCCTCAGAGGGTACGGATAAGTGTTTCCAACACACCAAGGTCCTGCACTAATCCAGGCAAGGGGGATAACTCTGGGGTAAAGTGGGGGTGTTTCTAAAGGAATTGGGGCTGTTCCCCGGTCACATCTTCCCCAGTGAAGCAGGAGGTTCAGGATGAAAACCTGTTGGTAAGACCAAGATGGATAATGCTGCATAGAGCCATCTGGTAGCGATAAGTCAGGTGAAGTGATAGTGAGGGGGGTCCGGAAACAAAACAATGCAGGTGAAAAGAGCCAAATGTGACCCCACCAAGTGACCAGTGAGAGTGCAACTGTGCAACGGGTAAGAAAAGAGAATAAACAGTGATATGGTAAAGATATAAAGAGAAAAGCAGCTTAATAACAGTGATGATAATAAAATCTATGGGAAGTGTTTGTGGTGAAGTGTATACACTCCTAGAAATGTTTCCTCTACAATATAGAGATATAAATGATCAGTATTAGGACGTGTAACAAAGAGGAATCTGTTATTATATAGAGAGAATGTAACGAGCAATAAATGACGGGAATAATCGGGAATGAAATTGTTATTAATAATATAATGAGATCCCAGCACCTGACACTTCCCGGGATATATGGGCTTATATTAGAATCCCAATTACCAACTGGAAAGATAACAACAAAGGGAAAAGGGCGGAACAAAAAAACAAGCCCCAAACACCTCATAACCCACAATGTAAGGGCAGAAAAATACCGGAAATATAAGTGTCTATTCACACTGCAATATTAGTCACCTGTGACCTGTGTCTCTCCCAGAAGAGAAGTCATCACAGCGTCATTCCCCGTAATAACCGTATAGAGGAGGAAATGATCGCGGAGAGAGCGTCCATTGTTAGAATAGTGGGGAGACACAGATGGGATCCAATGCTCCTGACTGTCCGGATGTCTAGAGGATCGTCACCATCGGAGAGTAAAGTGCAGATCGGCGATCTTGTGACCGTTGTATTATGGGGAGATAAGAAACAAATAAGACACATTGAGATCAGAGAAAACTGTTCTATGTAATAAAGAGTGTAGAGAACGAATTCCACCAAACCCCCTATAGGAAAGGGGAGAAGCGGAGAACTTCATCTACACCATTGGGATGTCAGGGATTTAATTGCCGGATCCATTTAGTCTGTAATTGTGACCAGATCTTTTCCCAGTCGCCCCCTATTGGTAACCAGGACCCTATCGGTGCCAGAGACGGAGTAAGCTGGAATCACAGGTATGTGTTTTATAGTCAACTCCTCTAAATCAGAAGCCATGAACATAACGCTGACCTGACACAACTAATTTCTAACTTTCCCTGTAAGCGGCAGAAAGACACAATTAACCCCTTCATGCTGCGGCACATTTTCGCTTTTTGTTTCTATTTTTTCCTTCCCTTCTTCCCAGAGCCATAACTCTTTATCTCTCTGTCCACATAGACATATGAGGCTTGATGTTTGCGGGGCGAGTTGTACTTTTCAATGACTCCCTTAATTTTACCACATAGTGTACTCAAAAACGAGGAAAAAATTCCAAGTGCGGTGAAATTGTGAAAAAACAATTCTAACATTGTTTTTTGTGAACTGTTTTTGTACATTTTGTGGTAAAATTGACCGTGTAATATGATTCTCCTCATCACTATGATTACGGCAACACCAAACATGTCCAGTAGAGTTGAGCGACTTTTGCTTTTTTAGGGTCGCGTTTCGTTTCGTGAAACCCGACTTTTCCAAAAGTCGGGTCGAGCAAGATCGTCCGATTATAGGGAAAAGTCGGGGTCGTCCCGAAACACGAAACCCAATGTAAGTCAATGGGGAATAAAAGTCGGCAGTGAGAGGACAGGAAACACACCTACAGTGCCCATTTGAATGCCAAAAGCATCAATTCTTCTTACTTAAGCTTGTCAACCTTAATTAACTTCATAATACAAGTTACGCACTGAAAAATGGGGGTTATTTGGCTAAATTTGTGGGGGGGGAGGGCTGGCTGCAGGTTTTCATGTGCCCTGGACGAAAGAGCGCCCCTTTAAGGCTAGTTTCACACTTGCTTTTTTTTGCAGCGCGTTTTTCCCGCAAAAAAACGCATTGAAAAAACGCATACAAAAGCATACAACTGCTGCGTTTTTTTCAAGCATTTTTATGAGCATGCATGAAAAAAACGCAGCGTTTTTATGCGTTTGTATGCGTTTTTAGTGCGTTTTTACCGCGTTTGCGTTTTTTTCCAACATTAGGTGGCCCCTCACACTAACCCAAACCATGACTTTACTAACCCTAACCCTGACCCTAACCCTAACCCTAACCCTGACCCTAACCCTTAACCAAATCATACTTAACCCTAACCCAAACCCTAAACCCTAACTAACCCTAACCCTAACCCTAACCCTGACCCTAACCCTTAACCAAATCATACTTAACCCTAACCCAAACCCTAAACCCTAACTAACCCTAACCCTAACCCTAACCCTAACCCTGACCCTAACCCTTAACCAAACCATACTTAACCCTAACCCTGACCCTAACCCTAACCCTGACCCTAACCCTTAACCAAACCATACTTAACCCTAACCCAAACCCTAACTAACCTTAACCCTAACCCTAACCCTAACCCTAATCCTAACCCTAACCCAAACCCTAACTAACCTTAACCCTAACCCTGACCCTAACCCTTAACCAAACCATACTTAACCCTAACCCTGACCCTAACCCTGACCCTAACCCTGACCCTAACCCTTAACCAAACCATACTTAACCCTAACCCTGACCCTAACCCTGACCCTAACCCTTAACAAAACCATACTTAACCCTAACCCTGACCCTAACCCTAACCCTAACCCTGACCCTAACCCTTAACCAAATCATACTTAACCCTAACCCAAACCCTAAACCCTAACTAACCCTAACCCTAACCCTAACCCTGACCCTAACCCTTAACCAAACCATACTTAACCCTAACCCTGACCCTAACCCTTAACAAAACCATACTTAACCCTAACCCTGACCCTAACCCTAACCCTAACCCTGACCCTAACCCTTAACCAAATCATACTTAACCCTAACCCAAACCCTAAACCCTAACTAACCCTAACCCTAACCCTAACCCTAACCCTGACCCTAACCCTTAACCAAACCATACTTAACCCTAACCCTGACCCTAACCCTGACCCTAACCCTTAACCAAACCATACTTAACCCTAACCCTGACCCTAACCCTAACCCTGACCCTAACCCTTAACAAAACCATACTTAACCCTAACCCTAACCCTAACCCTAACCCTGACCCTAACCCTTAACCAAACCATACTTAACCCTAACCCTGACCCAAACCCCAACCCTAACCCTGACCCTGACCCTAACCCTAACCCTAAACCCCCTTAACTAACCCTAACTCTAACCCAAACCCCTAAATTCCATGGTTAACAAAAAAAAACGCATGTGCAAAAAAACGCATACATGAGCATGCCAGTGCGCACATATGCGCATCCATAGGCTATAATGGCCATTTTTAGCGCAAAACGTGCGCATATGTGCGCATGCGCTTTTTTGCAGGGCCAAAAAATGCAACATGCTGCGTCTGGAAAATACAAACGCACACCCCAAAAAAACGCAGCGCATGAAAATCGCATACATGCGCTTACCAGCGCGCAGGTATGCGCACCCATGTTAAATATAGGGGAAAAAACGCATGCGCACATATGCATTTTTTTCCAGCGCAAAAAAACACAAATGTGAAACCAGCCTAACACATACCACAACTCATCATGCTCCGATACGGCAGAGAAATAGCGGTATAGTACAATGAAAAATACCTCACTTTTTACATCTCATGACGAGGCCCATCTATTTCTCCATACAGAATCATTGGTCCCATATAATGTTTGAAACAGTATATGATGAGCTCCACATAATGCTACAGTATATGTTGGTCCCCATGGATGAAGCTCCACTGTCTTATGGGCCCAAATAATGCTCCAAACATAATGGGCCCCATTTCTAATGCTCTAGTGTATAATGGGCCCTGTAAATGCTGCTCCAGTGTCTGATGTCCACCTTTGGAATGTTCCAGTGTATGGTGGGCCCCATCTATCATTCTCCAGAGTATAGTGCTCCCCAAAAATTGCTGTCCCAACATAGAAAACAATCAAATAAGTCTCCTCGCTAGGGAATCCCTGTACTTGTCTGGACAGGTGCTGTAGCTTGCTTAACAGCTCGCCAGCCGTTCTCACGCCCAGTATGGATTGCACGTGATTGCACAAAGGTTAGAAAGGGTACCGTATCCCTGGATAACATGTATGGATAGCGTACACATTCAAAATATATGTCTATACAGCATGAGGCAGGCTCAGACGGTGTTAGGCCCAGTATGGATTGCACGTCATTGCACAAAGGTTAGAAAGGGTACCGTATCCCCGGATAACATGTATGGATAGCGTACACATTCAAAATATATGTCTATACAGCATGAGGCAGGCTCAGACGGTGTTAGGCCCAGTATGGATTGCACGTCATTGCACAAAGGTTAGAAGGGGTACCGTATCCCCGGATAACATGTATGGATAGCGTACACATTCAAAATATATGTCTATACAGCATGAGGCAGGCTCAGACGGTGTTAGGCCCAGTATGGATTGCACATCATTGCACAAAGGTTAGAAGGGGTACCGTATCCCCGGATAACATGTATGGATAGCGTACACATTCAAAATATATGTCTATACAGCATGAGGCAGGCTCAGACGGTGTTAGGCCCAGTATGGATTGCACGTCATTGCACAAAGGTTAGAAAGGGTACCGTATCCCCGGATAACATGTATGGATAGCGTACACATTCAAAATATATGTCTATACAGCATGAGGCAGGCTCAGACGGTGTTAGGCCCAGTATGGATTGCACGTCATTGCACAAAGGTTAGAAAGGGTACCGTATCCCTGGATAACATGTATGGATAGCGTACACATTCAAAATATATGTCTATACAGCATGAGGCAGGCTCAGACGGTGATAGGCCCAGTATGAATTGCACGTCATTGCACAAAGGTTAGAAGGGGTACCGTATCCCCGGATAACATGTATGGATAGCGTACACATTCAAAATATATGTCTATACAGCATGAGGCAGGCTCAGACGGTGTTAGGCCCAGTATGGATTGCACGTCATTGCACAAAGGTTAGAAGGGGTACCGTATCCCCGGATAACATGTATGGATAGCGTACACATTCAAAATATATGTCTATACAGCATGAGGCAGGCTCAGACGGTGTTAGGCCCAGTATGGATTGCACGTCATTGCACAAAGGTTAGAAAGGGTACCGTATCCCTGGATAACATGTATGGATAGCGTACACATTCAAAATATATGTCTATACAGCATGAGGCAGGCTCAGACGGTGTTAGGCCCAGTATGGATTGCACGTCATTGCACAAAGGTTAGAAGGGGTACCGTATCCCCGAATAACATGTATGGATAGCGTACACATTCAAAATATATGTCTATACAGCATGAGGCAGGCTCAGATGGTGTTAGGCCCAGTATGGATTGCACGTCATTGCACAAAGGTTAGAAGGGGTACCGTATCCCCGGATAACATGTATGGATAGCGTACACATTCAAAATATATGTCTATACAGCATGAGGCAGGCTCAGACGGTGTTAGGCCCAGTATGGATTGCACGTCATTCCCCAAATTTAGAAAGAGTACCGTATCCCTGGATAACATGTATGGATAGCGTACACATTCAAAATATATGTCTATACAGCATGAGGCAGGCTCAGACGGTGTTAGGCCCAGTATGGATTGCACGTCATTGCACAAAGGTTAGAAGGGGTACCGTATCCCCGAATAACATGTATGGATAGCGTACACATTCAAAATATATGTCTATACAGCATGAGGCAGGCTCAGATGGTGTTAGGCCCAGTATGGATTGCACGTCATTGCACAAAGGTTAGAAGGGGTACCGTATCCCCGGATAACATGTATGGATAGCGTACACATTCAAAATATATGTCTATACAGCATGAGGCAAGCTCAGACGGTGTTAGGCCCAGTATGGATTGCACGTCATTGCACAAAGGTTAGAAAGGGTACCGTATCCCCGGATAACATGTATGGATAGCGTACACATTCAAAATATATGTCTATACAGCATGAGGCAGGCTCAGACGGTGTTAGGCCCAGTATGGATTGCACGTCATTGCACAAAGGTTAGAAAGGGTACCGTATCCCTGGATAACATGTATGGATAGCGTACACATTCAAAATATATGTCTATACAGCATGAGGCAGGCTCAGACAGTGTTAGGCCCAGTATGGATTGCACATCATTGCACAAAGGTTAGAAGGGGTACCGTATCCCCGGATAACATGTATGGATAGCGTACACATTCAAAATATATGTCTATACAGCATGAGGCAAGCTCAGACGGTGTTAGGCCCAGTATGGATTGCACGTCATTGCACAAAGGTTAGAAAGGGTACCGTATCCCCGGATAACATGTATGGATAGCGTACACATTCAAAATATATGTCTATACAGCATGAGGCAGGCTCAGACGGTGTTAGGCCCAGTATGGATTGCACGTCATTGCACAAAGGTTAGAAAGGGTACCGTATCCCTGGATAACATGTATGGATAGCGTACACATTCAAAATATATGTCTATACAGCATGAGGCAGGCTCAGACGGTGTTAGGCCCAGTATGGATTGCACGTCATTGCACAAAGGTTAGAAGGGGTACCGTATCCCCGGATAACATGTATGGATAGCGTACACATTCAAAATATATGTCTATACAGCATGAGGCAGGCTCAGACGGTGTTAGGCCCAGTATGGATTGCACGTCATTGCACAAAGGTTAGAAAGGGTACCGTATCCCCGGATAACATGTATGGATAGTGTACACATTCAAAATATATGTCTATACAGCATGAGGCAGGCTCAGACGGTGGTAGGCCCAGTATGGATTGCACGTGATTGCACAAAGGTTAGAAAGGGTACCGTATCCCTGGATAACATGTATGGATAGCGTACACATTCAAAATATATGTCTATACAGCATGAGGCAGGCTCAGACGGTGTTAGGCCCAGTATGGATTGCACGTCATTGCACAAAGGTTAGAAAGGGTACCGTATCCCTGGATAACATGTATGGATAGCGTACACATTCAAAATATATGTCTATACAGCATGAGGCAGGCTCAGACGGTGTTAGGCCCAGTATGGATTGCACGTCATTGCACAAAGGTTAGAAGGGGTACCGTATCCCCGGATAACATGTATGGATAGCGTACACATTCAAAATATATGTCTATACAGCATGAGGCAGGCTCAGACGGTGTTAGGCCCAGTATGGATTGCACGCCATTGCACAAAGGTTAGAAAGGGTACCGTATCCCTGGATAACATGTATGGATAGCGTACACATTCAAAATATACACTCACTGGCCACTTTATTAGGTACACCTGTCCAACTGTGTGTTAAGACTTAATTTCTAATCAGCCAATCACATGGCGGCAACTCAGTGCATTTAGGCATGTAGACATGGTCAAGACAATCTCCTGCAGTTCAAACCGAGCATCAGTATGGGGAAGAAAGGTGATTTGAGTGCCTTTGAACGTGGCATGATTGTTGGTGCCAGAAGGGCTGGTCTGAGTATTTCAGAAACTGCTGATCTACTGGGATTTTCACGCACAACCATCTCTAGGGTTTACAGAGAATGGTCCGAAAAAGAAAAAAAATCCAGTGAGCGGCAGTTCTGTGGCCGGAAATGCCTTGTTGATGCCAGAGGTCAGAGGAGAATGGGCAGACTGGTTCGAGCTGATAGAAAGGCAACAGTGACTCAAATTGCCACCCGTTACAACCAAGGTAGGCAGAAGAGCATCTCTGAATGCACAGTGCGTTGAACTTTGAGGCAGATTGGCTACAGCAGCAGAAGACCACACTGGGTACCACTCCTCTCAGCTAAGAACAGGAAACTGAGGCTACAATTTGCACAAGCTCATCGAAATTGGACAGTAGAAGATTGGAAAAACGTTGCCTGGTCTGATGAGTCTCGATTTCTGCTGCGACATTCGGATGGTAGGGTCAGAATTTGGCGTAAACAACATGAAAGCATGGATCCATCCTGCCTTGTATCAACGGTTCAGGCTGGTGGTGGTGGTGTCATGGTGTGGGGAATTTTTTCTTGGCACTCTTTGGGCCCCTTGGTACCAATTGAGCATCGTTGCAACGCCACAGCCTACCTGAGTATTGTTGCTGACCATGTCCATCCCTTTATGACCACAATGTACCCAACATCTGATGGCTACTTTCAGCAGGATAATGCGCCATGTCATAAAGCTCGAATCATCTCAGATTGGTTTCTTGAACATGACAATGAGTTCACTGTACTCAAATGGCCTCCTCAGTCACCAGATCTCAATCCAATAGAGCATCTTTGGGATGTGGTGGAACGGGAGATTCGCATCAGGGATGTGCAGCCGACAAATCTGCGCCAACTGTGTGATGCCATCATGTCAATATGGTCCAAAATCTCTGAGGAATGCTTCCAGCACCTTGTTGAATCTCTGCCACGAAGAATTGAGGCAGTTCTGAAGGCAAAAGGGGGTCCAACCCCTTACTAGCATGGTGTACCTAATAAAGTGGCCAGTGAGTGTATGTCTATACAGCATGAGGCAGGCTCAGACGGTGTTAGGCCCAGTATGGATTGCACGTCATTGCACAAAGGTTAGAAAGGGTACGGTATCCCTGGATAACATGTATGGATAGCGTACACATTCAAAATATATGTCTATACAGCATGAGGCAGGCTCAGACGGTGTTATGCCCAGTATGGATTGCACGTCATTGCACAAAGGTTAGAAGGGGTACCGTATCCCCGGATAACATGTATGGATAGCGTACACATTCAAAATATATGTCTATACATCAGGAGGCAGGCTCAGACGGTGTCAGGCACAGTATGGATTTGACGGCCCAGATTACACAGCGGAGGAGCAGGGAGAGGTAAAGATTGCAAATGCTGGGGCCCTGGCCAAGCAAGGGGGGCACACTCGTGGGCGTCGGTACTGGCACTGGGCCCCTCATAGTACAGCGGTGTGTCTGACGGCGGGTGTGCACCACCACCGTCACAGACACTTGATTGCACTATGAGGGACCCTGTGCCAGTGCCCGCGCCCAAGAGTCGGCCTACCCACCTGTCCAGGGCAACGGCACTCGCACGGTGTCGTGCGCTAGGTGGTGACCCCGGCCATGGGGGGGGAGGCAGCACAGTTAGGGAGTTTTAGAAAGTGGCATATGTTGATGTTGGACATTCAACTGATGCAAAAGGCGAAATAGGTGAAGTACCAGGAAGAGGTGGACCAAAGCAAGCCATTTTTCTGTCACCCTATGTGTCATCAGGGGAAGGTGGGACAAAATCCTTGGAAACCCATGCATGGTTCATTTTAATGAAGGTTAGATCATCCACATTTTGGGTTGACAGACGGGTCCTTTTTTCTGTCAGGATTGATCCAGCTGCACTGAAGACTCTTTCCGATAGCACACTTGCAGCTGGGCAAGCGAGCTCCTGTAAGGCATATTGGGCCAATTCAGGCCAGGTGTCCAGTTTAGCGGCCCAATAGTCAAAGGGGAATGACCTGTGTGGGAGAACATCGATATGGGAGGAAAAGTAGTTTGTAACCATGGTTGACAACTGCTGTCTCCTGTCACTTTCCATCGATGCAGTATTACCAGTTGTGTGAGCGGTATTTGAAAAACCAGTCCACAACATTGTCATGAAACCCCTGTCTCCAACGCCACTTCTGCTGTGTGCACCACGAACACCTCTGCCAAGCTGCCCCCGGCCCGTACGGCTCGTGTGAGAACCATCACCGCTGCTGTGTGCGGGGAATGCCTCAAGCAACCGATTTACCAGAGTTGCTTGTTTATTAGCCAATATTAGGTCAAGGTTCTCCTGTGGCATGATGTTTTGTAATTTGCCTTTATAGCGTGGATCCAGGATGCTGGCCAACCAGTAGTCGTCATCGTTCATCATTTTGGCAATGCGGGGGTCCCTTTTTAGGATCCGCAAGGAATAATCTGACATGTGGGCCAATGTTCCCGGTGTCAATGATGCACTGCGAGTGCTGGTTGGAGGAGCACTTTCTGGCAAATCCACATCCCTCCAGTCACGCACAAACCCTGTACCAGACCTTGCCACGCCAACATTTTCACTTGCCCCACGAGATGCATCCTCCTCCCCTAAGTAATCATCCCCATCATCATCCTCCTCCTCTTCTTCCTCCACCTCGTCCAGGAGAGGTCCCAGAGCAGACAATGGCTGAATGTCTTCAAGGATTCCCTCCTCCTCTTCCTCCTCATCAACATTGGCTGCAGACGCCTGCTCCTTAAGGTGCGTCAAAGTTTGCATGAGCAGACGCATAAGTGGGATGCTCATGCTTAGGATGGCGTCGTCTGCGCTTACCAGCCGTGTGCATTCCTCAAACACTGAAGGACTTTACAGAGGTCTTTCAGCTTCGACCACTGCACGCCTGTCAACTCCATGTCTGCTCTCAAAGTGCCTGGCCGTGTATCCTCCCACAAATGCATTATGGCCTGCCTCTGCTCGCACAGCCGCTCCACCATGTGCAGGGTGGAGTTCCACCTTGTTGCAATGTCGATAATGAGGCGGTGGTTGGGAAGGTGGAGCAATCGCTGCAGCTTCTGCATACGAACGGAGTGTACAGGCGACCGGCGGATGTGCGCGCACAGTCTTCGCACCTTCTGGAGCAGGGCTGTTAACTCCGGATAATTTTTGAGGAAGCACTGCACCACCAGGTTCAAGGTGTGAGCCAAGCAAGGTATGTGGCTGAGTTTTGAAAGGGCTATGGCTGCCACAAAATTACGGCCGTTATCACTAACTACCTTGCCTGCCTCAAGATGTACACTGCCCAGCCATGACTCAGTTTGTCGCTTCAAGTACTCGGCCAGCACCTCGGCGGTATGTCTGTTGCCCAAACACATCATCTGCAACACAGCCTGCTGACGCTTTCCACTAGCTGCTCGATAGGGGGACACATCGTGTGCAACAGTGGCAGCTGCAGATGGAGTGCTCGTACGACTGCGCTCTGTGGACGAGCTTTCGCTTCTGGAGGAGGAGGAGGAGGAGGGTGGAACGCCTACAGCCAACTGTTTCCTATACCGTGGGCTAGGCAGCACTGTCCCACCACCGCTGTCCCCTGTGGACCCTGCATCCACCACATTAACCCAGTGCGCAGTGATGGACACGTAACGGCCCTGGCCATGCCGACTGGACCATGCATCAGTAGTGAGTTTCACCTTTCCGCTCACTGACTGCTTGAGTGCATGGACAATGCGGTCTTTCACATGATGGTGGAGGGCTGGGATGGCTTTGCGAGAGAAGAAGTGGCGACTGGGTAGGTCATAGCGTGGTACTGCATAGGCCATGAGTTCGCGGAAAGCTGTGCTTTCCACCAACCGAAACGGCATCAACTCAAACGAGATTAGTTTGGCAATGTGGGCATTCAAACCCAGTGTACGCGGATGAGAGACTGAGTACTTTCTTGACCTACTCATAGTGTCTGGGAGGGTGAGCTGGACTTGAGAGCTGCATATGGTGGAAGTAGCGGTGGACAGGGCGGACTGAGAGAGGGTTGATGATGGTGATGGAGTTGGTGTTCTTTCTGATGGCCTAGAATCAGTCTTTCGTTGATATAAGAGTGGGATTCCCTGACTGCTGTGGCCTTGCAACGACACCTCAACATTTGCTGCTGTGCTAACCGGTGGGCTTACAGTGGGGGAAACAATGTAGCGTTGCTGACTACCTTCGTTGTGATCAGTTGCACATGTGGCACTTGAGGTTTGGTGTTGTGTCCACGCTTGCAAGTGCATGCTGGTTAAATGTCTAAGCATGCAACTGGTATTCAAATTTTTCAGATTTTTCCCTCGGCTAAAGGTCTTTGCGCACTTCTTACAGATAACCTTGGCCTGATCATGAGGATATTGTTCAAAAAAGTGCCACACTGCACTCTTCCTACTTTGGCAGACATTTTGCGGCCTAGCACGCTGTGATCTTTTGACCCTCTGGACAAGCTGTCCAGCAACTCTTTTGATGTTTGGAACCTGTCTTTGGAGTGCTCCGGGCCTGCCAGATAACAGCTGTTGCGATGTCGATGTCTGCTGTGGATGCTCCTCATCTGAGCTATTGGAAGCAGCACCCTCTTCCCCCAATGGATGCCAATCTGGGTCAACAACTGGGTCATCCATCACCTCCTCTTCTATGTCATGTGCACCTTCCTCTGTGTCACCGTGTATGGTGGTATAGTGTGTGGGAAGGGGCACCTGAGTCTCATCAGGGTCAGAATCTGGCTCTGTACACTGTGAGGACAATGTAGTGCTCTGAGTGAATGTACCAGCAGAATCATCCATCAGCGGCTGTGCATCAGTGCACTCCATGTCAGATTCATCTTGGCCTGGGTAATTCACCATTTCACTTGATAATCCAGGCATGGTATGTGAAAACAGCTCCATGGAGTAATCAGTAGTATGACCTGCGTCATCCTTCAATCTTGGTTGGGGTGAAGGACACAAGGAAAGGTGTGGTTCATGAACATGAGCCTCCAATGACGACTCAGTGCTTTTACTTTTTACAACTGAAGAAGAGGAGGCGATAGAGCTGGAGGCTGAGTCAGCAATGTAAGACAAAACCTTTTCCTGATGCTCTGGCTTTAAAAGCGGTTTGCCAACTCCTAGAAAACTAAGCGTTCGAGGCCTTATGTAGCCAGACGATGACGCAGGCTCAACACCTCCTGCATTCGGTCCTATTTTGCTCTTGCCACTACCATCAGATCCACCATCAACACCATCATTACCAGCTGCCAACCCCCGCCCAATTCCACGGCCTCTTCCACCAGCCTTCCTCATTTTTGGTAGAAATGTAGACAAAATCCAACAAACTATATAGTATGTAAAACAAGGTACAAGGTGTCTATAGGACAGGGGAGATTTTGAATTTCTGCACACACTTTTGGACACTGGACACTTTTGGATTGTGTGAGGCCCAATGAATATCTGAGCGCTATGTGACAGGCTCGATGGCACAGCTGTGACCTAAGTGACTAGAGGATAAGGGAGATTTTGAATCTCTGCACACACTTTTCGACACTGGACACTTTTGGATTGTGTGAGGCCCAATGAATATCTGAGCACTATGAGACAGGCTCGATGGCACAGCTGTGACCTAAGTGACTAGAGGATAAGTGAGATTTTGAATCTCTGCACACACTTTTGGACACTGGACACTTTTGGATTGTGTGAGGCCCAATGAATATCTGAGCGCTATGTGACAGGTTCGATGGCACAGCTGTGATCTAAGTGACTAGAGGATAAGTGAGATTTTGAATCTCTGCACACACTTTTGGACACTGGACACTTTTGGATTGTGTGAGGCCCACTGATATCTGAGCGCTATGTGACAGGCTCGATGGCACAGCTGTGACCTAAGTGACTAGAGGATAAGTGAGATTTTGAATCTCTGCACACACTTTTGGACACTGGACACTTTTGGATTGTGTGAGGCCCAATGAATATCTGAGCGCTATGTGACAGGCTCGATGGCACAGCTATGACCTAAGTGACTAGAGGATAAGGGAGATTTTGAATCTCTGCACACACTTTTGGACACTGGACACTTTTGGATTGTGTGAGGCCCAATGAATATCTGAGCACTATGAGACAGGCTCGATGGCACAGCTGTGACCTAAGTGACTAGAGGATAAGTGAGATTTTGAATCTCTGCACACACTTTTGGACACTGGACACTTTTGGATTGTGTGAGGCCCAATGAATATCTGAGCGCTATGTGACAGGCTCGATGGCACAGCTGTGACCTAAGTGACTAGAGGATAAGTGAGATTTTGAATCTCTGCACACACTTTTGGACACTGGACACTTTTGGATTGTGTGAGGCCCACTGATATCTGAGCACTATGTGACAGGCTCGATGGCACAGCTGTGACCTAAGTGACTAGAGGATAAGTGAGATTTTGAATCTCTGCACACACTTTTGGACACTGGACACTTTTGGATTGTGTGAGGCCCACTGATATCTGAGCACTATGTGACAGGCTCGATGGCACAGCTGTGACCTAAGTGACTAGAGGATAAGTGAGATTTTGAATCTCTGCACACACTTTTGGACACTGGACACTTTTGGATTGTGTGAGGCCCACTGATATCTGAGCGCTATGTGACAGGCTCGATGGCACAGCTGTGACCTAGGTAACTAGAGGATAAGTGAGATTTTGAATCTCTGCACACACTTTTGGACACTGGACACTTTTGGATTGTGTGAGGCCCAATGAATATCTGAGCGCTATGTGACAGGCTCGATGGCACAGCTGTGACCTAAGTGACTAGAGGATAAGTGAGATTTTGAATCTCTGCACACACTTTTGGACACTGGACACTTTTGGATTGTGTGAGGCCCAATGAATATCTGAACGCTATGTGACAGGCTCGATGGCACAGCTGTGACCTAAGTGACTAGAGGATAAGGGAGATTTTGAATCTCTGCACACACATTTGGACACTGGACACTTTTGGATTGTGTGAGGCCCAATGAATATCTGAGCACTATGAGACAGGCTCGATGGCACAGCTGTGACCTAAGTGACTAGAGGATAAGTGAGATTTTGAATCTCTGCACACACTTTTGGACACTTTTGGATTGTGTGAGGCCCAATGAATATCTGAGCGCTATGTGACAGGCTCGATGGCACAGCTGTGACCTAAGTGACTAGAGGATAAGGGAGATTTTGAATCTCTGCACACACTTTTGGACACTGGACACTTTTGGATTGTGTGAGGCCCAATGAATATCTGAGCGCTATGTGACAGGCTCGATGGCACAGCTGTGACCAAAGTGACTAGAGGATAAGGGAGATTGGATTGCTTTTAAAAAAGCAGTTTGCGGAGCAGTGGGTAAACAGCAATGCCAGCCTGTCAGGAAGCCTTAAAAGGCAGCCCAAAACCAACACTACTGATACACCACTATATAGCCTCCCCTTGCACTGCACACACAGTGACTGGTGTGTTGTGCAGGCCAAATTGCTATCAGCAGCAGAAGCAGTTTTTCTGTCTTCTTCCCTGCCTAACGCTCTCCCTACAGAATCAGCAGCAACCTCTCCCTATGCTAAGATCGGCAGAAGTAAGATGGCGGTCGGCGTGCACGCCCTTTTATACCCCCTGTGACGCCCACCAAAGCAAGCCAATCACTTGCATGCCCTTCTGAAAGATGGTGGTGACCCGTGCCTATGTCATCACGTTGCCCACAGTGTCCGTGGATCCTGATTGGCTGAAAAAGAGCGCAAAACAAACTTTTGAAACGCGACTTTGGCGCGTAAGTCGCCGACCTCGTGGCCGACCTCATCCTAGGGTCGGGTTTCGTTTCATGAAACCCGACTTTGCCAAAAGTCGGCGACTTTTGAATTTTTTCGACCCGTTTCGCTCAACTCTAGTCAGGAGATCTCCCCTATGATGTGTAGACGGCTGTGAAGGTCTTGTGCTCAGTCTTGTTTTATCTCACCATCCTGGTAGCTCTTCTCTGAACTTGCTCTCGCTTGTCAATGTTTTTTTTTAACTTTGATGCCCAGAACTGGACATAGTGTTCCAGAAGAGATCTGATCAAGAAGGAGAAGATGAGAATAATTATTTGACGTGATGTAGACTCTATACTTCTCTTAATACATCACAGAACTTGTGTTGGCAGCGGATTACTCACGATTCTCTCCAAGCGTGTGACAACAGAACTTGCTTATTCAGGAACAATCAGGAAAAATATATGATAAGCTTAATAGATCAGGAATAAATCATTTGTTTGTCTCTATCTGTACAGCATCTACAGCAGGCTGCTTCTCTCATTCACAGACTCAACAGGAAATACAGTCACATGCTCTCCCTGTGTGAGCCTCTGAGAGTTTTTTTTAAAACTTTATAAACAGCATACAAAACTAGCAACTAAACACTCATACACCCCCACTCAACAACTACTTATCCTGTTTTTCCCATTGCGGTTCTGAATTCCACAAACTTGGCTCTTGATAATGGCTTTGTCATGCCATCAGCTATCATCTTGTCAGACTCGCAATAAACAAACTGGAGTACACCACGTTCTACTAAGTCACGTAAGTGGTGATGTTTTACATCAAATTGCTTAGTCCTTGCACTAATCTTCTTACTGCTGGCAAGGTAGCTGTTGGTTGAGCTAATGGCTTGCCGAAATCTTCCAAAAGTTGTTTCAACCAAATTACATAAGCAGCAGACATATATTCTGCTTCTGTAGAAGATAATGCAACTGACACTTGTTTTCTGCTGGACTAAGAAATTGAATTTTCTCCTAACTTGAACAAGTAACCACTTGTTGATTTTCGATCACTTGAATCTCCAATTTGCATCCACATAACCTTTGAGTGTGAGATCTCCTGATGCAGATATCTTAACATTAACCTTTGAGTTTCTTTAAGATATTGAAGCATTCTCTTAATTGCATTCCAGTCACTCTGGCGTGGCTTGCTTACACGTCGACAGAGAATTCCGACTGTGGCCGTGATATCCAGACAAGTTGTGGTTGCTATGTACAGAGCTCCCCCACTGCTTGTCTGTAACTCTCAGCCTTTGGCTTCTGATATTCCAAACTGGTTTAGGATTGTGGAAATTTTAGAGCTTTGGTTGAGAAGAAAACTCCCATCTTCCTATCTATGGATTTGGATTCCCAAATAATATGTCATATTTCCAAGGTTCTTAGTCTCAAAGTGCTGGTTGGGAATTTCTCCTAGCTTTGCATTTTATTTTTCATCTTAATAAGACATGATTACATCGTCTACATATAGGAGAACATACATCCACTCCTTCGCTACATTTTTCATATACAAACATGGATCAGCTTGAGATCTTTTAGATCTTTCATCCATCAAGACTTTGTTCATTTTTGAGTTCCAAGCTCTTGCCGACTGCTTAAGTCCATAGAAAGACTTTTGCATTTTACAAACAAGGTGCTCTTAAACAAAGTAACATAGTTAGCAAGGCCGAAAAAAGCCATGTGTCCATCCAGTTCAGCCTATATTCCATCAGAATAAATCTCCAGATCTACGTCCTTCTAAAGAACCTAATAACTGTAAGACACAATATTGTTACGCTCCAGGAAGACATCCAGGCCTCTCTTGAACCCCTCGACTGAGATCGCCATCACCACCTCCTCAGGCAAGGAATTCATCACCCTTTTTAATATACCCCTTGGGTTGGCTCATGTACAACTCTTCTTCAATGTCACCATGTATTTTTTAGGGAAAAAATGGTATGTGGTCAGTTTGAGGAGCACTATGGCAATAGAGCACACTGCAATAAGTAGATAGTGAACAGCCTTTTATTAGACCTCTACGCGTTTCGGCAGCGGATCGCTGCCTTCCTCAGGTGGATTTATCATTGTCACCATGTAGGAAGGCTGTTTTGATGTCAAAATGTCTCACTGTCATCTGTTGAACTGCAGCTACTGACATTAAAGTTCTGAATGTGGCTTGCTTCACAACTGGAGAAAATGTAGCATCATAATCTTCACCATACTTTTGCGAGTACCCTTTTGCGACCAATCTTGCCTTAAACCGGTGAACGCTACCTTCTGAGTCATATTTCTTTTTGAAGACCCACTTACATCCGATAGCTCTTTTTCCTTGTGGTAGCTCAGTAAGCTCCCATGTCTGGAGTTAGTGGAGGGACTCCATCTCTTCATTAGCAGCATTTATCCACTTCTACTTCTTGTGGACTGGCAGTTTTTGCATCTCTTGCCATGACTGTGGCTCGGGTTCAGGAAGAGTTCTGACCATATAAGAAAGTCATCTAGCTGGGATACCTTTGTTTGGCCTTTCTGATCTCCTGACTGGAGGTTGACTTGGTTTTTCTGTGTCTTCCTTGGTGGCTTCAGAGCTTATCTACACTTCAGTGTTTTCCATTACGGCATGTGGGTTTGGTGATTAAGATTCTTGTTCTTGCTTCTTAGGTTCAACAACTGGTGTAACATCATGGAATTTGAGCGATAGAGTTTTCATCAATCACTACATCTCTGCTGATTGTTGCTGTGTTGGTCTCTGGGTGTAGGATTCTGTATCCCTTTTGAGTTTCCCTATAGCCCACCAGGACTCCTTGCTTTGCGTGTGTTTCCCACTTGGAACGTTTTTCTTTGGAAACATACACAAATGTTTTGCTTCCAAATATCCTGAGGTGCTTCAGGTTAGGCTTCTCACAGTTCCACAGCTCATATGGAGTTTTATTTGTGGCTTTACCTGGCACTCTGTTTTAAAGATAGCAAGCTGTCATGATGGCTTCTACCCAATACATTGTAGGTAGACTCGCATCAAACAACATACTTCTTCCACTTTCACAGAGAGTATGGTTCTTTCTCTCTGCAATTATTATTATTATTATTATTATTATTATTATTATTATTATACATTTTTATAGCGCCATTTATTCCATGGCACTTTACATGTGAAAAGGGGTAAATATAGACAAGTACAATAAACATGAGCAAAACAAGGTGCACACAAGTACAGAAGGAGAGAGGATCCTGCCCGCAAGGATCCTGCTTACATGCTGCGTTTTTATCTTGAATTCATCCAAAAGTGTGCCTTTAACATACTCTAGTGTCAGCTCATCATCTGGCCGTGCATCTAGTGCAGTCACAAGTCTGTCATAACTCTCTGGAAGACCACTTAATAGAAATGCAGCAGCATGAAAATCTTTAATTTCTTCTCCAAAACCCCTGAGACGCTCCACAATCTATAGGGTTTTTCTTATATAGTCCTGCATATTACGTCCATCACTTAGCTTAAACTGATATAGCTTTCTCATGAGATAAAGCTTATTGCTGAGATTTAATCTTTCATGCACTTTCTGTAACTCATCCCACATCTCTTTTGCAGTTGCACATTTGCGTATATGCACAATCTGATTATCATCTACACTGAGGGAGATCGTGCTTTGTGCTCTCTGATCCTTCTCTAGCCAATCATCTGATAATGGATGAGGCACTTGATCCTTAAGGTACTGTCACACTAAGCGATGTACCAGCGATCCCGACCAGCGATATGACGCGGTCAGGATCGCTGGTACATCGCTAAGTGGTCGCTAGTGAGCTGCCACACAGGCAGATCTCACCAGCGACATTGCTGGGGACGGGGATCGCTACTTACCTGTCACACCAGGCGATCCTGCGTCCTCCCGCCCAGCTCCACGCGTCGCTGGTCTCTCCACAGGAAGCACCGCAGGAAGCTGATGACGAGAAACAGTCCTGGACGTTCTCGCGCGACCAGCGATAACCAGCGGGGGAGCCGGTCGTAGGTAAGTATCAGACACAGCGATATCGCTAGCAATATCGCTATAACGTCACAAGTTATAGCGATATTGCTAGCGATATCGCTTAGTGTAACATGCCCTTTAGTGTATTTCTACCTATCTTCTCTTATTAACAGCATCTTTCCCTTGAATTTCCAGGACTGGTATATCTGGTTTTTGAGGCTTGGCACTGAGAACTTGACAGGATTGCTGCTAGTGGACATCTTCTCTATTGCTCTGTGCTGCTTTTGCTTTGGGCTATAGTTGCTGTGTTACTCTGGGCCCATAACCTGTTGGCGGATTACTCACGATTCTCTCCAAGCATGTGACAACAGAACTTGTTTTTTCAGGAACAATCAAGAGCAATATACAGTTAGGTCCATATATATTTGGACAGAGACAATATTTTTCTAATTTTGGTTCTAGACATTACCACAATGAATTTTAAACAAAACAATTCAGATGCAGTTGAAGTTCAGACTTTCAGCTTTTATTTGAGGGTATCCACATTAAAATTGGATGAAGGGTTTAGGAGTTTCAGCTCCTTAACATGTGCCACCCTGTTTTTAAAGGGACCAAAAGTAATTGGACAATTGACTCCAAGGCTATTTCATGGACAGGTGTGGGCAATCCCTTCATTATGTCATTCTCAATTAAGCAGATAAAGAGTTGATTTGAGGTGTGGTGCTTGCATTTGGAAGCTGAAACTCCTAAACCCTTCATCCAGTTTTAATGTGGATTCACTCAAATGAAAGCTGAAAGTCTGAACTTCTACTGCATCTGAATTGTTTTGTTTAAAATTCATTGTGGTAATGTCTAGAACCAAAATTAGAAAAATGTTGTCTCTGTCCAAATATGTATGGACCTAACTGTATGATAAGCTTAATAGATCATATATATTATACAAAGAATGGTTGCACTCTATCATGTTAAGGCATGTCAATGTGGAATATATGTAATTAGAATAGCAATACAGCTTTAGAATTATAGAAAAAATATATGAGACTCTTAGCATAAAATTTGGCCAAATATTATCTGCCCACCAGCCAACGTCAAGGCGGCCTCAAATCTGATGGCTGGTGGGCAGATAATATTTGGCCAAATTTTATGCTAAGAGTCTCATATATTTTTTCTATAATTCTAAAGCTGTATTGCAATTCTAATTACATATATTCCACATTGACATGCCTTAGCATGATAGAGTGCAACCATTCTTTGTATATTGTATATGGGGGTAGCTCCTCTTGGTATGCACCTATTCACATTAGTCTGGATGTGCCAGTCAGTTTTTTTGTCTCTTGTAAGCTTAATAGATCAGGAATAAATCATTTGTGTGTCTCTATCTGTGCAGCATCTACAGCAGGCTGCTTCTCTCATACACAGACACAGCAGGAAAACAGGAAATACAGTCACACGCTCTTCCTGTTTGAGCCTCTGGGAGTTTTTTTTAAGCTTTATAAATAGTTTACAAATTTAGCAACTAAACGCTCATAGACAGGAATGAGTTTTTGTACCAAACATATTTCAACAACTTGTTTAATGAGAACGGTGGAGATGGCAGGATTAGAGCTGATCATAGATGGGACTTCTCCATCTGTCGGTGACTTTTACAATATTTGTTTCAGGGTGAAGATCTGACCCATATTAATACTACAGAGACATATGTGAGGGGTAATGAGTGGTGTAAAGAGGAGATTCCCACATATGACTACCCAGGTGAGTAGTAACCACTGAATGCAGAGAAGTCACAGATTCCTCTCAGTCACCGGCTGTGGCTGCTTTATCGGTGGTGTAGTCCGGCCGTATTACCATGATCACCATTTTGCCTCTAGACCACAACATTCTCCTCCACCCAAAACTGTTCAAATGACTTTGGGCATTGAAAGCCCTTTTCTATAGAACTTACAACCTGGAGGATCCATCTACTTTAAAATGCTGATGTTACCTGCCCAGATCTGTAAACTATAAAGCCAAATGACAGCGTACGTAGAATGTGCTGGCAAGTTAGAAGATCACTTGAAGAAAAATATTATGATGGGCCTGTAAGAGAAAGCGGAGGGTAATGATGCTAATGGCTTCCTAGAGTCCTGAGATCTAATTTCAGGGCTGAAATTTCATATCCTGAGATCTTGATACCGAAATCGCCATCAGCGCATGCGCCGCCCCCCGGCAGCCATGTTTACAGAGTCCACCGCACAGGACATGCGGGGGCTCTGGCATTTCACAAAATGTTGACAGAGTCCCCCCACAGCGGCGGACACCCCAGGCAGCAGCAACGGTGGCAACCCCGGGCAGCGGCAGCAGCAGCACCCCACTACTGCCTCCTCCAGCAGCGACACTATGACCCCACTTCACCACAGCAATAAGACGCATGGATTAAAAGAAGCGCCACCATGTTATTAAAAAAAAAATTCCTATTTTTCTCCTCAAAATTTGGGGTGCGTCTTATAATCAGGAAAGTCTTATAGTCCAAAAAACGGTAACATGTTTTTTATTCTAGTTCTTTTTGTACAGGTTCATTTTGTATGGTAGAGTGATGATTGTGGGATCGGCCTGCCTCACTTATGTGAGTCTGCCACTACCTGGTAGCCTTTAAAATTATATCTCCATTACCTCTGCCAAATGCCTGAGATCTAAATTTAAGACACCTCAGCTCTGCACTATTATAAAAATGCTTTGTGAATGTCTAATATTTCTTCTTGAAACTCATCTGATGGAAAATATTGGCCCTTACGATAGTTTAGATTGCCAAGAGCCACTGAGCCTCATACTCTAATTACCCAGAGAGTGTTCACCAGGATAATAGGAAACAAATGGACCTTACAAATTATTTCCCAATGTCTCTTGAATCCAACAATCCCCTATATATGGTTGTACACTACTTTCTGGGCACATGGTAGGGCTAAGAAAGGAAGGAGCGCCATTTAGCTATTCGTACACAGACCTTGATGGAATAGTTTGCAGACACGATGTATTGGGAGCACTGTTAGTGATCACCTGGCAGATCAAAAGATGGCCACCACAAGAAGGCTTGGCTCTATCTACTCTATTTTCCAGATCCCAGTGACTGCCATGCTCATCTAACACCATTACATGGATCTGGGCCATTGTGTTACCTGCTATTCTGTGGAGTGAGATGGCAAGAAGAATAGTCAGGTAGTTGGCCATAACCAGGAGAGCAGAGAAAGTAGAAAATCAGAAGACACAAGTGTAATAATAATAATAATTTTTATTTATATAGCGCCAACATATTCCGCAGCACTTTACAATTAAGCGGGGACATGTACAGACAATAAATTCAATACAAGTTAAGACAATTCAAACAGTGACATTAGGAGTGAGGTCCCTGCTCGCAAGCTTACAATCTACAAGGAAATGGGGGGACACAGTAGGTGAAAAATGCTTGTTAATTCAGGTCTGGCAATTATAATAGGGATTTTCATATAAAGCTGCATGATCCGGTCATCAGCCCGTGTGTTTAAGTGCAATAGACAAGTATCAAGTGCAGTTATCATGTGCATGAAGGGTGTGGAGACAGATGAATAGTAGGGTGCAGATTCAGAATAATATTTGGAAGGAGGGAACAGGGCAAAGTTAGCTTGCTGGGTAGTTGATGTGGTAGGCTTGTTTGAAGAGATGGGTTTTCAAAGCGCGCTTGAATAGGTCAGGGCTAGGTATCAGTCTGATCGCCTGGGGAAGTGCATTCCAGAGAGCTGGAGCAGCACGAGAGAAGTCTTGGAGGCGGAGGTGCGAGGTTCGGATTACGGGGGATGTTAGTCTTAGGTCATTTGTAGAACGGAGGGCACGTGTAGGGCGATAGACAGAGATGAGAGAGGAGATATAAGGCGGTGCAGAACAGTGGAGAGCTTTGTGGGTGAGAGAGATGAGTTTATACTGGACCCTGTAGCGAATAGGTAGCCAGTGTAATGACTGGCACAAGATGGAGGCATCGGTGAAGCGGCTGGACAGAAATATGACCCTGGCTGCCGCATTCAAGATGGATTTGAGAGGAGAAAGTTTGGTAAGAGGGAGACCGATCAGAAGAGAGTTGCAGTAGTCCAGGCGAGAATGAATAAGAGCGACAGTAAGAGTCTTAGCAGTTTCAAAGGTGAGAAAAGGTCGGATTCTGGAGATGTTTTTAAGATGCAGGTGACAAGAGCGACTGAGTGATCGGATGTACGGAGTAAAGGAAAGTTCAGTGTCGAATATGACCCCAAGACAGCGGGCATGCTGCTTGGGAGTTATGGTTGAACCCTCCAGGGTTATTTCGATGTTAGGTAGAGTGAGGTTAGTAGAGGGGAGAAACACAAGAAGTTCAGTTTTAGAGAGATTTAGTTTCAGATAGAGGGAGGACATGATGCTAGAGACAGCAGACAGACAATCCTTGGTATTTTGAATTAGGGTAGGGGTGATGTCAGGGGAAGAAGTGTATAATTGGGTGTCATCAGCATAGAGATGATACTGGAACCCAAATCTGCTGATTGTTTGTCCAATAGGGGCAGTGTATAAAGAGAAGAGGAGGGGGCCTAGGACTGAGCCCTGCGGGACCCCGATAGTAAGGGGACGAGAAGAGGAAGAGGAGCCGGAAAAAGATACAGTGAAGGAGCGGTCAGAGAGGTAGGAGGAGAACCAGGAGAGGGCCGTGTCCTTGAGGCCTATAGAGCGGAGCATAGTGAGGAGGAGCTGGTGATCCACAGTGTCAAATGCGGCAGAGAGATCCAGGAGAATCAGCAGGGAGCAATGACCTTTCGATTTAGCTGTTATTAAATCATTAGAGACTTTAGTGAGGGCAGTTTCAGTAGAGTGTAAAGAGCGGAAACCAGATTGTAAGGGGTCGAGAAGAGAGTTATCCGAGAGATAGCGGATTAGACGGGAGTGGACCAGGCGTTCCAGGAGTTTAGAGATGAAGGGAAGGTTAGAGACAGGTCTGTAGTTAGCAGTGCAGTTCTGGTCCAGGGATGGCTTTTTAAGTAAAGGGGTTATGATGGCATGTTTAAATGAGGAGGGAAATATACCTGAAGAAAGAGAGAGGTTAAATATTTTAGTCAGGTGAGTGGTGACCACTGGTGAGAGAGACTGCAGGAGCTGTGAAGGAATAGGGTCACTGTTGCAGGTTGTAGGCCGAGCAGAAGCGAGGAGCTTGGAAACTTCTTCTTCTGAAACAGGCTCAAAGATGTCTAGTGAGCTTGAGGTGCGGCAGGGAAGGGGATCCAGGCACTGAGGAGATAGGGCTGAGATATCCTGATGGATGTGGTTGATTTTTTCTAGGAAATAAGTGGCCAGATCCTCACCGCTGAGGTTGGTGATGGGGGCCTGTACTTTAGGTTTCAGGAGGGAGTTTAAGGTTTCAAAAAGTCGTCTTGGGTTGTTGGATAGTGAGGTGATGAGGGTGGTGAAGTAGGATTGTTTGGCCAGATGAAGGGCAGAGTTATAGGTTTTGAGCATGAACTTATAGTGGATGAAGTCTTCTGCTAAGAGAGATTTTCTCCACTGCCGCTCTGCACACCTCGAGCAGCGCTGAAGAAAGCGTGTTTGTGTTGTGTGCAGTCAGTGTGTAAGTGTGTAAGTGTAAGTAAGTGTAGTCAGTAAGCGGGCTGGGATTATACCAGGAAACAAATACACCAGCTGAGCACAGAGGACTGAACCAGAGGAGAACAAGGCGGTATCTGGCAGATTCCAGGAATATGCTTCAAGCTTTAGTAGGGTTTGGTGCTTTCTAATTGGCTTAAGCAGGTAGCAGATTACTACCAGATTGCTGGACAGCACACAAACCCATACTGCCAGGCTGGATGAAACTACTGGTCTCAGGCACCCTAATCTTAGTGGCTGGACAGAGCCAGCGCCACCCAGAGCTTCTGGTTTCAACGTCTCTTCTATTACCAGCAACGTCTGCACCATAAATAAGGCGCTGCTTGGTGATAGAATCAAACATCGCAGGAGATTCCAGTGGAGAGGGGACACACCATCTGCAGATGCCCTAATATAACAAAATTACAGGAAACTAAAGCAGTAGAAATCCCCATAAAGTGACTCCATTATGGAAATTTTAACCCTCAGTGAATTATTCTATGGGAGTAGTGACACTTTACGGAAATTAGCTCGCACTGGATGTTGCAACATGAAAATTGCACATTTGCCATTTTATTATCCAACACATAATGCCCAGATTGTGCTCCAGGAAATACACACCGTAAATTAAGTGGGTTCTTCTCACTATAGTAATGCCACATATATGGATGCTAAATATGGTTTGGGCGCACTACAAGGCTCAGAAGAGAGTGGATATTTGACTTTGGGAGAGCGGATATTGCTGGATCGGTTTATGGAAGCCATGTTGCTTTTCAAGAGCTTTTGACCCACAAATATTGTGGAAACCTTTTGGTTTTCCTCTGACAGATGATGGACCTTAGTGGTGTCTTGTGTTTCCGTGAGATGAGTAGAAGTTTTATTGGTATAATTTTCACCTATATAACATTGTTTGTTGGCTTTTTGTTCCATGTTTGGGAGGCAGAATGAACAAACCATTGAACACCATGATGCACTGGTTCATGCTATGAGGCTTTCGATTAGACTGTGAACTGTCATTGTCTTGGTGAATACTTCAATATTTCTTAAAAAGCTTGTATTTTTTATGGACAGCTTTAGTAGAAATGTTCAAAAGTATAAAATTTGAGGATATTTTATTCAAAATTATTAATTGGTTTTATTTTTAGCAGATGAATGCACCAGGAGATCAGAGGGAACGCTGACATCTTCAATTTTTAAATCTGATGATCTTGAGCTCTCACAGGATACAACTGAAGTTAATGCTGTTACTCCAGATATACCATCATCCCTTCATAGCAAAGATCTGTCATCTGATCCTATGAAACCGGTCCCATCTTTTGGTTCATTACCAACTACTAAGGAAAATCAAAGTCACGATATAAGCATTAAAAAAATAATTGATTCTAAAGGAAAGGAGCCATTTTCATATTCAGAATATGGAAATAATTTTCTTGAAAAGACTTTTCTTAAACATGAAAAAATTGACATAACAGAGAATAGATTTTCCTGTTCAGAATGTGGGAAATGTTTTACTCAGAATTCACATCTTGTTACACATGAGAGAATTCACACAGCAATGAAGCCATATTCATGTTCAGAATGTCAGAAATGTTTTACTCAGAATTCACATCTTGTTGCACATGAGAGAATTCACACAGGAGAGAAGCCATATTCATGTTCAGAATGTGGGAAATGTTTTAGCCAGAAATCAGATTTGGTTAAGCACCATAGAACTCACACAGGGGAGAAGCCTTTTTCCTGCACAGAATGTGGGAAATGTTTTAGCAATAAATCAGATTGTGTTAAGCACCATAGAACTCACACAGGGGAGAAGCTTTTTTCCTGTTCAGAATGTGGGAAATGTTTTACAAAGAAATCAGATTTGGTTAAGCACCAAACAACTCACACAGGGGAGAAGCCTTTTTCCTGTTCAGAATGTGGGAAATGTTTTACCCAGAAATCAAATTTGATTAAGCACCAAAGAACTCACACAGGGGAGAAGCCTTTTTCCTGTTCAGAATGTGGGAAATGTTTTGTGAAGAAATCATCTTTCTTAGTCACCAAAAAATTCACACAGGGGATAAACCTTTTTCATGTTCTTAATGTGAGAAATGTTTTCTACCTAAAACACCACGAGAAAACTGAAAGTGAGAATTTCAGAGCATATAACCGATATAATCTCTCTTGGCAGTTCTAAATCGGACATGTCCTTTTCCTCTAAACATTTTATTTCTCAACATCAAAGGAATATTTCTTCACTTCAAGCGGTCGGATTTGAGAAAGTATGTGTTCCATCAAGAGATGGGGATTTTAAAAGACGTCTAGTGACCAGAGAAGCTTTCTGGATGTTCCAGCTGAAAACCTGTGTTCCAAATGGACTGAATGCACGAAAGGAAATTATGTTCCATAATTGATGTGCATATTTTTTACATTGGAATCCTCTATATATCTATATTCGTTTATATTTAATTGGTATATTTTATACTGATTTGTTTTTAATATTTTTCTGTTTTTGTATGACTGATTTTATTGCTATTATGCACCATGTGTGTTTAAACTGTGATTGGTGGGAGGTGGTATATATTCAGCATGGTGTTCACTTGAAAGTAGCTTGGAAAAAGAACTTATTGTTCGAAACGCGTTGCTATTGCTACTCCGCTATGATGGGGCTTGTCCGTGTATCTCTGTTCTTATGCCTTCAATAAATTTTTTGCATGTTTCGAAGCTGGATATTTTTTTCTTTTGGACCGTTTTCACGTGTGTTTACACGGAATCCGAGCCTCCTTGCATCACCATTAGCCAGGACAGGTGAGCTGGTCTTTTTCACTCGCTGTGTATAATGGCAGACAGTTCCAAGGAGAGGGAATGAACGTCTGAAGTGTGAAGCAGCTAAAAGGTAACCCAGACAGGGAAGATTAACTGAGAGACTGTATAGCCTGATGGCTAGATAAAGCATAGCCTGTGCGACCACAGGGCTAAAGGTGCAGAGCTCCACTATGAAGATTCATTGTTGTCTGCTGTAAGAATGTTCTGTTTTCCTCATGCTGCCACGGTTTATGCTGATTAAACAACAGAATATAACTCCAAGTAAATCAAACTTCTGTGACATCAACCTGTCCACTTAGAAAGCAACACTGATGACAATCAATTTCACATGCTCTTGTGCAAATGGAATAGACAACAGATGGAAATTATTGGCAATTATCAAGACACCCTCAATAAAGGAGTGGTTCTGCAGGTGGGGACCACAGATCACATCTCAGTACCAATGCTTTCTGGCTGATGTTTTGGTCACTTTTGAATGTTGGTTGCGCTTTCACACTCATGGTAGCATGAGATGGACTCTACAACCCGCACAAGTTACTCAGGTAGTGCAGCTCATCCAGGATGGCACATCAATGCGAGCTGTGGCAAGAAGGTTTGCTGTGTCTGTCAGCGTAGTATCCAGAGGATGGAGGCGCTATCAGGAGACAGGCCAGTATACCAGGAGACATGGAGGGGGCCGTAGCAGGGCAACAACCCAGCTGCAGGACCGCTACCTCTGCCTTTGTGCAAGGAGGAACAGGAGGAGCACTGCCAGAGCCCTGCAAAATGACCTCCAGCAGGCAACAAATGTGCATGTGTCTGCACAAATGGTTAGAAATCGACTCCATGAGGATGGTCTGAGTGCCCAACGTCCACAGATGGGGTTGTGCTCACAGTCCAACAACATGCAGGATGCTTGGCATTTGCCACAGAACACCAGGATTGGCAAATTCGCCTCTGGCACCCTGTGCTCTTCACAGATGAAAGCAGGTTCACACTGAGCACATGTGACAGACGTGACAGAGACTGGAGACGCCATGGAGAGCGATCTGCTGCCTGCAACATCCTTCAGCATGACCGGTTTGGCAGTGGGTCAGAAATGGTTTGGAGTGGCTTTTCTTTGGAGAGCTGCACAGCCCTCCATGTGCTCACCAGAGGTAGCCTGACTGCCATTAGGTACCGAGATGAGACCTCAGACCCCTTATGAGACCATATGCTGGTGCGGTTGGCCCTGGGTTCCTAATGTGGCACAATGCCAGACCTCATGTGGCTGGAGTGTGTCAGCAGTTCCTGCAAGATAAAGGCATTGAAGCTAGGTACTGGCCTGCACGTTCCTCAGACCTGAATCCAATTGAGCGCATCTGGGACATCATGTCTCGCTCCATCCACCATCACGTTGCACCACAGACTGTCCAGGAGTTGGAGGATGCTTTAGTCCAAGCCTGGGAGGAGATCCCTCAGGAGACCATCTGCCGCCTCATCAGGAGCATGCCCAGGCATTGTATGGAGGTCATACAGGCACGTGGAGGCCACACACACTACTGAACATCTTTTCCTTATCATGATACATTTCCACTAAAGTTGGATCAGCCTGTAATTTTATTTTCCACTTTGATTTTGAGTATCATTCCAAATCCAGACATCCATGGGATATTCATTTTGATTTACATTGATAATTGATATGTTTTATTGTTCTGAACACATTCCACTATGCAATGAATAAAAATTTGCAACTGGAATATTTCATTCAGAGATATCTAGGATGTGGTATTTTAGTGTTCCATTTATTTTTTTGAGCAGTGTATAAGCCCATATATTTCGGGAACTAGAGTATATCAGGTTCTGGGATTTAATTATATTTTTAATAATAACTTCATTCACGATTATTTACTTCATTCATTGTTCATTACATTTTCTTAATAAATTATCATATCTCTTTGTTACACATCCTAATACTGATTTACTTACCGTTTTTATATTTCTATATTTTAATGAAAACCTTTTTTATGAGTGTATACACTTCACAACAAACACTTTTCCATATATTTTATTATCCATCACTGTTTTTTAAGCTGCTTTTATCTTTATATTTATGACGAAGTCAGCTTACTCTGAGTCGTTTTCTTTAGAGTGGACCCTCTGGGTCGTGGCACCTAGGGCGAGCTGACCTTGTGAGGAACCACCCCCTATACAGGGAGTGTCAGGGGCAAGACCAAGGGGGTGAGCCACCATGACTGCTGGAACCAGACGGCCGGCTCAAGTAGACACTAAGTGAGAGTGTCTGATGACAAAGGATGTGCAGGAAACAAGGCAAGACATGAATTCAAGGTATCTTAAGGCGAACTCAGGGTAACATCAGGTGCAAAACGTGATAACAGGAAAAACACAGCAAGGTGCGTGCATGGGCACGCCAAGGTCCATGGCATGGTACGTGCCAGGTGGCACGCCTGGGTACAGGCAAGGGCTCGATGGCATCGGACTCCAGACAGCTGGCAACGATCAACAGGATCAGGGCATCAGGCTGCGGACATCATCTCTGGACATCAGGCCGCTGTCGTCAGGCTTACGCTCTCTGGCAGGTACCGGGCATCCGGCAGGCAAAGCAGGGTTCAGGCAAGGAGGCACGACAGAGGTCGAGACAGGGTGCGTGTTAGGGAACACACCAAGGTCCAAGGCAAGGTTCCAGGCAGGGTGTGTGCTAGGGGCACACCAGGGGCAAGGTGCAAGTGTAGGGGACACGCCAAGGTACAAAGTTCAAAGTACAAGACACGGTGCGTGTGTAGGGAACACGCCAGGGTTCAAAGTCTGAGATCCTGCATGTGCAGAAGGGCACGCCAGGGTTCAGGCTAAGGCAAGGGCCTGCGTGTGCTAGGAGGCACGCCAGGGTTCAGGCTAAGGCAAGGGACTGCGCGTGCTAGGAGACATGCCAGGGTTCGGGCTAGGGCCTGTGCGTGCAAGAGGGCATGACAGGGTTCACGCTAGGGCCTATACCTGCAAGAGGGCACGACATGGTTCAGGCTAGAGCCTGTACGTGCAAGAGGGCACGATAGGGTACATGTCAAGACCTGTGCGTACTTTTAGAGTAGCACGGGGAGGTATGCCAAGGAGCAGGCTATGGCCTGCGCGTGCTAAGAAGGCACGCAATGCCCAGTGCAGAGACAGCGTGGGTGCAAGGAAGCACAGAGAGCATAGCTGAGGCACTGGCTAGCTGATCGGACTGAGGCACAGACAGCTGGGCAAGACTGAGGCGAACCCGGCAGAGGCATAACAGGCGACACAGCTGTCACTGGCTGACGAGCACGGCTGATGCACAAGCAGGCGGGCACGGCTGAGGCACAGACAGGAGGCTAGAAAGGCCAGGCGTGTGCAAAGGGCACTCGAAGAAACAAAGCAAAGCAAGAAGCAAGGCAAGGCACAGAACAAGGAGCGGAACATAGGCAGAAGCACAGAGCCGGTCAGAGAGAGTATAGGACTAGCAGCGGAGCGTAGGCCGAAGCCCAGAGCGGGTCAAGGCAGAGCCTTGAGACTAGCCTGGAAATGTGCAAGAGAGCACCATAGGGCAGAGTAAGGAAAACCAGGCAGAGACAGAGAACGTGGAGGTACTACAAGGCTCAGAATAGCAAAGGCCAGACATGGCGAAACAGGCAAAGGCAGAGAACATACGAAGTACTACATGTCCAAGAATAGCAAGGACAAGACATGGCAAAAAACAGGCAAAAGCAGAGAACATAGGAAGGACTATAAGGCAAAGCATAGCAAGAACAAAACATGACGCAAAAGACAACACTAGACAAGGCATGGGACAAGAGGCAGAGAACAAGCACAGAGCGTGTGCAGAGACACACAACAGGGCAGAGTGCAGGGGCACAGAATACAGGGAGCGACCGAGCAGACCATGCAGCCATGTAGGGAAGCAACATGATACTCAGGCCCCGACCATAGGAAGGGGCGGTCTGATATAGCACTTCCGGGTCAGGACCGGGGAGGACTTCCGGTTCAGATCCTCCAGGATCATAAAGAGGATCACATGGTCGAGTCCTCCAAGACCATAGAGAGGACCACATGGTAGAGTCCTCCAGGACCATAGAGAGGATAGCTGGGTCAGACTGTGCTGGACCATAGAGAAGGTCACATGGTCAGAGTCTCCAGGAACAGAGAGGATTGCTGGATCAGACTGTGCTGGACCATAGGAAAGGTCACATGGTCAGGGTCTCCAGGATCACAGAGGACAGCTGCAGGCAGAGCAGAGACGGATGGCCACACAGCAACGACGTGCAGCCACGAGGTAAAGCACACATGCGCACTGGCAATGGCAGGCAGCCATGAGATGAGGCGCGCGTGCACGCTGCTCCAGGGATCT
The DNA here is from genome assembly GCF_039654945.1 of Dendrobates tinctorius. NCBI lineage: Eukaryota > Metazoa > Chordata > Amphibia > Anura > Dendrobatidae > Dendrobates > Dendrobates tinctorius. Next base: position 4,839,021 of record NW_027361900.1, read on the forward strand.
TGCAGCATAAGACATAACGGGCATGATAGTTTGGTGCACGTGCACACTGCTCCAGGAGTCATGCGGCATACCAGACATGGCGGGCATGACAGTTCGGTGCGCGTGCACGACAGTTCGGTGCGCGTGCACACTGCTCCAGGGGTCATGCGGCATAACAGCCATGGCGGGCATGACAATATCTTTACCATATCTCTTTTTATTCTCTTTTCTTATCCGTTGCACAGTTGCACTTTCACTGGTCACTTGGTGATGTCACATTTGGCACTTTTCACATGCATTGTTTTGTTTCCGGACTCACCTCACTATCACTTTACCTGATTGATCGCTACCAGATGGCTCTATGCAGCATTATTCATCTTGGACTTACCAACAGGCATTCATCCTGAACCTCCTGCTTCACTGGGGATGCTAAATGCTCTCCATGGCAACGAGTCCATCCAGCATCATTCCGGTCACTCTCCCTCGGTGACTCCATCCAATCGGAGGTGCCTGGAGGCGGAGTTACCCGGGATAGCGTGTAACGCTGTTTCCTGGATCCTGCACATGACACACCACCCGGGGGCGTCACAGATACAATTAACCACGTGGGGTATACTCGCTCCCTGTGACCTCTGATTGGCATTTGCCCCAGGTCGTTCGGTTTACACCAATAAGCCATCAGGGGTATGTCCCCACCACTATTAGGTGTCACGCCAATAACATGAACCTGGACAGGAAATGGCTGGTATAAGCAATAACCACCGATGTGATTGGCTTACACTCACGCCAACGCTCACATGCTGACACACGCTCACACTCACAAGCTGACACTCACTCTCACATACTATCTATTCCTAACACTGGAGTGGCTTATAAACTTATGAAGTATATAGTTTGAGGTCTGGGATCTGCCAATATGTGGCTAGTTTTCTGTTTCGGATAACATGACACATAATTTTAGTTTTTTTTTGTCTAGTTTCTCTTGAATGTAGATCAATATTAAAGTCTCCTGATGAGTCGCCTTTGGTGAGGACAATGAAACCCTTAAAAATGAGAGGCTTGAAGAGTGGGTGTGTATACATCACCTCACCCTATATACTGAACTGTGGGGTTCATGTTTTTTCTATTAGTCACCTACTGACTAACCTTCAGGGGGAGAATTATAGGTATAGTTTTACATTTGGAATTAATAAAGTTTAGTTTTATCCTTTTGTCAGCAAATGATAAGAGACAACCCATTTAAGAAAATTCAAATTTGGTTAAAACTATTCCAACATTATGAACATAAAAAAGGCTTCTCCACTATGTGACGTCTCTGATGTTTATTAACAGCTGATTTCCAAGTAAAATATTTCCCATATTAAGAAAATGAAAAAGGCTTCTCCTCTTTGTGACTGCTCTGATGTTTAACAAGAAGCGCTTTCTGGTTAAAACATTTCCCACATTCTGAACATGAAAAAGGCTTCTCCCCTGTGTGAGTTCTTTGGTTTTCATCAAGATTCCATTTCTGGCTGAAACATTTCGCACATTCTGAACAGGAAAATGGCTTCTCCCGTGTGGGTTCTTTGATGGCTATCAAGATCTATTTTCCGTTTAAAACATTTCCCACATTCTGAACATGAATGAATGCAGGGATTGAAGCTTGAGGAAGATAATTTGCATATTCCAGGTGCCTTCTAGGAAAAGCAAAGTCTCCATAAGCAAGAAGATCGATGGGTACAGTCGGGACCAGCTGCTTGGAAAGCATCGCCAAACCAGGGATTGAAGCTTGAGGAAGATAATTTGCATATTCCAGGTGCCTTCTGGGAAAAGCGAAGAGTCTCCCTAAGCAAGAAGATCGTTGGGTACAGTCGGGACCAGCTGCTTGGACAGCATCGCCAAACCAAGGATGGAAGCTTGAGGAAGATAATTTGCATATTCCAGGTGCCTTCTGGGAAAAGCGAAGAGTCTTCCTAAGCAAGAAGATTGTTGGGTACAGTCGGGACCAGCTGCTTGGAAAGCATCGCCAAACCAGGGATTGAAGCTTGAGGAAGATAATTTGCATATTCCAGGTGCCTTCTGGGAAAAGCGAAGAGTCTCCCTAAGCAAGAAGATCGTTGGGTACAGTCGGGACCAGTTGCTTGGAAAGAATCGCCAATTTTTGCCTCTAGGACATTATTGCAAGACAGCTTGGCTGATTGAGTAGATTACACAAGAAGGTTACACACAATAGATTGCACAAGAAGGAAGGCACACAGCAAGTCAGCAGGATCTAGGAGCAACATGGCAGATGTGAAAACCTACATGGTGAACTGCAACATGTGCTACATGTTCACAGATCAACCAGAAGAAGAATCCAACTTCACCTGCCAGAAGTGTAGACTAGTGGCCCTTTTAGAAGAAAAGGTGCGCAGTCTGGAAAAAAGAATTGCAACTTTGAAACTCAAAGAAAATGAAGACTTCCTAGACAGAACAGAAGCATCTCTACTGGTCACAGAAGGTGAAGAAAGTGTCAGAGAACCTCCAAAAGCAGACGAATGGGAGGATGTGACGAAAAGAAGCAAGAAGACCATAGAGACATCACCAACCACTCAACTGACAATCCGATACCAAGGCCTTGTGGAGGACGAAGATGGCACACCTAAGGATGAGGCACCACCAGCAAGCAAAGAAAAGGGCACACAGCAACACCCAGAAGTGACAACAAAAAGTACAGCGAAGAAGAGTGGTAGTGGTGGGAGACTCATTACTGAGAGGCACAGAGGCAGCCATCTGCAGACCGAACATAACTGCAAGAGAAGTATGCTGCCTCCCAGGTGCAAAGATCAAGGATGTGACTGATAGGATACCAAAGCTCATCAGTTCCAGGGGCGTCCACCCATTTCTTCTGATACATGTTGGCACCAATAAATTCATGGACTTCTGTGCGCTGCCAGATAAATTCACCAATCCAGTTTGTGAGAAAGATTAACCGTTTATTTCCCAACGCGTTTCAAAGTGTATAACACTTCTTCTTCAGGGGATGACATATATGATCAGATAGAACTGTCACAGATTATATACAACCAGGATTCAAAAATTGGCGCCAATGATCACGTCATCTAGTACAAATGTCAAAGATGACATGTGATCATTGGCGCCAATTTTTGAATCCTGGTTGTATATAATCTGTGACAGTTCTATCTGATCATATATTTCATCCCCTGAAGAAGTGGTATACACTTTGAAACACATTGGGAAATAAACGGTTAATCTTTCTCACAAACTGGATTAGTGAATTTATCTGGCAGCGCACAGAAGTCCATGAACTTATTCCATAATCTGAAGCTTTAAGCGGTCGCAGAGCTGACCTTTGGACGTGCAGCAAGCAGACTACTGATCCTACATGCCTGAACCTCTCCTGAAAAGGGTGAGTAAATTCTAATTTTTTCTTCTGGATATAACTCGGATAAGACCCTATTGCGCTATTTTGTTCCTTTAGTTTGATCACAATGTTGGCACCAATGACACGGCAAGGAAGGACCTACCGACAATCTGCAGGGACTTTGAAAAGTTGGGGAAGTAAGTAAAGGAACTGGATGCACAGGTAGTTTTTTCTTCTATCCTTCCAGTAGACTGGCATGGCACCAGATGGAACAGGATCCTTGATGCGAACTGGCTAAGACGATGGTGAAGACAACAAGGATTCGGATTCCTGGACCACGGAGTGAATTACCTGTACGACGGACTCCTCACCAGAGACGGACTACACCTCAACAAACTTGGGAAACACACATTCGCCAGAAGACTCACTACACTCACGTTAAACTAGAAGAAGAGGGGACGGGAAGAAAAACGTTAGACACAAACATGAAGCCAGAAATGATACTGATGAATGATGTGAGGTGCGGCAAAGAAGATCCAAGACAACATACTTGGAAGGAAGGTAAGAAAATTTCTAAAACAATCCACAGGGAGGAGATGGAAGAACTAGAAGTAGAAATATCTACAAGTAACTATGACATAGTGGGAATAACCGAGACATGGTTAGATGAAAGCTATGACCGGGCAGTTACCTTACAGGGTTACAGTCTGTTTAGAAAGGATCATAAAAATCGGAGAGGAGGAGGAAGGGTTTGTCTTTATGTAAAGTCTAAATTCGACTTTGAGGGAGGATATTCGCGAAGGGAATGAGGATGTCGAGTCCATATGGGTCGAAATACATGGAGGGAAAAATAGTAACAAAATTCTCATTGGGGTCTGTTACAAACCCCCAAATATAACAGAAATCATGGAAAGTTTACTACTAAGGCAGATAGATGAAGCTGCAACCCATGAGGTACTTGTTATGGGGGACTTTACCCGGATATTAACTGGGAAACTGAGACCTGCGAAACCCATAAAGGCGACAGGTTTCTGCTAATAGCCAAGAATAATTATCTTTCATAATTGGTTCAGAATCCAACCAGAGGAGCAGCACTTTACACCTAATACTATCTAACAGACCTGACAGAATAACAAATCTGCAGGAAATAGCGACCACAATATTGTACAGTGTCACTTGTCTTTCGCTAGGGGGACATGTCAGGGAGTCACAAAAACACTGAACTTTAGGAAGGCAAAGTCTGACCAGCTTAGAGATGCCCTTAATCTGGTGACTGGGACAATGTCCTCAGAAATAAGAATACACAAAATAAATGGGAAATGTTTAAGAATATCCTAAATAGGCACTGTAAGGCCTTTCACACTTCAGTTATTTGCATCAGTTACAATCCGCCAAAAAGGCGGAAAAGCGGATCCGTTCTCAACTGATGTGAACGGATGGCACAGGATCCGTTTTGAGACGGATCCTGAAAAACGCTGGCTGGGGAGAGAGAGAGAGAGAGAGAATTTTTTTTTTTGTCCGGCACCTAGACAGAATTTCGGGTTAAATAAGTGTCTGGAGGATCCGCTGGGAAAAAAAACGTTACAAGCTCCGTTTCGAAATCTTTGAGAATGGAAACGGACAGCAACATTATGGCGGATCCTCACAAAAACGGATGCAACGGACAGCAATCCGTCAGGATCCGCCACTAATGATATTCAATGGGGAAAAAAACGGATCCTCAAAAGAAAATTGCGGATCCGTTTTTTTCAAAACCTGGCGGATTGTGACTGATTGTAAAAAACTGAAGTGTGAAACAGGCCTAAGCGGTTTATACCTTGTGGGAATAAAAGGACAAGAAATAGGAAAAACCCAGTGTGGCTAAACAAAGAAGAGGAGCAATTACCAGTAAAAAGAAAGCATTTAAACTACTAAAGCAGGATGGCACAGTTGAAGCTCTAAAACACTATAGGGAGAAAAATACTTTATCTAAAAAACTAATTAAAGCTGCCAAAAAGGAAACAGAGAAGCACATTGCTAAGGAGAGTAAAACTAATCCCAATCTGTATCAACTACATCAATAGTAAAAAAATCAAAAGTGAAAGTGTAGGCCCATTAAAAAATTGTGAGGAAAGAATGGTTGTAGATGACGAGGAAAAAGGTAATATATTAAACACCTTCTTCTCCACGGTATTCAAGGTGGAAAATGAAATGCTAGGTAAAATGCCAAGAGACAAAGAAAACCCTATATTAAGGGTCACTAATCTAACCCAAGAAGAGGTGCGAAACCGGCTAAATAAGATTAAAATAGGGTCCGGATGGCATACACCCACGAGTACTAAGAGAACTAAGTAATGTAATAGATAAACCATTATTTCTTATATTTAAGGACTCTATAGCGACGGGGTTTTTCCACAGGACTGGCGGATAGCAAATGTGGTACCAATATTCAAAAAGGGCTCTAAAAGTGAACCTGGAAATTAAAGGCCAGTGAGTCTAACCTCTATTGTTGGTAAAATATTTGAAGGGTTTCTGAGGGATGTTATTCTGGATTATCTCAATGAGAATAACTGTTTAACTCCATATCAACATGGGTTTATGAGGAATCGCTAATGTCAAACCAATCTAATCAGTTTTTATGAAGAGGTAAGCTATAGGCTGGACGTGGTAGATCTTGATTTTCCAAAGCATTTGATACCGTGCCACACAAGAGGTTGGTACACAGAATGAGAATGCCTTAGTGATAGAAAGCAGAGGGGGGTTATAAATGGTATATTCTCTAACTGGGTTGCTGTGACCAGTGGGGTACCGCAGGGGTCGGTTTTGGGACCTATTCCAATCAACATATTTAGCAACGATCTGGTAGAAGGTTTACACAGTAAAATATCGATATTTGCAGATGATACAAAACTATGTAATGCCGTCAATACAAGAGAAGATCGTATTCTGCTACAGATGGATCTGGATAAGTTGGAAACTTGGGCCGAAAGGTGGCAGATGCGGTTTAACAATGATAAATGTAAGGTTATACACATGGGAAGAAGGAATCAATATCACCATTACACACTGAACGGTAAACCACTGGGTAAATCTGACATGGAGAAGGACTTGGGGATCCTAGTTAACGATAAACTTACCTGGAGCAGCCAGTGCCAGGCAGCGGCTGCCAAGGCAAACAGGATCATGGGGTGCGTTAAAAGAGGTCTGGATACACATGATGAGAGCATTATACTGCCTCTGTACAAATCCCTGGTTAGACCGCACATGGAGTACTGTGTACAGTTTTGGGCACCGGTGCTCAGGAAGGATATAATGGAACTAGAGCGAGTACAAAGGAGGGCAACAAAATTAATAAATGGGATGGGGGAACTACAATACCCAGAGAGATTAGCAAAATTAGGATTATTTAGTCTAGAAAAAAGACGACTGAGGGGTGATCTAATAACAATGTATAAATATATAAGGGGGCAATACAAATATCTCGCCCAGGATCTGTTTATACCAAGGAAGGTGACGGTCACAAGGGGGCATTCTCTGCCTCTGGAGGAGAGAAGGTTTTTCCACCAACATAGAAGAGGATTCTTTACTGTTAGGGCAGTGAGAATCTGGAATTCCCTGCCTGAGGAGGTAGTGATGGCGAACTCAGTCGAGGGGTTCAAGAGAGGCTTGGATGTCTTCCTGGAGCGTAACAATATTGTATCTTACAGTTATTAGGTTCTTTAGAAGGACGTAGATCTGGGGATTTATTATGACAGAATTCTATAGACTGAACTGGATGGACTAATGTCTTTTTTCGGCCTTACTAACTATGTTACTACGTAATATGGTTTCTCTCCTATGTGAGTTCGCTGGTGGCCAACAAAATGTGATTTACGTGCAAAACATTTCCCACATTCTGAACATGAAAAAGGTTTCTCCCCTGTGTGAGTTCTCTGGTGACTAATAAGATTCCCTTTGTGGTTAAAACATTTCCCACATTCTGAACAGGAAAACGGCTTCTCCCCTGTGTGAGTTCTCTGGTGGTTAACAAAATGTGATTTATATGCAAAATATCTCCCACATTCTGAACAGGAAAATGGCTTCTTTGATTCAGGAGCAGCTTGTTTTTCATTGCCTCTTTTGTGACTTTGATTTTTCTTAGTAGTCGGTAATGAATCAGAAGATGGGACCTGTTTCATAGGATCAGATGACAGATCTTTGCTGTGAATGGATGATGATATATCTGGAGTAATAGCTATCACTTCAGTTGTATCTTGTAGGATCTTAATATCATCAGATTTAAAAGTTGAAGATGTCAGCTGTCCCTCTGATCTCCTGGTGCAGTCATCTGTTAAGATGAAAAACATTTTTTTTTAATAAAACATCCTTGAGTTTTATATTTTTGAACATTTCTACTTAAACTGTCCATAAAAATGGCAAGCTATGTAAAAAAGTCTTTATTTATTTACCAAGACAATGACAGTTCACAGTCTAATAGAAAACCTTGCTGGATGAGCCAGTAGTGTGCGGTGTTCAACTGTTTGTTCATTCTGCCTCCCAAATATCAAATAAAAAGAAACCAATCAATGTTATGTAGGCGAAAATAATACCAATTCTCATCTCACAAAAAACAAGTCCCCACTCAGGTCCATCATCTGTCAATGGAAAAACAGAGGTTCCCACACTATTAGTGGCTCAAAGGCTGTTGAAAAGCAACAAGGTTTCTATAAACCAATCCAGCAAAATCCACTCTCACTTCGGAGTCTTGCAGTGTGCGCAAACAACATTTAGGATCCCTGTATTTAGCAATATTATAGTGAGAAGAACCCACTTAATTTGCGGTGTCTCCTGGAGCACAATCTGGGCACTATGTGCTGGGTAAGAAAATGGCAAATGTGTAATTTTCACTCTCCAACATCCACTAAGTGTTAATTTCCGGAAAATGGCTGTGGAGTCAAAATATTCACTCCTCCTACACACATGGTCAATGTTGTTGGTACCCTTCATTTGATGACAGAAAAACCCACAATGGTCACAGAAATAACTTGAATCAGACAAAGTAACAATAAATAAAAAATCTATGAAAATTAACAAATGAAAGTCAGACATTGCTTTTCAGCCAGGCTTCCACAGAATTAAAAAAAATAAATAAATAAAACTCATGAAATTGCCTTTACAGAAATTATGGTGCCCTTAACTTAACCACTTCATGACTGCCAACGATAGATAAATGTTGGCGCTAGCGCTGTTTGTCTACTGTTGGCAGTTTTATGCTCATCAGGACCCCCACGTATCTTATAACGATTCCGGCTCACATCGCTTCCTGTGACCCCCGCCCTCATCGACATCTGATTGGTTCAGGTCCTTATGACGTCAGCGTCACACCAGCCAATGAGACAAATCACTAGGAAAGTTTGTTGTAGCAGTGAACTTTCCCGGGTGATCTGTCTCATAAAAACGCTGTTTCTCCTCAGATCTCCGGTCAGTGAGAGATTAGAGGAGAAACAGTGTTACAAGTGCTGCTGGGAACAGCTGTGTCAGTCAGCGATTGTGCTATAAAGTAAAAAAAAGATAAGGCAGGTTAGGATTAGTGCTATAGTTAGGGTTAGTGTTAGGCTAAAGTTAGGGGTAGGGTAAAGAATTAGGCTTTTCTCAATTGTCTCCCCAATAATTTGGTCACATCAGTCATGTCAGAGTTTTCTATTTCCGGGAAAAAAAATGAAAATGAATAAAATGGCCCGTCAGTGTTATAGAGCAGAGGAGGCTTATGCACTTTCCTGTTCTGACAGTGAAGAAAGTGCAGTGTCAGATGGTGATGTGGATTTCGAGGGCTTTAATAGCAGCGACAGTGATAGCTCAGAAATGAGCAGTGATTCTGGTCCATCCTCACACACAAGGACCAGTACAACAAGGAGGACAAATAGCGCTTCTGGAGAAATGTCTCCAACTCAGGGAACAATGCCCAGTACTAGCGCTGTCCCTAGTGCTCGTGAATTGGCGCACACCAATGTCCAAGGGGCTTTGCCTCTTGATGTAGCATTTCCCAGATGGGAGGCTTCGGATTCGGCTCCTCCATTCATCCCTCATTTCAATGCCATTCCTGATATAAATGTGGAGGTGGAAAATTTTGGACTAATTATATTTATTAGTTGTGACAGATACAGTTGTGGCCAAAAGTATTGACACCCCTGCTATTCTGTCAGATAATACTCAGTTTCTTCCTGAAAATGATTGCAAACACAAATTCTTTGGTATATCATCTTCATTTAATTTGTCTTAAATGAAAAAACACAAAAAGAATTGTCCTAAAGCCAAATTGGATATACTTCCACACCTAACATAAAAAAGAGGGTGGACAAAAGTATTGGCACTGTTCAAAAAATCATGTGATGCTTCTCTAATTTGTGTAATTAACAGCACCTGTAACTTACCTGTGGCACCTAACAGGTGTTGGCAATAACTAAATCACACTTGCAGCCAGCTGACATGGATTAAAGTTGACTCAACCTCTGTCCTGTGACCTTGTGTGTACCACATTGAGCATGGAGAAAAGAAAGAAGACCAAAGGACTGTCTGAGGACTTGAGAAACCAAATTGTGAGGAAGCATGAGCAATCTCAAGGCTACAAGTCCATCTCCAAAGACCTGAATGTTCCTGTGTCTACCGTGCGCAGTGTCATCAAGAAGTTTAAAGCCCATGGCACTGTGGCTAACCTCCCTAGATGTGGACGGAAAAGAAAAATTGACAAGAGATTTCAACGCAAGATTGTGTGGATGTTGGATAAAGAACCTCGACTAACATCCAAACAAGTTCAAGCTGCCCTGCAGTCCAAGGGTACAGCAGTGTCAACCCGTACTATCCGTCGGCGTCTGAATGAAAAGGGACTGTGTTGTGAGTTCATTTTCCCCTTCACTACTGAGGCCCGATGAACTCCCTCTTCTGGTAAGGAAAGGTAGTGAGCCTGATTATCAGCCACCTGAGCCTAATGATGATGACTGGCTGAGTGGAGTTACGGACTGGATATAAGGCTGCCGACGCCCTTCTGCCCTGCGGGTGATTTCTCTGTGGGATCCTTGGAGACCAGTCTGAATTCCTGCTCTTCTAAAGCTAAGTTTTTCTGCTCTGCTTTTTGCATTTGTGCTTTGACTTTGTTTGCTTTGTTTTTCTGGACTTCTGCCATTCCCTGCTGGGGTGAGCTGAATTCCTTTAGCTCTGTCTTCTGAAAATACCTGAGTGCTGATATAGTTTTTGAAGCCTAGCTGCTTCAGGGTCTTTTTCCATATCAGCTGTTGGCTTATGTCTTTGATAGGATTTTGGCAGATTGCAGACAGCAACCTTCCTTTCCTGTCCTGTTTACTTTAGCTTGGGCCCCATCGTTTGCTCAGCCTATCTTTCTATCTGTGTGAGTGTTTTTTCATCTTGCTTCACCATCATTATATGTTGGGGGCTGCCTTTTACTTTGGGGTCTGCTCTGGGGCAGTTTAGATTTCCTTTTCTGTCTTTAGGCTATTTAGCTCTCCGGCTGTGATAGAGGGGTCTAGGGCACCGTAGGAACCCCCCACGGCTACTGCTAGTTGTGTTGATAGGTTCAGGGGTCTGCAATCTGATAGTTGCCAACTTCTCTGGTTTTCTGGACGTAGCTTCTATTTTTGTGTCTGCTTCCTACGGTGACTCATTCATAACAGGACTGTATGGTAGGAGACCCAGGAAGACCCCACTTCTTACCCCGAGACATAAAAAAGCCAGGCTGGAGTTTGCCAAAACTTACCTGAAAAAGGCTAAAACATTTTGGAAGAATGTTCTCTGGTCAGATGATACAAAAGTAGAGCTTTTTGGGCAAAGGCATCAACATAGAGTTTACAGGAGAAAAAAGAGGCATTCAAAGAAAAAACACGGTCCCTACAGTCAAACATGACGGAGGTTCCCTGATGTTTTGGGGTTGCTTTGCTGCCTCTGGCACTGGGCTGCTTGACTGTGTGCATGGCATTATGAAGTCTGAAGACTACCAACAAATTTTGCAGCATAATGTAGGGCCCAGTGTGAGAAAGCTGGGTCTCCCTCAGAGGTCATGGGTCTGCCAGCAGGACAATGACCCAAAACACACTTCAAAAAGCACTAGAAAATGGTTTGAGAGAAAGCACTGGAGAATTCTAAGGTGGCCAGCAATGAGTCCAGACCTGAATCCCATAGAACACCTGTGGAGAGATCTAAAAATGGCAGTTTGGAGAAGGCACCCTTCAAATATCAGGGACCTGGAGCAGTTTGCCAAAGAAGAATGGTCTAAAATTCCAGCAGAGCATTGTAAGAAACTCATTGATGGTTACCGGAAGCGGTTGGTCGCAGTTATTTGGCTAAAGGTTGTGCAACCAAGTATAATGCTGAGGGTGCCAATACTTTTGTCTGGCCCATTTTTGGAATTGTGTGTGAAATGATCAAAGTTTTGCTTTTTGCTTCATTCTCTTTTGTGTTTTTTCATTTAAGACAAATTAAATGAAGATAATAAAACCAAAGAATTTGTGTTTGCAATCATTTTCAGGAAGAAACTGAGTATTATCTGGCAGAATTGCAGGGGTGTCAATACTTTTGGCCACAACTGTAGCTTGCTAGAGCATATTGTCCTACAAACAATTTTATATGCGTCCCAATTCATCAGCCAGAATCCACGATCCTATTATGCTAGGTCAAATTTATGGACACAAACTAATGTCCTAGAAAAGAAACAGCTTTTCACATTTATGAGGGGAAACACAGCCAACTAAACCCACCAGGATGCCCTACTTATCTGGGGACATCGGGAAAAATGGTTTTGAGCCTTTTTTTTTTTTTTTTTTACAAAAAGGCTACAATCTATATGTTGACAACTACTACACCAGCATACCTCTATTTAAAAGTCTGGTTGAACATAACATAGGGGCTTGTGGGACCATTCGCAAAAACCGTCAGGGGTTTCCACAATCATTGGTCAGCAAAAAGTTCCGAAAGGGGCAGTCAGGGGCTTTACACAATGGAGAGCTGCTTGCCCTTAATATTAAGGATAAATAAAATATTTTTATCCTGAGCTCGATCCACACAGATGCCACAAGGGCCACTGCAGACCAACAGGGATCCACTACTCCAAAACCTGTGTCTGTCATTGACTACAACAAATATATGGGGGTGTGGACCTTGCAGATCAGGTTCTACAGTCATACCAGGTGTCAAGAAAATCATATATCTGGTATAAAAAGATAGTCATGTATTTGTTTCAGGTGGCCACATATAATTCTTTTGTGTTATACAAAAAAGCCAGAAATGCAGATACTTTCCTTGATTATCAGGAAAAGGTCACTGAAAATCTTGTTTTTGACAATGTTGTCTGCCTCCTACGGTGACTCATTCATAACAGAATCACCCGCCACACCACTGATCCTAGGGTACTCAATAGCAGGAAAGAATTGCAGAAAAAAAAAAAAAAAAAGTGTGTATATTTTTTCCTCTATATCTCTGAGGCCGTAGGGGGAATTTTCTTTTTCTCTCAATGGAGATAAAGCAATTGTCTGATCGTGTGGAGCAGCTCGCTGCGGAAGTGCGGGGAATTTCCGCCTACCTTGCTCATTCACATGCTGCTGAACCAAAGATTCCTACACCTGATATATTTTTTGGGGATCGGTCTAAATTTTTGAATTTCAAAAATAATTGTAAATTATTTTTTGCCTTGAAGCCTAACTCGTCAGGGAGCTCCGCGCAGCAGGTTAAAATTGTCATCTCTTTGCTGCGTGGCGATCCCCAGGATTGGGCGTTTTCTTTGAAACCAGATGATCCTATTCTGACTAATGTGAACGCATTTTTTCAAGCTTTGGGGTTGTCGGTGTGCCTTTAGTGAGGCTCCGGTGTTTTCCACCTCTCCTCAGTCGCATGATGTTCCTGATTATTTGGCGGACTTTTATGATGTATTTAGTGACAATGAGTCTGCGTCTCTGCCTCCACATAGAAGTTATGACTGTGCAATTGAACTGAGCCCGGGGGGTGTAAATTTCCCAAGGGTCGGATCTTCAATTTATCTGTACCCGAGCACGAGGCTATGCGATCCTATATTAAGGAGGCATTGGAGAAGGGTCATATTAGACCATCCTCGTCACCCTTAGGTGCCGGGTTTTTTTTTGTAGCCAAAAAGGATGGATCATTAAGACCTTGTATTAATTATCGTGCCCTCAACAAAATTACTGTTAAATATCAGTATCCGTTACCCCTGATTTCGGATCTATTCTCTAGAGTTAAAGGTGATGCTGGTTTACCAAGCTTGACCTCAGGGGGGCGTATAATCTTATTCGCATTAAGCATGGGGATGAATGGAAGACGGCGTTTAATACTCCGGAGGGACATTTTGAGTACCTGGTGATGCCTTTTGGGCTCACTAATGCCCCTTCTGTCTTCCAGTGCTTCATGAAAGATATTTTCCGAGATTTTGTCGATAAATTTTTGATTATCTATCTGGATGATATTTTGATCTTCTCCAAGGATTGGGATTCTCATGTGGAACATATTCGGACTGTGTTCCGGATCTTGAGGGAGAATTCCCTGTATGTCAAAGGATCTAAATGCCTTTTTGGAGTACAGAGGATTTCTTTTTTGGGATTTATTTTGTCCCCGTCAACTATTGAAATGGACCCGGCCAAGGTACAGGCCATTTACAATTGGGTTCAGCCCACTTCTTTGAAGGCCCTCCAGAAGTTTTTGGGTTTTGCTAATTTTTATCAGAAATTTATAGCAAAATTTTCTAGTATTGCCAAGCCATTGACTGATTTGACTAAGAAGGGTGCTGATGTGTTAAATTGGTCTCCGGAGGCTGTTTCTTCCTTTCAGGAGCTGAAGCGAAGATTCACCTCCGCCCCGGTTTTGCGGCAACCTGATGTCTCACTTCCGTTCCAGGTAGAGGTGGATGCTTCTGAGATTGGTGCAGGAGCTGTTTTGTCCCAAAAGGATCCTGTAACATCTAAAATGAATCCCTGTGCTTTCTTTTCCCGAAAGTTCTCTCCATCTGAACGTAACTATGATGTGGAGAATCGGGAACTGTTGGCCATGAAATGGGCATTTGAGGAGTGGAGACATTGGTTGGAGGGAGCTAAGCATCAAGTCGTGGTCCTCACTGACCACAAGAATTTAATTTACCTAGAGTCGGCTAAGCGCTTGAACCCTAGACAGGCTAGGTGGGCCTTGTTTTTTACACGTTTTGATTTTGTGGTTTCTTTTCTTCCTGGAACTAAGAATGTCAAGGCTGACGCCCTCTCTAGGAGCTTCTTTGCTGATTCTCCTGTGGTGACCAAGCCTGCTACCATCTTAGGCGAAGGGGTAGTTCTTTCTGCCATCTCGCCCGATTTGAGACATGCTCTGGAAGAGTTCCAGGAGGACAAACCTGAGCGTTGTCCCTGTGGAAAGTTGTATGTTCCTGACCAGTGGAAGAAGAGAGTGATGTCTGAAGTTCATTGCTCTGCTTTGGCTGGTCATCCAGGTATTTTTGGTACTAGAGATCTGGTGAGTCGGTCCTTTTGGTGGCCCTCCTTGTCTCGTGATGTCAGGAATTTTGTGCAGTCCTGTGAGACGTGCTCCCGGTCTAAATCGTGTTCTCGCTCTAGTGGGTTGTTGATGCCTTTGCCTGTCCCCAAGAGGCCATGGACCTATATTTCAATGGATTTCATCTCTGATATGCCTGTCTCTCAAAGGATGACTGTTATTTGGGTGATTTGTGATAGGTTCTCTAAGATGGTTCATCTTGTACCACTCCCTAAGTTGCCGTCTTCCTCTGAGTTGGTGCCCCTGTTTTTTCAACAGGTGGTTCGCTTGCACGGGATTCCTGAGAACATTGTATCTGACAGAGGAGTTCAGTTTGTGTCTAGATTTTGGAGAACTTTCTGTTCCAAGCTGGGAATTCAGTTGTCCTTCTCCTCTGCTTTTCACCCTCAGACCAATGGGCAGACAGAGAGAACAAACCAGACCTTGGAGTCATATTTGAGATGCTTTATTTCCGCTGATCAGGATGATTGGGTTTCATTTTTGCCCTTGGCCGAATTTGCTTTAAATAATAGAGCTAGTTCTGCCACTTTGATGTCACCTTTTTTTTGTAACTTTGGGTTTCATCCTCGATTCTCTTCAGGGCAGGTGGAGCCCTCTGCCTGCCCAGGTGTTGACACTGTGGTGGAGAGAATGCACCAGATCTGGGACCAAGTGGTAGATAAGTTTTCTCTCTCCCAGGAAAAGGCCCAGCGGTTTTCCAACCGACATAGGACCATTGGTCCCCAGTTTAAGGTTGGTGATATGGTGTGGTTATCATCAAAAAATATTGCTATGAAGGTGGCTTCTCCTAAGTTTAAGCCTAGATTTATTGGACCTTACAAGATTTTGGAGATTATTAATCCGGTCTCTTTTCGTTTGGCTCTTCCTGTCACATTTAAAATCCATAATGTGTTTCATAAGTCCTTGTTGAAGAGGTTTGTTGAACCTGTTGTTCCGGGGGTGGCACCTCCAGACCCTGTATTGGTTGAAGGTAACATGGAATATGAGGTAGAGAAAGTACTGGATTCCCGTCTGGCTAGACGGAGACTCCAGTATTTGGTTAAGTGGAAGGGTTATGGTCAGGAGGATAATTCCTGGGTCTCTGCCTCTGATATTCATGCCAAAAGATTGGTGCGTGCCTTTCATCGGGCTCACCCTGATCGCCCTGGTGGCGTGGTTGAGGGTTCGGTGACCCCTCCTCAAGGGGGAGGTACTGTTGTGAGTTCATTTTCCCCTTCACTACTGAGGCCAGATAAACTCCCTCTTCTGGTAAGGAAAGGTAGTGAGCCTGATCATCAGCCACCTGAGCCTAATGATGATGACTGGCTGAGTGGAGTTACGGACTGGATATAAGGCTGCCGACGCCCTTCTGCCCTGCGGGTGATTTCTCTGTGGGATCCTTGGAGACCAGTCTGAATTCCTGCCCTTCTAAAGCTAAGTTTTTCTGCTCTGCTTTTTGCATTTGTGCTTTGACTTTGTTTGCTTTGTTTTTCTGGACTTCTGCCATTCCCTGCTGGGGTGAGCTGAATTCCTTTAGCTCTGTCTTCTGAAAATACCTGAGTGCTCATATAGTTTTTGAAGCCTAGCTGCTTCAGGGTCTTTTTCCATATCAGCTGTTGGCTTATGTCTTTGATAGGGTTTTGGCAGATTGCAGACAGCAACCTTCCTTTCCTGTCCTGTTTAGTTTAGCTTGGGCCCCATCGTTTGCTCAGCCTATCTTTCTATCTGTGTGAGTGTTTTTTCATCTTGCTTCACCGTCATTATATGTTGGGGGCTGCCTTTTACTTTGGGGTCTGCTCTGGGGCAGTTTAGATTTCCTTTTCTGTCTTTAGGCTATTTAGCTCTCCGGCTGTGATAGAGGGGTCTAGGGCACCGTAGGAACCCCCCACGGCTACTGCTAGCTGTGTTGATAGGTTCAGAGGTCTGCAATCTGATAGTTGCCAACTTCTCTGGTTTTCTGGACGTAGCTTCTATTTTTGTGTCTGCCTCCTACGGTGACTCATTCATAACAGGACTGTATGGTAGGAGACCAAGGAAGACCCCACTTCTTACCCCGAGACATAAAAAAGCCAGGCTGGAGTTTGCCAAAACTTACCCGAAAAAGGCTAAAACATTTTGGAAGAATGTTCTCTGGTCAGATGAGACAAAAGTAGAGCTTTTTGGGCAAAGGTATCAACATAGAGTTTACAGGAGAAAAAAGAGGCATTCAAAGAAAAAAACACGGTCCCTACAGTCAAACATGGCAGAGGTTCCCTGATGTTTTGGGGTTGCTTTGCTGCCTCTGGCACTGGGCTGCTTGACTGTGTGCATGGCATTATGAAGTCTGAAGACTACCAACAAATTTTGCAGCATAATGTAGGGCCCAGTGTGAGAAAGCTGGGTCTCCCTCAGAGGTCATGGGTCTGCCAGCAGGACAATGACCCAAAACACACTTCAAAAAGCACTAGAAAATGGTTTGAGAGAAAGCACTGGAGACTTCTAAGGTGGCCAGCAATGAGTCCAGACCTGAATCCCATAGAACACCTGTGGAGAGATCTAAAAATGGCAGTTTGGAGAAGGCACCCTTCAAATATCAGGGACCTGGAGCAGTTTGCCAAAGAAGAATGGTCTAAAATTCCAGCAGAGCATTGTAAGAAACTCATTGATGGTTACCGGAAGCGGTTGGTCGCAGTTATTTTGGCTAAAGGTTGTGCAACCAAGTATAATGCTGAGGGTGCCAATACTTTTGTATGGCCCATTTTTGGAGTTGTGTGTGAAATGATCAAAGTTTTGCTTTTTGCTTCATTCTCTTTTGTGTTTTTTCATTTAAGACAAATTAAATGAAGATAATAATACCAAAGAATTTGTGTTTGCAATCATTTTCAGGAAGAAACTGAGTATTATCTGACAGAATTGCAGGGGTGTCAATACTTTTGGCCACAACTGTAGCTTGCTAGAGCATATTGTCCTACAAACAATTTTATATGCGTCCCAATTTATCAGCCAGAATCCACGATCCTATTATGCTAGGTCAAATTTATGGACACAAACTAATGTCCTAGAAAAGAAACAGCTTTTCACATTTATGAGGGGATAGACAGCCAACTAAACCCACCAGGATGCCCTACTTATCTGGGGACATCGGGAAAAATGGTTTTGAGCCTTTTTTTTTTTACAAAAAGGCTACAATCTGTATGTTGACAACTACTACACCAGCATACCCCTATTTAAAAGTCTGGTTGACCATAACATAGGGGCTTGTGGGACCATTCGCAAAAACCGTCAGGGGTTTCCACAATCATTGGTCAAAGAACATTTCCGAATGGGGCAGTCAGGGGCTTTACACAATGGAGAGCTGCTTGCCCTTAATATTAAGGATAAATAAAATATTTTTATCCTGAGCTCGATCCACACAGATGCCACAAGGGCCACTGCAGACCAACAGGGATCCACTACTCCAAAACCTGTGTCTGTCATTGACTACAACAAATATATGGGGTGTGGACCTTGCAGATCAGGTTCTACAGCCATACCAGGTATCAAGAAAATCATAGATCTGGTATAACAAGTTAGTCATGTATTTGTTTCAGGTGGCCACATATAATTCTTTTGTGTTATACAAAAAAGCCGGAAATGCAGACACTTTCCTTGATTATCAGGAAAAGGTCACTGAAAATCTTGTTTTTGAAAATTTTGTCCCCACCAATCCTTTAGAATGTGAAGATGTGAGAAGACTCACTGAGCGACATTTTATTGCACTCATCCCAGTAACTGAAACAAGAAAGAACCCCCAGAGAAGATGTCGTGTATGTTCCTAGAGAGGAATGAGGCATGATCCCCGCTATTATTACCCACAATGCCCATCACTGCCAGCCTTATGTCTCCATGACGGCTTTACAATCTTCCACACAGAACCACGTTTTTGAACTGTTTTGACATTCAAGCATTTGGATTATTTAGTGACAGACACATTTGAGTAGAGCTGACGTAACAATTTCCGGGGGTAGGTGGGGGGAGGTCTCCAGAGACACAAGCTGGGCACAATATATTGGGCACTACAATGACATTTTTGCAATTTTTGCTCTGAAACTACAAGTTTCTGGAAATCATCCATGTAGTGAAAATGGTCACTATATCCATAGATGAATTCCCAGAGGGGTGTCACTTCCAAAATGGGGTCACTTCAGGGAGGATTCTGTTGTTCTGGCACTTAGCGCCTCTCCAAAGTGCCACAACAGCAGAATCCCCCCTGAAGTGACCCCATTTTGGAAATGACACCCCTCTGGGAATTGGAAATGACATCCCTCTGCGAATTCATCTATGGGTGTAGTGACCATTTACCTATCTACCTATTTTCCAATGTAAAATCTGGGGTTAAAACAACATTTATTCGTAAAAATATACCATATTTTTCGGACTATAAGACGCACTTTTTCCCAAGAAATTTTTGGGGGAAATGGGGGTGCGTCTTATAGTCGGAATATACTTACAAATGCTGCTGCGGCGGTGGTGCTATTTGGAGGGCTCCGCCAGCATTTTGTCAAAGTCCGGAGACCCCCGCAGTTCCATTGCTGTGATGCAGTGGTCTCCACAAAAATGGCCGCTGTGGGCGGCGCATGCTCAGATTCAGATCTTGGCCACGTGGTGGTGTATAGGAATGCAATATAGCGAATTATAGGGAGAGAATAGCTAATTTCTGGATATAAAGTACTGTACCATTAAATGGCCTTGGCACCCCGACGTGCGTTTCGTGTTTAGCTTTTTCCAAGGGGCTCTCCAAATGTGACATGGCAACCGCTAATTATTCCAGTATATTTTACATTCAAAAAGTCAAATGGCACGCCTTCCTTCCGAACCCTGCCGTGTGCCTAAACAGTATATTTCCCCGACATACGGGGTATCGGCATGCTCAGGAGAAATTGGAAAACAAAATGTATCATCCATTTTCTCCTGTTACGCTTGCAAAAGTAAAAAAAAAAATAGGTGTAAAGGAAAATTTTTATTATAGAAAAGAAAATGTTTATTTTTTCCTTCCACATTCCATTCATTCCTGTGAAGCAACTGAAGGGTTAATAAACTTCTTGAATGTGGTTTTGAGCTCCTTGAGGGGTGCAGTTTTTACAATGGTGTCACTTTTGGGTATTTTCGGTCATATTGACCCCCAAACTCACTTCAAATGTGAGGTGGTGCCTAAAAAAATGGTTTTGTAAATTTCGTTGTAAAAATGAGAAATCGCTGTTTAACTTTTAACCCTTATAACTTCCTAACAAAAAAAATTGATACAGATGCTACTGTGCAGGCGCCGCCATCGCCGATGATATTTTGCTGGATGTAATTTCTTTCTAAGCCTCACAATAGCCACAATATTATAGGCATTATCACCAATAATATCAATGCTATTATATGCATTATGTAATAATGGGGGCAGGTCAGTGAGGGGTCAGCGACCTGTCATAAGCCAATACAGATGAATATGTAATCAGAGCACCACATAAAGCCCCGCCCACAGCCCCACCCACAGCCCCGCCCCAGAGCACGAGAATCTCATTAACTGAAAACTACTAATACAGATTACACAACAGTAAACCAGAGTTGCCCTCATTTATGGTGGACCATTGGAGCTACTATGAATCCTGACCAGAAGATTAGAGGAAATAATATTGCTCCCCATTTCAGGAGAGATTGTGCAGTAATCTGAATTCCTTAGGATCGAAAACAATGTAATTGGTTGTAAGTTCTATAGAAAAGGGATTTCACTGCCCAAAGTCATTTGAACAGTTTTGGGTGGAGGAGAATGTTGTGGTCTAGAGGCAAAATGGGGATCATGGTAATACGGCCGGACTACACCACCGATAAAGCAGCCACAGCCGGTGACTGAGAGGAATCTGTGACTTCTCTGCATTCAGTGGTTACTACTCACCTGGGTAGTCATATGTGGGAATCTCCTCTTTACACCACTCATCACCCCTCACATATGTCTCTGTAGTATTAATATGGGACAGATCTTCACCCTGAAACAAATATTGTAAAAGTCACTGACAGATGGAGAAGTCCCATCTATGATCAGCTCTAATCCTGCCATCTCCACCGTTCTCATTACACAAGTATAAAACACATAATACTGGTGGATAAAACAAGACTGAGCACAAGACCTTCACAGCCGTCTACACATCATAGGGGAGATCTCCTGACACCTTCTCTCCATCTACCTGATGATGCTGAGGAGCACTGGGATCTTCTTGGTTACAGTCCTGTGGAAGAAGAGGACGGGGACATCTCTCTGGTGTTGTCCTCTTACTGGATAGATCTGGAGGAAACACATACAGGGACTGAATTCATTCTCTACATACAGATAATTATAGGCCGTGTGTATTTAGTCCTGTCTATTACCTGGAGATGTGAGGGGCTGGGGAACCTCCATTATGACGTTCTTGTACAGATCTCTGTGTCCTTCTAAATACTCCCACTCCTCCATGGAGAAATAGACAGCGACATCCTGACACCTTATAGGAACCTGACACATACAATGATACCGTCATCCCCCCGATCCCTTCATAGTGTTACTGTATAATGTCCCAGCATTCCCAGCAGTGTCACCTCTCCAGTCAGCAGCTCAATCATCTTGTAGGTGAGTTCTAGGATCTTCTGGTCATTGATGTCCTCATGGATCAGGGGGTGAGGTGGAGGCCCCGTGATTGGGCTCAGGGGTCTTCCCCATCCCTCAGACACAGGGTCCTGACAGCGATCACTAGAGGTCTTCTTCACCACTGTGTAATCCTGGTTATGGAGAGACACATTAATAAATCTCACTACAGACATTTCCAGAGTCCTCACCTCTCCAGTTCTGTCCATCTGTTATTCCCATAGATAAGAATGATGTAATGTGACGTCATCAGAATCTCTCACCTCTCCAGTGAGACGGAAGAGGATCTCTAGGGTGAGGTGTAACATCCTCTCCGCCATCTTGTCTCTGTCCATATCCATCCTTGATGGGTAAATCAGGAAAATTCTCTTTTGTAGAAGATCTTCACTGAGAGGATCCGATATTGTAGAGACCTGAATAAGAAGAAGATGATCCGATGTAACATCATAAGAATCCTGTGTAATAATACAATTACTGGAGAGAATAAGGGAAACATATGAGGAGATTTATTATTTTACATATATGTCTCTGTAGTATTAATATGGGTCAGATCTTCACCCTGAAACAAATATTGTAAAAGTCACAGACAGATGGAGAAGTCCCATCTGTGATCAGCTCTAATCCTGCCATCTCCACTGTTGTCATTACACAAGTATAAAACACTAGCTTAAGAGCCCGGCGCTGCCCGGACATAGTAACTAAGTACAGTTAGTTATAACAAATTATAACGATTATATCTATCTCTACATATAAAGCTGAGTGTATAGCCCCGCCCACTCCGCATAGCCACATTCACGTTAATATCCCACATCATCCCATCAGCCAGAGCCACCGGACTACTACCCCTAATATCCCACATCATCCCGTCAGCCAGAGCCACCGGACTACTACCCCTAATATCCCACATCATCCCATCAGCCAGAGCCACCGGACTACTACCCCTAATATCCCACATCATCCCGTCAGCCAGAACCACCGGACTACTACCCCTAGTATTCACATCATCCCGTCAGCCAGAGTCACCGGACTACTATCCCTAATATCCCACATCATCCCGTCAGCCAGAGCCACCGGACTACTACCCCTAATATCCCACATCATCCCATCAGCCAGAGCCACCAGACTACTACCACTAATATCCCACATCATCCCGTCAGCCAGAACCACCGGACTACTACCCCTAGTATCCCACATCATCCCGTCAGCCAGAGCCACCGGACTACTACCCCTAATATCCCACATCATCCCGTCAGCCAGAGTCACCGGACTACTACCCCTAATATCCCACATCATCCCATCAGCCAGAGCCACCGGACTACTACCCCTAATATCCCACATCATCCCATCAGCCAGAGCCACCAGACTACTACCCCTAATATCCCACATCATCCCGTCAGCCAGAACCACCGGACTACTACCCCTAATATCCCACATCATCCCGTCAGCCAGAGCCACCAGACTACTACCACTAATATCCCACATCATCCCGTCAGCCAGAACCACCGGACTACTACCCCTAGTATCCCACATCATCCCGTCAGCCAGAGCCACCGGACTACTACCCCTAATATCCCACATCATCCCGTCAGCCAGAGCCACCGGACTACTACCCCTAATATCCCACATCATCCCATCAGCCAGAGCCACCGGACTGCTACCCCTAATATCCCACATCAGCCAGAGCTACCGGACTACTACCCCTAATATCCCACATCATCCCATCAGCCAGAGCCACCGGACTACTACCCCTAATATCCCACATCATCCCGTCAGCCAGAACCACCGGACTACTACCTCTAGTATCCCACATCATCCCGTCAGCCAGAGCTACCGGACTACTACCCCTAATATCCCACATCATCCCATCAGCCAGAGCCACCGGACTACTACCCCTAATATCCCACATCATCCCATCAGCCAGAGCCACCGGACTACTACCTCTAATATCCCACATCATCCCGTCAGCCAGAGCCACCGGACTACTACCCCTAATATCCCACATCATCCCGTCAGCCAGAGCCACTGGACTACTACCCCTAATATCCCACATCATCCCGTCAGCCAGAGCCACCGGACTACTACCCCTAATATCCCACATCATCCTGTCAGCCAGAGCCACCGGACTACTACCCCTAATATCCCACATCATCTCATCAGCCAGAGACACCGGACTACTACCCATAATATCCCACATCATCCCATCAGCCAGAGCCACCGGACTACTACCCCTAATATCCCACATCATCCCGTCAGCCAGAGCCACCGGACTACTACCCCTAATATCCCACACCATCTCATCAGCCAGAGCCACCGGACTACTACCCCTAATATCCCACATCATCCCATCAGCCAGAGCCACCGGACTACTACCCCTAATATCCCACATCATCCCGTCAGCCAGAGCCACCGGACTACTACCCTGATATCCCACATCATCCCATCAGCCAGAGCCACCGGACTACTACCCCTAATATCCCACATCATCCCGTCAGCCAGAGCCACCGGACTACTACCCCTAATATCCCACATCATCCCGTCAGCCAGAGCCACCGGACTACTACCCCTAATATCCCACATCATCCCATCAGCCAGAGCCACCGGACTACTACCCCTAATATCCCACATCATCCCGTCAGCCAGAGCCACCGGACTACTACCACTAATATCCCACATCATCCCGTCAGCCAGAGCCACCGGACTACTACCCTAATATCCCACATCATCCCATCAGCCAGAGCCACCGGACTACTACCCCTAATATTCCACATCATCCCGTCAGCCAGAGCCACCGGACTACTACCCCTAATATCCCACATCATCCAGTCAGCCAGAGCCACCGGACTACTACCCTAATATCCCACATCATCCCATCAGCCAGAGCCACCGGACTACTCCCCCTAATATCCCACATCATCCCATCAGCCAGAGCCACCGGACTACTACCACTAATATCCCACATCATCCAGTCAGCCAGAGCCACCGGACTACTACCCCTAATATCCCACATCATCTCGTCAGCCAGAGCCACCGGACTACTCCCCTAATATCCCACATCATCCCATCAGCCAGAGCCACCGGACTACTACCCCTAATATCCCACATCATCCCATCAGCCAGAGCCACCGGACTACTACCCCTAATATTCCACATCATCCCGTCAGCCAGAGCCACCGGACTACTACCCCTAATATCCCACATCATCCAGTCAGCCAGAGCCACCGGACTACTACCCTAATATCCCACATCATCCCATCAGCCAGAGCCACCGGACTGCTACCCCTAATATCCCACATCATCCCGTCAGTCAGAGCCGCCGGACTACTACCCCTAATATCCCACATCATCCCATCAGCCAGAGCCACCGGACTACTACCACTAATATCCCACATCATCCCATCAGCCAGAGCCACCGGACTACTACCACTAATATCCCACATCATCCAGTCAGCCAGAACCACCGGACTACTCCCCCTAATATCCCACATCATCCCATCAGCCAGAGCCACCGGACTACTACCACTAATATCCCACATCATCCAGTCAGCCAGAACCACCGGACTACTACCACTAATATCCCACATCATCCAGTCAGCCAGAGCCACCGGACTACTCCCCCTAATATCCCACATCATCCCATCAGCCAGAGCCACCGGACTACTACCACTAATATCCCACATCATCCCATCAGCCAGAGCCACCGGACTACTACCACTAATATCCCACATCATCCAGTCAGCCAGAACCACCGGACTACTACCCTAATATCCCACATCATCCCATCAGCCAGAGCCACCGGACTACTACCTCTAATATCCCACATCATCCCATCAGCCAGAGCCACCGGACTACTACCACTAATATCCCACATCATCCAGTCAGCCAGAGCCACCGGACTACTCCCCCTAATATCCCACATCATCCCATCAGCCAGAGCCACCGGACTACTACCACTAATATCCCACATCATCCAGTCAGCCAGAACCACCGGACTACTACCACTAATATCCCACATCATCCCATCATCCTGGCGTCAGAACCAAAGCTCAGAGTGGATTTTCCCTGACTTCCATACCAATGATCCCTTTAATAGAACCCTGTGTCAGAATGAGAGCGCTGAGGGATTTGCCCTAACTCCCATACAGGAGATCCCTTTAAGAGAAGACTGGGGTCAGAACCAAAGCGCTGCATGGATTTGCCATGACTTCCATACCGGGGATCCCTTTAAGAGAGGCCTGGGGTCAGTATCAAAGCGCAGAGTGGATTTTCCCTGACTTCCATACCGGGGATCCCTTTAATAGAACCCTGAGGTCAGAATCAGAGCGCTTAGGGATTTGCCCTGACTTCCATACAGGAGATCTCTTTAAGAGAGCCTGGGGTCAGTACCAGAGCATTTGAAGGCATTTGCCCTGACGTCCATACCGGAGATCCCTTTAAGAGAGGCCTGGGTTCAAAACCGAAGCGCTGGATGGATTTGCCCTAACTTCCATACCAATGATCCCTTTAAGAGGCAAGATGTGCCTATGGGACGGAGGATGTGTGATGGGTATATGGGCAGGGAGGGGGGGATTCATTTCTGTCATGCTCTCTGCTCCTTTCTCGGGGGGGCAGACAATGGCTGGGAGCTTATGTTCCCGGGGATGCTAGATTTCTCCCACCATGTCAGTGTCTGCTGAGGTGTTGTCAAGTGGGAAAACTTGCTCATAGCAACCAATCACAGCTCAGCTGCTTTTAACCAGCTCTGGTGAAATGAGAGATGCTTAGTGATTGGTTGCAAGGAAAACTGCTGCTGCTCATAGCAGCCAATCACAGCTCAAATTCTTTTGAACAGCTCTGGTGAAATGAGAGATGCTTAGTGATTGGTTGGTGACACACACACACACACACATTCAGTTTTATATATAGAGATATAATACTGGTGGATAAAACAAGACTGAGCACAAGACCTTCACAGCCGTCTACACATCATAGGGGAGATCTCCTGACACCTTCTCTCCATCTACCTGATGATCCTGAGGAGCACTGGGATCTTCTTGGTTACAGTCCTGTGGAAGAAGAGGATGGGGACATCTCTCTGGTGTTGTCCTCTTACTGGATAGATCTGGAGGAAACACATACAGGGACTGAATTCATTCTCTACATACAGATAATTATAGGCCGTGTGTATTTAGTCCTGTCTATTACCTGGAGATGTGAGGGGCTGGGGAACCTCCATTATGACGTTCTTGTACAGATCTCTGTGTCCTTCTAAATACTCCCACTCCTCCATGGAGAAATAGACAGCGACATCCTGACACCTTATAGGAACCTGACACATACAATAATACCGTCATCCCCCGATCCCTTCATAGTGTTACTGCATAATGTCCCAGCATTCCCAGCAGTGTCACCTCTCCAGTCAGCAGCTCAATCATCTTGTAGATGAATTCTAGGATCTTCTGGTCATTGATGTCCTCATGGATCAGGGGGTGAGGTGGAGGCCTCGTGATTGGGCTCAGGGGTCTTCCCCATCCCTCAGACACAGGGTCCTGACAGCGATCACTACAGGTCTTCTTCACCACTGTGTAATCCTGGTTATGGAGAGACACATTAATAAATCTCACTACAGACATTTCCAGAGTCCTCACCTCTCCAGTTCTGTCCATCCGTTATTCCCATAGATAAGAATGATGTAATGTGACATCATCAGAATCTCTCACCTCTCCAGTGAGACGGAAGAGGATCTCTAGGGTGAGGTGTAATATCCTCTCCGCCATCTTGTCTCTGTCCATATCCATCCTTGATGGGTAAATCAGGAAAATTCTCTTCTGTTGATCTTCACTGAGAGGATCCGATATTGTAGAGACCTGAATGAGAAGAAGATGATCCGATGTAACATCATAAGAATCCTGTGTAATAATACAATTACTGGAGATAATAAGGGAAACATATGAGATTTATTATCTTACAGGGTTTAGTTTTCTCCCCTGACATCTACTAATAAAACCTATATATTTAGGCCACAGACAACAAGCAGTTTCCTCCTCGGAGTCGGCAGCTGAACACGTTCCTCACAGACTCATCTTCCATAACGCTAATTCTCGTCTCATTACCGACACTGGAATCGGCATTAGCAATACTGCAGGAGATATTCATTACACGCGACATGAGAAATAACTCCTTCATGATGAGGACGACATCTTCATCTTCTACTGCGGCTCTAGAGACAGATGTGGCCAGAGTCGGTCACTGCCTCCATCCCCACCGGCCGTCTATATGAAGGTTTCCCGTCTTCCCCGCACTGGAATCTTCTCTCACGTTAGATCTCAGCTCTGAGTCACACACAGAAGTTTGAGGCTTTTCTGGAAGAACAGGACAGGAGAGATCTGAGGCCGATGTCTCCATGTACAGGGTTTCCCCTCGGGATAAGACGCTTTTCTATCCCTTTCCCCCAATTAGAGGGGACACCTGTGGATATCGGGGTCTTTACCGGCTGCAGTCCTGGGGGGATTTACTCGGTAACGTGGACGTTGGACAAACGTCACCATCAATTCCCATCAGAGTGAAGGAACATCGCTCCTCTATTCAGCTCTATGGATCCAGGATGAAATCCACTGCGGCCCCTGCAAGAAAAGAGCGAAGTCTGGTGAGACCCCCGAGGCCGGAGATTTCTACAGCTGCTCTGTGTAAAGTATGAAAAACCAGAGAGTTTTTTTAATCCTATTACAAGAAAAAAGTCCAAATGACTCTAATCCAAGACAATTTACAGGTGGACATCCATTGTCTTTATTACAGACGGACATAGATGTGAATACACATAGAAGATTAGAGCTTATAATAATAGATATCCACAGGAGCAGGCGGCAGCGGATCACCTGGAGAGCACCGGAGGGGATCAAACATGAGACAAACGAGATCATCTCAATCACTACATAGTAAAGTGCAGATGCTAAAAATGAGGAAAAAGGAGGGGCAGAATGATGGGTTAAATACCCATATTATATGGAATAAATAGCACTAAAAGGGCCACACATCAAGTATAAAATCATGTGACCAGCAAAAATAATAATGGCAGCAATCATGAGCCAAGAGGCCCTGTACTCAAATGACACTTCATAACCTACCCATATCCAGAGCACAGAAGCCCCGAACCTGCAGAGCCGCACTCCACATATATGACTGCTCTGTGCACAGGACCTGTGATGAGGTCACAGGAGGGAGGAGTCAGGAGTCACATGATCAGGGGCCTCAGTGTGTGCAGGACTCCGCTGTGCAGGTTCAAATAAGGATGAGGAACAGCATCTGGTCTGGGTGAAAAATTGTATCAAAAATGTATTCTGCCAGTACAAAATACAACGTTTCGGCCATATTGTGGCCTTTTTCAAGTATAACATAACAGCACAAATGGTGGCCTTTTATAGTGTGGCACAGCCAATCACCATTTAGGTAACACCCATCATGCGCGGTGCTATGCAAGGGATCAGCCACACGAACCGCCCACCGGGGAGGACCGCGCACGCGCAGAGGCCTAGAGCACACGATCACATACCGCACTCCCTCACAAACCCGCGCATGCGCTGATTAACAAAAACAAGTGTAATACCACACTTGAATAAATGAGTCCACACAGATAGGCCAAAATGCTCCCAAACAACGCAGCATATAAGAGACATGTGGCTGATCCCTTGCATAGCACCGCGCATGCGCGGTGCTCTGTGACGGAGACGTCACGTGACCGGACCTGCGGGGATGGGCGGCGCGCGCGCCGTGACCTGGTGGTGCGCGTCATTAGACTGCGCTCCTGATACAACCTGGCTCTGGCTGATGTTGTCATATGGGGAGAGGGAACTCTGCCGATATAGGGATTTGTGAGTCCTCATATGATTGGTCCATTGGGGTTGGCGCCACTATTATGTGATTAGGGATTGGCGGTTTATATATGGATATGTATTACTGCAAGTGATTGGTGCGTTATTTCTATGGATACCTTTGATGCATCACGATCATTGGTGGCTGATTTGGGGATCGTTGTTTATATATGAAATGCTTTTGCAATATTTCTAATATGAATATGACCATTATTGTTAACGACTAGATAAACTGTGCTATTGAATATGTATCTGATGGATGTATTTATATGTATTTTATGTATGGATTTTCTGTGATGGGTGTTACCTAAATGGTGATTGGCTGTGCCACACTATAAAAGGCCACCATTTGTGCTGTTATGTTATACTTGAAAAAGGCCACAATATGGCCGAAACGTTGTATTTTGTACTGGCAGAATAAATTTTTGATACAATTTTTCACCCAGACCGGATGCTGTTCCTCTTCCTTATTTGGACTATTGTTCATTTGGGTCCACGAACCTTTGAACTGGCATCCAATCCTCCGCTGTGCTGTCAGCTGCTCTTTGCTGTCCGCTGTGCTGGTTGTCATGGTGGTGGATGAGGGGAAGTTTATGTGTGGGGTCAGGAGGGGTTTACAGGGTGGATGTAGCAGAGCCGCGTGTGTACGAGGTGTACGGAGCGGAGCCGCGTGTGTACGAGGTGTACGGAGCGGAGCCGCGTGTGTACGAGGTGTACGGAGCGGAGCCGTGTGTGTACGAGGTGTACGGAGCGGAGCCGTGTGTGTACGAGGTGTACGGAGCGGAGCCGCGTGTGTACGAGATGTACGGAGCGGAGCCCTGTGTGTACGAGGTGTACGGAGCGGAGCCGTGTGTGTACGAGGTGTACGGAGCAGAGCCGTGTGTACGAGGTGTACGGAGCGGAGCCCTGTGTGTACAAGGTGTACGGAGCGGAGCTGCGTGTGTACGAGGTGTACGGAGCGGAGCCGTGAGTGTACGAGGTGTACGGAGCGGAGCCGTGTGTGTACGAGGTGTACGGAGCGGAGCCGAGTGTGTACGATGTGTATGGTGCGGAGCCGCGTGTGAACAAGGTGTACGGAGCGGAGCCACATTTCTGCCGACCTATCTGTGTACTCTGTATACCCCATCTTCAGTCACAGACCCCTCTGTGTACGCTGTATACACCCATATACCCCCAGCTTCAGTTGGAGACCCCTCTGGGTATGCTGTATACATCTGTATTACCCCAGCTTCAGTTGCAGACCCCTCTGTGTACACTGTATACATCTGTATTCCCCCAGCTTCAGTTGTAGACCCCTCTGTGTACTCTGTATACACCCGTATACCCCCAGGTTCAGTTGCAGACCCCTCTGTGTATGCTGTATACACCTGTATACCCCCAGGTTCGGTTGCAGACCCCCCTGTGTATGCTGTATACACCCGTATACCCCCAGCTTCGGTCGCAGACCCCTGTGTATGCTGTATACACCTGTATACCCCCAGGTTCGGTTGCAGACCCCTGTGTGTATGCTGTATACCCCCGTACAACCCCAGCTTCAGTCGCAGACCCCTGTGTAGACTGTATACACCCGTATACCCCCAGCTTCGGTTGCAGACCCCTGTGTGTAGGCTATAAACACCCGTATATCCCTAGCTTCAGTCTCAGACTCCTGTGTACACTGTATACACATGTATACCCCCAGCTTTGGTCGCAGAACCCTGTTTACACTCTATACACCCATAACTCCCCAGCTTCGGTCACAGACCCCTCTGTGTACACTGTATACACCTGTATACCCCCAGCTTCGGTCGCAGACCCCTGTTCACACTGTATACACCCGTATACCCCCAACTTCAGTCGCAGACCCTGTGTACACTATATACACCTGTATACCCCCAGGTTCGGTGTTATAATAATTGTAATAAAGTCCTTTTTTTATGTGCGTGTATATATATATCCATACGTGAATGTGTGCGAGTATATATATATATACACACACATGATTGTATAAGCCATTTATTTTGCCTAGACTTTGAAACTCTTTTTAGTTTACGTATTGTGAAACATATGGGTGTTACCTTTGGGTGTTACTTTTTGTGAACGTTAGCTGGCTTTCCTTATCTTGCGTGACTTCTCTGGTAATGTAGATAAGGATTGTTAACAGCTACGCTTATTCTAATTGCATGTACTATTTTTCTTGCAAATTTAGTGTTTTCAACGCCTTCTTTTCCTGCTATTTAAACTCTAAGAATATGTATTGAAGTTAGACAGAGGACTGCCCACACCTGGTGTGGCTGTCATTCTCTCTCCATGCCGGCATGTCCAAATAAAGAAGCATCTTACTTATTCAGGTCTGGACGATTTCTAATTGGAACATAAAAAAATCCCTGACATTTGGTGCGTTGGCCGGGAATCCAACACCTTTCCCTCACCGGTGAGTACTGTAAACCGTGCACGGGGGAGTCTGGAACTCCTTAAGTAAGTCCTCCGCCTTGCCATTAGGCGTCAACAGGGGCATTATCAGTTATCCCGGACTGAGGGAAAGTGATGGATTTCGTATAATCTAAGGATCTCTGGGAATCGTCTGTATCTGAATACAGGTAAGAACATTTAATAATTTTCATTATATTCGGTAACCTTGTTAATCCAGTATGAATGTTATTCTAGGAATTGAATGGGGACTGTGATTGTAGACTTTTCCAATTGGGGTTTGCGAGAGGCTCCTGTAAGTTGGTAGTTTGCATGCAATTGGAGTTATAATAACTCCTGTTGCTAAGCTCCATAGGAATGGGGTTTGTTTGTTCTTGTAAAATATTCCGAAGAATAATAATAATCTTTTTTTTATTTTTGAATGGGATGAATGTTATTTTAGGAATTGAATAGGGAACTTGTGGACTTTTCCAATTGGGGTTTGTGAGAGGCTCCTGTAAGTTGGAGGTTTACATGCAATTGGAGTTATTAAACCTCCTGTAAGTTGCGAAGCTCCATAGTGATTGGGGTTTGTTTGTTCTTTTAAAATATTCCACTGAATAGCAATAATCTTTTTTTTTTATTATTTATTTTTATTTTTGAATGGGTACAAAGCCAGTGTGAGAAGGCTACTGTGCAATAAAAAACTCCGTGTGCACGTTAAATTGATCTAGATGGGAGAATCGAGGGAGATTCTTGTTAGATTAACCCCTTAATGACAGCCAATATGTCTTTTTACTGACCTGAGATTTAAGAGAATATCATCCCCGTGCAGGTGATGATCCAGCAGCTGTCGGCTATCCACTATAGCTGACAACTTGCTGTATCCGGCTATACCACTTTGCAATAATTCCTGAAAATCACCTGAAGGGTTAATAAACTACCTGACAGAAGTTTTCAATATGTCAGGGGGTGCTGTTTTTTAAAAAATGGGCTACTAAGGGGTTAAGGAACCCGGTATAAGATGAATTTTTGCCGGTATTCTGTTTTGTCTTCTGTACTTTGTTGAATGTTGTTTTCTGGTAAGTGTGCTGTTTTGTCTGTCTTTTAAAATTATAGAACTAAAACGCCATAAATATATGTTTTATGTTACTCATGAGACTCCTTGAATGTTATCTTGAGTGAATGTATGAGGATTTAAATATAAAATCCTGAGTGTATAAGGGAGTCCAGTAGGCGTGGTTAACAGTCATCTGTGGACTGGAGACAAATCATAGGTTATTATAGTGATATAAATCACCTAGGTACACGCGACCTGATCCCCATAGAGAATATTCTATGTTGTTATGTTATATGTTTTTCTTTTAATAAGACAGAGTGACTGAACCCTCCTCGTTTAAAAAGTGGACACAAAGTCAGATTAAGATCTTATAATGATCACTGAGGAGAGTCCGCGCCTGTGGTGCTTTGAATACCTGATATTAAGAACGGGAACGTCTCTGGATAAAAAGAGACAGTGTCATTAGACTTTATCTCAGCACTTCAGGAATAGGAGTACGAGGGAACTTTACTCTCTTGTCTTATATGTCTCTGTGTATGTGTGTATGTCCAGTCCCTAACTGTGGAAGCTGTTGTACCTTGTGTGTTTGCACTGTGACGTTAGTTAAAAGTCCATGAGAGTGACCATAGCCCTTGGGGACCTTTCTTGTTTGTTACACTGTGTTGTCACACTCACCCCTTACAGGCTTTCCTTGGACGGAGGTGGCAAGATATAGAGATACAAGCTGGTAAATACCTAGGACATAGTGTAATCAGTGAGGATTATTTAGATCCTGGATATTAGTAACAGTAATTGTATTGTTGCTATTTTATCTTCTTGTTGACTTATGAATTTCACTGATATTTGTCAATCTTCTTGCAAGTGGGTAGAAATCCATTGTGCTCCAGGGTTTATATTGTGTATTGTCCTTATTTTGTTTTTTGTCTTTTTGTGTTTAAGAATTTTACGTAACATCCTTATGGGGCTTTATCCCATAGACATATAGATATATATTTTAAGACCTTGTCCTCATTGTAGGGCAGGATTGTTATTGACCATTTCATCTGATGGCTGGAAAGTTATTAAGATTGTACCAAGAAGGTATCCCTGGAATGAAGCAGGATATGGTCCTTTTTCATCGAGTACCCAGAGAGAACAGCCTTCAGATCAAATGTGCAATGTGTCCTTATTGGTAACTTATAGGCCGAACTCTTATATATTATAACAAATAGAGAGTAAAAATTCTATATCGCTGACATTGTCTTTTTAGTCTTGACAATCTAGGAGTAGGCACCACCCAGAGCAAACAGTCCTGAAGTGGGGAGATAAGCTGTTAGCATGAGAATTGTTGTGGAATGTGGTTGTGGTTTTGAGATAAGAAGGGGCCACTAGGAGATCCTGAATGTGTCCCCGGATGGATGGGTTGTATTTTATGATAAACTTAGTTTCATAAAATGTGAAAATTTGGTACAGGAAATGGAAAAGTGTAATGAGAGGAAATATTTAATTTGGCTAAAGTAGAAATACATTTATAAAACACTGTATTTCCAGAAGTAACTGTCCTTGTGGGAAGCCATGAGGTCACTTTTCTTGTTGATTTCTTGTTGATTCAGGAGCACTAGAACCTTAGTACTTCCAGAAGAGATACCGACTATTGGACTGTCTGCTGTCTGCACAGTGGTAAAAGGAGCAAGTGGTAAGACACAGAGAACCATTGTCTACGCCTGTGGAAACACCGGGCCCTCAGCACAGGTAAAAGTGCAATTACACAAATTATAATATCAACTCTGTGGGAGGGATATGATGCAAGCCCTGAGCCTGGGAATAATTCCTACTGCTGCCGGAC
Source organism: Dendrobates tinctorius (assembly GCF_039654945.1). Taxonomy (NCBI): domain Eukaryota; kingdom Metazoa; phylum Chordata; class Amphibia; order Anura; family Dendrobatidae; genus Dendrobates; species Dendrobates tinctorius. The sequence goes on from NW_027361900.1 coordinate 4,873,569, forward strand.
TATAGGTGAAATCCATGGCTGAGACAATGGTGCTCCAGGGGTATGGGGAATCTAGATACTATTACAGTCTAGATCTAATAACTGAAGGACCATCCTCAGTTACTGAGTCCTTAATCAAGGAAGCAATAGATAAAGGTACACAAATGTAGATGTTCACACACCTGAAGAACTACACAGCACCATGTACTACAGGTATTTCAGGGGTCCTGATGTAAAATATGAGAATTTCCATGCTCTAGATTGTTTATTGCACACCATATACTGGAATTATAAAGGGAACTGTGCCGTCAGTTGTAAACTGTCAGAACAAATTAAATTGTTGTTTTTGCTTTTTAGAGGCACCGAGCCACATGTTTCCCTCTCCAGATGTAAAGGTAGATCATGGAAATTCCTTGGTGATTTTGTTGAAGAGTGTAAGGAAAGTAACAATGGGAGGATTTGGGTGATGGCTTATTTTGCAGTGCCAGACTGCAGGCATGTTCACAAGTACAAAAAGTGGAACACCATTTCTAAACCCAGTGTCCACCTGCAGCGAGGCAGGGGAACGAGTGAGAAATGCTGATCCTTTCCTAGAATTAGAAGAATTGACCACATACCCAGAATCTTTGTGGTCCTCATGACCTGCAGATGTGGGATTGATAAAAGGGGTGATTATACCCTGTCCAGCTCACCTTGTAACACAACCTTGTTTCCAGTAGGGAGGGCGCCCCCATCTGTAAACGAGGCTGTGATTCCAAGAGCCCCCACAGGGCCAGACCTCCATACTCTGCTGAATGACTGGAGGCCGGAACATAAGGTCTTTACAGTGATGTCTTCAGCATCCTGGTACATCCAGATAGCCAGGTTTGGTTTGTACTCACATATAAGGGGAGCAGGTATACAGTCACCAGAATCCCACAAGGGTACTGTGAATCACCTACTATTGTTTTCCAGGTAAAATCGGCTAACCTAGCTCAATGTGAGTCACCAGAAGGCAGCCAGATGCTCTTATATGTGGATGACATGCTATTGGCATTAAAAAAGAATAAAAACAAATTGGTAACCAAAGGGGTTATCTTTAAAGATGACCTATATGTATGAACTGCCCAGTGACCTCCTAAGATATGTCACAGTATTGAGCCATGGTATAAGCTATGTCTCAACAGGAGGGGTGGTAGAGGTCATATCTTACGTATTTATGATGTATGGCTTTACTAACTATTAAAAATTTTTGTTTAATCTGCATTACTTGTGCAAAAAATAATTCCTAAGGGAATCTGAGACCAAAGAGAGGACAATGTTCTCACCCTGAATACTTATTCCAACACATTTGTATGGATGTTATTGAACAAGTGTGAGGGAAAAAGTCCAGCCTTGTTATTATGGATGCTTTCAGCAGGTGGATTGAAGCTGTCCACCCTGATGCATTAATGGTACCGAAGGCCCTTCTAAAGGAAGTCATACCCAGATTTGGGGTTCCAGAAAATATATAGTAAACTAAGTAATGTTATTATTACCTAAAACATTGTCAATTGAGTTGGGAAACCGCTGTGCCTGTCATCCTCAGTCAGCCGGACTGAAGGACACAGTGGGATCTTGAAAAATAGGTTGACAAAGACCATGCAGGAAACAGGAAAAATTGGTTGTACTGTCTCCTATTGGTTGTACTAAATATGTATGTCACACGGACATCTGTAGTGCTGACAGCCTTTTGAAGTCATATACGGGAGATCTTTTCTGTCACCTCAGCTAAAATCCTTTAAAAGGATAGATGAGGAAGTTGATTGTACATTAGCAGAATATATGGCTAAGATATTAACTCACAAAGAAGTTTCTACTCGTAGTTTTTTTCCAGGAAACTCACTAACAAAACCTGAGATTGTGAAACTTGCAGACTGGGTCCTTGTGAAGGTGATAAAGAAGAAACACCAGCACCATCCTAAGTGGGAAGGTCCTTACCAAGTCCTGTGGACTTCTCCTACTGTGGTCAAGATTCCTGGATCCATCTCTCATACTGTAAACTTGTCAGACAGGTAGGGACAGAGTAGGATCTGACTTGCTTGTCAAAGTCCAGCTACAAAGGGAGGTTTTTCCAGAAGGGAAAGCTTGTCTCAAACTGGTGGTCTCCCATTCATCCCCTTACCCGGACAAGACGGTCAGATCTAGGATGTGTACATCAGGGTTAGTCACATGTATATTCTTCGTGACCATAGTGATGGGAGATTGGAGGGTAATAGACCCAGCAGGAGAGGAAAGTCCAGGGTGGTAGAATGGTTTCAGATTTAAGACTTTAAATCCTACTTTTGAAATCGGGCAGGAGGCCGCCATGTTAGTGGATTTCTGTCTGTTGTATATATGATGTAGAGACAGGGAACAAGCTGTGAAACTAGCAGTCTGATAAGTATGTTTGTGTTATGAGCTCTAATAGCAGAGGTAATGGATGTGTGACTGGAGTAAAGCAGCATGGACAATTGTAGCCCGAGACTATAGGTATAAGCCTTATGGCTACATAGATTTTAAAGCCTGATTCTCCATTAGGAGAAAGGAGATCCCCTTACACAAATAAGAATAATTGTAATCAGCTACTGAGAACTTTTAAAAAACCCTAAGATGAGGGATCGAAGGTTATAGGAGCTGATATGTCAGGAGCAGACCCAATAGGACATTTCTACATAGAAGTTCAGAATAATAGCATTATTAATAGCATTATTAATAATACATAGACCCAAGGAAGGTATGCCAGAGAGAACCATAACAGAGTCCATAGGGTTCATAGTTAGATTGTCTAACCTAACTTATGAAGATAAACTAGCTCTAGAGAGAGGCTGTGAGGAGAAGAATGAATGGTTAGAATGGCTTAAATACATTGCAAACAGGTTTAAAAAATTAAGTTATATAGTAAAACTTATGTCTGCTCAGAAAGGGAAGGAAAATGTATATCCCCCACTTGAGAAACCGGATATCCCACCACAGGTGATTGCTAATCCTGGTAACTATACTTGTTCTAGTCTTCCAGGGCATGGACACGACTTCGGAGAGCTCCAAGGCGACTCTTGTAGAGAATGGATCATTGTCTCCCACAGGGCCAAGTACTCAGCCATATGGTCAGACCACACTACCCTGAGAGCGGATATATGGTCGTTATGCGGTGATAAAAGCATAAGAGCCAGACTACCACATGGTTCCCGAGGGGATTGTGTGGTGGTCCAGCTAATAATTCCGTTCCACCTGTTGTCAACAGGGATATGGCCAAAGGTACGTAGAGGAAGAGACAGAAGCGTGAAACTCTGCAAGGATCCTTCCATTCTAGTATCTACAGAGATGACATTGGAGTTCCCACGGGAGTGACCACCGAGTACAAGGCTAGGATCCAGGTAGCAGCCAGGTGGGAAGCCATAATTTGGTGGGTGATTATAAATAAAAATGTAGATTGGATAAACTACTTATACTATAACCAGCAGAGATTTGCTAATTATACCCGAGATGCAGTTAAAGGGATAGCTGAGCAATTAGGACCAACTCCTCTCATGGCTTGGCAGAATAGGATCGCATTAGACAAGTTCTTAGCAGAAAAGGGAGGTGAATATAAAATGTTTGGAGGATTTTGTTGCACCCTTTATCCCTAATACAGATCCTGATGGGAGTATCTCCAAAGCTCTTGATGGACTGACTGCCCTGTCTAATGAATTAGCTGAGAACTCTGGATATGACGACATATTCCTAGACTGAAGGATGGTTTGGGAAATGGTCCGGAGTATTCACTTCTGCGTTGACATCTCTTACCATCGTGGCCGGAGTGCTGATTGTTTGTGGATGCTGTGCTATTCTATGCACTAGAGGACTTGTTCAAAGACTGATTGACTCTGCCATAACAAAACCTATGTATCAAGGAATGGAGACCTTGGAAGAATGAAAATGTTGGGACTTAATGATAAATATACTGAACATATTACTCTCCATCTATATTATATGAAGATCTTCTGTGAAACCTGACAAAAAGAAATCTGTCCCCAATGTGTACAGATAGATGATTTTACTACAAGATGAGGGAATGTTATAATAATTGTAATAAAGTTCTTTCTTTTATGTGCATGTGTATGTATGTGTATATATATATATATATATATATATATATACACACAGTATATATATATATATATATATATATATATATATATATATATACACAGTATATATATACACACACACGTGTGTATGTGTGAGTATATATATATATATATATATATATATATATATATATATATATATATATGTGTGTGTGCATCCACAGTATATATGCACACGATTGCATAAGCCATTTATTTTGCCTAGACTTTGAAACTCTTTTTAGCTTACGTATTGTGAACATATGGGTGTTACCTTTGGGTGTTACTTTTTGTGAACGTTAGCTGGTTTTCCTTATCTTGCATGACTTCTCTGGTAACGTAGATAAGGATTAACAGCTACGCTTATTCTAATTGCATGTACTATTTTTCTTGCAAATGTAGTGTTTTCAACGCCTTCTTTTCCTATTTAAACTCTTAAGAATATGTATTGAGTTAGACAGAGGACGGCCCACACCTAGTGTGGCTGTCATTCTCTCTCTCCGTGCCGGCATGACCAAATAAAGAAACATCTTACTTATTCAGGTCTAGACGATTTCTAATTGGAACATAAAAAATCCCTGACAAAAGGGTCTTGTGGCTCTGGGGGTCTCTGCCAGTCTTTGCACTGGCCTGCAGTGTTCTTGTGGCTCCGGGCTTCTCTGCCAGTCTCAGCACTAAGCTGCAGGGGTCTTGTGGCTCCGGGAGGTCTCTGCCTGTCTCAGCACTGGGCTGCAGTGGTCTTGTGGCTCCGGGGTTCTCCGTCAGTCTCAGCACTGGGCTGCAGTTGTCTTGTGGCTCCGGGGTTCTCCGTCAGTCTCAGCACTGGGCTGCAGTGGTCTTGTGGCTCCGGGGTTCTCCGTCAGTCTCAGCACTGGGCTGCAGTGGTCTTGTGGCTCCGGGGGTCTCCGTCAGTCTCAGCACTGGGCTGCAGTGGTCTTGTGGCTCCGGGGTTCTCCGTCAGTCTCAGAACTGGGCTGCAGTGGTCTTGTGGCTCCGGGGTTCTCCGTCAGTCTCAGCACTGGGCTGCAGTCATCTTGTGGCTCCAGGGGTCTCCGTCAGTCTCAGCACTGGGCTGCAGTGGTCTTGTGGCTCCGGGGTTCTCCGTCAGTCTCAGAACTGGGCTGTAGTGGTCTTGTGGCTCTGTCAGTCAGTGGTTTCAGTCAGTCAGTCTCAGCACTGGGCTGCAGGTGTCTGGTGGCTCTGGGGGTCTCCGTCAGTCTCAGCACTGGGCTGCAGAGGTCTTGTGGCTTCACCTTATATTATAGCTGCAAAGTGAATAATAACCATCAGGGAGCCTGAACCATCGGCAACGGAGCCAGAGGGAATTTAGCAGAGTAGTTTGGGGGACATGTAGGACTTGTTTTTATTCTGCTGTTTGCGAGGTGGGATGTAGAAAAAGATGGCAATTCTGCTGTTTTCTATTATGTGACTGTACGGCCCCTTCACATGACTTATCATGTTTTTCACAGATGCCACGTGTCCCCTATTTGACCTACGGTGCTCCTCTCATGTCCATGTTTCCCCATCAGCACAGATAGGGGGTGTATACAGCGTACACTGAGGGGTCTGCAACCAAACCTGGAGGTATACAGGTGTATACAGTGTACACAGGGGGTTGTTACCGAAGCTGGGGGTATACGGGTGTATACAGCGCACACTGAGGGGTCTGCGACCGAAGCTGGGGTATACGGGTGTATACAGTGTACACTGAGGGGTCAGCGACCAAAGCTGGGGGTATACAGGTGTATACAGCGTACACAGGGGGTTGTTACCGAAGCTGGGGGTATACGGGTGTATACAGGGTACACAGGGGGTTGTTACTGAAGCTGGGGGTATACGAGTGTATACAGAGTACAGAGGTGTCTGTGACCGAAGCTGGGGGTGTACTGGTGTATACAGTGTACACAGAGGAGTCTGTGACCGAAACTGGGGGTATACGGGTGTATACAGCGTACACAGGGGGCTGTTACCGAAGCTGGGGGTATATGGGTGTAAACAGCATACACAGGGGGCTGCGACCGAAGCTGGGGGGTATACGGGTGTATACAGCTTACACAGGAGTCTGCGACCAAAGCTGGGGATATACGAGTGTGTACAGCCTACACACAGGGGTCTGTGACCAAAGCTGGTGTGATTACAGGTGTATACAGCGTACAGCGAGGTGTCTGACTGAAGCTGGGGGTATACTGGTTCATACAGTGCACACTGAGGGGCCTGTGACCGAAGCTGGGGGCATACGGGTGTATACAGGGGTCTGCGAACGAAGCTGGGGGTAAACATGTGTATACATTGTACACAGGGGTCTGTGACTGAAGCTGGGGGAATACAGGTGTATATAGTGTATACAGGTTTCTGTTCCGTAGACCTCGTACACACACGGCTCCGCTCCGTACACCTAGCCAGGGCTGTGGAGTCGGTAAGCCAAACCTGCAACTCCGACTCCTCAATTTCCCTTACACCGGCTCCGACTCCATGACTCCGACACATATTGCTTATATTTAAGTGAAAAATTTATTGTAGTACAATGTGAACATCAGACATTTAATCATTTCTATGATCCAATAATCAAGATATTTAGATAGAACATATCTATTTATAGGAATACAACTTTAGAACACAAAAAACTGTAATAAATTGTAAATATGTAATACGCTGTATAATATCGATTACATGTATACAGTACAGTCATGGCCAAAAGTTTTGAGAATGACACAAATATATTTTCACATGATCTGCTGCCCTCTGGTTTTTATGTGTGTTTGTCAGATGTTTTTATCACATACAGAAATATAATTGCAACAATATTATGAGTAACAAAAGGTTATATTGACAGTTAGAATGAGTTAATGCAGCAAGTCAATATTTGCAGTGTTGACCCTTCTTCTTCAGGACCTCAGAAATTCTCCCTGGCATGCTCTCAATCACCTTCTGGATCAAATCCTGACTGATCGCAGTCCATTCTTGCAAAATCAATGCTTTTATTTTGTCTGAATTTGAAGGTTTTTGTTTGTCCACCCGTCTCTTGATGATTGACCACAAGTTCTCAATGGGATTAAGATCTGGGGAGTTTCCAGGCCATGGTCCCAAAATCTCTATGTTTTGTTCCCTGAGCCATTTAGTTATCACCTTTGCTTTATGGCAAGGTGCTCCATCATGCTGAAGAAGGCATTGTTGATCACCAAACTGCTCTTGGACGGTTGGGAGAAGTTGCTCTTGGAGGACATTCTGGTACCATTCTTTATTCATGGCTGTGTTTTTAGGCAAGACTGAGAGAGAGCCCATTCCCTTGGCTGAGAAGCAACCCCACACATGAATGGTTTCAGGATGCTTGACAGTTGGCATGAGACAAGACTGGTGGTAGCGCTCACCTGGTCTTCTCTGAATAAGCCGTTTTCCAGATGTCCCAAACAATCGAAAAGGGGATTCATCAGAGAAAATGACTTTACCCCAGTCCTCAGCAGTCCACTCCCTGTACCTCTTGCAGAATATAAGTCTGTCCGTGATGTTTTTTCTGGAGAGAAGTGGCTTCTTTGCTGCCCTCCTTGAGACCAGGCCTTGCTCCAAGAGTCTCCGCCTCACAGTGCGTGCAGATGCACTCACACCTGCCTGCTGCCATTCCTGAGCAAGCTCTGCACTGCTGGTAGTCCGATCCCACAGCTGAAGCACTTTTAAGAGACGGTCCTGGCGCTTGCTGGTCTTTCTTGGGCGCCCTGGAGCCTTTTTGGCAACAAGGGAACCTCTCTCCTTCAAGTTCTTGATGATGCGATAGATTGTTGACTGAGGTGCATTCTTTCTAGCTGCGATACTCTTCCCTGTTAGGCCATTTTTGTGCAGTGCAATGATGACTGCACGTGTTTCTTTAGAGATAACCATGGTTAACTGAAGAGAAACAATGATGCCAAGCACCAGCCTCCTTTTAAAGTGTCCAGTGGTGTCATTCTTACTTAACCATGACAGATTGATCTCCAGCCCTGTCCTCATCAACACCCACACCTGTGTTAATGGAGGAATCACTGAAATGATGTTAGCTGGTCCTTTTAAGGCAGGGCTGCAATGATGTTGAAATGTGTTTTGGGGGATAAAGTTCATTTTCTAGGCAAATATCGACTTTGCAAGTAATTGCTGTTAAGCTGATCACTCTTTATAACATTCTGGAGTATATGCAAATTGCCATTAGAAAAAATGAAGCAGTAGACTTTGTAAAAATTAATATTTGTGTCATTCTCAAAATTTTTAGCCATGGCTGTACAGACCAAAGTTTGGACACACCTTCTCATTCAAAGAGTTTGCTTTATTTTCATGACTATGAAAATTGTAGATTCACTCTGAAGGCATCAAAGCTATGAATTAACACATGTGGAATTATATAATTAACAAAAAAGTGTGAAACAACTGAAAATGTGTCTTATATTCTAGGTTCTTCAAAGTAGCCACCTTTTGCTTTGATTACTGCTTTGCACACTCTTGGCATTCTATTGATGAGCTTCAAGAGGTAGTCAATGGAAATGGTCTTCCAACAGTCTTGAAGGAGTTCCTAGAGATGCTTAGCACTTGTTGGCCCTTTGGCCTTCACTCTGTGGTCCAGCTCACCCCAAACCATCTCGATTGGGTTCAGGTCTGGTGACTGTGGAGGCCAGGTCATCTGGCGTAGCACCCCATCACTCTCCTTCTTGGTCAAATAGCCCTTACACAGCCTGGAGGTGTGTTTGAGGTCATTGTCCTGTTGAAAAATAAATGATGGTCCAGCTAAACACAAACCGGATGGAATAGCATGCCACTGCAAGATGCTGTGGTGGCCATGCTGGTTCAGTATGCCTTCAATTTTGAATAAATCCCCAACAGTGTCACCAGCAAAGCACCCCCACACCATCACACCTCCTCATCCATGCTTCACGGTGGGAACCAGGCATGTAGAATCCTTCCGTTCACCTTTTCTGCGTCGCACAAAGACACGGTGGTTAGAACCAAAGATCTCAAATTTGGACTCATCAGACCAAAGCACAGATTTCCACTGGTCTAATGTCCATTCCTTGAGTTCTTTAGCCCAAACAAGTCTCTTCTGCTTGTTGCCTGTCCTTAGCAGTGGTTTCCTAGCAGCTATTTTACCATGAAGGCCTGCTGCACAAAGTCTCCTCTTAACAGTTGTTGTAGAGATGTGTCTGCTGCTAGAACTCTGTGTGGCATTGACCTGGTCTCTAATCTGAGCTGCTGTTAACCTGCGATTTATTTCTGAGGCTGGTGACTCGGATGAACTTATCCTCCGCAGCAGAGGTGACTCTTGGTGTTCCTTTCCTGGGGCGGTCCTCATGTGAGCCAGTTTCTTTGTAGCACTTGATGGTTTTTGCCACTGCACGTGGGGACACTTTCAAAGTTTTCCCAATTTTTCGGACTGACTGACCTTCATTTCTTAAACTAATGATGGCCACTCATTTTTCTTTACTCAGCTGCTTTTTTCTTGCCATAATACAAATTCTAACAGTCTATTCAGTAGGACTATCAGCTGTGTATCCACCAGACTTATGCACAACTGATGGTCCCAACCCCATTTATAAGGCAAGAAATCCCACTTATTAAACCATAGTCATGAAAATAAAGAAAACGCTTTGATTGAGGCGTGTCCAAACCTTTGGTCTGTACTGTGTGTGTGTGTATATATATATATATATATATATATATATATATATATACACACACACACATACACACACATACTGTGACTTATCTCGGCTAAGACAAAGCCTAGATCCTCAGGCTACATCCACATCATGGGCGTAGCCAGGATCAAACCTGGGGGGGGCAGAACCTCATACTGCACACCCCTACACTTGAAAATAAAGCCTGCACCTTAAGAAGATGTGGTGGTGAATGCAGTCTATTTATTCCAACTATCAGTTGATGTTACTGAAGACGAGCAATGCCTGTCCTGGGCGTCCTTTTGGGCAGCTATGAGGTGGACCTGACTGGTGCTAAAAAAAAAAAAGGAGTGTTAGTCTGTGTGCTATCCGGCTTTCATTCTTTTTGGTACAGATATGATATGGATAGACAGATATATAAATAAAAGCAGATTAGAAATCTGCTCTGATATTGAAAACATTATCTATGAGCTCAAAAACCTTTCAGGTGATGCAGTTTTTAAAAAGCTGATCTGCTTTTGCAACTGAAAAACGTATCCTCAAAAAACGCAGCAAAAACGCTGTGTGTGAATGTAGCCTTAGATCAGGAATAGAACAGCCATTTATAGGACATTTCATAACTTTCCCAAATTCCTATGAAAAAATATTCAGCACATTCTGCATTGAACTACTGTACCCAATTTATTATATATTTTAGGAGTCGGAATCGGTCCATTTTACACCAACTTCGACTCCACAGCCCTACATACTAAGGTTATGTTTTATCTCCCGTCCACCACACTCCAGCTCCGGCTCCGCCCCCCATGCTCAGCCTCTGCTCCCCCCCCATGCTCAGCCTCTGCTCCCCCCCCCCATGCTCAGCCTCTGCTCCCCCCCCCCCATGCTCAGCCTCTGCTCCCACCCCCCCATGCTCAGCCTCTGCTCCCACCCCCCCATGCTCAGCCTCTGCTCCCACCCCCCCATGCTCAGCCTCTGCTCCCACCCATGCTCAGCCTCTGCTCCCCCCCCCCCCATGCTCAGCCTCTGCTCCCCCCCCCCCCATGCTCAGCCTCTGCTCCCCCCCCCCCATGCTCAGCCTCTGCTCCCCCCCCCCATGCTCAGCCTCTGCTCCCCCCCCCCCATGCTCAGCCTCTGCTCCCCCCCCCCCCATGCTCAGCCTCTGCTCCCCCCCCCCCCATGCTCAGCCTCTGCTCCCCCCCCCCATGCTCAGCCTCTGCTCCCCCCCCCCCATGCTCAGCCTCTGCTCCCCCCCCCATGCTCAGCCTCTGCTCCCCCCCCCCATGCTCAGCCTCTGCTCCCACCCCCCCCATGCTCAGCCTCTGCTCCCCCCCCCATGCTCAGCCTCTGCTCCCACCCCCCCATGCTCAGCCTCTGCTCCCCCCCATGCCCAGCCTCTGCTCCCCCCCCCCCATGCTCAGCCTCTGCTCCCCCCCCCATGCTCAGCCTCTGCTCCCCCCCCCCATGCTCAGCCTCTGCTCCCCCCCCCCCATGCTCAGCCTCTGCTCCCCCCCCCCCATGCTCAGCCTCTGCTCCCCCCCCCCCATGCTCAGCCTCTGCTCCCCCCCCCCCCCCATGCTCAGCCTCTGCTCCCCCCCCCCCATGCTCAGCCTCTGCTCCCCCCCCCCCATGCTCAGCCTCTGCTCCCCCCCCCATGCTCAGCCTCTGCTCCCCCCCCCATGCTCAGCCTCTGCTCCCACCCCCCCCATGCTCAGCCTCTGCTCCCCCCCCCCATGCTCAGCCTCTGCTCCCACCCCCCCATGCTCAGCCTCTGCTCCCCCCCATGCCCAGCCTCTGCTCCCCCCCCCCCCATGCTCAGCCTCTGCTCCCCCCCCCATGCTCAGCCTCTGCTCCCCCCCATGCTCAGCCTCTGCTCCCACCCCCCCCATGCTCAGCCTCTGCTCCCACCCCCCCATGCTCAGCCTCTGCTCCCCCCCATGCCCAGCCTCTGCTCCCCCCCCATGCTCAGCCTCTGCCCCCCCACACACCGTCTCCCTTCTGTCCTCTGCGGGGTGTCGCCGCTCCCTCCTCCGGGCTTCTCGGTGTGTTGTGTCGCGCTCTTCCCCGCTGACAGCTCCGCTCCTCTGCTGCGCGCTCTGCACACTTCTCTCCTATGGTGAATGCTGGACAGTGTGGGCGGGGCCACAGCTTCCTCCCGTCTGTTCTATGGAGGAGGAGGCGCCGCCCCTTCTGGTCACATGGCCATGACCTCCCCACAGATCCTGTGTGCACAGAGCCGTCATATATGTGGCAGACAGTGAGGCCCCTGATCATGTGACCCCCTGACTCCTCCCCTCCTGTGACCTCATCACAGGTCCTGTGTGCATAGAGCAGCCATATATGTGGCAGACACTGAGGCCCCTGATCATGTGACCCCTGACTCCTCCCCTCCTGTGACCTCATCACAGGTCCTGTGCACAGAGCAGTCATATATGTGTCGGACCCTCCTGCACCTTCTGCTTTCTGGGCCGGTTCCTCCTGTGAGTCCTATTAACCCTTTCGCTCCCTGTGTTCTCCTTTCTGACAGGACAATCTCTGAATTCGGACAGTGTGACAGGAATTTCAGCAATGTGGAAGGAAGAAATGACAATTGTACTTTATTTCCTCACAGAAATGTGACTTTCCCCCAATGTATCATTGTCCTACAGGTGACAGGAGCGCTGAGGCCGCACAGTGCGCCGTGTCTCCTGAGGGCCGATACCCCACAGGCTCGGGAGGGAAGGGGCGCCATTGTGACTGGGATAGACGGCGGACGCCGTGTGACGTGTGAAGAGCTCTGACACCAGAACAGCAGAGACCCCACAAGTGGCCCCATGTTACCCCCTCCACCTCTGGGGGCTCATCTAGGGGGCAGGGAGGATTATTAACCCTCAGGGGAGTCGCTTGTGTAATACACGACTGCTCCGTTTGGGGGTCACCCAGACAATTTTGTGTTTTCCATGAAAACTCCGACTTTTATTCATCTATTGAGTTGCCAAATGAATTTAACCCCTTAAAGGGAGTCTGTCACCCCATTTTAGCACTATAAGCTGGGGCCGCCGCCATCAGGGGCTTATCTCCAGCATTCTGTAATGCATTCTGTAATGCTGTAGATAAGCCCCGATGTAACCTAAAGATAAGAAAAACACGTTAGATTATACTCACCCCGGCGTCCCGTCCGGCGCCTCCCATCTTCATACGATGATGTCCTCCTCCTAACTTCTCCCTCGGCTCCTGTGCAGGCGTGCTTTATTGGCCCTGTTGAGGGCAGAGCAGAGTACTGCAGTGCGAGGGGCCGGGAAGGTCACAGAGGTCCCGCGCATGCGCACTGCAGTACTCTGCGCTGCCTTCTACAGGGCAGATAAAGCACGCCTGCGCAGGAGCCGAGGGATAGGAGGAGGACGTCATCGTATGAAGATGGGAGGCCCTGGACCGGACTGCAACACCCCCCGCCCCCCGGTGAGTATAATCTCACGTGTTTTTCTTACCTTTCAGGTTACATCGGGGGCTTATCTACAGCATTACAGAATGCATTACAGAATGCTGTGGATAAGCCCCTGATGGCGGTGGCCGCAGCTGATAGGGCTAAAATGGGGTGACAGATTCCCTTTAATGAATGGAGCTTTTTACATTTTTCGCTTCCCTTATTTCCAGAGCCATAACTTTTTTATTTCTCCGTCAGTATGGGCGTGTGAGGGTTATTTTTTGCGGGATGAGTTGTGCTTTTGAACGACACCATTGCTTCTACCATGTCTTGTACTCAAAACCGGGAAAAAAATTCCAAGTGCGGTGAAATTGCAAAAAAAGTGCCATCCCACACTTGTTTCTTGCTTGGCCTTTTTGCTCGGTTCACTAAATGATAAAACTGCCCTGCCATCATGATTCTCCAGGTCATTACGAGTTCATAGACACCAAACATGTCTAGGTTCTCTTTTATCTAAGTGGTGAAAAAAAATACAAAATTTGCTAAAAAATAAGCACAATTTTCCAAGCCCCGTAACGTCTCCATTTTTCGTGATCTTGTGCTTGGTGAGGGCTTATTTTTTGCGTACCGGGCTGATGGTTTTAATGATGCCACGTTTTTGCAGATACATTCTTTTGATCACCCGTTATTGCATTTTAATGCAATGTCACGGCGACCAAAAAAAACGTAATTCTGTCATTTGATTTTTTTTCTCACTACGCCGTTTAGCAGTCGGGTTCATCCTTTTTTTATTGATAGAGCGGGCGATTCTGAATGCGGTAATACCTAATATCTGTAGGTTTGATTTTTTTTATTGTTTTATTTTGATTGGGGCGAAAGAGGGGTGATTTGAATTTTTATGTTTTTTATTTTCTTTAATTTTTAAACACTTATTTTTGGCATGCTTCAATAGCCTCCATGGGAGAGTAGAAGCATGCCATACTTGATCGGCTCTGCTACATATGGGAGATGAGCAGATCACCCATATGTAGCAGTAATACAGCAATTGGCGCTCATAGCAATCTGACGGCAACAACCATAGAGGTCTCTATGAGACCTCTGATTGTCATGGCAACGCTGACACCCGATCACGTGACGGGGGTTGGTGATACGCTCATTTCTGGCTGGACGCCGGAAGTACTAGTTTAATGCCCGCTGTCAGTGTTTGACAGTGAGATTTAACTAGTTAATAGGCGCGGGCAGATCTTGATTCCACCCGCGCCTATTGCCGGCACATGTCACCTGTTTATAACAGCTGACATGTCGAGGTTTTGAAGTGGGCTCACCGCCGAAGCCCACATCAAAGCAGAGGATACTGAGCGCTGATGTACTATCCCGTCAGCGGTCTGTAAGGGGTTAAAATCTCGTCCAGACATTGACAAGGTTCGAAAAAAAGATTTTTATTTGAAATAATAATTTTCTCCTTTAAACTTTGCTTTCGTCAAAGAATGCCCCCTTGGCAGCAATTTCAGCATTGCAGACCTTTGGCATGTGTACCATACGGTCAAGCTGCTCCCACAACTGCTCAATGGGGTTGAGATCTGGTGACTGCGCTGGCCGCTCCATTACAGACAGAATACCAGCTGCCGGTTTCTTCCCTAAATAGTTCTTGCATAATTTGGAGGTGTGCTTTGGGTCATTGTCCTGTTGTAGGATGAAATTGGCTACAATCAAGCGCTGTCCACAGGGTATGGCATTGCAAAATGGAGTGATAGCCTTCCTTATTCAAAATCCCTTTTACCTTGTGCAAATCTCCCACTTTACCAGCACCAAAGCAACCCCAGACATCACATTACCTCCACCATGCTTGACAGATGGCGTCAGGCACTCTTCCAGCATCTTTTCAGTTGTTCTGTGTCTCACAAATGTTCTTCTGTGTGATACAAACACCTCAAACTTGGATTCGTCTGTCCATAACACTTTTTTCCAATCTTGTTCTGTCCAATGTCTGTGTTCTTTTGCCCATATTAATGTTTTCTTTCTATTAGCCAGTCTCAGATATGGCTTTTTCTTTGCCACTGTGCCCTGAAGGCCAGCATCCCGGAGTCGCCTCTTCACTGTAGACGTTGACTCTGGCGTTTTGCGTGTACTATTTATTGAAGCTGCCAGTTGAGGACCTGTGAGGCATCGATTTCTCAAACTACAGACTTTAATGTACTTGTTACTCAGTTGTGCAGCGGGGCCTCCTACTTTTCTTTCTACTATGGTTAAAGCCTGTTTTTGCTCTAGGAGTAGTACACACCGTTGTAGGAAATCTTCAGTTTCTTGGCAATTTCTTATATAGAATTAATTTCTAAGAACGAGAATAGACTGTTTTTTTCTGGCCATTTTGAGAGTTTAATGGAACCAACAAATGTAATGCTCCAGATTCTCAACTAGCTCAAAGGAAGGTCAGGTTTATATCTTCTCTAATCAGCCAAACTGTTTTCAGCTGTGCTAACATACTTACTTACATACTTTTCAAGGATATTCTAACCATCCATTAGCTTCTTACACAGTTATCAAACACAAAGTACCATAAGAACACTGGAGTGATGGTTGTTGGAAATGGGCCTCTATACACCTATGAAGATATTGCATTACAAACCAGATGTTTGCAGCTAGAATAGTCATTTACCACATTAACAATGTATAGGGTGTATTTCTGAATCATTTAATGTTAGCTTCATTAGAGAAAACTATTTTCTTTCAAAAATAAGGAAATTTCTAAGTGACCGTAAACTTTTACATGGTAGTGTGCTTTAATATTAGCCGTATTTCCTGTTGGCAGGTATACCTTTTCTTTTAGGATTTGATTAAAAACTTCCACCAGTGGAGAAGAAACCTCTTCTACTAATGTTTTATAGAACTCCCCTGGCAGCCCATCTGATCCGGGGGCCTCGCTATTTTTCAGGGAGTTAATAGTGTCTAGTATCTCTTCCTTTCTTATTGTAGAGTTGAATCTTTCTCACCTTCTGAGACTGTTGGGAGGGATAGTCTGTCTAGGAATGTCTTCCCCTCTTCTCCATCTACTGGTTCTTGTTCATACACTGTGTTATAGTATTTATGCCAGCTGTCATTTATGATTTTTGGGTCTGTTTGTGGTGAACCTTTGTGATCATTCAGGCTACCTATAAATATCATAGGTGTTCGACCTTTTGCCAAGCGAGCCAATAATGAACCAGCCTTATTACCGTATCTAAAAATTCAGACGTTTTTTGGTTCCCCCTTATTCTTTCTAGTCTGTCCAGCTAAAGGTCAAATTCTGCTTTAGCTTTGATCCATTTATGCCTATTTTCTAAATTGGGTCAGTTAACCCCTTAACCCCCAAGGGTGGTTTGCACGTTCATGACCAGGCCAATTTTTACAATTTTGACCACTGTCACTTTATGAGGTAATAACTCTGAAACACTTCCATGGATCCCGGTGATTCTGACATTGTTTTCTCGTGACATATTGTACTTCATGTTAGTGGTAAAATTTAATTCAATTAACTTGCGTTTATTTGTGAAAAAAACGGAAATTTGGCGAAAATTTTTAAAATTTCGCAATTTTCCAACTTTGAATTTTTATGCCCTTAAATCACAGAGATACGGCACACAAAAAACTTAATAAGTAACATTTCCCACATGTTTACTTTACATCAGCACAATTTTGGAACCAAAACTTTTTTTTTTTAGGAAGTTATAAGGGTTAAAAGTTGACCAGCGATTTCTCATTTTTGCAACACCATTTTATTTTTACGGACCACATCACATTTGAAGCCACTTTGAGGGGTCTATGTGATAGAAAATACCCAAAAGTGACACCACTCTAAAAACTGCACCCCTTAAGGTGCTCAAAACCACATTCAAGGAGTTTATTAACCCTTCAGGTGCATCACAGGAATTTTTTGAATATTTAAAAAAATGAATATTTAACTTTTTTTCACAAAAAAATACTTCAGATTCAATTTTTTTTTATTTTACCAAGGGTAACAGGAGAAATTGGACGCAAAAGGTATTGTGCAGTTTGTACTGAGTACGCTGATACCTAATATGTGGGGGGAATCACTGTTTCGGCGCATGACAGAGCTCAGAAGGGAAGGAGCGCCGTTTGACTTTTTCAATGCAAAATTGGCTGGAATTCAGATCGGATGCCATGTCACGTTTGGAGAGACCCTGAATTACCTAAACAGTGGAAACCCCCCACAAGTGACCCATTTTGGAAACTAGACCCCCCAAGGAACTTGTCTAGATATGTGGTGAGAACTTTGAACCCACAAGGGCTTCACAGAAGTTTATAACGTACAGCGGAACAATAAAAAAATCATATTTTTTCCACAAAAATAATCTTTTCACCCCCAATTTTTATTTTCCTAAGGGTAACAAGACCCTAAAAGTTATTGTGCAATTTGTCCTGAGTACGCTGATACCCCATATGTGGGTGTAAACGACTATTTCGGCGCATGGCAGAGCTCAGAAGGTAAGCAGCGCCATTTGACTTTTTTGGCTGGAATTGAGATCGGACACCATGTCGCGATTGGAAAACCCCTGATGTACCAAAATAGTGGAAACCCCCCACAAATGACCCCATTTTGGAAACTAGACCCCCTAAGGAACTTATCTAGATGTGTGGTGAGCACTTTTAAACCCCCAGTGCTTCACAGAAGTTTATAATGACCGGGCATGAAAATAAAAAAATCGTATTTTTTCCACAAACATGATCTTTTAGTCCCCATTTTTTTTATTTTCCCAAGGGTACAAGGAGAAATTGGACCCTAAAAGTTGTTGTCCAATTTGTCCTGAGTGCGCTGATACCCCATATGTGGGAGAAAACTACTGTATGGGCACACGTCGGGGCTCGGAAGGGAAGTAGTGACGTTTTGGAATGCAGACATTGATGGAATGCTCTGCAGGTGTCATGTTGCATTTGGAGAGCCCCTAATGTACCTAAACAGTGGAAACCCCCCCACAAATGACCCCATTTTGGAAACTAGACCCCTAAGGAACTTATCTAGATGTGTGGTGAGCACTTTGAACCCCCAAGGGCTTCACAGAAGTTTATAACGCCCGGGCGAGAAAATGAAAAAAATCATAATTTTTCCACAAACCTGATCACTTAGTCACCATTTTTTTATTTTCCCAAGGGTAGCAGGAGAAATTGGACCCCAAAAGTTGTTGTCCAATTTGTTCTGAGTACGCTGATACCTCATATGTGGGAGTAAACTACTGTATGGGCACACGTCGGGGCTCAGGAGGGAAGTAGTGACGTTTTGGAATGCAGACTTTGATGGACTGGTCTGCGGGTGTCGTGCGTTTGGAGAGCCCCTGATGTACCTAAACTATTGAAACTCCCCACAAGTGACCCCATTTTGGAAACTAGACCCCCCACGGAACTTATCTAGATGTGTGGTGAGCACTTTGAACCCCCAAGTGCTTCACAGAAGTTTATAACGCCCGGGCGTGAAAATAAAAAAATCATTTTTTTGCACAAAAATGATATTTTTGCCCCCAATTTTTTATTTTCCTAAGGGTAACAGGAGAAATTGGACCCCAAAAGTTGTTTTGCAATTTGTCCTGAGTAGGCTGATACCCTATATGTGGGGGTAAAACACTGTTTGGGTGCATGGCAGAGCTTGGAAGGGAAGGAGCGCCGTTTGACTTTTTCAGCGCAGAATTGGCTGGAATTGAGATCAGATGCCATGTTGCGTTTGGAGAGCCCCTGATGTGCCCAAACAGTGGAAACCCCCAATTCCTAACTCCAACCCGAACCCCAACACACCCCTAACCCTAATCTCAGCCCTAACCCTAGCTCTAACCCTAATGGGAAAATGGAAATAAATACATTTTCTTTTAATTTTATTGTTTTTCCCTAACTAAGGGGGTGATAACGGGGGGTTTGATTTACTATTTATGGCGGTTTTTATATTTGGCAGCTGTCGCACGCTAAAAGACGCGTTTTATTATAAAAAGTTTTTGCATCACCACATATTGAGAGCTATAATTTTTCCGTATTTTGACCCACCGAGTCATGTGAGGTCTTATTTTTTGCGGGACGAGTTGACGTTTTTATTGATACCATTTTCGGGAACGTGACATCTTTTGATCGCTTTTTATTCCGATTTTTGTGACGCAGAATGAACAAAAACCAGCGTTTCATGAATTTCTTTTGGGGGGGTGCGTTTACACCTTTCCGCCTGCGGTAAAATTGATAAAGCCCTTTTATTCTTCGGGTCAGTACGGTTACAGCGATACCTCATTTATGTCATTTTTTATGTTTTGGCGCTTTTATGCAATGAAAACAATTTTATATAAAAAATAATTATTTTTGCATTGCTTTATTCTGCGAGCTATAACTTTTTTATTTTTTCGCTGATGATGCTGTGTGGCGGCTCGTTTTTTGCGGGACAAGATGACGTTTTCAGCGGTACCATGGATATTTATATGCGTCTTTTTGATCGCGCGTTATTGCACTTTTTGTTTGGCGGTATGATAATAAATCATTATTTTTTGCTTAGTTTTTTATTTTTATTTTTTAAGGGGTTCGCTAAAGGGGTTAACTAATGGGACAGTTTTATAGGGCGGGTCGTTATGGACGCGGCGATACCAAATATGTGTACTTTTAATGTTTTTGTTTTTTTTATTTCCAAAAAATGAATTTATTAGGGAATATATATATATATTTTTTTAATTTATTTAGCGATATACAGTCATGGCCAAAAGAATTGACACCCCTGCAATTCTGTCAGATAATATTCAGTTTCTTCCTGAAAATGATTGCAAACACAAATTCTTTGGTATTATTATCTTCATTTAATTTGTCTTAAATGAAAAAACACAAAAGAGAATGAAGCAAAAAGCAAAACATTGATCATTTCACACAAAACTTCAAAAATGGGCCGGACAAAAGTATTGGCACCCTCAGCCTAATACTTGGTTGCACAAGCTTTAGCCAAAATAACTGCGACCAACTGCTTCCGGTAACCATCAATGAGTTTCTTACAATGCTCTGCTGGAATTTTAGACCATTCTTCTTTGGCAAACTGCTCCAGGTCCCTGATATTTGAAGGGTGCCTTCTCCAAACTGCCATTTTTAGATCTCTCCACAGGTGTTCTATGGGATTCAGGTCTGGACTCATTGCTGGCCACCTTAGAAGTCTCCAGTGCTTTCTCTCAAACCATTTTCTAGTGCTTTTTGAAGTGTGTTTTGGGTTATTGTCCTGCTGGAAGACCCATGACCTCTGAGTTAGACCCAGCTTTCTCACACTGGGCCCTATATTATGCTGCAAAATTTGTTGGTAGTCTTCTGACTTCATAATGCCAAGCACACGGTCAAGCAGTCCAGTGCCAGAGGCAGCAAAGCAACCCCAAAACATCAGGGAACCTCCGCCATGTTTGACTGTAGGGACCGTGTACTTTTCTTTGAATGCCTCTTTTTTTCTCCTGTAAACTCTATGTTGATGCTTTTGCCCTAAAAGCTCTACTTTTGTCTCATCTGACCAGAGAACATTCTTCCAAAATGTTTTAGGCTTTTTCAGGTAAGTTTTGGCAAACTCCAGCCTGGCTTTTTTATGTCTCGGGGTAAGAAGTGGAGTCTTCCTGGGTCTCCTACCATACAGTCCCTTTTCATTCAGATGCCGACGGATAGTACGGGTTGACACCGTTGTACCCTTGGACTGCAGGGCAGCTTGAACTTGTTTGGATGTTAGTGGAGGTTCTTTATCCAACATCCGCACAATCTTGCATTGAAATCTCTTGTCAATTTTTCTTTTCCGGCCACATCTAGAGAGGTTAGCCACAGTGCCATGGGCTTTACACTTCTTGATGACACTGCGCATGGTAGACACAGGAACATTCAGGTCTTTGGAGATGGACTTGTAGCCTTGATATTGCTCATGCTTCCTCACAATTTGGTTTCTCAAGTCCTCAGACAGTTCTTTGGTCTTCTTTCTTTTCTCCATGCTCAATGTGGTACACCCAAGGACACAGGACAGAGGTTGAGTCAACTTTAATCCATGTCAACTGGCTGCAAGTGTGATTTAGTTATTGCCAACACCTGTTAGGTGCCACAGGTAAGTTATAGGTGCTGTTAATTACACAAATTAGAGAAGCATCACATGATTTTTCGAACAGTGCCAATACTTTTGTCCACCCTCTTTGTTATGTTTGGTGTGGAATTATATCCAATTTGGCTTTAGGACAATTCTTTTTGTGTTTTTTCATTTAAGACAAATTAAATGAAGATAATAATACCAAAGAATTTGAGTTTGCAATCATTTTCAGGAAGAAACTGAGTATTATCTGACAGAATTGCAGGGGTGTCAATACTTTTGGCCATGACTGTATTTTAAAATTATTTTTACACCTTTTTTTTTTTTAACTTTATTTCATTGTCCCAGGGGGGACATCACTGTCCTGTGACAGATCGCTGATCTGTCACATCACAGATCACTGTGACAGATCAGCGATCTGTCACAGGCATTGAAGCAGACTTCCTCATGTCTGCGCTTTGCAGGCACTGAGGAAGCCAGCTCCCTGCAGGCCCCCGAAGGTCCCCGTCGCCATCTTGGATTCGGGGACCTGCAGGGAAGGAGCCCCCCGCAGCAGCGCTGCATATTGCGCTGCTCTGGGGGGCTCAGGGAAGCACGGAGGGAGCCCCCTCCCTGCCGATGCTTCCCTTTAACCCCTTTCTGCCATCCGACGTACTATCCCGTCCACGGTACCCGGGCCCGTATGACCGTGGACGGGATAGTACGTCGGGCCCTTTAATGCGATACCGTGACTAAAGTCGCGGTGATCGCATTAAAATTCCGACGCCATCTCACCTTAGAAAAGATGGCGTCGGCATCCCGGGCTGCGATCCCGCCCCCCCGGCATCCAGAGCGCTGTGATTGGCTGTTCAATTCTGAACAGCCAATCGCAGCGTTTCTCATTGTTTCAGCCAATCAGCTTGGCTGAAACAATGATGTCCTAGGCTGGGATCGAGTACCGATGTACTCGATCCTAGAGCCGGTGCCTGGCAATGCCAGGCACCGGCAAAAAGCACCCGGATTGGCGCGATCGCCGATCTGATCGATCGCGCCAATCGCAGTGCACAGCGGCGCTATATCGCCGCTGTGCCCTGCCAGTACCGGCCAGGATTGGTGCTATATTAGCACCGATCGTGCTGGAGCCTGATGCAGGCCCAGCAGGGCCTGCAGGAGTTGGCTGGCGCGATCGATTAGATCGGCGATCGCGCCAACCACAGGGCACAGCTGCGGTCACCATGTGACCGCTCTGTGCCCTGCTGGTGACCTGGGCATGACCTGCCTAGTAATCGGAGCTGTGAGCTCCGATTCTAGGCAGTTGCCATGGTCACCAGGCAGATCAGGGATTGGTGGGATCGATGTAATCATTCGATCCCACCAATGACAGGTCACAGCAGCGATGTGACCGCTCTGTGACCTGCCCCCTGACCTGCCTCTGACCTGTCTGACCTGTCTGCAGGGGTCCTCACTCTAGCTGAGGATTCCTGCAGAGAGGTCGGACGCAGCAAGAGCTCCTGTGCTGGGTATTGTGGTGCCACAGCTTGTAGCATCACAATCCCTGCAGAAGAAAGAAGAAGAAGAAAGAAAACTACAATTGTAAGTGTTAATTGATCCCTGATCCCCTGCCCAATCTATCTTCACCCCCCCAATCTATCTTCATCCCCCCATCCCCCCTCCACCCCTCCTCTTACCCCCCTTCACCCCCCTCCACCCCCCTTTTACCCCCCTCCACCCCACTTTTGCGCCACCTCCGTGCGCAGCCGGCGAGCGTTGATCGGTGACGCAGTTCACCGATCAACACTCGAGCTCGCTTTTTTTTCCTTAGCCCCCTTTGCGCCACTTCCGTTCACACATTCCGCAGCCGCAAAAGTTGGATAGGTGACACACGTCACTTATCCAAGTTTGTGCCTGCTGTTTTTCATTTTTTTCACCCCCCTTTGTGCCACCTAACTACAACCCTAACTGTTGATCCCTGCCCAATCTCTCTTCATCCACCCCAATCCCCCCTTCCCCCTATTTTTACCCCCCTCCACCCCACTTTTGCGCCACCTCCGTGCGCAGCCGCCGAGCGTTGATTGGTGACGCAGTTCACCGATCAACACTTGAGCTCACTTTTTTTTTCCTTAGCCCCTCCGTACACACATCCCGCAGCTGCGAAACTTGGATAAGTGACACAGTTCACTTATCAGAGTTTGCCGTTTTCCTTTTTTTTTTTTTTTTCCACCCCCCCTTGCGCCACCCCTTGCGCACATCCAGCAGCCTAGTTTTGATAAGTGACACTTATCAGCTAGGGCCTGCTGTTTTAGACTTTTTTCCACAGCTTTTTCTTTACAGAAATTTTACACCAATCACTCCCCCCCCCCCCCTCACGTACACATACAGTTTTCAATAAAGTGTACACCCAAGCACCATATTTACACAAAAATGTCATCAAATTCATCCCAACAGCGCTATTCAGTGGAGGAGGCATATGCTTTACTTGCCTCCGAAAATGATAGCGATTTGGATGACGATCCGACTTTTCTTTATTTTTCGGATTCTTCATCCTCTTCTTCTTCCTCTTCCCCCTCCTCATCTTCCTCCTCGGGTCCTGCGGAACCGCCACGCAGACGCTCCAGGACAGAAGATGAGGCAGCGCCCACCATGCCCGCAGCTGACCCAGTGCTCCCCGTATGGACCTCGCCCCCCGAAAATTACGAGCCACTGATTCCTGATTTTGTGGCAGAATCAGGAATCAAGTTTGACACCACCGGCCTCACAGAAATTGACTTTTTCAAAGTCTTTTTCTCTGAGGATTTTGTTAACCTCATGGTGGAGCAAACTAATTTTTACGCTCTTCAATTTTTGGAGCAAAACCCGCGTTCAACATTTTCAAACTGGTCTCCTGTAGACGCAGTTGAAATGACGCAGTTTTGGGGCCTGGTCCTTCATATGGGGATACTGAAGAAGCCGGAAATTCGGCAATATTGGAGTGTTGATATTTTATACAACACTCCAGTGTTCCGAATGGTCATGGCCCGGACGCGTTTTGAGGCCATCCACAAGTTTCTGCATTATACTGATAATGCAGAGTGTCCCGCACAAGATGACCCCAACTTTGACCGTCTGTTCAAAGTTCGGCCGGTCATCGAACACTTCAACAAAAAGTTTGCTGAAGTGTACGTGCCCCAAAGGAACATCTGCGTGGATGAGTCCTTGGTTCACTTCAAGGGAAGGCTGCGATTCCGTCAATACCTGCCCAGTAAGAGGGCCAGGTACGGAATCAAACTCTATAATTCGTGTGAGAGTACCTCAGGGTACACCCACAAGTTTAGAGTTTACGAAGGGAAGGACACCCGGATTGAACCCCCTGAGTGTCCTCCTTTCCTGGGAGTGAGTGGGAAAATTGTGTGGGATTTGGTGCAACCACTGCTGGATAAAGGTTATCACCTCTACACTGATAACATTTATACCAGCATCCCACTCTACAAATCCCTCTCTGAGCGACGTACCGCAGCCTGCGGTACTGTCCGCAAAAATCAGAGAGGCCTCCCGAAGATGCTACTTGGGCAGATGCTCCGAAAAGGTGAGAGCAGAGCCCAATGTAGCGACCACCTGCTGGTGGTCAAGTACAAGGACAAGAGAGATGTCCATCTCTTGACCACCATACACGGTGATGGCAGTACCCTCTGCACTGTACGGGGTACCTCTACACAGGTCCTCAAACCGACATGTGTAGTGGGGTACAACAAAAAAATGGGGGGAGTTGATCTCTCCGATCAACTCCTCCAACCGTACAATGCATTGAGGAAGGCCAAGGTGTGGTACAAAAAGCTGGCCGTGCACATCGTCCAAATGGCAATGCTCAACGCATTCCTGCTGTCACAATGTGCATGCCCCAGCGATACGTCGTACCTTCATTTCCAGGAGGTAGTGGTTAAGGCCATGATGTTTGGCGCTCAGGAAGGAGCGGGCCCCAGTACTTCAGGAACTGAAGGTGCTCGTATTGTCCCAGGTCAGCATTTTCCGGGGGTGGTCCCGCCAACCCCAAGAAAAGGTAAGCCGCAAAAAAGGTGTCGAGTGTGTTACAAAAAAGGAATACGCAGG
The DNA here is from genome assembly GCF_039654945.1 of Dendrobates tinctorius. Lineage (NCBI taxonomy): Eukaryota > Metazoa > Chordata > Amphibia > Anura > Dendrobatidae > Dendrobates > Dendrobates tinctorius. The sequence continues at coordinate 4,898,799 of NW_027361900.1, forward strand.
GACACCATTTACCAGTGCGACACCTGCCCCGAAAAACCTGGCCTGTGCATGAAGGATTGCTTCAAATTGTACCACACCTCCATGCACTACTAATTTACATTAGATTAGTTGGGGGCACATCTAGATTTGTTCATTGGGGGTCTAGTATCCAAAATGATGTCATATGTGGGTTTTTTCCTGTTTAGGCACATCAGGGACTCTGCAAATGGAACATGACGCCAGCAGACCATCAAAGTCTGCATTCCAAAACAACACTACTTCCCTTTCGAGCCCCAACGTGTGCCTAAACAGTTTTTTCCCACATGTGGGGTACCAGAGTACCCAGGACAAATTGGACAACGACTTTTGGGGTCCAATTTCTCCTGTTACTCTTGGGAAAATTAAAAATTGGGGACTAAATGATCATTTATGTGGGAACAAAACAGGATTTTATACTTTCACGCCTGGGCATTATAATCTTTAGTGAAACACTTGGGGGTTCAAAGTGCTCACCACACATCTAGATAAGTTCCTTAGGGGGTCTAGTTTCCAAAATGGGGTCACTTATGGGGGGTTTCTACTGTTTAGGAACATCAAGGGCTCTGCAAATAGAACATGACGCCCGCAGACCATTCCATCAAAGTCTGCTTTCCAAAACGTCATTACTTCCCTTTCGAGCCCTGACGTGTGCCCAAACAGTAGTTTTCTCCCACATGTGGGGTATCAGGGTACTCAGGACAAATTGGACAACAACTTTTGGGGTCCAATTTCTCCTGTTACTCTTGGGAAAATTAAAAATTTGGGACTAAATGATCATTTATGTGGGAACAAAACAGGATTTTATATTTTCACGCCTGGGCATTATAATCTTTAATGAAACACTTGGGGGCTCAAAGTGCTCACCACACATCTAGATAAGTTCCTTAGGGGGTCTAGTTTCCAAAATGGGGTCACTTGTGGGGGGTTTCCACTGTTTAGGCACATCAGACGCTCGTCAAACGTGACATGGCGTCCGATCTCAATTCCAGCCAATTTTAGGTTGAAAAAGTCAAACGGGGCTCCTTCCCTTCTGAGCCCTGCCATGTGCCTAAACAGTGGTTCCCTCCCACATATTGGGTATCAGCGTACTCAGGACAAATTTGACAACAACCTTTGGGGTCCAATTTCTCCTGTTACCCTTGGGAAAACAAAATATTGGGGACTAAATTATCATGTTTGTGGAAAAAATATGATTTTTTTATTTTCACGCCCGGGTGTTATAAACTTCTGTGAAGCCCTTGGGGGTTCAAAGTGGTCACCACACATCTAGATAAGTTCCTTAGGGGGTCTAGTTTCCAAAATGGGGTCACTTGTGGGGGGTTTCCACTGTTTAGGCACATCAGACGCTCGTCAAACGCGACATGGCGTCCGATCTCAATTCCAGCCAATTTTAGGTTGAAAAAGTCAAACGGGGCTCCTTCCCTTCTGAGCCCTGCCATGTGCCCAAACAGTGGTTCCCCCCCACATATTGGGTATCAGCGTACTCAGGACAAATTTGACAAGAACCTTTGGGGTCCAATTTCTCCTGTTACCCTTGGGAAAACAAAATATTGGGGACTAAATTATCATGTTTGTGGAAAAAATATGATTTTTTATTTTCATGCCCGGGTGTTATAAACTTCTGTGAAGCCCTTGGGGGTTCAAAGTGGTCACCACACATCTAGATAAGTTCCTTAGGGGGTCTAGTTTCCAAAATGGGGTCACTTGTGGGGGGTTTCCACTGTTTAGGCACATCAGACGCTCGTCAAACTTGACATGGCGCCCGATCTCAATTCCAGCCAATTTTAGGTTGAAAAAGTCAAACGGGGCTCCTTCCCTTCTGAGCCCTGCCATGTGCCTAAACAGTGGTTCCCCCCCACATATTGGGTATCAGCGTACTCAGGACAAGTTTGACAACAACCATTGGGGTCCAATTTCTCCTATTACCCTTGGGAAAACAAAATATTGGGTACTAAATGATCATGTTTGTGGAAAAAATATGATTTTTTATTTTCACGCCCGGGTGTTATAAACTTCTGTGAAGCCCTTGGGGGTTCAAAGTGGTCACCACACATCTAGATAAGTTCCTTAGGGGGTCTAGTTTCCAAAATGGGGTCACTTGTGGGGGGTTTCCACTGTTTAGGCACATCAGACACTCGTCAAACGCGACATGGCGTCCGATCTCAATTCCAGCCAATTTTAGGTTGAAAAAGTCAAACGGGGCTCCTTCCCTTTTGAACCCTGCCTTGTGCCCAAACAGTGGTTCCCCCCCATATATTGGGTATCAGCGTACTCAGGACAAATTTGACAACAACTTTTGGGGTCCAATTTCTTCTGTTACCCTTGGGAAAATAAAAAAATTGTTGCTAAAATATTTTTGTGACAAAAAAGTTAAATGTTCATTTTTTCCTTCCACGTTGCTTCTGCTCCTGTGAAGCACCTGAAGGGTTAATAATCTTCTTGAATGTAGTTTTGAGTAGCTTCAGGGGTGCAGTTTTTAGAATGGTGTCACTTTTGGGTATTTTCTGCCATATAGACCCCTCAAAGTGACTTCAAATGTGAGGTGGTCCCTAAAAAAAATGGTTTTGTAAGTTTTGTTGTAAAAATTAGAAATCGCTTGTCAAATTTTAACCCTTATAACTTCCTAACAAAAAAAAATGTTGTTTCCCAAATTGTGCTGATGTAAAGTAGACATGTGGGAAATGTTATTTAGTAACTATTTTGTGTCACATATTTCTCTGTTTTAAGGGCATACAAATTCAAAGTTTGAAAATTGCAAAATTTTCAAAATTTTTGCTATATTTCTGTTTTTTTCATAAATAAACGCAAGTTATAGCGAAAAATGTTTACCACTAAAGTGAAGTACAATATGTCACGAGAAAACAGACTAAGAAACGCCTAGATCCGTTGAAGCGTTCCAGAGTTATAACCTCATAAAGGGACAGTGGTCAGAATTGTAAAAATTGGCCTGGTCATGAACGTGCAAACCACCCTTGGGGGTGAAGGGGTTAACTCCCGGTACACCGCGATCGTGTTTGATCACGGTGTGCAAGGGGTTAACGTGTCGGGGGCGGTCCGTGACCGCCCCTGACACATTGTGCCGGGTGTCAGCTGTGATAATCAGCTGACACCCGGCCGCGATCAGCGGCGCTCACCACGTGGGCGCCGCTGATCGCTGTGACGTACTATCCCGTCCCTGGGAATGAAGTCCCAGGGCACATGGACGGGATAGTACGTCACATGGCAGAAAGGGGTTAAACACGGAGGTATGAATAAGGCCTTATTCAGGGACTGGCAGTAATAGAATAGTAAAATCCATCCAGTGATCCTCCAATGTCTGCTGGACATGGGATGGGGAGAGTTTCTAGTTCTGTTAGAACATAGACACCAGACTTCTTGCTGTTAACCAGTTAATGCTTTCTTGTCCACCACACTGCAGTGTCCAAAGAGGAAGACGGTGAGACAGGCAGCGACATCGCATCAGAGAGCTCGTGACCTCAGAAGATCCCCAGATCCTGGTATTGTGACATAATATTAAGAGCAATATTCATTCATTGATATTACTCTATAGAAGGGAACCTGTTGCCTCGTTTTGCTGCTGTAAGATGCGGCCACCGCCTTTAGGGGCTTATCTACAGCATTCTATAACGCTGCAGATAAACCCCCGATCTAACCTGAAAGATGAGAAAAAGAAGTTTTCTTACACTCACCCGGGGGCGGTCCGGTCCGATGGATGCCGCAGCGATTTTTGCCGGCAGTTTTTCCGCCTCTGCCCCGTAACGGATCACTTATGGCCACACTGCGTTCGGCCTCATTCATTCCCTGTGGGAATTATGAACATCTGCTGCACTTGCGGTTTTGAACTTGCAGTGAAACAAAAAAATCACAGCTCGCAGCGTTGTTTTCCGTTGCTGCAAGTACAGCATTTGCCGGATCTGCCGCGAATGGCAAAAATGGCTGATGTGACAGTAGCCTAAGTCCCTGACGACAGTGTCTGCATTAGTCATACTCATCAATGGGGGGGCAGCACTAAAAGTGCCCAGGGCAGCACAAACTCTAAATACGGCCCTGAGCGGAGGCTCCTGTTTTGGATAATAAGCCAACATGATCACATCTGCTCCAAATGAAAAGAAAATTAGTTTATTACAATGAGAGTTCGTTCACATAAGTATATGATATGGTCGAGAACTATCCGATGTCTTATCAGATGGCGCTAGACCCAATATTATACCATGGGGCAGAGCAGAGCTGTACTCTGTATCTCATACTAATTCAGCATGAGGAAAAAAATCACAGCCACTGGCCACCTCCTGATGGGCACCATGAAGAATGTGACGTGACCAGATAAAGTCCATCATCACCCTGCACCTTGGTTCAGCCGGACGTGGCTCTTCTCTAGCACATGATGCTCACAAAGGAGTCACAAAAGCATTTTTTTACCAGGCAGATATTCTATATCCTGTTCAAATTGTTTTTATTGAAAATGTCCTAATTATTATACAATCCAGGTAATGACGGTCACAGAGGAGCGCCAGCCGTGCCTTCTCTGGGGAGATCAATGCAGCTCCTGCCGGGTGCCTCCAAAGAGGAAGGAGGTTGCGATGCTGGATGAACCCGGTCAGACGGAGCGCAAAGAGAGGGGAATGTAGATTTAAAATCTTCTTATATTAATCACATTGGACTACATTAATAAAAGAAGATTTTAAATCTACATTCCCCTCTCTTTGCGCTCCGTCCGACCGGGTTCATCCAGCATCGCTAATTATTATACAAGATAGAGTTAAACAAAATAAAGGAAAAAAAGGGGAAACAAGGGAAAATAAAGGAAAATGGGAGAAGGAACTATCGCAAAGCAACAACAGTTATTCTATCTCTGATACATGTACCAAGAGATACTAAGATCAAGGGTAAGACAATGGAGTTATCATTTCTTTCACATTATCTCACCATTGTGATAATGAAACTATCACATATTATGGAAGCTATGTTCCTGATCAGGGCTGCCAAAAGGAATTTCAGGGCCCCATACTGGCAAAATTTTTGGGCTCCCATGAGACTCCGTCCAGGCTCCACCCCAGTTCTGCCTCCACTCAAGCCCCGCCTACACCCCTCAAACTTTCCACAGTCCCACCACCCACTCTTGGAAAAACTCTTCTGCCCCATCCTCACCAATCACACACTAACTGTTCCCATGGAACCGTATCACATACATAACCATCAGCTTTTGTTTTGACCAACGGATTTTTTAAGCCTGCCACCACGACAAGGTAGACTCTTTTGGCAGGGCCCTACTCTACTCTAACCTATTAAACGTTTCTTAAAATATCCAATAATCTTATTAGCAATATTTTCTATTTATTTTTCTTTAAGGGAATGTGTCACATACATTTTTTAAAGTAATTGAGATCCTATTGTTATAATCTTTTGTATAATCTGTATTTCTGATTGCAGATTATTGTATGCTGTTTCCTGAACATTTATGGAAGCTGCTCTCTTGCCTGTTTGGAGATATGGATATTGGACATATACATGTGTATGTATATCATAAGACATTATAGGGGACTCTATTTCCTTGGGAGAGTTTTCTATTCATGTTCTCATGTTTAGTTTCATGCAGATGTCATTGTGCAGGAAGGGGGAAGAGGAGAGCTGTGACATTACCTACTGGGAATGGTGGATTCTGTTATCTCTCATTGTAATCCTGCTTGTTATGATAATGAGGTGACTGCTAATAAGGGATCTCTTCTGGAAGTCCCAGTCTATTAGAAAAGTTGTTTCTGTTTATTATTTTATGATATAAGGGGTTACATACTTTAAACTCAATTCTTGCAAAACTTTTTTAACTATGATTAAAAGGATTGGCCATGTTCTGTTTATTGGTCACGAATGTGTTTGAGATGATAGGGCTCTTACTAATATGGCCTTTCTTGAATTACAGCAACAAATATGAAATATGGGAAATAGAAATATAGGCTATGCTGAATTTCTGCACTAAATGCCTTTTAATCATCTCATATAATTGTAGATCGTGAGCCCTCGCGGGCAGGGTCCTCGCTCCTCCTGTGCCAGTCGTGACTTGTATTGTTTAAGATTATTCTACTTGTTTTTATTATGTATACCCCTCCTCACATGTAAAGTGCCATGGAATAAATGGTGCTATAATAATAGTAATAATAATATACTCATTGGTTAATAATAATAACTACCGTAGAGAGTGGACAATGCCCAAAACATAAAAGCTTCATAACACATTCCCACTAAATATTTTGCTAACTAAATCTATTTTCATAAGAGTCATTTAGTTAAATCCTTTGGTCAATTACATAAAGTGCAAAATTACAGTGCCAATAACAAAAGAGAAAACAGACAAAACAAAAACAACACATATAACAATAACATATAACACAATAAAAATAAGGTCATTTTGTGAGACCAGAGAAACATAATATAAAAACAACAAAGAGTATTGCACACAATCTAAGGAACTGAAGCAGGTCCGACCCCCCTCTTTGCTTCTGCTCACCGGGCACCATACACTAGTACGGGCAGTAATGCCCTGATGGCGGCCCTGTCCCTGCCTACATGAAGTATGTAGCTAGTCTACATAGATCATGGGATGTCAGACATCCATTCCTGGCTACCTACAGTTGCCATTTCATCTAAGTACTCAGTCAATCTATATTAAAAGGAAACTGTCACCCCCCCCAAGGTCATATATGACCTATTAATATGGGCACACAGGTAATAGGTACTAGTCCTACCTGTATACCTCTTATTAACGGTCTTGTTGTGGAGAAATGTTATATTCTGTCTTTACGTTAATGATTTCTTCCATGCTCCGGGGCATTCTCTGCCTGGAAGAAATCCCTGCCCTCTCTCCTCATTACAATACTGCCCTCCTCCCATCAGCGCCAGTAATAGCCCCAGAATCCTGCGCCTGAGCCATGCACCTTGTCGGCGCGCACACCAGAGATTACTGGAGCGGAAGGCGCCGGCACCTCTGCAGAAGATCCCTGAGTGCAGTACCCATAGAAGGGAGGATGAGATATGTATTTCTGGGGGAGTGCAGGGCGCAGGCATGGGATTCCAGGGCCAAAACTGCCGTGCATGAGAGGGGGTTAGTATTACAATGAAGAGAGAAGGCAGGGATTTCTTCCAGGCAATGCAAGCCCCAGTGCCTGGAAGAACTCATAAACTTAAAAAAAGAATATAACATTTCTCAATAACAAGACCATTACTATGAGGCATACAGGTAGGTCTAGCGTAACATTTCTATTACCTGTATGCCCAAATTAATAGGTCATATACATCTCGGGGGGTGACAGATTACCGTTAAAGCATAAACACACATAGATAAGAATTAATATATATAATATGATGACGACAGCCGTCCAGACCTGCATCCCACCACAAGAAACAGTCCAGAGTAATCCCTGGAGAATGCTATCATCCTCAATGACACAGTGAGGGGCTATGCGCCCCCTTCTGATCTCAGGCTATTTACTCATCTAGGAGTGTCTGCTCAAACTGTTGGGGTGCAGCTGTGGGACCCTATTTTCAGAGATGATGTCCTCCACTCAAGTCTCAAAAAGCTGAAAGGGTCTTCAGGAGAGGTGGGTAGTCGAGCTAGGCTATCAGACGGTCACCTCTGTAGCTGTAGTCATCCTTCCTATGGTACTATTCAGGGGTGGACATGTTATTAGTGCAAATTGTGAAATTGCACACGGGCCAAGAGGTAAGGGGACCCATTTCCACCTCCAAAGCAGATACAATTGTGCATTATGATGAGTTATTGGGCTGATCTTTCGCATAAAGACATAATATATCCACAAGACCATTAATATGAGTCATACAGGTAGGTCTAACGTAACATTTCTATTACCTGTATGCCCATATTAATAGGTCATATACGTCTCAGGGGGTGACAGATTACTTTTAAAGCATAAACACACATATATTAATTCTTATCTATCTAATAGGATGACGACAGCTGTCCAGACCTGCATCCCACCACAAGAAACAGTCCAGAGTAATCCCTGGAGAATGCTATCATCCTCAGTGACACAGTGAGGGGCTATGCGCCCCCTTCTGATCTCAGGCTATTTACTCATTTAGGAGTGTCTGCTCAAACTGTTGGGGTGCAGCTGTGGGACCCTATTTTCAGAGATGATGTCCTCCACCCAAGTCTCAAAAAGCTGAAAGGGTCTTCAGGAGAGGTGGGAAGTCGAGCTAGGCTATCAGACGGTCACCTCTGTAGCTGTGGTTCCATTCAGGGGTGGACAGGGTGGACATGTTATTGGTGCAAATTGTGCAACTGCCCACGGGCCAAGAGGTAAGGGGACCCATTTCCACCTCCAAAGCAGATAAAATTGTGGATTATGATGAGTTATTGGGCTGATCTTTAGCATAAAGACATAATATATCCACAAGACCATTAATATGAGGCATACAGGTAGGTCTAGCATAACATTTCTATTACCTGTATGCCCATATTAATAGGTCATATACGTCTCGGGGGGGAGGGGTGACAGATTACCTTTAAAGCATAAACACACATATATTAATTCTTATCTATCTAATAGGATGACGACAGCATTCCAAACCTGCATCCCACCACAAGAAACAGTCCAGAGTAATCCCTGGAGAATGCTATCATCCTCAGTGACACAGTGAGGGGCTATGCGCCCCCTTCTGATCTCAGGCTATTTACTCATTTAGGAGTGTCTGCTCAAACTGTTGGGGTGCAGCTGTGGGACCCTATTTTCAGAGATGATGTCCTCCACCCAAGTCTCAAAAAGCTGAAAGGGTCTTCAGGAGAGGTGGGTAGTTGAGCTAGGCTATCAGACGGTCACCTCTGTAGCTGTGGTTCCATTCAGGGGTGGACAGTGTTGGACATGTTATTGGTGCAAATTGTGCAACTGCCCACGAGCCAAGAGGTAAAGGGACCCATTTCCACCTCCAAAGCAGATGAAATTGGGCATTATGATGAGTTATTGGGCTGCAAAGGATCCATATATTGTTCATGCACAGTGTCCCTCTTCCGCCTGTGTCTTCCAGTGGCTCCAATATATAATTAATTTCCTGCAGTGAGAATCACATCACATTAATAATTTCCCGGCAATCAAGCTCAACATCATCAATCCTATCACTACCAATACTGTGTGGGCTTTTGAAAAGTTGAGAGTAAATTATGTAACCCAACTCTGATAGACCCCATCCAGAAAAAGGGATTCCATCCCTCCTTGGATATATCCCCAGCTTTTTGCTGCAGCTCCTTTACTTTATCCATTATTGAATCATGTGCATCTTCTAGGAGCAGCATTGCTCACCTATAACAGCGCAAGTGCCCCCTTCACCTGCTAACAGGCAGACAAGCGCCATTGTCTTCTGAAGGGCTACTATCCTCATTAGTGACATCACAAGTAGAAGCTAATGGAGGTGACGCCAACAACCAAAACATTTGGTAGTAGTAGTAGCTTATGGGGGCAAAACTAAGCACCAAAACATTCCGTGAAATGACAAATAAGAGCTAATGTGGGCGGAGCCAAGAACCTCACTTCCATTGAAGTGCATTGCCCAATATACTAGAGATCAAACGCTATGAATCCTCCAATGTGGGGGAAGATCTGACTAGCTTCACTGCATATGGAGCTAATATGTATATACATCGGTGTTGTACAAGGATTTCCCAATATTGGTTGGATTTATATTTTTGATCTGGACTGTATATTACTATATGTCTCAATAACATCCGACAATTACATAGTTATCTTCATGTTACACGTGTTCCCTTTACAGGATATAACTTTAATCTCCCAGATTTGGATGATTCTCTAACAATACATGGCCTAAAAATCGAGAAGTCGTCATGTTCCAGTTCTGGCTGAGGGGATCCTCTCAATTATAACTAATCTATGGAGCTGATGAGCAAGAAAGTCAGAAGCCAGAATCATGTGATGGATAATCGGTAAATCGCTGTCATTTCTGGGCTTGAAGATAAATCCCGTCACACCCTATACATCTCCCTTTACTATTGGTAGAAGAGCTGTAATGCTTGGACAGCTCCTAATCTGAGGGGTTCACTAATTATTTTGGACCTGCTTGTATTATATAGAATAAAGACTCCATAATGAATAAAAAATACATGAGAAATAGATGATAGAAGAGAATGAAGGACACAACAAGAGATGACATAGAGCCGACTTACCGCTCTCTCCACCGTCTGCAACTGTCAGACGGAATGTTGGCTCTGCAGCTCCATACACAATGTGTGTGATGTCATAAGGCAAGGGGGCGGAGTCAGAAACCTCAACATTCCGTGACATCAGCAGCAGGAGCAGCAGTTATTTACAGAGACCAGAGCAGGCCACACAACCCATTCATTACCATATAAATGAAATTGACTCTAATTATCCATCTTGACCTCTTAAAACTTTCAAAAAATGCCAAAATGTCATTATTACCATACATTGTAATTCCGGAGTAGTTTCCACTGATGTGAACAGTGATAAATCGACAATAATAACCCATATATCCCAGTATTACAGAAGATTAGATGATATGGATGGTTGGATGTGGAGGTGGACATGCTGCTGTAGGATAAATGGCCAGAAAATAGGGGAGGACACTATAGACAGTGTTACTATATACCAGGATTGGGCTATTAATTTTCCCAAGTGGCTATATGAGAGACCATAACATATTAATTACTATTATTATTTTATATTAATAATAATTGTATAACTTAATATTGAGTAGAATTAAATATGTTGACACCCCCTACATACCATATGAACCCATATACAGCCCCCTTTATACCTCTATATACTGTAAGAGCTCACACCTAGCTTCCTACATACAGTATGAGCCCTTACATAGCCCCTCCACATACATTGTAAGAACCCCCCTAGCCTCTCTATATATAGTATGAGCCCCCACATATCCTCTCTATATTCAATATCAGTCCTCACATAGTGCTTTGTATATAGTATGAGACCAACGCTAACCAAAAAAGGGTACACTAATGTCAATAATGATCCCAAATAGAGTGCAACACCTAGCCTATAAACTAATGAAGCCAAAAGACACGGAGAAAAAGAAAAGCCAAATAACCCGGTATACACCTCCGTATATAAAAAAGTGAGAAAACCTTTATTTCATCATGGACATGGTAACTTTAAAAACATTTAAAATACACAACAAACCAATAGCCCAAAAGTCCCCAAAAAGCCCATAAGCCTTAAATACAACCCATGTAATGGGTGAATGGCAGCCCCCAGCATATGCAGAAAGAAAATACATGTGTCATACGGTGATAATGATAAATGAACCTATAACTACAAATATAAACAGAATGGGTGATGGTACATGCAGGATGCGACTAATCAACATCATTTCCCATTGCACAGGTATAAACAGTCAGAAAATAGAGACTCCCACATATACCAAAGCATGTATGCAAAGAAGTCACCCTAAAATAGTTGTGACAATACAGATGACGTCAAAAAATGGGCATAACTGACTGAGAATGCTATAATGAAATAAAAGTATGATCACCCAAAATGAGAAAGCCAGACACTGACATGGGGGCGGCAAGAAGTCCCGAGGGGGACAAGAAGGGAGAGTGGGAAGAGGCCCCACGCGTATCGCCGCTTCGTCAGTCAGTTATGACTAAATCCAGAAACTGTTGACTACTGGTGACAGATACATAAGAAAAAAAGGAAGCGCATCACAGAAGAATATACAATTCAAGTCACCTTTATTCCATCCAGGTAAAAAATTAGAACATTCATGGTACAAGATTATTTTACGACTAAGGTCTTCAGCCAGAAACGCGTCAGAATGAACATGTTTTTAATCTTGCACCATGGATGTTCTAATATTTAATCTGGAAGGAATAACTACTTGAATTCACATTCTGCTCTGCCCTCCAGTTCTTTAGAAGGAACATGAAGCAATTTGACAGCCTTTTAGGCAGATAGGTCCAAGTTGCCATCTCCTAGTCTGTGGTTAGGCTAGCTCTGCCCCGTAGGCACCACTAGGGACTGCGGTGCCAAGAGATCTATTCTGTACAAGAACCGTCAGGGTCAGTTGCAGCTATTTAGTGTATAACCTATTTCCCAAGTGAGTTACCACACAGGCATAACACCCCGATTTGCCTGAGCTACTTGTGAAGGAACGCCTCGTGTGCGCACATTTCCACAAGACAGCTACAGCTGCCGCTGATCTAGCAGTGCTTCAGCAGCTCTTGCAAGTGCCAGTTCACACACTGGTGTGCGACGTGACCATACTCTGGAACCCCACATTACATATGTTGGCAAGTGTTTGTGAGCAGCAGAGGGCAGTAGTTGAATACGAGCTACAACATGCCGGTCAGTATTCCGATCAGTCTCCGCACATAACAACTGACAAGTTGGCATTACCAATTACCATCGATTACCAATATACAACACTACAGAGAGAGGTTGAGCTTTGTCCGGGGTAACTGTATCCCTGTAGAGACTTGTTATTAACACTATTATTTAGTCCTCTATCTCTTAAATCTGTGTAGTTATATCCTGTAAGTGAATGGTCACTGATACATTGTCTCTAAATCTGGATAATTGTGTCCCATTGGCCAGATAAATACCTTATATTCCAGGACCTGGGAAATTGTATCCCAGTAGTGATAGCTCTACTGCTTTATACATTATACCTATCCTGCTGGCTAATGGTCTGGCTAAATGTATCCCTCTACTGTCAGCAACTATTGTATTTCTAATTGCACTTTAATCTTATTATTATATAATTTTTCAATAAAGGTTATATTTTAGTAGACTTTAGTTAGGGTTTATTTGCTGTCTCAGATTTTTCCCTCTCCCCATATTGTATACACATACATCTCTTCCTTGCCCCCCAAGCTGTGTATTCAAATCTTCCCCAACCCCGTTACAATAAATCGTCAGTTTCTTCAGTTCCATTGGAGCACTTAGCACCGATGCTGTTTGCGCCTCTGAGGCGCCGTCGAATGACGTCAACAGGGTGATCACATGACTTGATCACGCTGCTGACATCGCCATATCCCGGTGGTCAGGACTTCAATTGTGCTCAGTCCGTCTAAAAAATGCAAGTACAATTGATCACTGGGATCCGGCGCACTTCATCTTCTCTGAGCTTGACATCCGTCTCAGAGAACAGCCGACTCCTAGTCTGCCTGGCCCATAATGCAACCTCCAGGAAATCTCCTCGGACCGCCGGATGAGGCGGCTCAACAGTGTTCCCTTGCCAGCTGAACCAGGGTAGATACCCCTCCTGCCCTCCCCTAGACATGCCTCTGGGTTAAGGCTAAATACCTGAAGCAGTTGCTGTTTTCTATAAAATTTATAAAAAGCAGTACATTATAGTAATACCTTGACTAACGAGTGCATCTACTTATGAATTTTGCGAGATGCGAGCCGTCGCTCTGTCAGCTTTATGATGTGAGCCGAGATCTGAGTTACAAGCGAGCGAGCTTACACCACTCACCTCGTGGTTACCCTGCCGTGCAAGCACCTCTGTCATTGCTTCATTGTTCGACTATGGTCCTAAAAATGTGAGTTGCCCTGTCAGTTCTTTTTACCTGTTCTTGTGATTCAGGACCTTACCATCTTTTGCTGCACACAGGTTTTTGGTATTACCAACGTTGCCATTTTCCTGGGGTGGACTCTATTTTTAGCACTGCATGCTGCATGTATTTGACATGGGGCTGTTCATAGGATAATGGTTATTTTTTGGTTCATTCTTCTGCTAATTTTGCTGTTAATGAATCTTTTTTAAAAACTCCTAATAAAATAATTGGTGTGGTTTTTGGGGGGCTGGAACGGATTAATTGCATTTCATTTCATTTTAATGGGGACATTTAATTTGATATACAAGCAAATTGAGTTAAGAGCTCGGCCACAGAACGAATTAAACTTGTAAGTCAATCACTGTATATGGTTTTTAGTGTTGAGCAAACATGCTCGGATAACGTCTGATCCAAGCATGCTCGGGTGTTATCCAATGCCTTCAGTGTCACCAACTCCCTGCCATTCCCTTGTCCGGTTCCAATACGGAAAGGTTCCAGGAAAGACATCTCAACTACTCCTGCCTCGGTCGTAGACCCCGGATCCTTCTTGAGACAGTCCTTAAGCTGGTGCCCACCTGCACGATCCTCAGCCTGGGACCCCTTCCTGCTGTAGCAGCTCTATCCCCACAGCCGGCAGACTGTCTCTTTCACTGCTCCTTGCACCTTGCCCTAGGCAAGGCTGCCCGGGCTCTGCTGCCTATCCAGGAAGTGTCCTGACTATATCCCTATGCTCTGCCCTGCTCAACTCTGACTCCTCCCTACTGACAAACCTCTATGCTAACTGTACCTAACTAACACTCCTAATCTATTTTATTCTATTCCTTTTCTCTATGATGACCCCATCTATTCTAATCCCCCTACGGTCCTATACTATCTAAGATCCTATCCTGGCCCTAAGCCTATACATCGTACATGACAGATATATCACATTACAGTACATAACAAGTATAATAACGTTAGTGAACAATGAGGTGCCATACGTAACCATGAGAACAGCGTCCAGGGAAGAGGAGGAATGTGAGGGTCCCCGCCACCTCCTTACACTCCTCCCTCCTAAAATATGGTCATCCCTGAACATGGCGGCACCTGTAGGCTTAAAACTGTTAGAATTTTGTTTAAAACATATACAGTTAGTACAGCCTATGTCCAATGCTGCTGAGGGTCAACCGTGACCCTGGCTCCACTTGGTTAGAGCCCCCCAACAAAAGAATTCAAGTTCCTTTAGTGTGGGTCCGACTGACCTCAGTCTCCTGGCTCCTGGGACCCATCTTAAAGGGAACCTGTCACCCCAGGGGCATTTTTCAGTTAAAGAGCCACCTTCAGCAGCACTAAGGCTGCATTCTGTGAAGGTGGCTCTTCTTTTTCTGATCCCCAGTAATGCCAAAATATTGACTTTTATAATTAGCTCCTCTTACCTGTAATGTGTCCCATAGGTATGATGTGTCCCCCATATCAGCCGCCTACCATCCGTCAATCATGCATGAGCGGCGCCTCGGCGCCACCCACCATCTGTCCATCATGATGCCCCATGCGTCGCTACCTCCTCTTGATTTGAATCCCGGCGCCTGTGCTGTGACAAGCATTCTCGGGCATGCGTAGTGCGCGCTGCCCTAGAACCGATATCAGGCTATTGCGCCTACACGTTGTGGAGGCCCCAGATCCCGCCCTGCAATGTGTTATGACATATTCACACTGCGGGGCTGGGGCCTCCACAACGCGCAGACGCAATAGTCTGATGTAGTTCTCGGGCAGCGCGCACTGCACTTGTCACAGCACAGGCGCCGGGATTCAAATCAAGAGGAGGCAGCGACACACGGGGCATCATGATGAACAGATGGTGGGCGGCGCCTCGGCGCCGCACAGGCATGGTTGACGGATGGTAGGCGGCTGATAGAGGGGGACACATCATACCTGTGGGACACATTACAGGTATGAGGAGCTAATTATAAAAGTCAATATTTTGGCATTACTGGGGATCAGAGAAAGAAGAGCCACCTTCACAGAATGCAGCCTTAGTGCTGCTGAAGGTGGCTCTTTAAGTGAAAAACGCCCTGGGGGGGTGACAGGTTCCCTTTAACAAACAACAGTACATATAGTCCTGACCGGACTTGCTCCTCGGGTCCTCCTGTTCAGATTTTCCACCCTTCCTCCTTTAGCAGAGTACGGACCCTTAACAAAACAAGTGGGCTGCTTTTATCAGAGGACAGTACAGGGTTAAAACAGGAAAAGTTCAGGGTTAAAACAGTCCAGTACATAAAGCAGCCACACACAGTCCATTACTGTTTCCAAGGGTGATTAACCCCTTCAGGTTTTAGTCCCATAATCCAGCAGGGGGTGAGGAAACGTGCACAAATAAACTTGGAAAAAGTGTAGAAGAAAAACAAACAACAGTCCTTCAACTGTGACCACACTGGCCACCACTGACACCCAGTCCTGGTCCCGTCCAGTGCTCACTACCCTTTCACATATACGGAACAGTCTCTCCTGCACTTCAATCCATGCAACTAGCACATCCAGTCCATTTTAGGGGCTGCCTTCACTCCTTGCTCTCCTTGCGACTGGAATAATGGGCCGCATTCTGGTCCTGAATTATTATAAACGTGTTGCCCGAAGACCCGCTGGAGGAGGACTCTCCACTCTTTCTCCTGCTCCTTTCCTTTGTCAGCGGCTGATTCATGGTACCTGGAGCTTCCTGCTCCCGTGACTTGATTGTGGCCACCGCTTCCTTTAAGGGCGCCTCTGACTTTCTGTAGGGACTACGATCATTGCAGACGGCTGCATGCAATACTGCGCTTCCTGTGCCTGTCTCTCTTTGATGCTGGAGACCATTTTCACCACCACAGCATACTGTCCACGGGGCCCTTGTTCTTTAATAAATGTCACTCGGTCCCATTCCTGAAAAGGACCGTCAAAACTAATGGACCCGGCATTCACATAGACCTTGTCCCCAGTCTCGACCTCATGGATGAATCATACAGCCCCCTTATATACTATGATGGTCCAACTGTCAGCACACTATATAGTGCGATTGTACCACAGAGCTCCCAAAAAAGAAAAAAGAATACCTATACTCACCTAATCGAGAATCCTCATCCTCCGCAGTGTCTGTCTCTTCTTCTATCCATTCTCGCAGTGGATTCTGATGGCACGATGCAGTGACATCTTGGCACCGCCAATGTTCCTTGCTTAGTGCCGGACTCCAGCAGGCCGAAGATAGAAGGGACGCCCACAGCTGGCTGGGGTAAGTGACGAAGCCAGTGACTTTGTGCTCCGTCACAACTGTTAAAAGTATGCGCATCTTGAGGAAGCCGATTCTGTTAGCAACATAGCAGATAAGGCAGCCCACAACCAGACAGACCCTTCTGCCATTTGCCAGAATTGCAAGATGGCCAATCCGGCCCAGCAAGGTCCTTAATCCTGCAAATCTTCTAGCGCCCTTTGGTTCCGCTTGATTTTGGCTGGCCAGCAGGTAGCAGTCTTTCCTCATTAATGGCACATATTGCACTAATTTTCCAGTGGTCTCATCACTTTGTTACTTTCTTCCCCATTTTTGCTCGCCAGTCCTTGGGTGAGTGAATTCTTTTGAGTTTGAGGTTTCCCCACAGGTAGGCCGATGTCAGCCAACAATTGCGTGCATTCCTGGGTCTTCTCGGATCAAACAAATTCATCCTGAGCATACTGGTTAGGGGTAATCCCGGCATTGGCTCGCTCAGTCCTGAGGAGCTCTTCCTGCAGAGGCGCATTTGGGGTACTTGGAGACTCAAGCACTGGGTGTGGTAAGTCGACTCTGTGTTTGTTTTGACCCTGTTAACCATTATTCTTCTTCCTCTAAGACTGCCCATTGTGGACCTCAGCCACTTCAGTTGGGGCCCCTGCCTGGTATGGTCTTCTGCTTCAGAAGAGCAGGGTCACAGCATATTCCTGTGCAACACCTGAGGTCTAACCTCATAGACTGGGTTTTTCAGGTGATTCTTCCTCACCACTCGGTAGAGTACCGCCTCCCAATGATGATGCAGCTTGTTTCCGGGTCGTTTGACCGGCATCAACACATGGTCCCCTAGCTGAAGTGGTCCATCTGACATCGAGGATCGACTTGAATGTTCCACTTCCTGAAGCTTCTGCTCAACCAGCTTCCTTACCGTCTGAAATCTGTGACTGTGTTCTCGGATCCTGGCACTAGGACTACTGCCCGAACAGGAATCCTCTGCCTCCAGCTCCAGTTCAGTGGTCTCTCCGCCAAACAGTAGCATGTAAGAGGTGTAACTAGCAGTCGCATGGAAACAATTATTGCAAACCCACAACAACTCAGAGGCAAATTCGAGCCACTTCATCTTCTTGTCCTCTTCCAGGGTCCGCAACATTTGCAACAGGGTTCGGTTGACGTGCTCACAAGCCCCATTCCCCTGTGGATGATATGGTGTGGTTCGGGATTTGTTGATTCCATGGATGCAGTACAGTTTGTTCGTTACTTGCCCCTGGAAGCAGGACCCTGGGTCATAGGGAATTCACTTTGGGCATCCATATATGCGAATGAAGTCCTGACAAATGGCTCTGGCTGTAGGTTCAGCTGTCTGATCCTGGGTGGGAGACACCACTGCAGGTTTGCCATTAGGAATTTCAGGGCCCCATATTGGCAAAGTTTTTGGAGCCCCCTTGAAACTCTGCCCAGGCTCCACCTCTCGGACCTTCCACGGTCCCACCAACCTCTCTTGGAAAAACTCCACTTCTGCACCATATCCTCACCAATTATACATCACCAGATCACATACATAGCCAGCAGCTTTTGTTTTGGCCAAAAGATTTTTTAATCCCCCTCCACGACAAAGTATTCTCTTCTGGCCAGGCTCTACTCTACTGTAACTTATTAAACAATTGTTAAAATATCCAATACAATTTTAGGTATATTTTTATTTATTTATCATTTTTTTAAAATGACCATTAACATCACATACAAGGGAAAAATACCACCGCACCATGACCAGATCACATATTACCACCACATAGTGACCAAATATTACCACATACAGGGAATAAATACCACCACAACATAACTAGACAACATATTACCACCACAGTGACCGAATAATAGCACATACAAGGAACAAATACCACCATATCATGACCAGATCACATATTACCACCACATAGTGATTGAATATTACAATACTGATCATTAATAAAATAAAAACACAGTATTAATGCCATTATACACAGGGGATCTGTACTTAGTATACAGTATCCGTGTACAGGTAATACAGTGATCACCTGTGACATTATACACAGGAGCTCTGTATATAGTGTCAGTGTACAGGTAATACTATGATCAATAGTGACATTATGCACAGGAGCTATGTATATAGTATACAGTATATAGTGTCAGTGTACAGGTAACACACTGACTCACCGGTGACATCTCTAGTTAAAGTCCTTCATCTTCGCTTCTCTTCTTCATCCAGTTCAGACCACGATCACTTCTTCCAGACAGGTCTCTGCATAAAATAACACAGTAATCTATAGTACATTCCCTGATTTTTGCCCAACTTCTATACTACGCCAGATGAAAAAAGCGACCATGTCGCCATGCATAGTGACAGGACCTCTCCTCCCCCACACTGAAAACAGTAACCTCAAAAATAATACCCTTTAATTAGCCCCTATAGTAATAATATCCCACATTCTGGACCCCACGTGTCCACGCATTCTGCCTCATGTCTCTGCATATTGGCCCATAGTCATCCCTAATTGTATAATGCATCCCATAGTCATATATAGCAGTATAATGCACCCCCATAGGGGTATAATATAACCCATAGGGGTATTATGCACCCCCATAATGCTCCCCCATAATATAATGCGATAGGTAGAGTTGAGCGAAACGGGTCGGTCAAGTTCATAAGTCGCTGACTTTCGCTAAAGTTGGTTTTCATGAAACGAAACCCGACCATAGCGTGAGGTCGGCGACTAGAGCGCCAAAGTCGCGTTTCAAATGATGCTTCCAGCGCCCTTTTTCACCCAATGATGGAGGATGCACACTGTGGGCAACGCGATGACATGGGCAGCGGTCACCACCATCTTTGAGAAGGGCATGCAAGTGATTGGCTGGCTTTTTGTGGCGTCACAGGGGCTATAAAAGGGCGTACACGCCGACCGCCATCTTACTTCTGCCGATCTTAGCATAGGGAGAGGTGCTGCTGCTCGTTCTGAATAAGGGAGAGCATTAGGCAGGGAAGAAGAACCCAAAAACAGCTTCTGCTGGTAGCGATTTCCACTTACAACACAACACTGTGTGCAGTGACAGGGGAGGCTCTATTTTTGTGCATCAGCTCTGTTGGTTATTAGGCTGCCTTATAAGGCTCCCTGATAGCTGCATTGCTGTTTGCACACTGCTGTGCAAACTGTTTTTTTAAAAGCAAAAATACTTTTCGTCCTCTTTTCTGCACAGTTACCAAGCGTTCATTTTTCCACAGTTTTGTGTGCAGCAGTCCTGCTTATTAGGCTGCCTGCCGCCATACTTGGACTGAAAGCATCATTGTCAGCCTCCTAACATCTCTAGGGAGATTCTCCCCAATACTATATACACCTTGTACTTTGTCATACACCAGCCAATTTCAGCCTGCTAAATTGAGGTGTAATCTATAGTGGGCCTGAGATAATAGTTCAGCCTCCTAAAATCTGTAGGGAGATTCAAATTCTCCCCAATACTAAATACACCTTGTACTTTGTCATACACCATCCAATTTCAGCCTGTTAAATTGAGGTGTAATCTATAGTGGGCCTGAGATAATAGTTCAGCCTCCTAAAATCTGTAGGGAGATTCAAATTCTCCCCAATACTATATACACCTTGTACTTTGTCATACACCATCCAATTTCAGCCTGTTAAATTGAGGTGTAATCTATAGTGGGCCTGAGATAATAGTTCAGCCTCCTAAAATCTCTAGGGAGATTCAAATTCTCCCCAATACTATATACACCTTGTACCTTGTTTTACAGTACCATATAGCTGGTGGTATTTTGGGTACATTTTCCCAAAAATGAGGAATTATGGTGGAAGAGGCCGTGAACGTGGGCGGGGGTTGCCAGCTGGTGGTGATGGTGGTTCTGCATCTGCAGGTAGTGGCAAAAGCACAATAGCACCTAAGGCAGGAGGTCTTGAGCCTGCGTCATCGTCTGGCTCCACAAGGCCTCGTAGGCTCCCTTTTCTGGGAGTAGGTAAACCGCTTTTAAAGCCGGAGCTTCAGGAACAAGTTTTGGCTTACATTGCTGACACAGCCTCCAGCTCTATCGCCTCCTCTTCTGAAGTTTCAAAAAATAAAAGCACTGAGTCATCAGTGGAGGCTTCTGGTCAGGAACAACACCTTTCCTTGTGTCCTTCACCCCTACCAAAAGTGAAGGATGCGGCAGGCCACACTACAGATTTCTCCATGGAGCGCTTTTCACATACCATGCCTGGGTTATCAAGTCAAATCGTGAATTCCCCAGTCCAAGATGAATCTGACATGGAGTGTACTGATGCACAGCTACTGCTAGATTTTTCTGCTGGTACATTCACTCAGAGCACTACATTGTCCTCGCAGTGTACTGAGCCAGAATCTGACCCTGATGAGACTCAGGTGCCCCTTCCCGCATACTATACCACCTTACACGGTTACACAGAGGAAGGTGCACATGAAATTGAAGAGGAGGTGATGGATGACCCAGTTGTTGACCCAGATTGGCATCCATAGGGGGAAGAGGGTGCCGCTGCCAATAGCTCAGAAGAGGAGGAGGAGGATCCGCAGCAGGCATCAACTTCGCAACAGCTGTTATCTGGCAGGCCCGTAGCAGTCCACAAACGGGTTACAAAAACCAAAAGAGTTGCAGGACAGCTTGGCCAGACGGTCAAAATAGCACAGCGTGCAAGGCTTCACAATGTCTTCCACAGTAGGAAGAGTGCAGTATGGCACTTTTTTGAACAAAATCCTATTGATCAGGCAAAGGTTATCTGTAAGAAGTGTGCAAAGACCTTTACCGAGGGAAAAATCTGAGAAATTTGAATACCAGTTGCATGCTTAGACACTTAACCACCATGCACTTGCAAGCGTGGACAAAATACCAAACCTCACGTACCACATGTGCACCTGCTCCAAATGAAGGTAGTTAGCAACGCTACATCGCTTCCCCCACTGTAAGCCCACCGGTTAGCACACCACCAGCAGCAATGTTGAGGTATCGTCGCAAGGCCAAAGCAGTCAGGGAATCACAATGTTATTGCTATGAAAGACTGAATCTAGGCCATCAGCAAGACCACCAACACCATCACCATCACCAACCCTCTCTGTCCGCCATGTCCACCACTAGTTCCACCATATGCAGCTCTCAAGTCCAGCTCACCCTACCAGAGACTCTGAGTAGGACAAGAAAGTACTCATCCTCTCATCCGCGTACACTGTGTTTGAACGCCCACATTGTCAAACTAATCTCGTTAGAGATGATGCCCTACCAGTTGGTTGAAAGTAAAGCTTTCCGCAAGCTCATGGCCTGCGCAGTACCACGCTATGACCTACCCAGTCAACATTTCTTTTCTTGAAAAGCCATCCCAGCCCTCCACCTGCATGTGAAAGACCGCATTGTCCATGCACTAAAGCAATCAGTGAGTGGAAAGGTGCACCTCACAACAAATGCATGGTCCAGTAGGCATGGCCAGGGCCATTACGTGTCCATCACTGCGCACTGGGTTAATGTGGTGGATGCAGGGTCCACAGGGGACAGCGGCGGTGGGACAGTGCTGCCTAGCCCACGGTATAGGAAACAGTTGGCTGTAGGCGTTCGACCCTCCTCCTCCTCCTCCAGAAGCGAAAGGTCATCCACAGAGCGCAGTCACACGATCACTCCATCCGCAGCTGCCAGTGTTGCACCCGAGGTGTCCCACTATCGAACAGCTAGTGGTAAGCGTCAGCAGGCTGTGTTGAAGATGATGTGTTTGGGCGACAACAGACACACCTCGGAGGTACTGGCCGACTACTTGCAGCGACAAACTTAGTCATGGCTGGGCAGTCTACATCTTGAGGCAGGCAAGGTAGTTAGCGATACGTCCGGAATTTTGTGGCAGCCATAGCCCTTTCAAAACTCAGACACATACCTTGCCTGGCTCACACCTTGAACCTGGTGGTGCTGTGCTTCCTCAATAATTTTCCGGAGTTAACAGCCCTGCTCCATAAGGTGCGAAGACTGTGCTCGCACATCCGCCGGTAGCCCATACACTCCAGTTGTATGCAGAAGCTGCAGCGATTGCTCCACCTTCCCAAGCACCGCTTAATTATCGACATTGCAACAAGGTGGAACTCCACCCTGCACATGGTTGAGAGGCTGTGCGAACAGAGGGAGGCTGTAATGCATTTGTGGGAGGATACACGGGCAGGCAGTTTGAGGGCAGACATGGAGTTGTCTGGTGTGCAGTGGTCGAAGCTGAAAGACCTCTGTAAAGTCCTTCAGTGTTTTGATAAATGCACACAGCTGGTAAGCGCAGACGACGCCATCATAAGCATGAGCATCCCACTTATGCGTCTGCTCATGCAAACTTTGACGCACATTAAGGAGCAGGCGTCTGCAGCCGAGGAGGAAGAGGAGGGAAGCCTTGATGACAGTCAGCCATTGTCTGCTCAGGGAACTCTCCTGGACGAGGTGGAGGAAGAAGAGGAAGAGAAGGAGGATGAGGATGATGGGGATGATTATTTAGGGGAGGAGGATGCTTCTCAGGGGGCAAGAGAAAATCTTGGCGTGGCAAGGTCAGGTACAGGGTTTATGCATGACTGGAGGGAAGTGGATTTGCCAGAAAGTGCTCCTCCACCCAGCACTCACAGTGCATCATTGACACCGGGAACATTGGCCCACATGTCAGATTATGCCTTACAGATCCTAAAAAGGGACCCCCGCATTGCCAAAATGATGAACGATGATGACTACTGGTTGTCCAGCATCCTGGATCCACGCTATAAAGGCAAATTCCAAAACATCATGCCACAGGAGAACCTAGAGCTAATATTGGCTAACAAACAAGCAACTCTGGTAAACCGTTTGTTTAAGGCATTCCCAGCACACAGCAGCGGTGATGGTTCTCACACGAGCCGTAGGGTGCAACATGGAAGAGGTGTTCGTGGTGCACACATCCGAAGTGGCGTTGGAGACAGATAGAATCCAATAGAATCGCTTACAGCCTGTGGCTTCTGTCTTTTGCACTCCAAAGTTACCTGACAGATCATGATAGGCAGTGAGGACCATGTCTGCATCTCTCCTTGTGATCAAAATTTGATGGAGATGAGTAACGGTGATGGGATCAACGGTACTGCGATACAGCAACACTTTCTTCACAAAGAACTGTTTTCGCTGTCTCCACACACAAAGTAATTGATGGTCAGCATCGCCTCTGAGAATTCTCCTGGGAGTTTTTCCCGTGATTAGTAATTCCTAAATTTCTGCAATCACTCGACTTTATGTCTGTACTTTTATCCATCTCATTTCCTCTTGCGGAGAGTCTGGACTGTCTTACTGAGACTGAGATATAAATGAAGATTTAAAAATACCCCAACAGTGTATACTGGTGTACGCTTCAAATACATTTCCTTTTTGTTACATTTTAGATTGTTGTCTAATCCATACTGAGGCTGTGAGTGTCTTTGTCGTACTCCGGAAATAAACACAGAGATTTTAAATGTTTAAACTCTGCTATATATACCTGTTATCCGGAGATACTGTACCCTTTCTCAACTTTCTGCAATCTTGTCAAATCCATACTGTGCCTGAGACCGTCTGAGTCTGCCTCCTGATTACAGATGAGTGGTGTTTGAGTGGAACTGTTGGCCAAGTTCAAATTCTAGCTGTTTTGGGCGGTGTTAGATCCGTTCGTCGAACTACAACACTTTGATTAAAATTCAGCTGTTCGAGTTTCCGTTCGAGAACGTTTCGTTAAACAAAAGCGTATCTTTTTTTCACATTAATAATGGTTTTCAATGATAATAGACAGTTTTAGGGCATAGTAGCGGTGTCTGGTAGTCAGCGGTGTGCTACACCTGTGAAGGAGCTACACCGTGTGTGTTTCTAATAATTTTTTACCACATATTGTCCTAAAATCCCTTTGGGCCTAGTAACTGTGTCTGCTACTCAGAAGAGGAGCCCACCCGTGAACCAAGCTATGCCGCCTGTTTATGAAAGAACCAGTTTTTGACTGCATTTACACCACTTAATACTTTGGGCCTAGTAATTGTGTATGCTACTCAGCAGAGTTGGCCACCCGTGAACCAAGCTATGCCGCCTGTTTATGTAAGAACTGTGTGCTACTCAGCAGAGGAACCCAGCTGTTAAGCAAGCTACAGCACCTGTGGTTTGGGCACTTAATTTTTTCATTTTTTCTGGAATGCCGTTTAGGCCTAATTCCGGAATTATGGTTGACCTGCACTTACTGGGAAATGCTTGTTCATGGGGAAGAATTGTAATCCCAGATCCCCATCACTAGCAGGGTTCAGCGTGTTATCCGCACCTGTAATCGATACACGCTGGTCCTTTCATTGTAGCACGCGTGCAGCCCCGGACATGTAAGGGCATGACAGACCTGTTATTGGCCGATCTCGCATGCCAGAGCCTTGTGTGTCCCTCTAGTAAGCTGGACGCGGACCGCGGGGGCATGCCTGAGTCTCGTTCGTTAATGGAATTAAGCTTGCAATCTGTGCAGCTTTTCTGTGGCTGGATGGTTGAGGTTGCCCGTGTTGAGTCCAGTTAAGCCGCAGGCTCCACTCCTGGTGGTGCCCTTCTGGACATTCCTTTAAGGTTCAGCTTTGCAACCATACTGCCCCCGGAAACCAAACACTTTTCCTGACAGTGACATTCTGGTCAAAGAGCGCGATGACATCACGTCTGTACGCCCTCTGCCTAAACAGTCCAAGTGCAGTGAGATGGAAGATGGGGACGACGAGGAGTCCAGAGTACAGGGATTCCCTAGCGAGGAGACTTATTTAATTGTTTTAAAGGTTGGGAGCAATTTTTGGGGAGCACGATACTCTGGAGAATGATATCTGGGGACCACCATTCACTGGAGCATTCCAAAGGTGGACATCAGTCACTGGAGCAGCATTTACAGGGCCCATTATACACTGGAGCATTAGAAATGGGGCCCATTATGTATGGAGCATTATTTGGGCCCATAAGACAGTGGAGCTTCATCCATTGGGACCAACATATACTGTAGCATTATGTGGAGCTCATCATATACGGTTTAAAACATTATATGGGACCAATGATTCTGTATGGAGAAATATATGGGCCTCATTACTCTGTATAGCGCACTAAGCGCTGGCCATAATACTGTATGGAGTTATATACTGTCCGTTTTTGGAGGTATTGGAGAATTTAAAATGGATATCAGTCATGAGATGTAAGAAGTGAAGTATTTTTCATTGTACTATACTGCTATTTCTCTGCCGTATCGGAGCATCATGAGTTGTGGTATGTGTTAGGCCGGGGTCACACTGGCGAGGAATACGGGAGAGTGAGAGGCGCTAAAAGCACGCATTAGACACGGACCAATGATTCTCTATGGGGTCCCTCGCAATTTTTGGGGAGCACGATACTCTGGAGAATGATATCTGGGGCCCACCATTCACTGGAGCATTCCAAAGGTGGACATCAGTCACTGGAGCAGCATTTACAGGGCCCATTATACACTGGAGCATTAGAAATGGGGCCCATTATGTATGGAGCATTATTTGGGCCCATAAGACAGTGCAGCTTCATCCATGGGGAACAACATATACTGTAGCATTATGTGGAGCTCATCATATACTGTATGGAACATTATATGGGACCAATGATTCTGTATGGAGAAATATATGGGCCTCATTACTCTGTATAGTGCACTATGCGGTGGCCATAATACTGTATGGAGGAATATACTGTCTGTTTTTGGAGCTATTGGAGAATTTAAAATGGATATCAGTGATGTGATGTAAGAAGTGAAGTATTTTTCATTGTACTATACCGCTATTTCTCTGCCGTATCAAAGGATCATGAATTGTGGCATATGTTAAAGGAGCCCAGTGACACTCTTTGGCCCTGGGCCCACGAAAATCTGGAGCCAGCACTACCCCCCCACAACTTTAGCCAAATAACCCCCAGTTTTCAATGCCTAACTATTATTATAAAGTAAATTAAGGTTGACAAGCTTAAGGAATAAGAATTGATGTTTTTGGCATTGAAATGGGCACTGTAGGTGTGTTTCCTGTCCTCCACTCCCTGCCAACTTTTCTTCCCCATTGACTTACATTGGGTTTCGTGTTTCAGTCGGCCTTCAACTTTTCACAATAATCGGCTGATTTCATTCGACCCGACTTTTGCGAAAAAAGGCAAAGTCGCTCATCTCTACTTCTTACCCATGGTCTTTTGAGACATTATACCTTAGTTCATAATAAAGATTTTAATAAGTTACAAATTATTCCTATTGATCATATCCCTACTCATATTCCAAATAGGCTTCTGAAATTAAACAGGAAACAGGTATATTGGATCCATAAATTAAGAAGCCTCAAACCACAGGGTCTTCATGAGATCACAGAGGTTTTTATTTTATTTATTAATGGAGGTTGTTATATGTATTTATTTATATTTTTTTTATATTTATGGATGTCCTTTGATATTTATTTTTCTATGGGAGTTTATAAGGAATTTCACCATGAAATACCTGATGATTATTTAATTGTTATAAAAGATCTTATTCATGTTTTATAAGGGAAGTATTTTTAATGTGTTTTTAATATAATTATTTCCATCATACGCCTTTATGTCTAGTAAGCCCTTTAAATTTAGAGACTTATTAACTATAAGCGCTCCACAGTAATAGGATTAAACTGATGGTGCTGCGGTTAGAAAATTGGATGAGTAACGCCAAATAAGTGATTGTCCCCCTTGTTAGGTGTTCTTGGTCCTTCCTGATACATTTTACACCATAATTACATATAGAGCGTCACTCTCTCTTTTTCCCGCAGAGCGGGTAAGGGAAAGCCCTAAACACTGTTTTATCAATTTTTTCTACTCTATCTCCACTCAGAGAAATAGTAGTTCTACAGAGCATTAACCCTCTCCTCTTTCCGGACTGTCTGTGGACCCCAGTATAATTATAAAAATGATTTCTGGTATATATATATATTTTTCTAAGTTTGTTAATATTCCTCTCAGAAATCTTTATATAGAACCAATCATTCCTTTGTCCTAAAGAAATCATCCTCTGACATGATTTGCTATCCTCAGGAGGTGTTAATAACGCTGCTGAAGGAGTGATTTTTTAAACTTTGGGATGTGACTTACACCGGTCGCTGTATAATCTGACTCTGTGCGGGAGATGTAACAGCCATGTGGTATTGGGAGAAGCGCCGTGTGCTCCTCCTGCGGTGCGATCCTGAGCATGTGCGCACTATTGCAGGTGTGGAGCACATCGTCCTTCCCACTCTGCCACTGAGCTTTTACAGATGAGTGATTCCCTTTTTTTTTTATAATAAGCCAAACCTAAGATTTTAAAAAAATTTATATTATTTTTTTATTAATAAAACATTTATTTTTAATTGATTAAAATTTAGATCCTTACAATTTAATGTTTATTTAATGGTTTATTTCATCCTATGTCTCTTCCACATCGGATCCGCTTGCAGGAGCTTGTTAGTATAGCCGAGGGGTCTGATTGTCGGGCGGCAGAGCTAGAGGAAGCTGAGGCAGATCTCTAGGAGTTCGTGTCCGAGATTTGCTTTTCTTGCTCAGTATATATGTGTTTTTTAATTTTCCTTATTTTTTTCCTTTTGTTCAACAACCTGTGGAATTATAATAGACATGTGAATATAAGAACAGCTTCTAACTCTTACTATGAATATTTATACTGTCTGCTAACTATGAACTTCGACATCTGTCATCTGACTGGAGCTCATTTTTTTTAAATCTGTGTGTACTTAATGCACCACCTATGTATGCGTCATGTGGTATTTCCTGAAGAAGAGGTTCAATAAACCTTGAAACGCGTAGAATAAACCACTGTCAAACTTTATTACCCTTCTGGAAGTTCATCATTTGGGCAGCGCGGATGAAATCCACGTATTCCTTTGCAGAGTTATGGAAACTATTGAAGCAGGCCAAAAGTAAAAAAAATGTTTTTAAAAATATTAAAAAATCTAACAGTTCAAATCACCCCACCCCTTTCGCCCCATTCAAAATAAAACAAAAGAAAAACCAAACATACACAAGTTTGGTATCGCCGCGTTCAGAATCGCCCGATCTATCAATAAAAAAAGGAACAACCCGATCGCTAAACGGCCAAAATGCCAGAATTTAGGGTTTTTGGTTGCCACGACAGTGAATTAAAATGCAATAATGGATGATGAAAATATCAACTCTGCACCAAAATGGGATCAATAAAAACATCCACTCGGCCCTCACCCTAATAAGCCCTCACCCAACCCGAGATCATGAAAATGGAGCAATTTTTTTTTCCAACAAATTTTGGATTTTTTTCACCACTTAAATACAAAGAACTGAGACATGTTTGGTGTCTATGACCTTGTAATGACCTGGAGAATCATAATGGCAGGGCAGTCTTAGCATTTGGTGAATATGGTAGAAAGAAAATCCGAAAAAAGTTATGGAGTTGCACTTTTTTTGCAATTTCACCGCCCTGGGAATTTTTTTCCCATTTTTGAGTACACGATATGGTAAAACCAATGATGTCGTTCCAAAGCACAACTTGTCCCGCAATAAACAAGCCCTAACATGGCCATACTGACGGAAACATAAAAAGTTATGGCTGTGGGAAGAAGGGGAGAGAAAAACAGAAACGCAAAAAAGAAAAAGGGCAAGGTCTGTAAGGGGTTAACAAACCCTATTTTTCCTTCCCCAGTCTCCTCCTTAACCCTTTCTCCCCTTTATTCTGCCTCTCTCTTTCATGACTTTACATTTCTCTTTTGTGCTGTTGTTTGGTTCTTGTCTGTATTACTGGGTATTTATAATCTGTCTCCCCTTTTCCTTTTCCCCATTTATGTAAATAAATCCTTAATAAAAACTACTTTACCATAAAAGGCGCCCGCTGTGCGCCCGAGGACGCGGCTGATCTGTGCGGATTTGGGGCTTTTCTCTCTCTAATAAAATCGCAGGTAAAAAACTGCAGAAACTTTATTAAGTGCAGAATCAAAGCTTTTCTGTCCTCTAAAAAGCGCATTATAACCGCAGCTTCACCTCTGCACCAAGAACGCATCAAATAAGGGGGAGAAGATTGTTATTGTAGATGGTGCGGATCCTGCAGAAAACAAAAACACCCTATTTTTGCAGTGTGTGAACACGGCCTTACAGACACAAATAAGCCGGGTGTCGTATAGTGACGCTACATAAAGAGGAGAACGTTCTGGAGGCTCCGACTGTGAATGACGGCACAAAAAATAATCCCCAGGTCCCACGCACGCTGGACCAGAGACCCATGAATCCACCTGCTCATCTCCAGTCCCAACTGTCCCGGATACAGCGGACAGTCCCGGATTTGGGTCTACGCCCTGCAGTCTCAGGCGTCTGCTGAATTTCCCTCACTACCAGTGTCCCTCTGACAACTCCTCCTGCCGGGGGAGAAAGCAGTTGTAAATGGTCGTGGATTAGGGTGAGGCCAAAATTTGCTGCTATGCGCGCCGAATGATCTGTGCCTCTTTCTGTGAGGTGTGCACAGTTATTTGATGTAACATTGGTGGATGTGGACCCACTGCACCATTGGCCAGGCTTACTCTAGAGAGGTGTAACTAGTAGTGTTGAGCGACTTTTGTTTTTTTAGGGTCGAGTTTCGTTTCATGAAACCCAACTTTTCCAAAAGTCGGGTCGAGCAAAATCGGCCGACTATAGGGAAAAGTCGGGGTCGTCCCGAAACCCAATGTAAGTCAATGGAGAATTAAAGTCGGCAGTGAGAGGAGGACAGGAAACACACTTACAGTGCGCATTTGAATGCCAAAAGCATAAATTCTTGTTACTGAAGCTTGTCAACCTTAATTAACTTCATAATACTAGTTACGCACTGAAAAATGGGGGTTATTTGGCTACAGTTGTGGGGGGGGGATGGCTGGCTCCAGGTTTTCGTGGGCCCAGGGCCAAA
Source organism: Dendrobates tinctorius (assembly GCF_039654945.1). NCBI lineage: Eukaryota > Metazoa > Chordata > Amphibia > Anura > Dendrobatidae > Dendrobates > Dendrobates tinctorius. Next base: position 4,929,514 of record NW_027361900.1, read on the forward strand.
GAGCTCCCCTTTAAGGCTGGAGTCACACTAACCTGCGCAAAATACGGTCAGTATTTTACAGGCGTAATACGGATGACAGACCCCTAAATAGTGCTCCGTATGTCATCCATAATCAAGGTGTGGTCGCGTATTTTGCGCATGTCAGCATCCGTATGTAATCCGTATGTAATCCGTATGCCGAGATTTTCTCGCAGGCTTGCAAAATGGACATGTAATGGAGCCCTATGACAGGATTTCTAACAGAAACCAAAGAAGAGATATAGAATGTATATATATACAGTGGGGAAAAAAAGTATTTAGTCAGTCAGCAATAGTGCAAGTTCCACTACTTAAAAAGATGAGAGGCGTCTGTAATTTACATCATATGTAGACCTCAACTATGGAAGACAAACTGAGAAAAAAAAATCCAGAAAATCACATTGTCTGTTTTTTTTCATTTTATTTGCATATTATGGTGGAAAATAAGTATTTGGTCAGAAACAAGCAATCAAGATTTCTGGCTCTCACAGACCTGTAACTTCTTCTTTTAGAGTCTCCTCTTTCCTCCACTCATTACCTGTAGTAATGGCACCTGTTTAAACTTGTTATCAGTATAAAAAGACACCTGTGCACACCCTCAAACAGTCTGACTCCAAACTCCACTATGGTGAAGACCAAAGAGCTGTCAAAGGACACCAGAAACAAAATTGTAGCCCTGCACCAGGCTGGGAAGACTGAATCTGCAATAGCCAACCAGCTTGGAGTGAAGAAATCAACTGTGGGAGCAATAATTAGAAAATGGAAGACATACAAGACCATTGATAATCTCCCTCGATCTGTTGCTCCACGCAAAATCCCACCCCGTGGGGTCAGAATAATCACAAGAACGGTGAGCAAAAATCCCAGAACCACGCGGGGGGACCTAGTGAATGAACTGCAGAGAGCTGGGACCAATGTAACAAGGCCTACCATAAGTAACACACTACGCCACCATGGACTCAGATCCTGCAGTGCCAGACGTGTCCCACTGCTTAAGCCTGTACATGTCCGGGCCCGTCTGAAGTTTGCTAGAGAGCATTTGGATGATCCAGAGGAGTTTTGGGAGAATGTCCTATGGTCTGATGAAACCAAACTGGAACTGTTTGGTAGAAACACAACTTGTCGTGTTTGGAGGAAAAAGAATACTGAGTTGCATCCATCAAACACCATACCTACTGTAAAGCATGGTGGTGGAAACATCATGCTTTGGGGCTGTTTCTCTGCAAAGGGGCCAGGACGACTGATCCGGGTACATGAAAGAATGAATGGGGCCATGTATCGTGAGATTTTGAGTGCAAACCTCCTTCCATCAGCAAGGGCATTGAAGATGAAACGAGGCTGGGTCTTTCAACAAGACAATGATCCAAAGCACACCGCCAGGGCAACGAAGGAGTGGCTTCGTAAGAAGCATTTCAAGGTCCTGGAGTGGCCTAGCCAGTCTCCAGATCTCAACCCTATCGAAAACCTTTGGAGGGAGTTGAAAGTCCGTGTTGCCAAGCGAAAAGCCAAAAACATCACTGCTCTAGAGGAGATCTGCATGGAGGAATGGGCCAACATACCAACAACAGTGTGTGGCAACCTTGTGAAGACTTACAGAAAACGTTTGACCTCTGTCATTGCCAACAAAGGATATATCACAAAGTATTGAGATGAAATTTTGTTTCTGACCAAATACTTATTTTCCACCATAATATGCAAATAAAATGAAAAAAAAACAGACAATGTGATTTTCTGGATTTTTTTTTCTCAGTTTGTCTCCCATAGTTGTGGTCTACCTATGATGTAAATGACAGACGCCTCTCATCTTTTTAAGTGGTGGAACTTGCACTATTGCTGACTGACTAAATACTTTTTTTCCCCACTGTATATATATATATATGTATTCTATGTGTCTATATCTATTCTTTCGTTTCTTTATTAAACCTGTCAGTGTGACTTTACTGTATAGCGCACTGAATTGCCGGCTTTACTAAAAGACACCTGGTGCGTATTTCTCGCAAGTCACATGTGTGGTCCGTGTGTAATCCGTATTTTTTGCGCACCTATAGACTTGCATTGGCATACTACGGGTGTAGTACGCTAACAATCGCAGCATGCTGCAATTGGCATGGACCGTAGAATACGGATGAGAAATATACGGCTGGTGCGAGGGACCCCATAGAGAATCATTGGTCCGTGTCTAATGCGTGCTTTTAGCGCCTCTCACTCTCCCGTATTCCTCGCCAGTGTGACCCCGGCCTAACACATACCACAACTCATGATGCTCCGATACGGCAGAGAAATAGCAGTATAGTACAATGAAAAATACTTCACTTCTTACATCTCATGACTGATATCCATTTTAAATTCTCCAATACCTCCAAAAACGGACAGTATATAACTCCATACAGTATTATGGCCAGCGCTTAGTGCGCTATACAGAGTAATGAGGCCCATATATTTCTCCATACAGAATCATTGGTCCCATATAATGTTTTAAACCGTATATGATGAGCTCCACATAATGCTACAGTATATGTTGGTCCCAATGGATGAAGCTCCACTGTCTTATGGGCCCAAATAATGCTCCATATAAAATGGGCCCCATTTCTACTGCTCTAGTGTATAATGGGCCCTGTAAATGCTGCTCCAGTGTCTGATGCCCACCTTTGGAATGCTCCAGTGTATGGTGGGCCCCATATATCATTCTCCAGAGTATAGTGCTCCCCAAAAATTGCTGTCCCAACATTGAAAACAATTACATAAGTCTCCTTGCTAGGGAATACCTGCACTACTCTGAACTCCTTGTCGTCCCCATCTTCCATCTCACTGCACTTGGCTGTTTAGGCCCTCCCACCGGCAGAGACACTTTTGCGTACTATGCGGTGCCCTGTGCCAGTGCCATCGCCCATGAGTATGCCCCCCCACCTGCTCAAGGAACCTGCACTTTCATCTGCACCTTCCTCTTTGTCACCGTGTAAGGTGGTATAGTATGCGGGAAGGGGAACCTGAGTTTCCTCTGGGTCAGATTCTGGCTGTGTAGCGTGCGAGGGGAATGTAGTGGTCTGGGTCAATGTACCAGCAGCATCATCCAGCAGTGGCTGGGCCTCAGTGCACTTGTGGCGTCCCCAAGAGTACGGTCACCACTGTGGCATTACCTTCCTCCTAGGGAGTGTGTTGTCAAGCTTGGGAGTAACGAAGGATCTCTCTAGCAGTGAAACCAACACACAACACATTTCCCACTCCAGGCCAGAAGGGAGACCTCTGAACCTGACTGCTGAGGAGCTGCTCTCTGTGGTCGGGAGGAGGTAAGTTAGGGCACTCTGTGCAGGGAAGGGGAAGTGTGTGGACGTGAGAAGGGGAGTTGGAGGATGAGCAGAGTTAAGGCTCACTCCTAGCTGGTGCGCATGGTCCGGATTCCGGTCTCCGAGTTTGTAGGGACACTGACGTTCCTGCAGCAGAAACCGGGGGAAGTAGCAGCTATAAATGCTCTGTACCCAACTAAGGCTCGGAGGCCCCAGCATCGACGTGTGCGAGGCAGAAGGAAAAGGCTACAGCTGTCTGCCATACAAGTAAAGTCTGAGGAACATCTGTTAGACAGGAGGCGTTTCAGTGAACCACGGTCCTGTGAGTGCTTCCCCCACAAGCGCTAGAAAGGAGATGTTCAGGAAGGTACATGTTGGCGGAGTGTTGGAAGGGAGCTTTTCATTCTGGTCCTGGAGGTTGGCAGAGGTCCTGACCCGAAGGACACAGCACGGAGGCAGGCATCTGTGTAACCTGCAGACTGTGAGTAAAGCTTTGGAACTGCACGCTCTGGTGTCCTAGTTATTCCAGCACCGCTACATCTGGGTACCAGCACCTACACCGCCTGTGCCTTTCCCCCATCACTACATCTACACTTCCCTGGGACTCCAGCTCCACCTGTGGGGAACTTCACCATCTTTGCTGCACAACACCATCAGTCCCAGAGGATCTGAATGCAGCGTCGGCCTAACATCTATGTTGCCGAACACCACAGGTGGCGTCAAACTATCTATATAAACTCTTTACCATTATACCACGCCATTTACATGGGCGCCCAGGGCCACCGTCCGGGTCACCGCCGCTGTGACACATCCCACTGACACTGGCCCGGTACCGAGTACCCCACAGCCCTTGGAGGGCGACCCATATGCCGACTGCTGATCGGGCGGCGTTATTCACACGAACCTCCAAACAGCGTCCCTGAAGGCAAAGTTTTTGGTTTCCGGGGGCAGTATGATTGCAAAGCTGAACCTTAAAGGAATGTCCAAAAGGGCACCACCAGGAGTGGAGCCTGTGGCTTAATTGGACTGCACCCGGGAAACCACTACCATACAAGCTACAGAAAAGATGGACAGATTGCAAGCTTTGTCGATTCTGTGTGTGGTGTGGTATGTCCGTTTGTAGTTGTGCTAGTGATTTCTCAGCTTTATTCCGTTAACGACCGAGACTCCGGCATGGCCCCGCGGTACGCGTCAAGCTTACTAGAGGGATACGCGAGGCTGTGGCACGTGAGATCGAGCAATAACAGGTCTAGCATTCCAGTACATGTCTGGGGCTGCATGCACGCTACACTGAAAGGACCAGCTTTTGTCGCTTACAGGTGCAGATAACCTGCTGAACTCCGTTAGTGATGGGGATCTGGGATTCAGATTATTCCCCGCGAACGATGATTTCCCAGTAAGTTCAGGTCAACCGCAATTCCGGAGTTAGACCTAACCGTCATTCCTGAAAAAATTACGTGTCCAAACCACAGGTGCTGTAGCTTGCTTAACAGCTCGGCAGCCGTTCTCAGGCCCAGTATGGATTCAACAACATTGTAGAAAGTTGATAAAGGGTACAGTTTCACCGGATAACACGTATATATGTAGCCTAGTTTACACATTAAAAATATATGTCTATAGATCAGGAGGCAGACTCAGATGTTCTCAGGCTCAGTATGGATTTGACCAGATTGTACAAAGTTGAGAAAGGGTACTTTATCACTGGATAGCAGGTATATATAGCATAGTTTAAACATGTAAAATCTCCGTGTTCTCAGTATGGATTACACAGCAATCTAAAACGTGGAAAAAAGGAAATGCATTTGAGGCGTACACAACTATATACTTTTGGTGTTATTTTTAAATCTTCATATATATTTCTGTCTCAGTAATACAGTCCAGCCTCTCCGCAATAGGAAATGAGATGCATACAATTAGTGACATAAAGGCTATTGATTGCAGAAAGCTAGGAATTATTATTCATGGGAAAAACTTCCGTCACAATTCTCATAGGCGATGCTGACCCTCAATTAATTTGTGTGTTGAGAGAGTGAAAACATTTTTTTGTGAATAAAGTCTTGCTGTATCGCACTTCCGTTGATTCCATCACTGTTACTCATCTCAATCCAATTTTTATCACAGGGAGCGATGTAAACATGGTGCTCACTGGCTATCATGATCTGTCACGTAACTTTGGAGTGCAAAAGACAGAAGCCACAGGTTGTAGGCGATTCTATTTGACTGGCATGAGAGGGCACATTTTGAAATGTGCGCCGGAATGTCACACGTTTGTGAGTAGGAAAACTGTGAAAGCTGATGATAAACCACCACTGCATGTAATTGTGAGTCGACGTCCATAAGAAATGGAAGCCACTGATCATCTGGAGCTAGAGCCCGGCCAGCAGGACAGGGCATAGCTACATCTTAACCATCATCTTTCAGTTCAATCAATTTGTAGTGGCAGTCCCAGTGAAGGATTTGACAGCCCAGACTACACAGCGGAGGAGCAGGGAGAGGTAAACATTGCAAATGCTGGGGCCCTGCCCAAGCAAGGGGGGCACACTCATGGGCGTCGGTACTGGCACTGGGCCCCTCATAGTACGGCGGTGTGTCTGACGGCGGGTGTGCACCACCACTGTCAGAGACACTTGATTGCACTATGAGGGACCCTATGCCAGTGCCCGCGCCCAAGAGTCGGCCTACCCACCTGTCCAGGGCAACGGCACTCGCATGGTTTTGTGCGCTAGGTTTTGACCCTGGCCATGGGGGGGGCCGCCCACTTAGGGAGGTTTACAAAGTGGCATATGTAGATGTGGGTCATTCAGCTGCTGCAAAAGGGGAAATAGGTCAAGTTCGCGGAATAGGAGGAGGACCAAAGCAAGCCATTTTTCTGGCAACATATGTGTCATCAAGGGAAGGTGGGACAAAATCCTTGGAAACCCATGCATGGTTCATTTTAATGAAGGTTAGATCATCTACATTTTGGGTTGACAGACGGGTCCTTTTTTCTGTCAGGATTGATCCAGCTGCACTGAAGACTCTTTCCGATAGCACACTTGCAGCTGGGCAAGCGAGCTCCTGTAAGGCATATTGTGCCAATTCAGGCCAGGTGTCCAGTTTAGCGGCCCAATAGTCAAAGGGGAATGACCTGTGAGGGAGAACATCGATATGGGAGGAAAAGTAGTTGTTAACCATAGTTGACAACTGCTGTCTCCTGTCACTTTCCATCGATGCAGTATTACCAGTTGTGTGAGCGGTCGGTGAAAAATCAGTTCACAACATTGTCATGAAACCCCTGTCTCCAACGCCACTTCTGCTGTGTGCACCACGAACACCTCTGCCAAGCTGCCCCCGGCACGTACGGCTCGTGTGAGAACCATCACCGCTGCTGTGTGCTGGGAATGCCTCAACCAACCGGTTAACCAGAGTTGCTTGTTTAGTAGCCAATATTAGGTCAAGGTTCTCCTGCGGCATGATGTTTTGTAATTTGCCTTTATAGCATGGATCCAGGATGCTGGCCAACCAGTAGTCGCGTGGGTCCCTTTTTAGGATCTGCAAGGCATAATCTGACATGTGGGCCAATGTTCCCGGTGTCAATGATGCACTGCGAGTGCTGGATGGAGGAGCACTTTCTGGCAAATCCACATCCCTCCAGTCACGCACAAACCCTGTACCAGACCTTGCCACGCCAACATTTTCACTTGCCCCACGAGATGCATCCTCCTAAGTAATTATCCCCATCATCATCCTCCTCTTCCTCCACCTTGTCCAGGAGAGGTCCCTGAGCAGACAATGGCTGAATGCCATCAAGGATTCCCTCCACCTCTTCCTCCTCGTCAACATTGGCTGCAGACGCCTGCTCCTTAAGGTGTGTCAAACTTTGCATGAGCAGACGCATAAGTGGGATGCTCATGCTTAGGATGGCGTCGTCTGCGCTTACCAGCCGTGTGCATTCCTCAAAACACGGAAGGACTTTACAGAGGTCTTTCAGCTTCGACCACTGCACACCTGTCAACTCCATGTCTGCTCTCAAAGTGCCTGGCCGTGTATCCTCCCACAAATGCATTATGGCCTGTCTCTGCTCGCACAACCATGTGCAGGGTGGAGTTCCACCTTGTTGCAATGTCGATAATGAGGCAGTGGTTGGGAAGGTGGAGCAATCGCTGCAGCTTCTGCATACGAATGGAGTGTACAGGCGACCGGCGGATGTGCGCGCACAGTCTTCGCACCTTCTGGAGAAGGGCTGTTAGCTCCGGATAATTATTGAGGAAGCACTGCACCACCAGGTTCAAGGTGTGAGCCAAGCAAGGTATGTGGCTGAGTTTTGATAGGGCTATGGCTGCCACAAAATTACGTCCGTTATCACTAACTACCTTGCCTGCCTCAAGATGTACACTGCCCAGCCATGACTCAGTTTGTCGCTGAAAGTACTCGGCCAGCACCTCGGCAGTGTGTCTGTCGCCCAAACACATCATCTGCAACACAGCCTGCTGACGCTTTCCACTAGCTGCTCAATAGGGGGACATCTCGTGTGGAACAGTGGCAGCTGCAGATGGAGTGCTCGTACGACTGCGCTCTGTGGACGAGCTTTCGCTTCTGGAGGAGGAGGAGGGTCGAACGCCTACAGCCAACTGTTTCCTATACCGTGGGCTAGGCAGCACTGTCCCACCACCGCTGTCCCCTGTGGACCCTGCATCCACCACATTAACCCAGTGCGCAGTGATGGACACGTAATGGCCCTGGCCATGCCGACTGGACCATGCATCAGTTGTGAGGTGCACCTTTCCACTCACTGACTGCTTGAGTGGATGGACAATGCGGTCTTTCACATGATGGTGGAAGGCTGGGATGGCTTTGCGAGAGAAGTGGCGACTGGGTAGGTCATAGCGTGGTACTGCATAGGCCATGAGTTCGCGGAAAGCTGCACTTTCCACCAACCGATAGGGCATCATCTTTAACGAGATTAGTTTGGCAATGTGGGCGTTCAAACCCAGTGTACGCGGATAAGAGACTGAGTACTTTCTTGACCTACTCATAGTGTCTGGGAGGGTGAGCTGGACTTGAGAGCTGCATATGGTGGAAGTAGCGGTGGACAGGGCGGACTGAGAGAGGGTTGATGATGGTGATGGAGTTGGTGTTCTTTCTGATGGCCTAGATTCAGTCTTTCGTTGATATAACAGTGGGATTCCCTGACTGCTGTGGCCTTGCAACGACACCTCAACATTTGCTGCTGTGCTAACCGGTGGGCTTACAGTGGGGGAAACAATGTAGCATTGCTGACTACCTTCTTTGTGATCAGTTGCACATGTGGTACTTGAGGTTTGGTGTTGTGTCCACGCTTGCAAGTGCATGCTGGTTAAATGTCTAAGCATGCAACTGGTATTCAAATTTTTCAGATTTTTCCCTCGGCTAAAGGTCTTTGCGCACTTCTTACAGATAACCTTGGCCTGATCATGAGGATTTTGTTCAAAAAAGTGCCACACTGCACTCTTCCTACTTTGGCAGACATTTTGCGGCCTAGCACGCTGTGATATTTTGACCCTCTGGACAAGCTGTCCAGCAACTCTTTTGATTTTTGGAACCTGTCTTTGGAGTGCTCCGGGCCTGCCAGATAACAGCTGTTGCGATGTCGATGTCTGCTGTGGATGCTCCTCCTCCTCATCTGAGCTATTGGAAGCAGCACCCTCTTCCCCCAATGGATGCCAATCTGGGTCAACAACTGGGTCATCCATCACCTCCTCTTCAATGTCATGTGCACCTTCCTCTGTGTCACCGTGTATGGTGGTATAGTGTGAGGGAAGGGGCACCTGAGTCTCATCAGGGTCAGAATCTGGCTCTGTACACTGCGAGGACAATGTAGTGCTCTGAGTGCATGTACCAGCAGAATCATCTATCAGTGGCTGTGCATCAGTGCACTCCATTTCAGATTCATCTTGGCCTGGGTAACTCACCATTTCACTTGATAATCCAGGCATGGTATGTGAAAACAGCTCCATGGAGTAATCAGTAGTATGGCCTGCGTCATCCTTCAATCTTGGTTGGGGTGAAGGACACAAGGAAAGGTGTGGTTCATGAACATGAGCCTCCAATGACGACTCAGTGCTTTTATTTTTTACAACTTCAGAAGAGGAGGCGATAGAGCTGGAGGCTGAGTCAGCAATGTAAGACAAAACTTTTTCCTGAAGCTCTGGCTTTAAAAGCGGTTTGCCAACTCCTAGAAAACTAAGCCTTCGAGGCCTTGTGGAGCCAGACGATGACGCAGGCTCAACACCTCCTGCATTCGGTCCTATTTTGCTTTTGCCACTACCATCAGATCCACCACAAACACCATTATTACCAGCTGCCGACCCCCGCCCAATTCCACGGCCTCTTCCACCAGCCTTCCTCATTTTTGGTAGAAATGTAGATAAAATCCAACAAACTATATAGTAATGTAAAACAAGGTACAAGGTGTCTATAGGACAGGGGAGATTTTGAATTTCTGCACACACTTGTGGACACTGGACACTTTTGGATTGTGTGAGGCCCACTGAATATCACAGCGCTATGTCACAGGCTCGATGTCGCAGGTGTGAAAAATGTCAGTAGAGGATAACGGAGATTTTGAATTTCTGCACACACTTGTGGACACTGGACACTTTTGGATTGTGTGAGGCCCACTGAATATCACAGCGCTATGTCACAGGCTCGATGTCGCAGGTGTGAAAAATGTCACTAGAGGATAACAGAGATTTTGAATTTCTGCACACACTTGTGGACACTGGACACTTTTGGATTGTGTGAGGCCCACTGAATATCACAGCGCTATGTCACAGGCTCGATGTCGCAGGTGTGAAAAATGTCACTAGAGGATAACAGAGATTTTGAATTTCTGCACACACTTGTGGACACTGGACACTTTTGGATTGTGTGAGGACCACTGAATATCACAGCGCTATGTCACAGGCTCGATGTCGCAGGTGTGAAAAATGTCACTAGAGGATAACGGAGATTTTTAATTTCTGCACACACTTGTGGACACTGGACACTTTTGGATTGTGTGAGGCCCACTGAATATCACAGCGCTATGTCACAGGCAGAAATTGGCTAGTGTATGACAAACTACAAGGTATATATAGAATTGGGCAGAATAGGAATCTCCCTAGAGTGTAGGTCTGTAAGAACGGAACAAGTCCTCGACTTATCCTTACAGAGCGACACATAGATAGCTTCACTGTGGCCGTGATAACAGCCGTTACACGGTACTGAGAGAGGAGCGTGCACGTACATGGCTGTCCGGTGTATGTAAAATTGTCAAGCTCCGTGTTTTTTAAGTATACGGACTGACACACGCTGTCTCTCTATAGCTTTGAATGTGATCAGACAGCAAATATATTTAACTGTTTGAAAACTAGACAAAACTAGAAGGTGCAGGTCTGTAAGAATGGAACATGTCCTCGACTTATCCTTACAGAGCGACACACAGATAGCTTCACTGTGGCCGTGATAACAGCTGTTACACGGTACTGAGAGAGGAGCGTGCACGTACACGGCTGTCTGGTGTACGTAAAATTGTCAAGCTCCGTGTTTTTTAAGTATACGGACTGACACACGCTGTCTCTCTATAGTTTTGAATGTGATCAAACAGCAAATATATTTAACTGTTTGAAAGCTAGACAAAACTAGAAGGTGCAGGTCTGTAAGAACGGAATATGTCCTCGACTTACTGTTACAGAGTGACACACAGCTTCACTGTGGCTGTGATAACAGCCATTACACGGTACTGTGTGAGGAGTGTGCACCGCTGTATGGTGTGAAAAAATGCATGCTCCGTACCTCACCAGGACAAAAAAAAAATTGGGATTGCTTTTAAAAAAGCAGTTTGCAGAGCAGAGGAAAACAGCAATGTAGCCGTCAGGAAGCCTTAGAAGGCAGCCTAACAACCAACACCGCTGATCCAGCAAAATATAGCCTCCACTTGCACTGCACACACAGTGACTGGTGTGTTGTAAAGGCAAAATCGCTAGCAGCAGAAGCAGTTTTTGGTGTCTTCTTCCCTGCCTAACGCTCTCCCTACAAAATCATCATCAGCAGCAGCTCTCCCTATTCTGAGATCAGCATGAGTAACATGGCGGTCGGCGTGCACGCCCTTTTATACCCCCTGTGACGCCCACCAAAGCAAGCCAATCACTTGCATCCCCTTCTGAAAGATGGTGGTGACCCCTGCCTATGTCATCACGTTGCCCACAGTGTCCGTGGCCCCTGATTGGCTGAAAAAGAGCGCGAAACAAACTTTTCATGAAACCCGACTTTGCCAAAAGTCGGTGACTTTTGAAATTTTTAGACCCGTTTCGCTCAACTCTAGTCGTTTATTTTCTGTTGATATTTGGTTTATCCTATAAAACTCCCATATAATCTCACCTTGAATTTATCATATAAAATTCCCATATAATATTCTCACCTTGAATTTATCCTATAAAACTCCCATATAATATTCTCACCTTGAATTTATCCTATAAAACTCCCATATAATATTCCATTCTTGAACGCATGCCGCGTGCATCATGTTTTTGTACAATCTGTGAATAATATATATAGGTTCTCCTCGTCTGAGTTATTTTTGAAGGTCAACAAAATTCGATTTTCCTGTAATTCATTTCTCGCACTCTAGGTATAATAATGACTTTTCCCTGTCTGGGATTTATGATAAAAAGGTTGACAACTAGTTGGACAACCCCTTCTCATTACTCATGTTTGGTCCTGTTAAAATAAAAACACTTGTACAAACCTCCCATACTGGCACCGTCTCAGTGGTGTCGGCACTTGTGTTCTTGGGGCTCTTTTGAGGTTGTTACGTCATGTGAGCCCTGTGCCCAATCAGCGCTGACGTCACTGTCCTCACTTTCAGACAAATCAAGCATCATGAGGCCGTCAGAGAACAGCCGCAGCCCTGGCTGCCTGTTGATGTTCATTACGTCCGAAGGAAGGAACAGTGAAGCTGCCGCTGATTGGGTGCAGGGCTCGTGTGATGTGAGAACCTCACATAAGCCCCGGGACAGTGAGTCTCAACACCGCTGAAGTGGAGCCGGCACGCCAGTGGAGTGTGAATGGTTTTATTTTAATAAGGCCAAACATGAGGAATGAGTTCACTGAGAAAATTTATATATAGGAAGAAGCCGAGCGGTGAAACACGTGTCGGGGTGTCAGGAAGAGTGTCACAACTCTGCATCAGGTGAATCGCTCTCCCTTTACTACTTATAACTTTTATTATTGACATTTGGGATTATTTAGCGTTCAGTCAGCTGATTATAGTATGCATACTGTTTAGAATTAGTGACATTTTGGTCTATTACCTTACATGGCATGGTATAATCAGTGAATTAGATGCACTGCTTTCCCTTTACTATTCACACCTCTTGCTATTGACTGTTGGGATTACTTAGCAGTCATCTATTCAGCTGTTCATTGTATTGAATACTGTCTATGCTAAGTGGCTGTTTGGTCTTTTGACCTTATATGATGTGGCACAATCAATGGAAAATAATGCCTTAATTTCGTTTTAGTCGAAGAATTATATATTTTTTCATATATCTGGCACTGTGCACTTTATGATAAATAATTATTTGCATATTTTTTGGCATTAAATTTTGGATATATGAGCATTCATTACCTTTGTATTTTCCACTGATTTTTGCACGAGTTGTTCCGTCCTGATTTTTGAGGCATTCTGCTTTATTTTACATAAATTATTGTTTTTATTATTTGAAGTAAAAATGTTATTTTTATGGATCTCTTCTTTTGCCCTTACGTTATCATAAGGAAGGATTGGAGTTAAATATTTATGTTGAAGTGCCATATATCTTTATTGTCTCTTCTGGACATTTACTTAATGGTATATATATATTAGGGTAACTTAGAAATTTCCATATTTTTGAAAGAAAAGCAGCTTTTTACAATGACGCTAACATTAAATGATTCAGAGATACACTATACATTGTTAATGTGATAAATGACTTTTCTAGTTGCAAACGTTTGGTTTGTAATGCAATATCTTCATAGGTGTAGGGAGGCCCATTTCCAACAACCATCACTCCAGTGTTCTTATGGTACTTTGTGTTTGCTAACTGTGTAAGAAGGCTGATGGATGGTTAGAATACCCTTGAAAACTCTTGTGCAAGTATGTTAGCACAGCTGAAAACAGTTTGGCTGATTAGAGAAGCTATAAACCTGACCTTCCTTTGAGCTAGTTGAGAATCTGGAGCATTACATTTGTTGGTTCCATTAAACTCTCAAAATGGCCAGAAAAAAAGAACTTTCATGTGAAACTCTACAGTCTATTCTTGTTCTTAGAAACAAAGACTATTCCATGTGAGAAATTGACAAGAAACTGAAGATTTCCTACAACGGTGTGTACTACTCCCTTCAGAGGAGAGCACAAACAGGCTCTAACCAGAGTAGAAAGAGAAGTGGGAGGCCCCGCTGCACAACTGAGCAACAAGACAAGTACATTAGAGTCTGTAGTTTGAGAAATTGTCTCCTCACAGGTCCTCAACTGGCAGCTTCATTAAATAGTACACGCGAAACGCCAGTGTCAATGTCTACAGTGAAGAGGCGACTCCGGGATGCTGGCCTTCAGGGCGGAGTGGCAAAGAAAAAGCCATATCTGAGACTGGCTAATAAAAGGAAAAGATTAATATGGGCAAAAGAACACAGACATTGGACAGAGCAAGATGGGAAAAAAGTGTTATGAACAGACGAATCCAAGTTTGAGGTGTTTAGATCACACAGAAGAACATTTGTGAGGTGCAGAACAACTGAAAAGATGCTGGAAGAGTGCCTGACGCCATCTGTCAAGCATGGTGGAGGTAATGTGATGTCTGGGGTTGCTTTCTTGCTGGTAAAGTGGGAGATTTGTACAATGTAAAAGGGATTTTGAATAAGGAAGGCTATCACTCCATTTTGCAACGCCATGCCATACCCTGTGGACAGCGCGTGATTGGAGCCAATTTCATCCTACAACAGGACAATGACCCAAATTATGAAAGAACTATTTAGGGAAGAAGCCGGCAGCTGGTATTCTATCTGTAATGGAGTGGGCAGTGCAGACACCACATCTCAACCCCACTGAGCTGTTGTGGGAGCAGCTTGACCGTATGGTACACATGCCAAAGGTCTGCAATGCTGGACTTGCTGCAAAGGGAGCATTCTGTGATGGAAGCAAAGTCTGAAGGAGAAAATTATTATTTCAAATAAAAATCTTTTTTTCAAACCTTGTCAATGTCTGGACGAGATTTTAAATTAATTTGGCAACTCATTTGATTAATAAAAGTATGAGTTTTCATGGAAAACACAGTTGTCTGGGTGACCCCAAACTTTTGAACGGTAGTGTATATACATATATATATATACACACACATACACGTAATTATCCCTTGATTAGAAGATTCACAGACAAAATGATAAAACTAAACTTTATTAATTCCAAATGTAAAACTATAACCATAATTCACTCCCTGAAGGTTAGTCAGAAGGTGACTAATAGAAAAAACATGTACCCCACAGTTCAGTAGATAGAGTGAGTGTGTATACGTCACCTCACCCTAAGCCTCACATTTCTACGGGTTTCATCGTCCTCACCAAAGACGACTCATCAGGAGACTATTTAATATTGAACTATATTCAAGTGAGACTAGACAAAAAAAACTCTAAAATCATGTATCATGTTATCCGAAACAGTCAGAAAACTAGCCACATATTGGCAGATCCCAGACCTCAAACCATATACTGTGTAAGTTTATAAGCCCCTCCAGAGTCAGGAATAGATAGTATGTGAAAATACCGTATATACCGCTCAGGGAACACTTACCTTTCAGAGATAATTTCCATATTCATACTAAATAATGGCACAGATCTCCCAGACATTATGATTGCACATATCCCTAGTCTCTATACCGATATTGCACTCATTCCCTGACAGACCGCAGCATGGCCATTAGTTAGAAGCTGCTAATGATCTTTGGAGCAGGTAAGTTTTCCCTGAGTGGTACATATTGGGCCGTCTGAAGACTGAGTTTAGTCTAGGACAATTTGTCTGCACTACTAATTAACAGCAGTTACATTACCAAACTAGGGCAGTCCCTATAGGAGAAAAAACACAAGAATTATACTGTATTGTCACATACTATCTATTCCTGAAACTGGAGGGGCTTATAAACTTAAGGCCCCGTCACACTAAGCGATCTCGGTAGCGAGATCGCTGCTGAGTCACAACTTTTGTGACGTAACAGCGATCTCACCAGCGAGATCGCTGTGTGTGACAGCGATCAGCGAGCGGCCCCCCTGCCGGTATCGCTGATCGCTGGAAGAAACCTCTGGACATTTCTTTGGTCGCTGGTCTCCCGCTGGCCAGCACGCATCGTGTGTGTGACAGGCGGGAGACCAGCGATCAGGTGTAAAAAATAATAAAAAAAATAAAAAATATACGTAGTTATTCTCACCTTCCGACGTCCCGTTCAGCCATCCTTCCTCTCTCCACGCTCCGGTCCCAGTGATCCTTTGCACGAATGACCGCGAGACTTTGTTATCCCTCGAGACCGTGACATCTCGCGGTCATTCACGCAAAGGATCACTGGGACCGGAGCGTGGAGAGAGGCAGGATGGCTGAACGGAACGTCGGAAAGTGAGAATAACTATATTTTTTATTTTGATTCTATTTTTTACAGGGATGGCCAGCGATGACGGGCGCTCGGCATCGCTGTGCTGATCGCTGGTGAAGCTGTCTGTGTGACAGCTCACCAGCGATCACATAGCAACTTACTAGCGATCCTGACACCTTGATATCGGTGTCGGGATCGCTGGTAAGTCGCTTAGTGTGACGGGGCCTTAACACAGTATATAGTTTGAAGTTTGGGATCTGCCAATATGGGGCTAGTTCTCTGACTGTTTCGGATAACATGATACATGATTTTAGGTTTATTTGTCTAGTCTCGCTTGAACATAGGTCAATATTAAAGTCTCCTGATGAGTCGCCTTGGGTGAGGACGATGAAACCCGTAGAAATGAGAGGCTTGGAAATTTGGGATACATGTTTTTTCTATTAAGCTATGTGCACATGGTGCGTATTCTGCTTTGGAATTTTCCACGCAAAATTCACTACATCCGCAGGTCAAATGACCTGCATTTTTCCTGCAGATTTAGTGCATTTTTTGTGCAATTTTACTGCATATTGTGTGCAGTTTTCTCCTGCGGTTTTCCACCTGCAGATTTCTAGAATGGAGCAGGTGGAAAACTGCAGCAAACCCGCACAAAAGTAGTGACATGCTGCATTTTTCATTCCACACCAAATCTGCATGGAAAAAAACGCAGCATGTGCACTGCGGATTTTGTTTTACATACAGTCATATGTTAAAGTTTGGGCACCCCTATTAATGTTAACCTTTTTTCTTTATAACAATTTTGGTTTTTGCAACAGCTATTTCAGTTTCATATATCGAATAACTGATGGACTCAGTTATATTTCTGGATTCAAATGAGGTTTATTGTGCTAACAGAAAATGTGCAATCTGCATTTTAACAAAATTTGACCAGTGCAAAAGTATGGGCACTCATCATTTTCTTGATTTGAACACTCCTAACTACTTTTTACTGACTTCCTGAAGCACTAAATTGGTTTTGTAACCTCATTGAGCTTTGAACTTCATAGCCAGGTGTATCAAATCATGAGAAACACCAAGGTTACTTACCGGTAGCCGGTTTTTCCGGAGCCCATGACGGCACACATGAGAGAGGGGATCCGCCCAGCCAGGACAGGAACCCTACTGAAAAGGGGCGGTACCTCTCCCTCGCTTCAGTTGGTTTACAGAGCATGAGAGGACCCCGGGTTAGTACACATTGTAAAACTATCACCACATTATATCTTACTAAAAAAGCACCCAAACAATAGTGCACACCAAAGGAGTGATAAGGGGGGGGGGATATACAGGTGCCGTCATGGGCTCCGGAAAAACCGGCTACCGGTAAGTAACCTTGGTGTTTTCCCGTCTCCCATGACGGCACACGAGAGACTTTTGTAGAATAAGACACCCTAGGGAGGGACCACCGCTTGCAGCGCCCTTCTACCAAAGGTTAGGTCAGTAGAGGAAGATAGATCAAGTCGGTAGTGCTTAAGTAAAGGTCGAAGGTGAGGACCAAGTAGCGGCTTTACAAATCTGCTCAATCGATACCTCAGCCTTCTCTGCCCAGGAGGCAGCCACGGCTCTGGTGGAGCGAGCCTTGATGCCTTCTGGAACCGGAGCGCCACTTGCAGAGTAGGATAACATAATGGCCTCCCTGATCCATCTGGCAATGTTACTCTTTGCTACCCCGTACCCTTTTCTACTACCCAGAAAAGCTACAAACAGGGACTGATCTTTCCTCCACTGACTAGTTATTGACATTTATTGTAATATGGCTCTCTTTACGTCCAATGTATGGAACTTTTGCTCCCCAGGGTTTTTAGGATTATTACAGAAAAATGGCAAGGAGATCTCTTGAGTCCTATGAAAGTTTTTGGCCACCTTGGGGAGATAGGCCGGGTCTGGTCTTAGAACCACTCTGTCATCCAAGATCTGCGTATATGGAGGGCATATAGATAGAGCATGTAGGTCACTCACTCTACGGGCCAATGTTAAGACTACCAATAAAACAGTTTTAAATGTGAGTAGTTTTGGTGACAGTTCATGTAATGGTTCAAAGGGATCTTTGGTTAAAGCCTCTAAGACTAGATTCAGGTCCCACGGAGTTATCTTTGGGATAATGACCGACCTCGATCTGCCACAGGGCTTTATAAACCGGGACACCCACCTATTGGCCGGTAGGCCGCAGCCATACAGGGCCCCCAGAGCTGAGACCTGGACCCTGAGGGTGCCAGTGGCCAACCCGAGTTGCAGCCCCGACTGAAAGAACTCTAGGATAGGTCCCACTGGAGCTACATCCCCCAAAGACTCCCCCAGGAAGCCTAGGAACTTTTTCCACGTTCTACCGTAGATTTGGGATGTTAAAGGTTTCCTACTTTTCAACAGGGTTGAGACTAACCCTGGTGAGAATCCCTGGCGACTCAGTAGCGCCCTCTCAAAATCCAGGCTGCCCGATGGAAGCCCCCACCTAAGAGTGGACCACCAGTCCCTGGGAGAGTAGGTCTGGAACCTCTGGTAAGATCCATGGATCTGTCACTGACATGAGTCCCAGAAGGGAGAACCAAGGTCTCCCTGGCCAAAACGGAGCTATAAGAATTATTCTTGCGCGATCCTCCCTGATTTTCCGGACTACTACGGGGATCTTTGTTATCAGGGGGGAACTTATAGGCCAGGGAGAACTTCTAAGTTATTTGTAGGGCATCTACTGCGAAGGGATTTTCTTTTGAATTCAGTGAGCAGAACTTCCTGACCTCGCTGTTGCGTGAGGTGGCGAACAGGTCTATTTCTGGTTTGCCCCAAGCCTGAACTATTTGCTGGAAAATTTGGGGGTTTAGGGACCATTCCCCCTGTCTTAGGTGTCTGCGACTCAGGAATTCTGCTTGAGTGTTTTCGACACCCCTTATATGCAGTGCCGTGATGGACAACAGATGTTGTCCAGCTAACTGGAAAAGTAGATTTGGTATTTTCATGAGGCCCCGAGATCTCTTTCCCCTCCCCCGATGGTTGATATAAGTTACCACTGCACGATTGCCCGTCATGACTCGGGTGTGGCGGCCCCGAAGCAAGGGGAGAAAAAGTTTCACGGCTTTCTCTACTGCCCACAGTTCTTTTACATTTGAACCGTGATCCTTTTCTAGCGAGGACCAGGTTCCCTGTATCGAGTGGGATCTCAGGTGTGCTCCCAACCCTGTGGCACTTGCGTCGGTTGTAATGAGGTCCTCGATTGGTTTCTGCCACCGGACACCGGCTGTTAGATGCTCTTCTATAGTCCACCAGAGTAGGGCGTTTCTTACCTCCATGGAGGGACATAGTTCACCCTCTATACGCCCTTTCAATTGTTTCTGCGCTGACAGAACTTCCCACTGCAGTTGTCTTAAGTGGTACTGTGCCCATGCTACCGCGGGTATGCATGATGTCAACGAGCCTCAAAGGGACATTGCGTTCCTCAGTGTTATAGCTGGCCTTTGTATTGCTGTGCGAGCTAGGCCCCTTATTCTGGTCACATTGTTTCCTGGTAGGAGGCAGTGCTGTCGCTCGGAGTCCAGTATTAGCCCTAGGAAGGATTGCACCTTTACTGGTGTTAGTCTCGACTTGGGGATGTTTACTATCCATCCTAGCCTTAGTAAAGTTAATATCACTTCCTTCACTTGGTGTGTGCAATGGGTCTCCGACCTCCCTATGACAAGAAAATCGTCCAGGTATGGGACGATCACCATGTCCCGGGAACGAAGAAATGACATTACCTCAGCCATCACCTTGGTGAAGACTCTGGGGGCTGTAGACAGGTTGAACAGAAGAGCTGCGTATTGGTAGTGTTTGACCTGACCTTGGACATAGAGCACTACTCTCAAGTACTTTTTATACCCCCGGTGGATTGGGATATGATAGTAGGCATCTTTTAAGTCTATCACTGCCATGAGGCAGTGCTGGAACAGGATTTTTGTGGCCGTATTGATTGACTCCATTTTGAAAGAGCAATTGTCTACCCAATAATTGAGCCTCCTCAGATTAAGTATGGTCCTCCAAGAGCCATCTGGTTTTTGTATTAAAAAGAGGGGGGAGTAGAAGCCCCTTTCCTTCTTCTTGAACTGGGACCCCCTGTAGGACTCGTTTTTGCACTAGTCCCAAGACTTCCGTCTCCAGGGTCAGTTGTTGCTCTTGGGCTTTCCTTTGGGGTGTCATTATAAAGGTTCACCTGGGCGGACGGGTGAATTTTATTTATTTTTTTAAACCGTCCTTGATTATGCTCAGGACCCATGTACTGGGGGAGATATTTTGCCCAGGCGGGAAGGAAGAGAAAAAGTCCTCCCCCTACCTCCGACCTGATGTCATTGTGGAGATTTTTTGGAGGAAGTAGAGGGCCCTTTAAACATATAGCCCAATCCTCTCCTTTTAAAGTTCAAATTTTTCCTATCTCCCGTGGGATGACCCCTGCCACATGCTCCCAAAATTTCCTCTAGTTTTTTCCTGAAGAGGAACTGGCCGTCACATGGAATGGAACACAGTCTATGCTTTGATGGCAAATCCCCCGGACACCCTTTAAGCCACAGGGTTTGCCTTGTTGCATTTGATAAGCTTGCCGCTCTAGCTGTCAACCTCGCGGCATCTGCTGAGGTATCTGCTAGGAAAGCCACTGCTCCATGTACCAGTGTCAGACTAGACAGTATTTCGTCCCTAGGAATTTTATCCCTGATCTGGTCCTCTATTTGTTGTAGCCAGGCCATGAGGGCACGAGCGGTACAAGTACCAGCTATTGCCGGTTTTAATCCACCTGCCGATGCTTCCTGGATATGCTTCAGGAACCCATCTGCTTTTTTATCAAGCGGGTCTTTCAGCGCGCCAGAGTCCTCTAATGGTAGAAATACCTTTTTTGAGGATTTAGCTACGGCACCATCAATCTTTGGGATTTTTTTCCAGGTTTCTGAGTCTTTTTAAATGGGTACCACCTTTTTGATGTAGAAGATAAGGCACCCGACCTCTCAGGGTTTTGCCCATTCCCTGTCAATTAAGGCCTTTATCTTATTGACAGGGAAGGTGCGTTTTTTTTTTTTCTTTCCTTTTCCTCCAGTCCTCCCTTAAGGCCCATTGTAGACCTGACAGTTTTGACCAGCTTTTCCACGTCCTCTGTTTTGGAAACACGGACGGCCCCCTATATCTCTGTCTGAGGAGGCTTCGGAGGACTGAGTAGAGGAAGAGGAGGTGGAGGGGGGCAGGGATTTTTCACGGCCTTTTTGCACTAGCGAGGCCTCTGAGTCCCTTGTACGGCTTCTTTTATTCGCCCTTTTAAGGGCTGCCTTTAGGGAGCCTTTCACCTCCTCTTGTATTATAGCCCTAAGGCTAGTCACCAAATCAGGGATTTCATGCCGTATGGCTTTGTTTATACAGTCAGCGCAGAGATCTTTCTGCCACTGACCTGCCAGCGGGTGTCTGCATAGGGTGCATGCTCTATTTTTGCCGCTAGCAACCTCTAGTGATCAAACAGAAAAATTGGAACCCCGTTACCATAAGGGTGACATTCACATAGATCACTCACCACCGCTGTCAATCAAGGGTACCGATCTCGGAGGCTCCTCAGATGCACTTGTGACACTTTTTCTGGACGTCTCAGAGTCATGCCGGTCGTGTTTACAACTGCCGCTCCCACCACTTGAGCGGCTACTTCTGGTATGCTGGCGGCTCAGCACTGCATCTGGTGAGAGCTCTTGCTGCTGCTCTCTTGCCCCACTTCCCTTGTGAAGTTTTCTGGGCATGAGTGCGCCTTGTGGTCATCCCTCTATCCGAGAG
The DNA here is from genome assembly GCF_039654945.1 of Dendrobates tinctorius. NCBI lineage: Eukaryota > Metazoa > Chordata > Amphibia > Anura > Dendrobatidae > Dendrobates > Dendrobates tinctorius. Next base: position 4,951,232 of record NW_027361900.1, read on the forward strand.
GGATCCACTGCACTCTCAAGCCTCCTCCGGTGCCCATTCACAGCCCCTCACCCCTCCTGCCATGCCGCCGGGATGATCTTTTGCCGGCCAGCGTTTTCCCCATGGGCGCCACCATCTTGGATCCCGGCGCCGCCCCCTACGTCACACGGGCACGCCCATTCCCAGCGTGCCTTGCGCGCGACGTCAGAGGGGCGCGACCCAGGGGCGGCCGCCCCTCCTGGAGCTCCTGGACATCAGCAGAGGGGGGAGGGCGGCGCGGCAGCCACGGGGGAGGGCGGCGCGGCAGCCACGGAAGAGCCCCTGGACCCCTGACTGTGCTGCGCTGACGCCCGCTCGGATGCTGAGCCCCCGGGGGACCCGCGGACGGCACTTCCATCCCCGACGCCCAGCACACAGGCTCTGCCTGATCTTCCACGCTGGCACGGGGGTGGGCAGGTACAGACATCTTGACACGCCGTCTTCAGCACACGGGTCCCTGTCAGGACAGGAAACCCAACTGAAGCGAGGGAGAGGTACCGCCCCTTTTATCTTCAGTAGGGTTCCTGTCCTGGCTGGGCGCATCCCCTCTCTCATGTGTGCCGTCATGGGAGACGGGAAAAAGGTATTTAAGGTGGCCACTTGCAAGTAGTTCTCCTATTTGATTCTCCTATGAAGAGTGGCATCATGGACTCCTCAAAACAACTCTCAAATGATCTGAAAACAAAGATTATTCAACACAGCTTTTCAGGGGAAGGATACAAAAAGTTGTCTCAGAGATTTAACCTGTCAGTTTCCACTGTGAGGAACATAGTAAGGAAATGGAAGAACACAGGTACAGTTCTTGTTAAGCCCAGAAGTGGCAGGCCAAGAAAAATATCAGAAAGGCAGCGAAGAATGGTGAGAACAGTCAAGGACAATCCACAGACCACCTCCAAAGACCTGCAGCATCATCTTGCTGCAGATAGTGTCACTGTGCATCGGTCAACAATACACCACACTTTGCACAAGGAGAAGCTGTATGGGAAAGTGATGCAAAATAAGCAGTTTCTGAAAGCACGCCACAAACAGAGTCGCCTGAGGTATGCAAATGCACATTTGGACAAGCCTGTCACATTTTGGAAGAAGGTCCTGTGGACTGATGAAACAAAGATTGAGTTGTTTGGTCATACAAAAAGGCGTTATGCATGGAGGCTTAAAAACACAGCATTCCAAGAAAAACATTTGCTACCCACAGTAAAATTTGGTGGAGGGTCCATCATGCTTTGGGGCTGTGTGGCGAATGCCGGCACCGGGAATCTTGTTAAAGTTGAGGGTCGCATGGATTCAACTCAGTATCAGCAGATTCTTGACAATAATGTGCAAGAATCAGTGACGAAGTTGAAGTTACGCAGGGGATGGATATTTCAGCAAGACAATGATCCAAAACACCGCTCCAAATCTACTCAGGCATTCATGCAGAGGAACAATTACAATGTTACGGAATGGCCATCCCAGTCCCCAGACCAGAATATCATTGAACATCTGTGGGATGATTTGAAGTGGGCTGTCCATGCTCGGCAACCATCAAACTTAACTGAACTGGAATTGTTTTGTAAACAGGAATGGTCACAAATACCTTCATCCAGGATTCAGGAACTCATTAATAGCTACAGGAAGCGACTAGAGGCTGTTATTTTTGCAAAAGGAGGATCTACGAAATATTAATGTCACTTTTATGTTGAGGTGCCCATACTTTTGCACCGGTCAAATTTTGTTAAAATGCAGATTGCACATTTTCTGTTAGTACAATAAACCTCATTTGAATCCAGAAATATAACTGAGTCCATCAGTTATTAGATATATGAAACTGAAATAGCTGTTGCAAAAACCAAAACTGTTATAAAGAAAAAAGGTTAACATTAATAGGGGTGCCCAAACTTTAACATATGACTGTAGCCTTAAATGCTACTGTACATCACATGCAGTTCTGCGGCGAATCCGCAGGGCAAAATCCGCTGCGGATCTGCAGCAGAATTCGCACCATGTGCACATAGCCTCAGTCACCTTCTGACTAACCTTCAGGGGGTGAATTATTTGTATAATTTTACATTTGAAATTAATAAAGTTTAGTTTTATCCTTTTGTCAGCAAACATGAGGAATGACAAGAGACAACCCATTTAAGAAGATTCAATTTTGGTTAAAACTATTCCAAGACTATGAACATAAAAAAGGCTTCTCCCCTATGTGACATCTCTGATGTTTATTAACAGTTGATTTCCAAGTAAAATATTTCCTACATTAAGAAAATGAAAAAGGTTTCTCCCCTGTGTGACTGCTCTGATGCTTAACAAAATATGATTTGTCACTAAAACATTTCCCACATTCTGGACAAGAAAAAGGCTTCTCCCCTGTGTGGGTTCTCTGGTGAGTAACAAAATTTGATTTGTGCGCAAAATATTTCCCACATTCTGAACATGAAAAAGGTTTCACTCCTGTGTGAGTTCTATGGTGATTAACCAAATCTAATTTCTTGTTAAAATATTTCCCACATTCTGAACAGGAAAAAGGCTTCTCCCCTGTGTGAGTTCTTTGATGGCGATTAAGACGCGCTTTCCATTTAAAACATTTCCCACATTCTGAACATGAATATGGCTTCTCTCCTGTGTGAGTTCTTTGATGGCGATTAAGACGCGCTTTCCATTTAAAACATTTCCCACATTCTGAACATGAATATGGCTTCTCTCCTGTGTGAGTTCTTTGGTGCTTAACAAGATTCCCTTTCAGGTTAAAACATATCCCACATTCTGAACATGAAAAAGGCTTCTCCCCTGCATGAGTTTTTTGGTGTTGAACAAGATTCCCTTTCTGGTTAAAACATTTTCCACATTCTGAACAGGAAAAAGGCTTCTCCCCTGTGTGCGTTCTCTGGTGAGTAACAAAATTTGATTTGTGCGCAAAATATTTCCCACATTCTGAACATGAAAAAGGTTTCACTCCTGTGTGAGTTCTATGGTGATTAACCAAATCTAATTTCTTGTTAAAACATTTCCCACATTCTGAACAGGAAAAAGGCTTCTCCCCTGTGTGGGTTTGTTGATGGCGATTAAGACGCGCTTTCCATTGAAAACATTTCCCGCATTCTGAACATGAAAAAGGCTTTTCCCCTGTGTGTGTTCTATGGTGAGAAACAAGCAGTGATTTATGTGCAAAGCATTTCCCACATTCTGAACATGAATATGGCTTCTCTCCTGTGTGAGTTCTTTGGTGTTGAACAAGATTCCCTTTCAGGTTAAAACATATCCCACATTCTGAACATGAAAAAGGCTTCTCCCCTGCATGAGTTTTTTGGTGTTGAACAAGATTCCCTTTCTGGTTAAAACATTTCCCACATTCTGAACAGGAAAAAGGCTTCTCCCCTGTGTGCGTTCTCTGGTGTGTAACACAATGTGATTTCCATGTAAAATATTTCCCACATTCTGAACATGAGAATGGCTTCTTTGCTTTCGGAGCAGTTTGTTTTTTATTGCCTCTTTTGTGACTTTGATTTCCCTTGGTAGACAGTAATGAATCAGAAGATGGGACCTGTTTCACAAGATCAGATGACAGATCTTTGCTGTGAATGGATGATGGTATATCTGGAGTAACAGCAATTACTTCAGTTGTATCTTGTAGGATCTTAAGATCATCAGATTTAAAAATTGAAGATGTCAGCTGTCCCTCTGATCTCCTGGTACAGTCATCTGCTACGATAAAAAACAATTTTTTTAATAAAATATCCTTGAGTTTTATATTTTTGAACATTTCTACTTAAACTGTCCATAAAAATGGCAAGCTATGTAAAAAACTTTAATTATTTACCAAGACAATGACTGTTCACAGTCTAATAGAAAACCTTGTTGGATGAGCCAGTAGTGTGTGGTGTTCAACTATTTGTTCATTCTGCCTCCCAAATATCAAATAAAAAGAAACCAATCAATATTATGTAGGCGAAAATAATACCAATTCTCATCTCACAAAAAACAAGTCCCCACTCAGGTCCATCTTCAGTCAATGGAAAAACAGATAAGGCAGATTACAGTTAATGCTATAGTTAGGGTTCGTGTTGGGGCTATAGTCAGGGTTACTGTTCGGCTAAAGTTAGGGTTAGGGTTTATTCTAAAGAATTTCACTTTTCTCAATTATCTCCCCAATAATTTCATCACGTCAGAGTTTTTTGCTTCCGTAAAAAAAAATAAAAACGAATAAAATGGCCCGTCAGTATTATAGTGCCGAGGAGGCTTATGCACTTTTATGTTCTGACAGTGAAGAAAGTGCAGTGTCAGGGGGGGCGTGGCCTGAGGGAGATGTGAGTGGACGCGTGCTGAAGGAGCTCCCGCTCGATATAGGACAGTTTGATAGATTGCAGCCACTATTTAGCTGTCAAATTCACATTTCTTGGAGAGGGTGCTGACCCTGACCGCAGGCTCTGTAAATCAGGAGTGCACAAACAAATGGCAGAGAAGAAAGGAGGCAGAAGACCGGCTGGGGAGTCGGAGAAGAAAGCATAAGATGGCGCCGGTGGGGAGAACATAATGATGGCGGGCCCGGAGGATGGGGGAATCCCCAAGAAGTCAGATGCCGCATCTAAGCTGCGGAGGTTCGCCAGGCTGGAGGAAGACACGCAGAGTCCGGCACATGCAGGTGGAGGTCAGCCTGCGGAGGAGCCAGAGGAATCTGGTGTGGAGGAGGGTAAGGACAGTGACTGCGGGAGCCGGGAGGAAGAGCAAGGAACCATGAGGTGGGAGAGTGGAGGTGAGCTGGAGAAATGTAAGCGGCAAATGGGGGGGATGGTGATCCCAGAGGAGCCCACATTAAAAGACTTGTTCAGGCTGGCACTGCACTCTCACACTACTATTACTGATGTGGCAACACAGCTGGGGGTCCTGCAGGCCAGTATGTCTAAGTTACAACACTCTATACATGTCACTAAGGAGAGTATGGGGGAAGCTGAGAAACGTATTAGCACTGTGGAAGATACTATCGCAAAATCTGACAAGCAGCATCAGTGTATGGCCACTGCAATATCAGCTGTGCAGGCAAAGACTGATGACCTAGAGAACAGGTCAAGACGCAACAATGTGCGGATCATTGGGGTGCCGGAAAAAACTGAAGGCTCTGCGCCCACCGAGTTCTTTGAACAGTGGCTGTTTAACACTATTGGCCAGAATAACCTGTCCCGTTTATACGCTGTGGAAAAAGCTCACCGCGTTCCCGCATTTCCCCTCCCCCCTGGTCGTCCCCCAAGACAGGTGCTTGTCAAGGTTCTGCATTATCGGGACAGGGATGCTATTCTTCGCTTTTCCAAGAATCATCTGGACCTGAAAATCAACAGCGCCAGGATTTCCATTTACCCGGACTTCTCTATGGAGGTTCAAAAGCAAAGGACCAAATTCGTTGACATTAAGAAGAGGTTGAGAGCTCTGGGTGTGCCGTACGCAATGCTATATCCGGTTAAACTAAGAGTGGTAGATGAGGACACTGTCCATTTCTTCCCGGATGCAAAGGAGGCCCTCAACTGGCTGGACATCAATGAGACGCGTCTCCGCAAGGAGAATTCTAAGGACTCCGCTGGCTGACTGAGTTGACTTGTCCTTTAATCAGGACGGGACTTGTCCTTTAATCGGGACGGGATCCTACATATATCCGCTCTTTCTTCCTGTATACCTTTTTCTCAGGAGGAGGACCCTCCCTCTCATTTTGGGAAATAATCTTGCTGTGCTTTGGAGGGGGAGGGAGAAATTTTACTACCTCTTTCTATTTTTCTAGTTCACATGTTCTAGACATGTTTAAGGTATTTAACAGAAAGTTAATGTGAATGTTTTATGGTTAACTGTTGAGAATTGTTTGGCTGCAATCACTAGTCATATGCTACTCCCAGAGGTTGGGGAGTAAAGCAGGCTTGCTTCGGTGAAGTGGATACTCTGAATCGGATAAAGTACGCCCTCTCCTCCGTGACACCTGGAGGAGATGGAAAGCTTGAGTTGGGTGAAGTTTGGGTATGGTGGGGGTGGGGAGGGAGGGGGGAATGTTAAATTATTGTCTATGTCACACAGGTTTGAGTGGAGACAGCCTTACTAATTCACAATTGTGGAAATGGATGGCACGGTATTTGGGGCTGCAGGGTAATGGCGGATAAAATAAAGATAATAAGTTGGAACGTTAGGGGGTTGGCATTCGGAGTAAAAAGACAGGCAATGTTTACGTTCTTGCTCGATGCCAAACCTGCAGTCATATGCTTGCAAGAAACCCACTTAATAGAGAGTAGAACGCATCTTCTCAAAAAAGGGTGGCTGCAGGCAGGGTAACATGCAACATATTCCTCATACTCATGGGGGGTCAGTGTTCTTGTTCACACAGGTATGCCTTTTGAACAGTGTAAAGTGATTATAGATCCGCTGGGACGGTTCGTATGCTTGCTATGTAAATTGTCTGGTATACTGATGTTACTGATCTCGATATATATCCCTCCGCCGTATTGTGGGAAATTGCTGCACAAGGTCATGGAGGTAGTGGGTGATTTCCCGGGGATTCCCTTTCTGATAATTGGCGACTTCAACAATGTTCCAGATGCCCATTGGGACAGGGGTGGTCGGGAGGCGCGGAGACTGGGAGGTAAATGCACCCCCTTTGGGGCGGTTCTGAAGGAGACTGCACTAATAGACATATGGAGAATCCATCACCCCGGAACCTATAAGTACTCCTGCTTTTCATCTGCCTCTGCCTCGCTGTCCAGGATTGATCTGGCTCTGGGGAATGGTCCGATGTTAAGTCTAGAGGGTGAGGTAACTTATTTGGCTAGAACTCTGTCGGATCACTCGCCTATGTGTGTGGTGCTTCAGGGGCAGGGCTCCGAATTTTCCAGGAGACCCCTGTGGAGGCTACATCCGTTCTGGCTCCAGCTGATTGATCTGGACGGCCATGTGGGGGCTGACCTGACGGAGTTCTTTAAAATTAATATGGGCTCGGCCTCGGTATTAATGGTATGGGAAACCATGAAGGCCTTCTTTAGAGGGCTGTGCATTAAAGACATATCGCTAGTTAAGACCGAGTCGGGCAGGAGAGACCTGGAATTGATTAGGTCATTAGAGGGAGCAGAGGCGGCACTAATTGAGGAGCAAACCCCTGAGGCCCGGGACCGTTTGAGATCAGCGCAGAGAGAGGTTTGCAATATGACTATGAAAACTGCCGAGAGGAAAAGGCTGTTCTGCACAATGAAGTTTTTCGAGGAGGGAGAGAGAGCGGGTCACCTTCTGTCCAGGGTGGTGGCGGCCCAAAGGGAATCGGCGTATATTGCTAAATTAAAGGGGAAAGACGGATGTGAGCATACAGGCAGTAGGGCCATACTGGAGGTGATGATGGCATTTTACTCCAATCTGTACCAGTCACACGTGCAGCTGTCGGAGGAGGAAATTGATAACTTTTTAGTGGGGGTGCAGCTTCCACGGCTCTCACTAGTGGAGCAGAGGCTTCTTGAGGAGCCCTTTGATATGGAGGAACTTGAGGCAGCTCTGGCCTCTGTACCTAGTGACAGGGCCCCGAGGGGGGGACGGTTTCCCAGGGGAAGTCTACAAAAAATACAAGGAGGTGCTGCTTCCCAAGTTGGAGGTTTACTCTACGGGTTTGGCGGGGGGGCGAGCTGCCCCGTTCCATGCGAGAGGCGATAATTGTTGTCCTACCAAAGCAGGGAAAAGATTTGATGGACCCAGCTTCATATCGTCCGATCTCTTTGTTGACCACTGACATTAAGTTATTGGCCAAAATGCTGGCGAACCGACTTAACAAGGTCATCAAATCCCTAATTCACCAAGACCAGTCAGGGTTTATGCCCAATAAATCCACAGCTATAAATCTCCGGCGATTATACTTAAACATGCAGGCGAGGGCGGATAATATGGGACAGAGGGTAATAGTTTCCCTAGATGCCGCTAAGGCGTTCAACAGTGTGGAGTGGAGGTATTTGTGGGCGGTAATGAGAACCATGGGATTTGGTGATCAGTTTGTGAGTTGGGTGCGTTTGCTATATACATCCCCTAGTGCTAAAATACGGGTTAATGGTTTGCTGTCTGAGAGTTTCTCCCTATATAGGGGAACGAGGCAGGGGTGTCCCCTGTTCCCCCTGCTGTTTGCGATTGCGGTAGAGCCGTTAGCGGCAAAGAATCGGGGTACTACGGATATCCGGGAATTCCAATATGGCTGCCACGTAGAGAAAGTTGCTTTATATGCGGATGATGTGCTGCTGTTTCTGGCTGATCCGAGTGACTCCCTGAGTTCGGCTATGGCAGTTATTGGTAAATTGGGCTCTATTTCTGGACTGACTATCAACTGGGATAAATCCGTGTTGCTTCCCATGGACTTGGCTGCTCCCCTGGCGCTAGACCCTGGGACCCCTTTTAGGGTGGTTAGGTAGTTTAAATATTTGGGCATTGTGGTATCGGCTAAATTGGAGGAATATGAACGGCTTAATCTTACCTCTCTTATCAATAAGTTTCAACAAAAAATTGGAGCATGGAAGAAACTATTCCTGTCTGTGGCAGGTAGAGCAAATTTATTAAAAATGATCCTCATGCCCCAGCTCCTATATATACTTCATAATACGCCTGTTTGGTTGGCGCAAAGTAAATTCTACCGGATTGATTCTCTTTTCCAGGACTTGATCTGGAAGGGTAGTAGGGCACGCATTAAACTTGAACATCTACAGAGGTCAAAAGAGGAGGGGGGCCTGGCAATCCCAAACCCGTGGGTTTATTATGTGTCATCCCAATGTCAGCATATGGTGGGGTGGGGGGAGCCAACTCAATCTACATTGGCCAGGAAGGTCCTTGAGTTTATAGTGGGCAGAGGTCCACTGCTGGCCAGTCTAGAGGCTGGTAGGTTCTGGGTGAACCCTAAAAGGCTCCCGACGATCGCTGTGGTGGACAAGATTTGGCAAAGAGTTAGACAATGGAGGGGCATTACGGAGTTCACGCGCTTTTCGTCGGTTTGGTTTGATCCGAGACTGGGGGAGTTAATATGTTTGAGGGGATTTGCTCAATGGAGAAGGGTCGGGATATGGCTTGTGTCACAGCTGTTGGTTGACGGCATGCTTAAGACTTTTGAAGAGATCAGGAGGGAGTTCCCTGTTAGTCAATCTCTCTTCTTTCAATATCTGCAGCATGCAGTCGATCGACAGAGAAAAACATAAAGAATAGTGGTTCAATCAGATGTGATGGTGAATCTTATAGGGTCACTGAGGGGCACTAGGGGTTTCATCTCCCTCGTATATAGGTTTTTTTTGGATTCATTCCTAGTAAGGCACCCGGCTAAGTCCAGAGAAAAATGGGAGGAGGATGTGGGACCAATCTCGGATTCTCAGTGGGAGAGCGTATTACAATTCATCCCCAAGGTCTCTATGAGCGAAGCCAGGAGAGTCTCACAACTCTACCTAATACATAGGGTTTACAGGACCCCGGTCTGGATGAAGAGGGCAGGCCAGAGGGGAGATTCTTGCTGCCCGCGTTGCTCTGAGGATGGGGCAGATCTCCTACATATGATGTGGTCCTGCCCTGCCCTACAGAACTTTTGGGTACAAACACTTAATTTGACTCAGGAGGCAATGGGAGTGGATCTTATAAGGAACCCGCTGACGTGTGTACTGGGATGCATGGAGGATATTGCAGTTGATGAGTGGGGGAAGCTGACCATAGCCAGATTCCTATATGCTGCCAGAAAGCTCACTGCGGCCCACTAGTTAGATGACAAACCGCCAGTTAGACAGGAACTGATTAATAAGGTTAACTTCATTATTTTGATGAAACAGAACATATATGCGAAAAGAGGTCAACACATGCAGTTTGAGAATGTGTGGCGTGGCTGGATGGAGCGCCCAGGCCTGGCTTCAGAGGCTCTTATGAGAGAAAGAATGCGTCTACCTACGCGCCCTTGACCCTCTGTGTTGGTACTTTAAACAGGGATCTTAAGTGGCTGTCTCGAAAAAAGATTCAAAATGTGACATGGTGTGTGATAAGTGCAATGATTTAAAGGGATGGGGTTAGGGTGGATGGGGGGAAGGTAGGGGATTTAGGATGTAAGTACAGTTATATCGCCTGTCAGGTTGAACATGGTTTATATTATATGGTAAAGTTAAATGTATTGTCAAAGTTTCATGCTGACAACTTTTAAATAAAAATCATCTGATTTAAAAAAAAAGTGCAGTGTCAGATGGCAATGTGGATTTCGAGGGCTTTAGAAGCAGCGACAGTGATAGCTTATAAATGAGCAGTGATTCTGGTCCATCCTCACACACAAGGACCAGTACAACAAGAAGGACAAATAGCACTTCTGGAGAAATGTCTCCAACTCAGGGAACAATGCCCAGTACTAGCGCTGTCCCTAGTGCTCCTGAATTGGTGCACACCAATGTCCAAGGGGCTTTGCCTCTTGATGTAGCATTTCCCAGATGGGAGGCTTCAGATTTGGCTACTCCATTCATCTCTAATTTTAATGCCATTCCTGGTATAAATGTGGAGGTGGAAAATTTTGGACCAATTACTTTTTTAATTTGTTTATTGACAGATATTTATATCACTCCTCACCCAACTGCCTCCAAGACTTCGCCGAATATCCCCATCCTCTGGAATTCTTTGCCCCAACATGTCCGACTATCAACCACATTCAGATCCTTCAGATGGAACCTGAAAACTCACCTCTACAAGAAAGCTTACAGCCTGCAATGACCCTGCTACCTCCTCAACACTACCGGAGATATCGCCTCAACCAACCCCGGAACTGCTGCAACCCACCAACCTACTGTCTCCTTCCCCACCATCTTGTAGTATGTAAGCCTGAAAGGGCAGGGTCCTCTGCCCTCTGTATCACCCTGTCATTGTTAGTTTGTTTACTGTAAGTGATATCTGTAATTTGTATGTAACCCCTTCTCATGTACAGCAACATGGAATCAATGGTGCTATATAAATAAATAGTAATAATAATATGCGTCCCAATTCATCAGCCAGAATCCACGATCCTATTATGTTAGGTCAAATTTACAGTATGGAACCAACTAATGTCCTAGAATGGAAAACATTTTTAGGACTTACATTCGCTATGGGGCTTGTTAAAAAAATGAGCATTAGGTCCTATTGGTCCAACCGCCCTGTTCAAGCCACCCCTATTTCTGCCGTTCTTCCTAGCACCTGTAATGAGATGCTCATAAGATTTTGGCATTTTAACGACAATAGTCAATGCCTGCCCAGAGATGCCCCAGAACACGACAGACTATTCAAAATCAGACCCATCATCAAAGACTTGACAGAAAAGTTCTTAAAGCTTTACACCCCAACAGAAAACATTTCCATTGATGAGTCCCTTGTAAAATTCAAAGGAAGACTGCACCTCAAGCCATTTATTCCTTTTAAGAGGGCAAGATTAGGAATAACGCTCTATAAAATGTTTGAGAGTTCAACCGGATACACATCAGCTTTTCACATTTATGAGGGGGAAGACAGCCAACTAAACCCACCAGGATGCCCTACTTATCTGGGGACATCTGGAAAAATCGTTTGGGAGCTGATAACTCCATTTTTACAAAAAGGCTACAATCTGTATGTTGACAACTACTACACCAGCATACCCCTATTTAAAAGTGTGGTTGTACATAACATAGGGGCTTGTGGGACCATTCACAAAAACTGTCAGGGGTTTCCACAATCATTGGTCAGCAAAAAGTTCCGAAAGGGGCAGTCAGGGGCTTTACACAATAGAGAGCTGCTTGTCCTTAAGTATAAGGATCCCACCAAGGACAACATCTGCAAGGAGTTTGTATGTTCTCCCCGTGTTTGCGTGGGTTTCCTCCGGGCACTCCGGTTTCCTCCCACACTCCAAAGACATACTGACTAGGGAATATATAGATTGTGAGCCCCATCGGGGACAGTGATGAAAATGTGTGCAAACTGTAAAGCGCTGCGGAATATGTTAGCTCTATATAAAAATAAAGATTATTATTATAAGGATAAAAAACATATTTTATCCTGCGCTCGATCCACACAGATGCCACAAGGGCCACTGCAGAGCAACAGGGATCCACAACTCCAAAACCTGTGTCTGTCACTGACTACAAAAAATATATGGGGGTGTGGACCTTGCAGATCAGGTTCTACAGCCATACCAGGTATCAAGAAAATCATATATCTGGTATAAAAAGTTAGTCATTTATTGGTTTCAGGTGGCCACATATAATTCTTTTGTGTTATACAAAAAAGCTGGAAATGCAGATACTTTCCTTGATGTCGTGTATGTTCCACGAGAGAAATGAGGCATGATACCGCTATTATTACCCACAATGCCCATCATTGCCAGCCTTATGCCTCCATGACGGCTTTACAATCTTCCACACAGAACCACGTTTTTGAACTGTTTTGACATTCAAGCATTTGGTTTATTTAGTGACAGACACATTTGAGTAGAGCTGACTTAACAATTTCCGGGGGTAGGTGGGGGGAGGTCTCCAGAGACACAAGCAGGGCACAATATATTGGGCACTACAATGATACTTTTGCAATTTTTGCTCTAAAACTTCCACTACGTGTTTCTGGAAATCATTCATGTAGAGAAAATGGTCACTATATCCGTAGATGAATTCCCAGAGGGGTGTCATTTCCAAAAAAGGGTCACGTCAAGGGGGATTTTGTTACTCTGGCACTTATCGGCTCTCCAAAGTGTCATAACAGCAGAATCCCCCCTGAAGTGACCCCATTTTGGAAATGACACCCCTCTGGTTTAGTGGTAAAAATGTAATTATTTTCTCTTCACTGCCCAATGGTATAATTTTCTATGGAACAGCTGTGGTGTCAGTATGCTCACTGCACAACTAGAAGAATTCATTCAGGGAAGTATTTGGTAAAATGCAGACACTTTTGGGGGCTTATGCTTTTCTGGGACCTCAGGGGCTCTGACAATGATGTCACCCACAAACAATTCCAGCAAAATCTGCTCTCCAATATGGCGCTCCTTCCCTTCCGAGCTCTGCCATGCGCCCAAACAGTAGTATTCTCCCACATATGGGGTATCGGCGTGCTCAGGAGAAATTGCACAACACATTGTATGGAGCAATTTCTCCCGTTACCCTTATGAAAATGCAAAATATGGAGCTAAAAAAATTTGGGAAAAATGTTATTTATTTCCATGGCTCTACATTATAAACTTCTGTGAGGCACTTGGGGGTTCAAGGTGCTCAATACACATCTGGATAAGTTCCCTAGGGGGTCTAGTTTCCAAAATGGTGTCACCTGTTGGTGGTTTCCACTGTTTAGGCACATCAGTGACCTAAATAAAGTCAAATGGCGCGCCTTCCCTTGGGAGCCCTGTCGTGTGCCCGAACAGTAGATTTCCCCCACATATGGGGTATCGGCATGCTCAGGAGAAATTGCAAAACAAAATCTATAGTCCATTTTCTCCTGTTACCCTTGCAAAAGTAAAAAAAATAGGTGTAAAGGAAAATTTTTGTGAAAAAAGTAAATGTTTATTTTTCCTTCCATATTCCATTCATTCCTGTGAAGCACCTGAAGGGTTAATAAACTTCTTGAATGTGGTTTTGAGCATCTTGATGGGTGCAGTATTTAGAATGGAATCTCTTTTGGTTATTTTCTGTCGTACTGACCCCCCAAACTCACTTTAAATGTGAGGTGGTCCCTAAAAAAAACACCAAGGTTACTTACCGGTAGCCGGTTTTTCCAGAGCCCATGACGGCACACATGAGAGGGGATCCGCCCAGTCAGGACAGGAACCCTACTGAAGATAAAAGGGCGGTATCTCTCCCTCGCTTCAGTTGGTTTACAGAGCATGAGAGGCCCCCCGGGTTAGTACACATGGTAAAACTATCACCACATTATATCTAACTAAAAAAACACCCAAACTATAGTGCACACCAAAGGAGTGAAAAGGGGGGGAATATACAGGCGCCGTCATGGGCTCCGGAAAAAACGGCTACCGGTAAGTAACCTTGGTGTTTTCCCGTCTCCCATGACGGCACACATGAGAGACTTTTGTAGAATAAGACACCTTAGGGAGGGACCACCGCTTGCAGCACCCTTCTACCAAAGGTTAGGTCAGTAAAGGAAGATAGATCAAGTCGGTAGTGCTTAAAAAAGGTCGAAGGTGAGGACCAAGTAGCGGCTTTACAAATTTGTTCAATTGATACCTCAGCCTTCTCTGCCCAGGAGGTAGCCACGGCTCTGGTGGAGTGAGCCTTGATGCCTTCTGGAACCGGAGCGCCACTTGCGGAGTAGGATAACATAATGGCCTCCCTGATCCATCTGGCAATGGTACTCTTAGCTACCCCGTGCCCTTTTCTACTACCCTGAAAGGCTACAAAAAGGGACTGATCTTTCCTCCACTGACTAGTTACTGACATATATTGTAATATGGCTCTTCTTACATCTAATGTATGGAACTTTTGCTCCCCAGGGTTTCTAGGATTGTTACAGAACGATGGCAAGGAGATCTCCTGAGTCCTGTGAAACTTTTGGCCTACCTTGGGGAGATAGGCCGGGTCTGGTCTTAGAACCACTCGGTCCTCCAATATCTGTGTATATGGAGAACATATAGACAGAGCTTGAAGGTCGCTGACTCTTCGGGCTGATGTTAAGGCTACCAGTAAGACAGTTTTAAGTGTAAGTAGCTTTGGTGACAGCTCTAGTAGTGGTTCAAAGGGGTCTTTGGTTAAGGCCTCTAAGACTAGGTTGAGGTCCCAGGGTGGTATCTTTGGGATAATGACCGGCCTTGACCTGCCACAGGACTTTATGAATCGGGACACCCACCTATTGGCTGCTAAGTTGCAGTTATATAGGGCCCCCAAAGCTGAGACTTGAACTTTGAGTGTATTTGTGGCTAACCCCAGTTGTAGCCCCGACTGTAAGAACTCTAGGATAGGTCCCACTGGCGCTACATCCCCCAAGGGTTCCCCCAGGAAGTCTAGGAACTTTTTCCACGTTCTACCGTAGATTTGGGATGTTATAGGTTTCCTACTTTTCAACAGGGTGGAGACTAACCCTGGAGAGAATCCCTGGCGACTCAGTAGCGCCCTCTCAAATTCCAGGCTGCTAGATGGAAGCCCTTCACCTGAGAGTGGACCACTGGTCCCTGGGAAAGCAGGTCTGGAATCTCCGGTAGTATCCATGGATCTGTCAATGACATGAGCCTCAGAAGGGAGAACCAAGGCCTTCTCGGCCCAAATGGAGCTATAAGAATTATTCTCGCTCGATCCTCCCTGATTTTCCTGACCACTACTGGGATCATTGTTATCGGTGGAAATGCATAGGCCAGGATGAACTTCCAGGGTATTTGTAGGGCATCTACTGCGAAGGGGTTTTCCCTTGGGTTTAGTGAGCAAAACTTCCTGACCTTCCGGTTCTGTGCGGTAGCGAACAGGTCTATTTCTGGTTTGCCCCAGGCCTGAACTATTTGTTGGAAGACTTGGGGGTTTAGGGTCCATTCCCCTTGTTTTAGGTGCCTGCGACTCAGGAAGTCTGCCTGTATATTTTCTGCCCCCTTTATGTGCAGTGCTGTGATGGATAACAGATGTTGTTCTGCTAGCTGGAAGAGTAGATCTGATATTTTCATGAGGCCCCGAGATCTCGTTCCCCCCTGGTGATTGATGTAGGCTACTACTGCTTGATTGTCCGTCATGACCCGGGTGTGGCGGCCCCGAAGAAAGGGAAGGAAATGTTTCACGGCTTTTTCCACTGCCCATAGTTCTTTTACATTTGAACCGTGATCCCTTTCTAGCGAGGACCAGGTCCCCTGTATTGAGTGGGATCTCAGTTGTGCTCCCCATCCTGTGGCACTCGCGTCTGTTGTAATGATGTCCTCGACTGGTTTTTGCCACGGGACACCGGCTGTTAGATTCTTTTCTACAGTCCACCAGAACAGGGAATCTCTTACAGCCACTGAGAGACATAGTTTGCCTTCTAAATGCCCTTTTAATTGTTTCTGTGCTGACAAAACTTCCCACTGTAGTTGCCTTACGTGGTACTGCGCCCATGCATGATGTCAGTGAGCCTAAAAGGGACATTGCGTTCCTCAGTGTCATATTTGGTCTTTGTATTGCTGTGTGAGCTAGGCCTCTTATCTTGGTCACTTTGCTCTCTGGTAGGAGGCAGCGTTGTTGCTCGGAGTCCAATATCAACCCTAGGAAGGATTGCTCTTTTGCTGGGGTTATCCTTGATTTGGGGATGTTTACTATCCATCCTAGTCCTACTAGAATTCCTATCACTTCCTTCACTTGATGTGTGCAGTGGGAATCCGACCTCCCTATTACCAGAAAGTCGTCTAGGTATGGGACGATCACTATGTCCCTGGAACGCAGAAAAGACATTACTTCGGCCATCACTTTGGTGAATACTCTGGGGGCTGTAGACAGGCCAAACGGAAGGGCTGTGTATTGGTAGTGTTTCACCTGCCCCTGGACATGGAGCGCTACTCTCAAATATTTTTGATATTCCCGATGAATTGGGATATGATAGTAGGCATCTTTTAAGTCTATCACTGCCATGAGGCAATGCTGGAACAGAATCTTTGCGGCCGTGTTGATTGACTCCATTTTGAAGGACCAATTGTCTACCCACTGATTGAGTCTCCTCAGGTTGACAATGGTTCTCCAAGAGCCGTCTGGTTTTTGTATTAAGAAGAGGGGGGCGTAGAACCCCCTTCTTTGTTCTTGCACTGGGACTTCCTGTAGGACTTGTTTTTTCACTAGTCCCAAGACTTCCGTCTCCAGGGCCAGTTGTTACTCTTGGGCTTTCCTTCTGGGTGTTATTATGAAGGTATGCCTGGGCGGACGGATGAATTTTATTTTTAAGCCGTCCTTGATTATATTTAGGACCCATGTACTGGGGGAGATATTTGCCCAGGCGGAATGGAAGACAGAAAGCCTTCCCCCTACCTCCGGCCCAACGTCATTGGGGAGATTTTTTGGAGGAAGTGGAGGGCCCTTTAAACATATAGCCTGATGCTCTTCTTTCTTTAAAGTCCCAGCTTTTTCTATCTCCCGGGGGACGACCCCTGTTAAATCTCCTCCTCCGAAAGGCCTGCTTTTTGGGTTCTCCCGGAAATCGGGGAAAGCTCTTCTTCCTATCTCCCGCATGTTCCAAAATCTCTTCTAGTTTTTTCCCGACGAGGAATTGGCCATCGCATGGAATGGAACATAACCTATGCTTCGATGGTAAATCTCCGGGACACCCTTTAAGCCACAGGGCTCGTCTTGCCGCATTTGACAGACTTGCTGCTCTAGCTGTCAACCTTGCAGAGTCTGCAGAGGAATCCGCTAGGAAAGCCGCTGCTCCGTGCACCAGTGTCAAATTAGACAAAATTTCATCCTTAGGAACTCTATCCTTGATCTGGTCCTCTATTTGTTGCAGCCAGACCATAAGGGCACGAGCGGTACAGGTACCAGCTATCGCTGGCTTCAATCCACCTGCTGAAGCTTCCCAGATGTGTTTTAGGAAACCGTCTGCTTTTTTATCAAGCGGGTCTTTCAACACGCCGTAATCCTCTAATGGTAGGGATACCTTTTTTGAGGATCTGGCTATGGCCCCATCAATTTTAGGGACTTTCTCCCAGGTTTCTGAATCCTTCTGCTCAAAAGGGTACCTCCTCTTTGATGTGGAAGGTAAGCCCCCTGACCTCTCCGGTTTTTTCCATTCCCTGTCAATTAGTGCTTTTATTTTATCATTTACAGGGAAGGTACGTTTTTGTTTTTCCTCCAGTCCTCCAAACATTACATCCTCTAATGATTTGGGAGCTTTTTCCTCTTTAAGGCCCATTGTAGCCCTAATTGCTTTGACCAGCTTTTCCACGTCCTCCGCTGGAAAACATGGACGGCCGCCTATATCGCTGTCCGAGGAGGATTTTGAGGACTGGGTAGAGGAGGTGGAGGGGGACAAGGGTCTATCCCGCCCCTTCTGCCTTGGCGAGGCCTCTGAATCGGAGCTCCTTCTACGGTTTCTTTTCTCTTTCTTTTTAAGGGCTGCCTTTAGGGAGCCTTTCACCTCCTGTTGTATTAACTCTTTAAGGCTAGCCACCAAATCAGGGGTCTCCTCCTGTATAGTTTTGTTTATACAGTCAGCGCAGAGGTCTTTCTGCCACTGATCTGCCAGCGGGTTTTTACATAGGGCGCATTCTCTATTTTTGGTTTTGCTGCTGGCCTTCCTCGACCCCTATTGATCAATCAGAGAAAAAGGAACCCCGTTACTATAAGGGTGACATTCACGAAGATCACTCACCACCGCTGTCAATCAGGGGTACCGATCTCGGAGGCTTCTCAGATGCACTCGTGATGTTCCTCCTGGACGCCTCAGAGTCATGCCGGTCGCGTTTACGACTGCCGCTCCCACCACTCGAGCGACTGCTCCTGGTATGCTGGCGGCTCGGCCTGGCATCTGGCGAGAGCTCTTGTTGCTGCTGACGCTGTTGTCGCTGCTGCTTACGCTGCTGCTGCTGCTCGTCTTGCCCCACTTCCATCCTGAAGCCTTGGGCATGAGTGCGTCTTCTGTGGTCATCCCCCTTATGTAAGGGGGAGCCACTGCACTCTCCGCCTCCTCTGGTTACCCCACAGCCCCTCCCCCCCGTCATGCCGCCGGGATCTCCTTTCGCCAGCCGGCGTTGTTCTCTATGGGCGCCGCCATCTTGGATCGTCGGCGCCGCCTCCCAACGTCACGCGGGCACGCCCCTTCCCAGCGTGCCCTACGCGTGACGTCAGAGGGGGGCGACCCGGAAGCGGCTGCCTCCTGACGCTCCTGCGCCGCTTCTGGGCCTGGCAGAGGGGGAGAGGGCGGCGCGGCAGCCACAGCAGAGCCCCAGGACCCCAGCCGTGCTGCTTCTGCGCCCGCTCGGACGCTGAGCCCCCTGGGGACCCGCCGACGGCGCTTCCCCCTCCCGACGCGCAGCGCTCAGAAAAACCAGCCTGATCTTCGACGCCGGAACGGGAGAGGGGCAGGTACGTGTGACCGCTGTCTTCAGCACACGGGTCCCTGTCAGGACAGGAAACCCAACTGAAGCGAGGGAGAGGTACCGCCCTTTTATCTTCAGTAGGGTTCCTGTCCTGACTGGGCGGATCCCCTCTCATGTGTGCCGTCATGGGAGACGGGAAAAAAACGGTTTTGTAAATTTTGTTGTAAAAATGAGAAATTGCTGGTCAACTTTTAACCCTTATAATTTCCTAACTAAAAAAATTTTTTTCAAAATTGTGCTGATGTGAAGTAGACATGTGGGAAATGTTATTTATTAACTATATTGTGCAATACGACTCTTTGATAAGGGCATAAAAATTAACATTTTAAAAATTGCAAAATTTTAAATTTTTTTGCCAAATTTCCATTTTTTAACAAATAAATGAAATTCATATCAAATAAATGTTACCACTATCATAAAGTACAATATGTCACAAGAAAACAGAATCACCAGGATTCGTTGAAGCGTTTTAGAGTTATGACCTCATAAAGAGACAGTGGTCAGAGTTAAAAAAAAATTGGCCCGATCACGAAGGCAAAATCTGACTTCTGGCGTAAAAGGGTTAATATTTTGTTGAACAACCTTTTGAGGCAATCACTGAAATCAAACGATTTCGGTAACTGTCAATGAGACTTCTGCACCTCATTTTGGCCCACTTCTCAAGAGCAAACTACTCCAGTTGTCTCGTGTTTGAAGGTTGCCTTTTCCAGACGACATGTTTCAGCTCTTTCCAAAGAAACACAAAAGGATTTAGGTCAGGGCTCATAGAAGGCCACTTCAGAATAGTCCAATGTCTTCCTCTTAGACATTCTTGGGTGTTTTTAGCTGTGTATTTGGGTCATTATCTTGTTGTAAGACCCATGACCTGCAACTGAGACCAAGCTTTCTGACACTGGGCAGCACATTTCTCTCTAGAATCCCTTGATAGTCTTGAGATTTCATTGTACCCTGCACAGATTCTAGACACCCTGTGCCAGATGCAGCAAAGCAGCCCCAGAACATAACAGAGCCTCCTCCATGTTTCACAGTAGGGACAGTGTCCTTTTCTTGATAAGCTTCGTTTTTCCATCTGTGAACATAGAGCTGATGTGCCTTGCCAAAAAGTTCCCTTTTTGTCTCATCTGTCCACAGGACATTCTCCCAGAAGCTTTGTGGCTTGTCAACATGTTGTTTGGCAAATTAAAGTCTGACTTTTTTATAATTTTTTTTCAACAATGGTGTCCTCCTTGGTCGCCTCCCATGAAGTCCACTTTGGCTCATACGACGAATGGTGCGATCTGACACTGATGTTCCTTGAGCTTGAAGTTCACCTTTAATCTGTTTAGAAGTTTTTCTGGGCTCTCTTGTTACCATTCGTATTATCCGTCTGTTTGATTTGCCATAAATTCTCCACAAGTCCCATGGATCTTACATTTCTGAATAATATGTGCAACTGTAGTCACAGGAACATCAAGCTGCTTGGAGATGGTCTTATAACCTTTACCTATAATTTTCTTTCTAATCTCCTGAGACAACTCTTTCCTTCGCTTTCTCTGGTCCATGTTCAGTGTGATATACACCAAGTCACCAAACAGCACAGTGAGTATCTGTAGCCTCTATACAGGCCACTAATTGATTCAAAGACTGTAGACACCTGTGATGATAATTAGTGGACACACCACGATTTAACATGTCCCTTTCGTCACATTTTCAAGGGTACCATCATTTCTGTACAGGCCTATTTCATGTGTTTTATTTTTTAAAACCTTCTGTGGAAGCATAGCGGAAAAGCAATGTCTGACCTTCATTTGTTCATTTTCATATATTTTTTTTTAATTATTATTGCCTCTGTCAGATTCAAGTTATTTCTGTGACCATTGTGGGTTTTCTGTCATTAAACGAGGGGTACCAACAATTTTGACCACGTGTGTATAGATTATAACCCTCTGTGAATTAATTTATAAAATGGAATCACTTTATGGGGATTTCGACTGTTCTGGTTTTCTGTCATTTAGTTATATTAGGGCTTCTGCATATGGTGTGTCCAATCTCATCTGGGATCTGTTCCTGCTGTCCAGCTGGAGTAATCTGCTCCCTACTTCAGCCAATTGGAAAGTACCACACCCTACTAAAGCGCAAAGCACATGGCCGGAATCTGCCAGATACAGCGCTGTTCTCCTCTGGTTCAGTCCTCTGTGCTCAGCTTGTGGCTTGTCTATTTTTTTCCTGCTGTGACCGTGGCCCGTTTACTGACTACTCTTGTGTCTTCTGATTCTGTATTCTGGTTCTGACCCAGCTACCTGACTATTCTTCTCGCCATCTAACACCACAGAATAGCAGGTAACACCATGGTCCAAGCCTAGGGGTCCCTGTGTAAGTCCAGATCCATGTGAGGGTGTTATAGGGCGATGAGCAAGGCAATCCTTGGGATATGGAAAGTAGAGAAGACAGAGCCAAGCATGATCATGGCGGACATCATTTGAGCTGCCAGGTGACCATGAACAGTGCTCCCAATACATTGTGTCTGCAAACTATTCCAGCTAGATCTGCATTCAAATAGCTAAATGGCGCTCCTTCCCTTCTGAACACTGCCATGTGCCCAGACAGTAGTGTACAACCGTATGTAGGGTATAGTGCGAAGCTGGAAAATAATTTGTAAGATCCATTTTTTTTCTATTATCCTTTGAGAAGAATTCCAAACTTACCACCACATAAAGTGACACACGTCAGATATTAATAATGGGGCCTGATTAGGAACTACTGAACTAGCCAGTTTCCTACTCCACACTGAAGAGGGGCAATACCCCGAAACAGCTGTCTGTGGATGGATACCATGTTTTGGCATAGTTGGTTTCCTTCATTGGAGACTGCCCTTACCGTGGTTGTTCCTTCCCGGGGAAAGACCTATCTAGTCATTGCTTGCGCTGAGAAACATGTGATGGTGTTTCCGCGGCTTGTGTTTTGTATATTTTTGCATATTTCCCATAAGGGATGGGGGCAGTGCTCTAGAATCACTGCATTGAGAAATGCGATGGTGTCTCCGCAGTGTTGGATGTTGATCTCCATGAGTTCATTCATCCTCATTTTTCACAGATATTAATAATGGGGCCTGATTAGGAAGACAAAACTGGCTGCAGGAAGAGGTTAAATCAGAGTATTTTGGGCACTACTGTAATCAAACACTGTGACTATAGACAATAACATCTACTGAAATGATCAAACTCCACAGTCTCCATCAGTAATAAATGAGCAGCTAGTGGTGAAACCTCTCTGGGGTGATTAGAGGATGGGGTCGGTGATGTCACAATCTAAACTATCGTAAGGGCCAATATTTTTTTTTCTGTCAGATGAGTTTCATGGAGAAATATTACACATTTATAGAAAACTGTGTATAATAGTGCAGAGCCGAGACGTTTTAACCCCTTTACCCCCCGAGGGTGGTTTGCACGTTAACTTCCGGGCCAATTTGTACAATTCTGACCACTGTCCCTTTATGAGGTAATAACTCTGAAACGCTTCCATGGATCCCGGTGATTCTGACACTGTTTTCTCGTGACATATTGTTCTTCATGTTAGTGGTAAAATTTCATTCATATAACTTGCGTTTATTTGTGAAAAAAACGGAAATTTGGCGAAAATTTCACAATTTTCCAACTTTGAATTTTTATGCCCTTAAATCACAGAGATACGGCACACAAAAAACTTAATAAGTAACATTTCACACATGTTTACTTTACATCAGCACAATTTTGGAACATTTTTTTTTGTTAGGAAGTTATAAGGGTTAAAATTTGACCAGTGATTTCTCATTTTTACAACACCTTTTTTTTTTTTAAGGACCACATCACATTTGAAGTCACTTTGAGGGGTCTATATGACAGAAAATACCCAAAAGTGACACCATTCTAAAAACTGCACCCCTCAAGGTGCTCAAAACCACATTCAAGAAGTTTATTAACCCTTCAGGTGCTACACAGGAATTTTTTGAATGTTTAAAAAAATGAACATTTAACTTTTTTTCACAAAAAAAATACTTCAGGTCCAATTTTTTTTATATTACCAAGAGTAACAGGAGAAATTGGACTGCAAAAGTTATTGTGCAGTTTGTCCTGAGTATGCTGATACCCCATATGTGGGGGGGGGACCACTGTTTCGGCGCATGGCAGAGCTCAGAATGGAAGGAGCGCCGTTTGACTTTTTCACTGCAAAAATTGGCTGGAATTGAGATCAGACGCCATATCACGTTTGGAGAGTCCCTGATGTGCCTAAACAGTGGAACCCCCCCATAAATTACCCCATTTTGGAAACTAGACCCCCAAAGGAACTTATCTAGATGTGTGGTGAGAACTCTGAACCCCCCCAAGGGCTTCACAGAAGTTTATAACGTACTGTACAGCCGTAAAATTAAAAAAACATTTTTTCCACAAAAATGATCTTTTTACCCCCAATTTTTATTTTCCCAAGGGTAACAGGACCTGAAAAGTTATTGTGCAATTTGTCCTGCGTACGCTGATACCCCATATGTGGGGGTAAACCACTGTTTGGGCGCATGGCTGAGCTCAGAAGGAAAGGAGCGCCGTTTGACTTTTTCAACGCAAAATTGTCTGGAATGGAGTCGGACGCCATGTTGCATTTGGAGAGCACCTGATGTGCCTAAACAGTGGAAAATCCCCAATTCTAACACCAACCCTAACCCCAACACACCCCTAACCCTAGCCATAACCCTAACCCTAATACTAACCCTAGCCCTAACCCTATCCCAAACCCTAATGGGAAAATGGAAATAAATACATTTTTTTTAATTTTATTTTTCCCTAACTAAGGGGGTGATAAAGGGGGTTTGATTTACTATTTATGGCGGGTTTTTATGTTTGTATGAGAGTTATAATTTTTCCATATTTGGACCCACTGAGTCATGTGAGGTCTTATTTTTTGCGGGACGAGTTGACGTTTTTATTGGTACCATTTTCGGGCATGTGACATTTTTTGATCACTTTTTAAACCAATTTTTGGGACGCAGAATGAACGAAAACCATCATTTCATGAATTTCTTTTGGGGGGGGCGTTGTTCCGCATGTGGTAAAATTGATAAAGCGGTTTTATTCTTCGGGTCAGTACGATTACAGCGATACCTCATTTATATCATTTTTTATGTTTTGGTGCTCTTATACATTAAAAACAATTTTACATAAAAAATAATTTTTGCATCGCTTTATTCTGCGAGCTATAGATTTTTTACTTTTTCGCTGATGACGCTGTATTGTTTATTTATATCCGTCTTTTTGATCACGCTTTATTGCACTTTTTGTTCGGTGATATGATGATAAAGCATTGTTTGCCTTGTTTTTGGTTTTGAAGGGGTTCACTAAAGGGGTTATTGAAGGGATTCAGTAAAAGGGTTAACTAGTGGGATAGTTTTATAAGACGGGTCGTTACGGACGCGGCGATCCTAAATATGGGTAGTTTTTTTTTTATTTACAAAAAAAAAAGAAGTAGGGAATTTTTTTGTTTATTTAGGAATTTTTTATAAATTATTTTTATACTTTTTTTTTTTACACTTTACTATAGTTTCCCGGGGGGGAACACTATAATAAAGTGTCAGATCGCTGATGTGACACTTTTCAGTGTACTGCAGCAGGATTTCTCAGCACCTGCTCTGAGCAGGCACTGAGGAGCCGCCACCCTGCAAGACCCTGAAGGCCCCCGCAGCGCTGCTCTCAGGGTCTTAGGGAAGTACGCAGGGAGCCCCCTCCCTGCGCGATTCTTCCATATGCCCCCCGGTACACTGCGATCATGTTTGATCACAGTGTGCCAGGGGTTAATGTGCCGGCTGTCTGCTGTGATAATCAACTGTCACCCGGCCGCAATCAGCGGCGACCGCCCCGCCCTGGGAGCGCCACTGATCGCTATGACGTACTATGCTGCCCTTGGGAATTAAGTCCCAGGGCACATGGACAAGATATGTCATACGTCATATGGAAGAAAGGGGTTAAAGGGAACCTGTCAGCAGGATTGTGCACAGTAACCTACAGACACTGTCAGGTCGGCGCCGTTATACTGATTACAATGATACCTGGTGATGAAATCCGTCCTGTGGTTGTTATTTAATCTGTATTTGTAGTTTTCAGTTAATGAGATTCTCGTGCTCTGGGGTGGGGCTTTGGGCGGGGCTGTGGGTGGGGCTTTATGTGCGGTGCCTGCGCAGTAGTATCTATAAATAAGTAAGAGATAGAGGCTACTGGACACGGGCCCCCGGTAACATTTTGCTGGATGTAATTTTTTTTCTAAGCCTCACAATAGCCACAATATTATAGGCATTATCAACAATAACATCAATGCTATTATATGCATTATGTAATAATGGGGGGCAGGTCAGTGAGGGATCAGCGACCTGTCATAAGTCAATACAGATGAATATGTAATCAGCGCAACACAAAGGCCCGCCCACAGCCCCGCCCACAGCCGCACCCCAGAGCACGAGAATCTCTAACTGAAAACTACAAATACAGATTAAACAACAGTAAACCAGAGTCGCCCTCATTTATGGTGGACCATTGGAGCTACTATGGATCCTGAGCAGAAGATTAGAGAAAATAATATTGCTCCCCATTTCAGGAGAGATTGTGCAGTAATCTGAATTTAAAAACAATGTAATGTATGACGTGGAGTGAATCCATGACACCAGGGCTGGAGCCAACACATCTCCTGCAGGCGGGAATAACTGTATATTCCAGCCATCAGCCACGCACAGCTTAGAGATCTATCAGGGCACAGGTGGAATGTTTGTCCTGGAGATTATCACAATCCTCCTGGAAGTTAGTTGGTTTTAATACAAATTGAAAAGTCAGGATAAAGGGAAACTCTGCTGTTATTGGACAGAAATTCACACTTGGCCTCACTGCACATTTACTGTTGTCGCTCATAAAAGGGAAGTTTGGCCAGAAAGACTGGACCTAGTCTTGTAGGGACCATGAGACATTCACCAGCACAGAAGGGAGAGAAGATTCATCCGATAAGATCTCAGGGATCTAGGAAGCCAACAGCATCATTACCCTCCGCTTTCTCTTACAGGCCCAGCATAAGATTTTTCTCCAAGTGATTTTCTATCTTGTCAGCACATTCTACGTACGCTGTCATTTGGCTTTATAGTTACAGATCTGGGCAGGTAACGGTCAGCGTCTTCTAATGTGAAGGAGAGAATGGCTAATTACTATCTCTTTGTCTTGAGAATAAACTTCAGTTGTGTGCAAGCCTTTACTGAGAAAAGAGTAGACATGTAAGGCCGGGATCACACTACTGTGTGTGATGCGAGAAACTCGCACGAGTCTCTCGCATCAACAGCCATGTATTTCTATGCAGCTGCAGCTCCGGTCCTGAGTACTGGCAGCAGAGCTGGATGTTGATTACGAGAGATTCGTGCGAGTTTCTTGCATCACACACGGTAGTGTGATTCCAGCCTAACTCTGTGTTCGGTGTGACTCTTTAAGCGCGCACTCAGCCTATATTGGGTCAGGTACAATCATATAGATCTCGCTTTAAAGGATCACCCTCACACTAATCCCAGGGGGTAGGTGGATCCTCCAGGTTGTAAGGTCTATAGAAAAGGACTTTCAATGCCCAAAGTCACTTGCACAGTTTTGGTGGAGGAGAATGTTGTGGTCTAGAGGCAAAATGGTGACCATGGTAATACGGCCGGACTACACCACCGATAAAGCAGCCACAGCCGGTGACAGAGGAATCTGTGACTTCTCTGCATTCAGTGGTTACTACTCACCTGGGTAGTCATATGTGGGAATCTCCTCTTTACACCACTCATCACCCATCACATATGTCTCTGTAGTGTTAATATGGGTCAGATCTTCACCCTGAAACAAATATTATAAAGGTCAAAGACAGATGGAGAAGTCCCATCTATGATCAGCTCTAATCCTGCCATCTCCACCGTTCTCATTACACAAGTATAAAACATATAATACTTGTGGATAAAACAAGACTGAGCACAAGACCTTCACAGCCGTCTACACATCATAGGGGAGATCTCCTGACACCTTCTCTCCATCTACCTGATGATCCTGAGGAGCACTGGGATCTTCTTGGTTACAGTCCTGTGGAAGAAGAGGACGGGGACATCTCTCTGGTGTTGTCCTCTTACTGGATAGATCTGGAGGAAACACATACAGGGACTGAATTCATTCTCTACGTACAGATAATTATAGGCCGTGTGTATTTAGTCCTGTCTATTACCTGGTGATGTGAGGGGCTGGGGAACCTCCATTATGACGTTCTTGTACAGATCTCTGTGTCCTTCTAAATACTCCCACTCCTCCATGGAGAAATAGACAGCAACATCCTGACACCTTATAGGAACCTGACACATACAATGATACCGTCATCCCCCCGATCCCTTCATAGTGTTACTATATAATGTCCCAGCATTCCCAGCAGTGTCACCTCTCTAGTCAGCAGCTCAATCATCTTGTAGATGAGTTCTAGGATCTTCTGGTCATTGATGTCCTCATGGATCAGGGAGTGAGGTGGAGGCCCCGTGATTGGGCTCAGGGGTCTTCCCCATCCCTCAGACACAGGGTCCTGACAGCGATCACTAGAGGTCTTCTTCACCACTGTGTAATCCTGGTTATGGAGAGACACATTAACATATCTCACTACAGACATTCCCAGAGTCCTCACCTCTCCAGTTCTGTCCATCTGTTATTCCCATAGATAAGAATGATGTAATGTGACGTCATCAGAATCTCTCACCTCTCCAGTGAGACGGAAGAGGATCTCTAGGGTGAGGTGTAACATCCTCTCCGCCATCTTGTCTCTGTCCATATCCATCTTTGATGGGAAAATCAGGAAAATTCTCTTCTGTAGAAGATCTTCACTGAGAGGATCCGATATTGTAGAGACCTGAATGAGAAGATGATCCGATGTAACATCATAAGAATCCTGTGTAATAATACAATTACTGGAGATAATAAGGGAAACATATGAGATTTATTATTTTACAGGGTTTAGTTTTCTTCCCTGACATCTACTAATAAAACCTATATATTTAGGCCACAGACAACAAACAGTTTCCTCCTCGGAGTCGGCAGCTGAACACGTTCCTCATAGACTCATCTTCCATAACGCTAATTCTCGTCTCATTACCGACACTGGAATCGGCATTAGCAATACTGCAGGAGATATTCATTACACGCGACATGAGAAATAACTCCTTCATGATGAGGACGACATCTTCATCTTCTACTGCGGCTCTAGAAACAGATATGGACAGAGTCGGTCACTGACTCCATCCCCACCGGCCGTCTATATGAAGGTTTCCCGTCTTCCCCGCACTGGAATCTTCTATCACGTTAGATCTCAGCTCTGAGTCACACACAGAAGTTTGAGGCTTTCAGAAAAGATTTCTAGTTTCCACAATCACAACGGACAGAAATGATCTGATCCCAAAGTCTCCATGTACAGTGATTTATGGGGATTATTTCTGGCCTTAGGCTTTCCTATATTACAAGAAAAACTCCAGAAAAAGCCAATATTAAAATGTTTCTAAAGAAAAATTGGCTCCAACAATTCTTGTTAGAAGAAAAAAACATGGAAAAAGCAGAAGACACATTTTATTACATTTCAACAAGTGAAACATTTTTTTTTTTACAAATAAACGCTTTTTGGCCCCATAACATAGATGTACACCGCAGGGACGGCACAGGAGCGGCTGCAACAAAAACCCTGGCAGTTGAAAGGGAAGATGCCATCAAAGCCGGATGTGGCGTTGCCATGCGTTCCACTTGCCGTTTGTGGCGTTGGCGTGCGTTCCACTTGCCGGATGTGGCGTTGGCGTGCGTTCCACTTGCCGGAACATACAAGACTGCAGACCGCGCACCATCAAGCCAACTTGGTTGCATATTCTACTTCTATGCGGTTCAAGAAACCAGAAGTTATTTTGGCGTGCGTTCCACCTGCCGGAAACACTAGGTTGTGGAGTGCACGCCTTTGCCTCATTGGACACAATTAGTTGCCCGCCTTCATTTGAGTGTCACATTTTTTCCTTGCGGCTCACTGTATTGCCAACTGTTCAGCAATATGGTTCGGATACGGCTTTAAAAAAGGCTACTACTTGGATATGACACAATTTTATTATACAATGATTAATTTAAATGATAGAACACCAAGTTAATGGAATGGCAGATATATTACCCTGTCTTGTTAATTAATTTCATGTGAATCATACAATTATTATGAATTATAGTACATAGAGAAATAAGTATCCATACTATACATTACCAAGCATTGTAGCATCACTTCTCTACTGGAGGGACCGCAGTGTCAGTGAGAAGGAAAATACTCTGGTCTTGTCATCACAGAAACCGTGCACCCACGATAGCTTCTGGAAATGTCCCTCCCTCACTGACACAGGGTCCACCTTTTTATACACAACACTCCCACATTACAACTGTGCAGTATGTTTAGTCTGCATCAGAAGCTTGAATCTGCACAAGACTTCAAGGTCTGTTTGTTATAGCCTCTTAGTGTGTTTGCGCCAACCAGAGATTTGTTTGCCATTAGTATGTCTCCTAACAATAGCACAATGCATCAAGGTTGTTTTGCTACTGATTATAACCCAGGATCTGTTTGCCTCTGGTCAACTTGTCAAAGTTGTCTATCACTGTTCAAAGTTCAACATATGTTGCCTATTACAAAGTTAACTCTTCATGCTCATAGCATAACGCTCTAAGATGGTAACATATGGGCAGCATGACTTCCATAATCCCCTATTCTGAAAACTGGATACCTATCGTAACCCAGGCACACACGCATACACGTCTTCATGTGTATCACAATCGGTCCTCGATTATCGATGTCATGCATGATCATTGCTACATGAGCCCATAAAACATTTTGGTCTCTCTTGTCTTCAAGAATCATACTATTATTGAGCACAAGACTTCCTTGTTCAAGAAGCAAAAATATTCATTATCTATACAGTTGTTATTCCTATTGTCTTTGTAACTTTCCTAGCACATGTGTAAAGAATACACCACACAGAATTAGTTGGAAAGTTCCTTCCCATCAACCACCCCCCCATGTGAAAGTATTCAGTATCTATCACTGTTTGTCAAACAGGGGTCACTTGCGTGCAAATCAGGATAATGAATCTTTGAAACACAGAGCTTCAAAGACCACAGAACAATTCCTTGTCTCTTACGGTATTGACACAGAGCAAACGCTTTGTGGCTCAGTGTCAAAGTTCAGCATTAATGATATTACACCATAGTATATTGCAATATAGTGTTTGGATTCAAACAACCATATTTCATATTTGCAATACTTTCCACCCTTGGTCTAGTGACCACACTATATCAAAGCATATAAACAATATATTACAATAAGTAGGCTATAAGATATCCATATTTTTATTAGCACCACACTCACGCCTTTATGGCACACTGGCGTGCATCTCAACGACCGGAAGTACCATGATATGTATTTCATACTCCCCCCTTTCTCTGGGGTAACACGTGTCTGTAGGACGCTCTATTGGTTGGAGACATAATGGCATGCACACCATATGGGGTACATTCAGTGTTAACACCTGTGGGAAATCCTAATGGGAAGTGGTAACACATTTCGCCTCATCTATGTAAAGTTAACCCTTTGTCACCTCCCATTCCTCACAGCTTCAGACAGGGAGTGGAGGGATCCATTCCTCTCTAGCTCAGCACTATGGCACCTCACCTCCTATCACAAGGATAAGAAGTCCCCTGATGACTCAGCTTGGAAGAAACATGTTGGGCTCTTCCATGGGGGAGTGCAGGACTTGTTTAGCACAGGGGGAACTGTGGACTGTCAGGGAGGAGTCTTCGGGATAGACTATTGTTCGCCCTTTAGGGTCTTGTAGGGCATTTTCTTCCCCTTGTCCTGTATGGATCATCCTGGACCCAGGATCTCCTTTTCCTCCTGCACCGGCTTCATGAATTGCTGAGCTTGTGCCTTTCCTTCCTTATTGCTCTGGCATATTTCGGGTGGTAACTCTATTAATCTCATCCAGATTCCAGTCAT
Organism: Dendrobates tinctorius; assembly: GCF_039654945.1. NCBI lineage: Eukaryota > Metazoa > Chordata > Amphibia > Anura > Dendrobatidae > Dendrobates > Dendrobates tinctorius. The sequence goes on from NW_027361900.1 coordinate 4,982,253, forward strand.
TACTGTTATATGCAGCCAGAATCTGTCAGTCGTTGTTTGCGGGGTTCTGTGGGATTCTCCCAGATCCACAACGTGAGATTCTGGGACTTGCTGGTTGCAGTTCAGCCATTGCAAGTGGGAATCATTCCTCCTGATCGGGCTGTGCTCCTCACACCCCTTCATTTGTGACTTCAGATACAATTATATTCATTCACTCTGGGGGACACAACATTGTATTTATTCTACTATCTTACTAAAGGTTAAGTCTTATCTCCCGTCCACCACACTCCAGCTCCGGCTCTGCTCCCGACCACCACCCGCAAGCTCCGGCTCTGCTCCCGACCACCACGCGCCAGCTCCGGCTCTGCTCCCGACCACCAAGCGCCAGCTCCGGCTCCGCTCCCGACCGCCACGCGCCAGCTCCGCTCCCGTCCGCCACATGCCAGCTCCCCTCCCGTCCACCACACACCAGCTCCGGCTCTGCTCCCGTCCGCCACACGCCAGCTCCGGCTCTGCTCCCGTCCACCACACGCCAGCTCTGCTCCCGTCCACCACACGCCAGCTCCGGCTCTGCTGCCATCCACCACACTTCAGCTCTGCTCCCGTCCACCACACTCCAGCTCTGCTCCCGTCCACCACACGCCAGCTCTGCTCCCGTCCACCACACGCCAGCTCTGCTCCCGTCCACCACACGCCAACTCTGCTCCCGTCCACCACACGCCAACTCTTCTCCCGTCCACCACACGCCAGCTCTGCTCCCGTCCACTACACGCCAGCTCTGCTCCCGTCTACCACACGCCAGCTCTGGCTCTGTTCCCGTTCACCACATTCCAGCTCTGCTCCCGTCCACCATACTCCAGCTCCGGCTCTGCTCCCGTCCACCACATGCCAGCTCTGCTCCCGTCCACCACATGCCAGCTCCGGCTCTGCTCCCGTCCACCATACTCCAGCTCCGGCTCTGCTCCCGTCCACCACACGCCAGCTCTGCTCTCGTCCACCACACGCCAGCTCCGGCTCTGCTCCCATCCACCACACGCCAGCTCTGCTCCCGTCCACCACACGCCAGCTGCGGCTCTGCTCCCATCCACCACACGCCAGCTCCGGCTCTGCTCCCATCCACCACACGCCAGCTTCGGCTCTGCTCCCATCCACCACATGCCAGCTCTGCTCCCGTCCACCACACGCCAGCTCCGGCTCTGGTCCCATTCACCACACGCCAGCTCCGGCTCCGCTCCCGTCCACACACGCCAGCTCTGCTCCCGTCCACCACACGCCAGCTCTGCTCCCGTCCACCACACGCCGGCTCTGCTCCCGTCCACCATACTCCAGCTACGGCTCTGCTCCCGTCCACCACACGCCAGCTCCGGCTCTGCTCCCATCCACCACACGCCAGCTCCGGCTCTGCTCCCATCCACCACACGCCAGCTCTGCTCCCGACCACCACGCGCCAGCTCCGGCTCCGCTCCCGTCCGCCACACGCCAGCTCCACTCCCGTCCACCACACGCCAGCTCCGGCTCTGCTCCCGTCCACCACACGCCGGCTTTGCTCCCGTCCACCACACACCAGCTCCGGCTCTGCTCCCGTCCGCCACACGCCAGCTCCGGCTCTGCTCCCGTACACCACTCCAGCTCTGCTCCCGTCCACCACACGCCAGCTCCGGCTCTGCTGCCATCCACCACACTTCAGCTCTGCTCCCGTCCACCACACTCCAGCTCTGCTCCCGTACACCACACGCCAGCTCTGCTCCCGTCCACCACACTCCAGCTCTGCTCCCGTCCACCACACGCCAACTCTGCTCCCGTCCACCACACGCCAGCTCTGCTCCCGTCCACCACACGCCAGCTCTGCTCCCGTCCACCACACGCCAGCTCTGGCTCTGTTCCTGTTCACCACATTCCAGCTCTGCTCCCGTCCACCACACGCCAGCTCTGCTCCCGTCTACCACACGCCAGCTCTGCCTCTCTTCCCGTTCACCACATTCCAACTCTGCTCCCGTCCACCACACGCCAGCTTTGCTCCCATCCACCACACGCTAGCTCTGCTCCCGTCTACCACACGCCAGCTCTGGCTCTGTTCCCGTTCACCACATTCCAGCTCTGCTCCCGTCCACCATACTCCAGCTCCGGCTCTGCTCCCGTCCACCACATGCCACCTCTGCTCCCGTCCACCACATGCCAGCTCCGGCTCTGCTCCCGTCCACCATACTCCAGCTCTGCTCCCATCCACCACACGCCAGCTTCGGCTCTGCTCCCATCCACCACACGCCGGCTCTGCTCCCGCCCACCACACGCCAGCTCCGGCTCTGCTCCCATCCACCACACGCCAGCTCCGGCTCTGCTCCCATCCACCACATGCCAGCTCTGCTCCCGTCCACCACACGCCAGCTCCGGCTCTGGTCCCATTCACCACACGCCAGCTCCGGCTCTGCTCCCGTCCACCACACGCCAGCTCTGCTCCCGTCCACCACACGCCGGCTCTGCTCGCGTCCACCATACTCCAGCTCCGCTCCCGTCCACCACACGCCAGCTCCGGCTCCGCTCCCATCCACCACACGCCAGCTCCGCCTCCGCCCCCCACACGCCAACTCCGGCTCTGCTCCCATCCACCACACGCCAGCTCCGGCTCTGCTCCCGACCACCACGCGCCAGCTCCGGCTCCGCTCCCGTCCGCCACACGCCAGCTCCGGCTCCACTCCCGTCCACCACACGCCGGCTCCACTCCTGTCCACCACACGCCAGCTCCGGCTCTGCTCCCGTCCACCACACGCCGGCTCTGCTCCCGTCCACCATACTCCGGCTCTGCTCTTGTCCACCATACTCCAGCTCTGCTCCCGTCCACCACACGCCAGCTCTGCTCCCGTCCACCACACGCCAGCTCCGGCTCTGCTCCCATCCACCACACTCCAGCTCTGCTCCCGTCCACCACACTCCAGCTCCGGCTCTGCTCCCGTCCACCACACGCCAGCTCTGCTCCAGTCCACCACACGCCAGCTCTGCTCCCGTCCACCACACGCCAGCTCTGGCTCTGTTCCCGTCCACCACACCCCAGCTCCGGCTCTGCTCCCATCCACCAAACTCCAGCTCTGCTCCCGTCCACCACACTCCAGCTCTGCTCCCGTCCACCACACGCCAGCTCTGCTCCAGTCCACCACACGCCAGCTCTGCTCCCGTCCACCACACGCCAGCTCTGGCTCTGTTCCCGTTCACCACACTCCAGCTCCGGCTCTCCTCCCGTCCACCACGCGCCAGCTCCGGCTCTGCTCCCGTCCACCACACGCCAACTCCGGCTCTGCTCCCATCCACAACACGCCAGCTCTGCTCCCGTCCACCACACGCCATTTCCGGCTCTGCTCCCATCCACCACACGCCAGCTCCGGCTCTGCTCCCATCCACCACGCTCCAGCTCCGGCTCTGATCCCGTCCACCACACGCCAGCTCTGCTCCCGTCCACCACACGCCAGCTCTGGCTCTGTTCCCGTTCACCACACTCCAGCTCCGGCTCTGCTCCCATCCACCACACGCCATTTCCGGCTCTGCTCCCATCCACCACACGCCAGCTCCGGCTCTGCTCCCGTCCACCACACTCCAGCTCTGCTCCCGTCCACCACACGCCAGTTCTGCTCCCGTCCGCCACACGCTAGCTCCGCTCCCATCCGCCACACGCCAGCTCTGGCTCCGCTCCCGTCCACCACACGCCAGCTCCGGCTCTGCTCCCGACCGCCACACGACAGCTCCGGCTCTGCTCCCGTCCACCACACGCCGCCTCCGCTCCCGTCCACCACACGCCGGCTCTGCTCCCGTCCACCATACTCCAGCTCTGCTCCTGTCCACCACACGCCAGCTCCAGCTCTGCTCCTGTCCACCACACGCCAGCTCCGGCTCTGCTCCCATCCACCACACTTCAGCTCTGCTCCCGTACACCACACTCCAGCTCCGGCTCTGCTCCCGTCCAGCTCAGCCTCCGCTCCCGTCCACCACGCGCCAGCTCCGCCTCCGCTCCCGTCCACCACACGCCAGCTCCGGCTCCGCTCCCGTCCACCACGCTCAGGCTCCGCTCCCGTCCACCACGCGCCAGCTCAGCCTCCACTCCCGTCCACCACTCGCCAGCTCCGGCTCCGCTCCCGTCCGCCACACGCCAGCTCCGGCTCCCATCACGCGCCAGCTCCGGCTCCGCTCCCGTCCACCACACGCCAGCTCCGGCTCTGCTCCCGACCACCACGCGCCAGCTCCGGCTCCGCTCCCATCCGCCACACGCCAGCTCCGGCTCCACTCCCGTCCACCACACGCCGGCTCCGCTCCTGTCCACCACACGCCAGCTCCGGCTCTGCTCCCGTCCACCACACGCCAGCTCTGCTCTCGTCCACCATACTCCGGCTCTGCTCCCGTCCACCACACGCCAACTCTGCTCCCGTCCACCACACGCCAGCTCTGCTCCCGTCCACCACACGCCAGCTCTGCTCCCGTCCACCACACGCCAGCTCTGGCTCTGTTCCTGTTCACCACATTCCAGCTCTGCTCCCGTCCACCACACGCCAGCTCTGCTCCCGTCTACCACACGCCAGCTCTGGCTCTCTTCCCGTTCACCACATTCCAACTCTGCTCCCGTCCACCACACGCCAGCTTTGCTCCCATCCACCACACGCTAGCTCTGCTCCCGTCTACCACACGCCAGCTCTGGCTCTGTTCCCGTTCACCACATTCCAGCTCTGCTCCCGTCCACCATACTCCAGCTCCGGCTCTGCTCCCGTCCACCACATGCCACCTCTGCTCCCGTCCACCACATGCCAGCTCCGGCTCTGCTCCCGTCCACCATACTCCAGCTCTGCTCCCATCCACCACACGCCAGCTTCGGCTCTGCTCCCATCCACCACACGCCGGCTCTGCTCCCGCCCACCACACGCCAGCTCCGGCTCTGCTCCCATCCACCACACGCCAGCTCCGGCTCTGCTCCCATCCACCACATGCCAGCTCTGCTCCCGTCCACCACACGCCAGCTCCGGCTCTGGTCCCATTCACCACACGCCAGCTCCGGCTCTGCTCCCGTCCACCACACGCCAGCTCTGCTCCCGTCCACCACACGCCGGCTCTGCTCGCGTCCACCATACTCCAGCTCCGCTCCCGTCCACCACACGCCAGCTCCGGCTCCGCTCCCATCCACCACACGCCAGCTCCGCCTCCGCCCCCCACACGCCAACTCCGGCTCTGCTCCCATCCACCACACGCCAGCTCCGGCTCTGCTCCCGACCACCACGCGCCAGCTCCGGCTCCGCTCCCGTCCGCCACACGCCAGCTCCGGCTCCACTCCCGTCCACCACACGCCGGCTCCACTCCTGTCCACCACACGCCAGCTCCGGCTCTGCTCCCGTCCACCACACGCCGGCTCTGCTCCCGTCCACCATACTCCGGCTCTGCTCTTGTCCACCATACTCCAGCTCTGCTCCCGTCCACCACACGCCAGCTCTGCTCCCGTCCACCACACGCCAGCTCCGGCTCTGCTCCCATCCACCACACTCCAGCTCTGCTCCCGTCCACCACACTCCAGCTCCGGCTCTGCTCCCGTCCACCACACGCCAGCTCTGCTCCAGTCCACCACACGCCAGCTCTGCTCCCGTCCACCACACGCCAGCTCTGGCTCTGTTCCCGTCCACCACACCCCAGCTCCGGCTCTGCTCCCATCCACCAAACTCCAGCTCTGCTCCCGTCCACCACACTCCAGCTCTGCTCCCGTCCACCACACGCCAGCTCTGCTCCAGTCCACCACACGCCAGCTCTGCTCCCGTCCACCACACGCCAGCTCTGGCTCTGTTCCCGTTCACCACACTCCAGCTCCGGCTCTCCTCCCGTCCACCACGCGCCAGCTCCGGCTCTGCTCCCGTCCACCACACGCCAACTCCGGCTCTGCTCCCATCCACAACACGCCAGCTCTGCTCCCGTCCACCACACGCCATTTCCGGCTCTGCTCCCATCCACCACACGCCAGCTCCGGCTCTGCTCCCATCCACCACGCTCCAGCTCCGGCTCTGATCCCGTCCACCACACGCCAGCTCTGCTCCCGTCCACCACACGCCAGCTCTGGCTCTGTTCCCGTTCACCACACTCCAGCTCCGGCTCTGCTCCCATCCACCACACGCCATTTCCGGCTCTGCTCCCATCCACCACACGCCAGCTCCGGCTCTGCTCCCGTCCACCACACTCCAGCTCTGCTCCCGTCCACCACACGCCAGTTCTGCTCCCGTCCGCCACACGCTAGCTCCGCTCCCATCCGCCACACGCCAGCTCTGGCTCCGCTCCCGTCCACCACACGCCAGCTCCGGCTCTGCTCCCGACCGCCACACGACAGCTCCGGCTCTGCTCCCGTCCACCACACGCCGCCTCCGCTCCCGTCCACCACACGCCGGCTCTGCTCCCGTCCACCATACTCCAGCTCTGCTCCTGTCCACCACACGCCAGCTCCAGCTCTGCTCCTGTCCACCACACGCCAGCTCCGGCTCTGCTCCCATCCACCACACTTCAGCTCTGCTCCCGTACACCACACTCCAGCTCCGGCTCTGCTCCCGTCCAGCTCAGCCTCCGCTCCCGTCCACCACGCGCCAGCTCCGCCTCCGCTCCCGTCCACCACACGCCAGCTCCGGCTCCGCTCCCGTCCACCACGCTCAGGCTCCGCTCCCGTCCACCACGCGCCAGCTCAGCCTCCACTCCCGTCCACCACTCGCCAGCTCCGGCTCCGCTCCCGTCCGCCACACGCCAGCTCCGGCTCCCATCACGCGCCAGCTCCGGCTCCGCTCCCGTCCACCACACGCCAGCTCCGGCTCTGCTCCCGACCACCACGCGCCAGCTCCGGCTCCGCTCCCATCCGCCACACGCCAGCTCCGGCTCCACTCCCGTCCACCACACGCCGGCTCCGCTCCTGTCCACCACACGCCAGCTCCGGCTCTGCTCCCGTCCACCACACGCCGGCTCTGCTCTCGTCCACCATACTCCGGCTCTGCTCCCGTTCACCACATTCCAACTCTGCTCCCGTCCACCACACGCCAGCTCTGCTCCCGTCCACCACACGCCAGCTCTGCTCCCGTCTACCACACGCCAGCTCTGGCTCTGTTCCCGTTCACCACATTCCAGCTCTGCTCCCGTCCACCATACTCCAGCTCCGGCTCTGCTCCCGTCCACATGCCAGCTCTGCTCCCGTCCACCACATGCCAGCTCCGGCTCTGCTCCCGTCCACCACACGCCAGCTCCGGCTCTGCTCCCATCCACCACACGCCAGCTCTGCTCCCGTCCACACGCCAGCTCCAGCTCTGCTCCCATCCACCACACGCCAGCTCCGGCTCTGCTCCCATCCACCACATTCCAGCTCTGCTCCCGTCCACCACACGCCAGCTCCGGCTCTGGTCCCATTCACCACACGCCAGCTCCGGCTCTGCTCCCGTCCACCACACGCCAGCTCTGCTCCCGTCCACCACACGCCGGCTCTGCTCCCGTCCACCACACGCCGACTCCGCTCCCGTCCACCACACGCCAGCTCCGGCTCCGCTCCCATCCACCACACGCCAGCTCCGCCTCCGCCCCCCACACGCCAACTCCGGCTCTGCTCCCGACCACCACGCGCCAGCTCCAGCTCCGCTCCCGTCCGCTACACGCCAGCTCCGGCTCCACTCCCGTCCACCACACGCCGGCTCCGCTCCTGTCCACCACACGCCAGCTCCGGCTCTGCTCCCGTCCACCACACGCCGGCTCTGCTCCCGTCCACCACACGCCAGCTCTGCTCCCGTCCACCACACGCCAGCTCCGGCTCTGCTCCCGTCCACCACACTCCAGCTCTGCTCCCGTCCACCACTCCAGCTCCGGCTCTGCTCCCGTCCACCACACGCCAGCTCTGCTCCAGTCCACCACACGCCAGCTCTGCTCCCGTCCACCACACGCCAGCTCTGGCTCTGTTCCCGTCCACCACACCCCAGCTCCGGCTCTGCTCCCATCCACCAAACTCCAGCTCTGCTCCCGTCCACCACACTCCAGCTCTGCTCCCGTCCACCACACGCCAGCTCTGCTCCAGTCCACCACACGCCAGCTCTGCTCCCGTCCACCACACGCCAGCTCTGGCTCTGTTCCCGTTCACCACACTCCAGCTCCGGCTCTCCTCCCGTCCACCACGCGCCAGCTCCGGCTCTGCTCCCGTCCACCACACGCCAACTCCGGCTCTGCTCCCATCCACAACACGCCAGCTCTGCTCCCGTCCACCACACGCCATTTCCGGCTCTGCTCCCATCCACCACACGCCAGCTCCGGCTCTGCTCCCATCCACCACGCTCCAGCTCCGGCTCTGATCCCGTCCACCACACGCCAGCTCTGCTCCCGTCCACCACACGCCAGCTCTGGCTCTGTTCCCGTTCACCACACTCCAGCTCCGGCTCTGCTCCCATCCACCACACGCCATTTCCGGCTCTGCTCCCATCCACCACACGCCAGCTCCGGCTCTGCTCCCGTCCACCACACTCCAGCTCTGCTCCCGTCCACCACACGCCAGTTCTGCTCCCGTCCGCCACACGCTAGCTCCGCTCCCATCCGCCACACGCCAGCTCTGGCTCCGCTCCCGTCCACCACACGCCAGCTCCGGCTCTGCTCCCGACCGCCACACGACAGCTCCGGCTCTGCTCCCGTCCACCACACGCCGCCTCCGCTCCCGTCCACCACACGCCGGCTCTGCTCCCGTCCACCATACTCCAGCTCTGCTCCTGTCCACCACACGCCAGCTCCAGCTCTGCTCCTGTCCACCACACGCCAGCTCCGGCTCTGCTCCCATCCACCACACTTCAGCTCTGCTCCCGTACACCACACTCCAGCTCCGGCTCTGCTCCCGTCCAGCTCAGCCTCCGCTCCCGTCCACCACGCGCCAGCTCCGCCTCCGCTCCCGTCCACCACACGCCAGCTCCGGCTCCGCTCCCGTCCACCACGCTCAGGCTCCGCTCCCGTCCACCACGCGCCAGCTCAGCCTCCACTCCCGTCCACCACTCGCCAGCTCCGGCTCCGCTCCCGTCCGCCACACGCCAGCTCCGGCTCCCATCACGCGCCAGCTCCGGCTCCGCTCCCGTCCACCACACGCCAGCTCCGGCTCTGCTCCCGACCACCACGCGCCAGCTCCGGCTCCGCTCCCATCCGCCACACGCCAGCTCCGGCTCCACTCCCGTCCACCACACGCCGGCTCCGCTCCTGTCCACCACACGCCAGCTCCGGCTCTGCTCCCGTCCACCACACGCCGGCTCTGCTCTCGTCCACCATACTCCGGCTCTGCTCCCGTTCACCACATTCCAACTCTGCTCCCGTCCACCACACGCCAGCTCTGCTCCCGTCCACCACACGCCAGCTCTGCTCCCGTCTACCACACGCCAGCTCTGGCTCTGTTCCCGTTCACCACATTCCAGCTCTGCTCCCGTCCACCATACTCCAGCTCCGGCTCTGCTCCCGTCCACATGCCAGCTCTGCTCCCGTCCACCACATGCCAGCTCCGGCTCTGCTCCCGTCCACCACACGCCAGCTCCGGCTCTGCTCCCATCCACCACACGCCAGCTCTGCTCCCGTCCACACGCCAGCTCCAGCTCTGCTCCCATCCACCACACGCCAGCTCCGGCTCTGCTCCCATCCACCACATTCCAGCTCTGCTCCCGTCCACCACACGCCAGCTCCGGCTCTGGTCCCATTCACCACACGCCAGCTCCGGCTCTGCTCCCGTCCACCACACGCCAGCTCTGCTCCCGTCCACCACACGCCGGCTCTGCTCCCGTCCACCACACGCCGACTCCGCTCCCGTCCACCACACGCCAGCTCCGGCTCCGCTCCCATCCACCACACGCCAGCTCCGCCTCCGCCCCCCACACGCCAACTCCGGCTCTGCTCCCGACCACCACGCGCCAGCTCCAGCTCCGCTCCCGTCCGCTACACGCCAGCTCCGGCTCCACTCCCGTCCACCACACGCCGGCTCCGCTCCTGTCCACCACACGCCAGCTCCGGCTCTGCTCCCGTCCACCACACGCCGGCTCTGCTCCCGTCCACCACACGCCAGCTCTGCTCCCGTCCACCACACGCCAGCTCCGGCTCTGCTCCCGTCCACCACACTCCAGCTCTGCTCCCGTCCACCACTCCAGCTCCGGCTCTGCTCCCGTCCACCACACGCCAGCTCTGCTCCAGTCCACCACACGCCAGCTCTGCTCCCGTCCACCACACGCCAGCTCTGGCTCTGTTCCCGTTCACCACACTCCAGCTCCGGCTCTGCTCCCGTCCACCACACGCCAGCTCCGGCTCTGCTCCCGTCCACCACACGCCAACTCCGGCTCTGCTCCTGTCCACCATACTCCAGCTCCGGCTCTGCTCCCATCCACCACACGCCAGCTCTGCTCCCGTCCACCACACGCCATTTCCGGCTTTGCTCCCGTCCACAACACGCCAGCTCCGGCTCTGCTCCCATCCACCACGCTCCAGCTCCGGCTCTGATCCCGTCCACCACACACCAGCTCTGCTCCCGTCGACCACACGCCAGCTCTGGCTCTGTTCCCGTTCACCACTCCGGCTCTGCTCATGTCCACCACACTCCAGCTCTGCTCCTGTCCACCACACGCCAGCTCTGCTCCCGTCCGCCACACGCTAGCTCCGCTCCCATCCGCCACACGCCAGCTCCGGCTCCGCTTTCGTCCACCACACGCCAGCTCCGGCTCTGCTCCCGACCACCACGTGCCAGCTCCGGCTCTGCTCCCGACCACCACGCGCCAGCTCCGCTCCCGTCCGCCACACGACAGCTCCGGCTCCGCTCCCGTCCGCCACACGCCGGCTCCGCTCCCGTCCACCACACGCCGGCTCTGCTCCCGTCCACCATACTCCAGCTCTGCTCCTGTCCACCACACGCCAGCTCCGGCTCTGCTCCCATCCACCACACTTCAGCTCTGCTCCCGTACACCACACTCCAGCTCCGGCTCTGCTCCCGTCCACTACACGCCAGCTCTGCTCCCGTCCACCACACGCCAGCTCTGCTCTCGTCTACCACACGCCAGCTCTGGCTCTGTTCCCGTTCACCACACTCCAGCTCTGCTCCCGTCCACCATACTCCAGCTCCGGCTCTGCTCCCGTCCACCACACGCCAGCACCGGCTCTGCTCCCATCCACCATACTCCAGATCCGGCTCTGCTCCCGTCCACCACACGCCAGCTCTGCTCTCGTCTACCACACGCCAGCTCTGGCTCTGTTCCCGTTCACCACACTCCAGCTCTGCTCCCGTCCACCATACTCCAGCTCCGCTCCCGTCCACCACACGCCAGCTCTGCTCCCGTCCATCACATGCCAGCTCCGGCTCTGCTCCCATCCACCATACTCCAGATCCGGCTCTGCTCCCGTCCACCACACGCCAGCTCTGCTCCCATCCACCACACGCCAGTTCCGGCTCTGCTCCCATCCACCACACGCCAGCTCTGCTCCCGTCCACCACACGCCAGTTCCGGCTCTGCTCCCATTCACCACACGCCAGCTCCGGCTCTGCTCCCATTCACCACATGCCAGCTCCGGTCCCGTTCACCACACGCCAGTTCCGGCTCTGCTCCCATCCACCACACGCCAGCTCCGGCTCTGCTCCCGTCGATCACACGCCAGCTCTGGCTTTGCTCTCGTCCACCACAAGCCAGCTCCGGCTCCACTCCCGTCCACCACACGCCAGCTCCGGCTCCGCCCCCACACGCCAACTCCGGCTCTGCTCCCATCCACCACACTCCAGCTCTGCTCCCGTCCACCACACGCCAGCTCCGGCTCTGCTCCCATCCACCACACTCCAGCTCCGGCTCCGCTCCCGTCCACCACACGCCAGCTCCGGCTCCGCTCCCGTCCACCACACGCCAGCTCCGGCTCCGCTCCCGTCCACCACACGCCAGCTCCGGCTCCGCTCCCGTCCACCACACGCCAGCTCCGGCTCCGCTCCCGTCCACCACACGCCAGCTCCGGCTCCGCTCCCGTCCACCACACGCCAGCTCCGGCTCTGCTCCCATCCACCACACGCCAGCTCTGCTCCCGTCCACCATACTCCAGCTCCGCTCCCGTCCACCACACGCCAGCTCCGGCTCTGCTCCCGACCACCACGCGCCAGCTCCGGCTCTGCTCCCGACCACCACGCGCCAGCTCCGCTCCCGTCCGCCACACGACAGCTCCGGCTCCGCTCCCGTCCACCACACGCCGGCTCTGCTCCCGTCCACCATACTCCAGCTCTGCTCCTGTCCACCACACGCCAGCTCCGGCTCTGCTCCCATCCACCACACTTCAGCTCTGCTCCCGTACACCACACTCCAGCTCCGGCTCTGCTCCCGTCCACTACACGCCAGCTCTGCTCCCGTCCACCACACGCCAGCTCTGCTCTCGTCTACCACACACCAGCTCTGGCTCTGTTCCCGTTCACCACACTCCAGCTCTGCTCCCGTCCACCATACTCCAGCTCCGGCTCTGCTCCCGTCCACCACACGCCAGCTCCGGCTCTGCTCCCATCCACCATACTCCAGATCTGGCTCTGCTCCCGTCCACCACACGCCAGCTCTGCTCTCGTCTACCACACGCCAGCTCTGGCTCTGTTCCCGTTCACCACACTCCAGCTCTGCTCCCGTCCACCATACTCCAGCTCCGCTCCCATCCACCACACGCCAGCTCTGCTCCCGTCCACCACATGCCAGCTCCGGCTCTGCTCCCATCCACCATACTCCAGATCCGGCTCTGCTCCCGTCCACCACACGCCAGCTCTGCTCCCATCCACCACACGCCAGCTCTGCTCCCATCCACCACACGCCAGCTCCGGCTCTGCTCCCATCCACCACACACCAGCTCCGGTCCCGTTCACCACACGCCAGCTCCGGCTCTGCTCCCATCCACCACACTCCAGCTCCGGCTCCGCTCCCGTCCACCACACGCCAGCTCCGGCTCTGCTCCCATCCACCACACGCCAGCTCTGCTCCCATCCACCATACACCAGCTCCGCTCCCGTCCACCACACGCCAGCTCCGGCTCTGCTCCCGACCACCACGCGCCAGCTCCGGCTCTGCTCCCGACCACCACGCGCCAGCTCCGCTCCCGTCCGCCACACGACAGCTCCGGCTCCGCTCCCGTCCACCACACGCCGGCTCTGCTCCCGTCCACCATACTCCAGCTCTGCTCCTGTCCACCACACGCCAGCTCCGGCTCTGCTCCCATCCACCACACTTCAGCTCTGCTCCCGTACACCACACTCCAGCTCCGGCTCTGCTCCCGTCCACTACACGCCAGCTCTGCTCCCGTCCACCACACGCCAGCTCTGCTCTCGTCTACCACACACCAGCTCTGGCTCTGTTCCCGTTCACCACACTCCAGCTCTGCTCCCGTCCACCATACTCCAGCTCCGGCTCTGCTCCCGTCCACCACACGCCAGCTCCGGCTCTGCTCCCATCCACCATACTCCAGATCCGGCTCTGCTCCCGTCCACCACACGCCAGCTCTGCTCTCGTCTACCACACGCCAGCTCTGGCTCTGTTCCCGTTCACCACACTCCAGCTCTGCTCCCGTCCACCATACTCCAGCTCCGCTCCCATCCACCACACGCCAGCTCTGCTCCCGTCCACCACATGCCAGCTCCGGCTCTGCTCCCATCCACCATACTCCAGATCCGGCTCTGCTCCCGTCCACCACACGCCAGCTCTGCTCCCATCCACCACACGCCAGCTCTGCTCCCATCCACCACACGCCAGCTCCGGCTCTGCTCCCATCCACCACACACCAGCTCCGGTCCCGTTCACCACACGCCAGCTCCGGCTCTGCTCCCATCCACCACACTCCAGCTCCGGCTCCGCTCCCGTCCACCACACGCCAGCTCCGGCTCCGCTCCCGTCCACCACACACCAGCTCCGGCTCCGCTCCCGTCCACCACACGCCAGCTCCGGCTCCGCTCCCGTCCACCACACGCCAGCTCCGGCTCCGCTCCCGTCCACCACACGCCAGCTCCGGCTCCGCTCCCGTCCACCACACGCCAGCTCCGGCTCTGCTCCCGTCCACCACACGCCAGCTCCGGCTCTGCTCCCATCCACCACACGCCAGCTCTGCTCCCGTCCACCATACTCCAGCTCCGCTCCCGTCCACCACACGCCAGCTCCGGCTCCGCTCCCGTCCACCACACACCAGCTCCGGCTCTGCTCCCATCCACCACACGCCAGCTCTGACCCTACACCCATCCACCACACGCCAGCTCCGGCTCCGCTCCCGTCCACCACGCGCCAGCTCCGCTCCCGTCCACCACGCGCCAGCTCCGGCTCCGCTCCCGTCCACCACGCGTTAGCTCCGGCTCCGCTCCCGTCCACCACACGCCAGCTCCGGCTCCGCTCCCGTCCACCACGCGCCAGCTCCGGCTCCGCTCCCGTCCACCACGCGCCGGCTCCGCTCCAGTCCACCAAACGCCAGCTCCGGATCCGCTCCCGTCCACCACACGCCAGCTCCGGCTCTGCTCCTATCCACCACACGCCAGCTCCGGCTCTGCTCCCATCCACCACACGCCAGCTCCGGCTCTGCTCCCGTCCACCACACGCCAGCTCTGCTCCCGTCCACCATACTCCAGCTCCACTCCCGTCCACCACACGCCAGCTCCGGCTCCGCTCCCGTCCACCATGCGCCAGCTCTGCTCCCGTCCACCACACGCCAGCTCCGGCTCCGCTCCCGTCCACCACGCTCCGGCTCCGCTCCCGTCCACCACGCTCAGCCTCCGCTCCCGTCCACCACTCGCCAGCTCCGGCTCCGCTCCCGTCCGCCACACGCCAGCTCCGGCTCCGCTCCCGTCCACCACGCGCCAGCTCCGCTCCCGTCCACCACGTGCCAGCTCCGGCTCCGCTCCCGTCCACCACACGCCAGCTCCGCTCCCGTCCACCACACGCCAGCTCCGGCTCCGCTCCCGTCCACCACACGCCAGCTCCGGCTCCGCTCCCGTCCACCACACGCCAGCTCTGGCTCTGCTCCCGTCCACCACACGCCAGCTCCGGCTCTGCTCCCATCCACCACACGCCAGCTCTGCTCCCGTCCACCATACTCCAGCTCCGCTCCCGTCCACCACACGCCAGCTCCGGCTCCGCTCCCGTCCACCACACACCAGCTCCGGCTCTGCTCCCATCCACCACACGCCAGCTCTGACCCTACACCCATCCACCACACGCCAGCTGCGGCTCCGCTCCCGTCCACCACGCGCCAGCTCCGCTCCCGTCCACCACGCGCCAGCTCCGGCTCCGCTCCCGTCCACCACGCGTTAGCTCCGGCTCCGCTCCCGTCCACCACACGCCAGCTCCGGCTCCGCTCCCGTCCACCACGCGCCAGCTCCGGCTCCGCTCCCGTCCACCACGCGCCGGCTCCGCTCCAGTCCACCAAACGCCAGCTCCGGCTCCGCTCCCGTCCACCACACGCCAGCTCCGGCTCTGCTCCTATCCACCACACGCCAGCTCCGGCTCTGCTCCCATCCACCACACGCCAGCTCCGGCTCTGCTCCCGTCCACCACACGCCAGCTCTGCTCCCGTCCACCATACTCCAGCTCCACTCCCGTCCACCACGCGCCAGCTCCGGCTCCGCTCCCGTCCACCACGCGCCAGCTCCGCTCCCGTCCACCACACGCCAGCTCCGGCTCCGCTCCCGTCCACCACGCTCCGGCTCCGCTCCCGTCCACCACTCGCCAGCTCCGGCTCCGCTCCCGTCCGCCACACGCCAGCTCCGGCTCCGCTCCCATCACGCGCCAGCTCCGGCTCCGCTCCCGTCCACCACACGCCACCTCTGGTTCAGCCCCCGCCTCCACCCCCCAGGCTCAGCCTCTCTCCCCCCTCCACACACCGCCTCCCTTCTGTCCTCTGCGGGGTGTCGGCCGCTCCTTCCTCCGGGCTTCTTGGTGTGCTGTGCCGCGCTCTCCTCTGCTGCGCGGTCTCCACACTTTCCTCCTCTCGCTCCAGAGGATGACCCTTACGCATTACGCAGTGTTTAGCAGTAACCGGAAGTAGAAGCAGTTCACTTCCGGTCTCACAGAGCCATCCTGGGGAGCGAGAGGAGAGCAGTGTGGAGAGCGCGCAGCAGAGGAGCGGAGCTGTCAGCGGGGAAGAGCGCGGAGGAGGGAGCGGCGACACCCCGCAGAGGACAGAAGGGAGACGGTGTGTGGGGGGAGAGAGTGGGGTATGGTGAATGGGAGCAGAGTCAGAACTGGGTATGGGGGATGGGAAAATTCTTCTCTGGGAATGTGGCAAGAGGGTTATTACATTTTTGTTAGTGTAACTGCTGGGGTATGGTGAAGGGGAGCAGAGCCAGAGCTGGCGTGTGGTGGACGGGAGCAGAGGCGGAGCTGGCGTGTGGTGGACGGGAGCAGAGGCGGAACTGGCGTGTGGTGGACGGGAGCAGAGGCGGAGCTGGCGCGTGGTGGACGGGAGCAGAGGCGGAGCTGGCGCGTGGTGGACGGGAGCAGAGGCGGAGCTGGCGTGTGGTGGACGGGAGCAGAGGCGGAGCTGGCGTGTGGTGGACGGGAGCAGAGCCGGAGCTGGCGTGTGGTGGACGGGAGCAGAGGCGGAGCTGGCGCGTGGTGGACGGGAGCAGAGGCGGAACTGGCGTGTGGTGGACGGGAGCAGAGGCGGAGCTGGCGCGTGGTGGACGGGAGCAGAGGCGGAGCTGGCGCGTGGTGGACGGGAGCAGAGGCGGAGCTGGCGCGTGGTGGACGGGAGCAGAGGCGGAGCTGGCGCGTGGTGGACGGGAGCAGAGGCGGAACTGGCGCGTGGTGGACGGGAGCAGAGCCGGAGCTGGCGTGTGGTGGACGGGAGCAGAGCCGGAGCTGGCGTGTGGTGGACGGGAGCAGAGGCGGAGCTGGCGTGTGGTGGACGGGAGCAGAGGCGGAGCTGGCGCGTGGTGGACGGGAGCAGAGGCGGAGCTGGCGCGTGGTGGACGGGAGCAGAGGCGGAGCTGGCGCGTGGTGGACGGGAGCAGAGGCGGAGCTGGCGCGTGGTGGACGGGAGCAGAGGCGGAGCTGGCGTGTGGTGGACGGGAGCAGAGGCGGAGCTGGCGCGTGGTGGACGGGAGCAGAGGCGGAGCTGGCGCGTGGTGGACGGGAGCGGAGCCGGAGCTGGTGTGTGGTGGACGGGAGCGGAGCCGGAGCTGGCGTGTGGTGGACGGGAGCAGAGCTGGAGCCGGCTTGTGGTGTACGGGAGCGGAGTCGGAGCCGGCTTGTGGTGGACGGGAGCGGAGCTAGCGCTGGCGTGTGGTGGACTGGAGATAAAACATACCCTTTAGTAAGATAGTAGAATATGAACAATTTTGTGTCCCCCAGAGTGAATGAATATAAATGTTTGGGTGAAGTCACAAATAAAGGGGCGTGAGGAGCACAGCCCGATCAGGAGGAATGATTCCCACTTGCAATGGCTGAACTGCAATCAGCAAGTCCCAGAATCTCACGTTATGGATCTGGGAGAATCCCACAGAACCCTGCAAACAACGACTGACAGATACTGGCTGCATATAACAGTAATGACTGGAATCTGGATGACAGTAATAGAGTTACCACCCGAAATATGCCAGAGCAATAAGTGAGGAAAGGCAGAAGCTCAGCAAGTCATGAAGCCGGTGCGGGAGGAAAAGGAGATCCTGGGTCCAGGATGATCCATACAGGACAAGGGGAAGAAAATACCCTACAAGACCCTAAAGGGCTAACAATAGTGTATCCCCAAGACTCCCCCCTGACAGTCCACAGCTCCCCCTGTGCTAAACAAGCCCTGCACTCCCCTTGGAAGGGCCCAACGCGTTTCTTCCAAGCTGAGTCATCAGGGGACTTCTTGTGATATGAGGTGAGGTGCCATAGTGCTGAGCTAGAGAGGAATGGATCCCCCCACTCCCTGTCTAAAGTTGTGAGGAACGGGAGTGGACAAAAAGGGTTAACTTTACATAGATGAGGAGAAATGAATTACCACTTCCCATTAGGAATTTCCACTGGTGGTAACATTGCACGTATGGTGTGCATGCCATTATGTCTCCAATCAATAGAGCACCCTACAGACACATGTTACCCCAGAGAAGGGGGGAGTATGAAAAACATACCACGGTACTTCTAGGTGGTTGGAACGCACGCCAGTGTGCCATAAAGGCGTGTGAGCCGCAAGGAAAAAATCTGACACTCAAATGAAGGCGGGCTACTAATTGGGTCCAATGAGGCCGAGGCATGCGCTCCACAAGCTAGTGTTTCCGGTACATAGAACGCACGCCAAAATAACTTCCGGTTTCTTGAACCGCATAGAAGTAGAATATGCAACCAAGTTGGCTTGATGGCGCGCGGTCCACAGCCTTGTGTTTCCGACAAGTGGAACGCGCGCCAGCACCACATCCGGCGAGTGGAACGCGCGCCAGCGCCACATCCGGCGAGTGGAACGCGCGCTAGCGCCACATCCGGCGAGTGGAACGCGCGCCAGCGCCACATCCGGCGAGTGGAACGCGCGCCAGCGCCACATCCGGCGAGTGGCACGCGCGCCAGCGCCACATCCGGTGAGTGGAACGCGCGCCAGCGCCACATCCGGCGAGTGGAACGCGCGCCAGCGCCACATCCGGCGAGTGGAACGCGCGCCCGCGCCACATCCGGCGAGTGGAAAGCGCGCCAGCGCCACATCCGGCTTTGATGGCACCTTCCCTTTAAACTGTCAGGGTTTTTGTTGCAGCTGCTCTTGTGCCGTCCCTGCGGTGTACATCTATGTTATGGGGCCAAAAAGAGTTAATTTGTAAAAAAAAAAAAAAAATTTCACTTGTTGAAATATAATAAATTGTGTCTTCCAGGGCTGTGGAGTCGGAAAGCCACAGTTGCGACTCCTGGATTTTATCCGGCTCCGACTCCGACTCCTTCATAAATGGCCAATTCATAACAACAAATTTACTGTTGTAAAATATTAAACATCGTGCTTATTCAGTTTCTCACCATCATATAAGTAATCAGACCACTTAGAGCAAAAACTACATTTATTAGAATACAATTAGAATATAGCAAATAACTTTTATAAACTTTTCTAAACTGTAAGTAAATATGCAATAAACACTTTTATGCAGTTAATAAGAAGAAATCTATAAATTTGTCCTCAGAAAAAGTATTGCCTCTGTCAGATCCTCCTTCATGGATGCCCTCAAATCTGATCTAATTATTTTGAGAGCAGAGAACAACCTCTCTACACTAACTTGTGTTTGTGGCAAAGCAGTAACCACTCGGGCAACATCTCTGACAATGTCAGGATACAGAGGAATTGCTTGTTGCACTGTTATTTTTGATGAACGGTCAAATTTCTCAATTTCTTTTAGTGCACATGAAAAATTCTGCTGAAATGTACTGGCTGTGTTCCTTGATGGGGATGACTCTTCTTCTATGCGGGAACGCTTTGCACGGTCCTTGTGATCCAAATATTTTTCGAAATTAAATTCTTCATCAGTTTATGATGAGGGTGAAGATGTGGCAGGACGACCAAATTCTTCTTGTTCCTCCTGACTGTTCTGCAACCCTTTCATCCTTACTGCTATTTCAAACAGAGCTTCTTTTCCTTTACTTAGCTGTTGATCATCTAGAAGAATCCGATGCATTGGGTCTACATAAACAGCTGCCAAAAGAATGTTATTTTGTAATAGTAGCTCCTCTCTCCATTTCATTGATGTAGCAATGCCACTTGCAATTAACCCTCCTCTTTGGGACAGGCGAAACATCAGGTTCTTCCACTCCTTTAAGAAAATACCTGGAGTTAAGTCCTCTGCTTGTAATTTTTTAGTCACTGTAAGTGGGTGCTCTAGCAATTTTTCCAGCTCAGTCACCTGATTCCACTGACTTACATTTAGCGTCAGTTGAGGGTTAGCCATGTCTACAAGAAAGGTTTTCAGTTCAACCAAGCGCTGAATCATTAAGTAAGTACTGCCCCATCGTGTGGCTTGATCAATAATTGCCCCTTTTCCAGCACGTCTCTTCAAAATTGAGTCAACTTTAGGGGTTCTGGCAACAGTAGCCAATTTTGTCACCTTGCCAATCAGTGCAGCAGCATGTCCTTCTTGCAGACTGTCTCTTATAGCCAGCTGTAGCGTATGCACAACACAGCGCATGTGATGAATGAAAGAACATATTGACACAGTTTCAACAAGATCATCTAAACTATCATGTTGCTGTTCATCTGAAGCAACTTCAGTTTGCTCCTCAGTTACAATACTGTGTTCCTCTATTTCAAACATTTCTGTGTCTGTGGACCCAGAATGTTCTTCTAGCTGCTGGTCACCATCATTACTCTCATTCATTAGCTTAATAGTACTTATCATATTTGAAGCATTGTCAGTTACGACAGAAAGAACTTGCTCTTTTTTAAGTTCATAGTCTTGCAGAACCTTTTCCACCAAGACCTGGAGAAACTCACTGGTGTGATGAGCTTTGGTGTCTTTTACTGCCAATGTCTTGGTAACTATTTCATTTTTGTCACAAACAAATCGGACATTGATGGCAAAATAGTTCACTCTGTGACATGTGCAGGCATCCATTTTAAGAAACAGAAAGCGTCCCTTGAGAGTTTTTTTAAGTTCTTCCTTTTGTTTAAAAGCTTCTTCGATTACTAATTTTCTAATAGTCTCTCTCTCCAGAGAAACACCAAGCTTGCGGGCCATTTCCCCATTCAGACAAATAAAAGCTGGTCGTGAAAATAATGAAATAGGCACACTATCCTTTACAACAAGCTCTATGATCTGTTTTTTAAATGTATCTACTGTCATTGTCACAGTAACTTTGTCACTGACAAAATATCTTGCAACTGATGGCTGTAAAGTTCTCTGCTCCTTTGTTTGGCTGGAAGAGCTGGGCACTGGTGCATTGGTTTGGATGCAGTCTTTCTCATCCACTGCTTTCAGTACTTCTGGATGAAAGCGCTGTAAATGTCTTTTTAGATTAGAAGCTCTGGTAGGAGCATTTTTAGCTTTGCCTGAATATGCACTCATCTTGGCTTCACAGCATTTGTTTTCGTCTGGATCATTTGTCATACACTGACAGACATAATGTTTTCTATCTTGAGTGATGGTGAAATGTTCAAATACAGCTGATTTAATGTGATGCTTCTTTGACATTCTCAGGTTTTTAATTCTGCATTCACAATCCAAATGACAATTGTTTTTCCTAAAAACAATTGTACAAAATTATTGCCAGGTCGTACAACTGATATAGTGGTCAGTAATACTGTTATTATTCCTCATGTACTCACAGTTAACTGATGCAAAGTTTGTTGAAAGGATAATACTTCTTACAGTCTTCCTCTTCTGAGTAGCAGGCAGCTGTGAGATGCTTGGAAGACGCACACCTAGTATGATCTAGTCTAGAGGAGGAGCTTTACTACTAAGAATTTGCAACACATTTTCACTTTCAGTTTCATACATTGTAAGTAGGGGGGTTGGGGCAGCATGAGGTTAACCAAGTATAAGATTAGATAAGGGCAGTGGAGAACAGTGACACACAAGAAGTAAGAAATGTCTCTATCTCCAGCAGAACTGCTTATCACTGTTGTTCATAGTTTGATAGAACATATATATTTGAGTAACATTTATAAAATTCATATGAAAGTTCAATTATGAAATATTAATACATTTTTTTTAAAGCTGGAGTCGGTACATTTCTACCGACTCCGACTCCAACCAAAACTAACTCCGACTCCACGACTCCGACTCCACAGCCCTGGTGTCTTCTGCTTTTTTGCTTTTGTTTATTTTTTATTTTTACAAGAATTGTTGGCGCCAATTTTCTTTAGAAACATTTTAATATCGACTTTTTCTGGAGTTTTTCTTGTAATATAGGAAAGCCTAAGGCCAGAAATAAACCCCATAAATCACTGTACATGGAGACTTTGGGATCAGATCATTTCTGTCCGTTGTGTTTGTCGAAACTAAAAAAAACTTTTCTAAAAGTCTCAAACTGTGTGTGACTCAGAGCTGAGATCTAACGTGATAGAAGATTCCAGTGCGGGGAAGACAGGAAACCTTCATATAGACGGCCGGTGGGGATGGAGTCAGTGACCGACTCTGGCCAAATCTGTCTCTAGAGCCGCAGTAGGAGATGAAGATGTCGTTCTCATCATGAAGGAGTTATTTCTCCTGTCGCGTGTAATGAATATCTCCTGCAGTATTGCTAATGCCGATTCCAGTGTCGGTAATGAGACGAGAATTAGCGTTATGGAAGATGAGTCTATGAGGAACGTGTTCAGCTGCCGACTCCGAGGAGGAAACTGCTTGTTGTCTGTGGCCTAAATATATAGGTTTTATTAGTAGATGTCAGGGGAGAAAACTAAACCCTGTAAGATAATAAATCTCATATGTTTCCCTTATTATCTCCAGTAATTGTATTATTACACAGGATTCTTATGATGTTACATCGGATCATCTTCTCATTCAGGTCTCTACAATATCGGATCCTCTCAGTGAAGATCTTCTACAGAAGAGAATTTTCCTGATTTACCCATCAAGGATGGATATGGACAGAGACAAGATGGCGGAGAGGATATTACACCTCACCCTAGAGATCCTCTTCCGTCTCACTGGAGAGGTGAGAGATTCTGATGACGTCACATTCCATCATTCTTATCTATGGGAATAACAGATGGACAGAACTGGAGAGGTGAGGACTCTGGAAATGTCTGTAGTGAGATTTATTAATGTGTCTCTCCATAACCAGGATTACACAGTGGTAAAGAAGACCTCTAGTGATCGCTGTCAGGACCCTATGTCTCAGGGATGTGGAAGACCCCTGAGCCCGATCACGGGGCCTCCACCTCACCCCCTGATCCATGAGGACATCAATGACCAGAAGATCCTAGAAGTCACCTACAAGATGATTGAGCTGCTGACTGGAGAGGTGACACTGCTGGGAATGCTGGGACATTATACAGTAACACTATGAAGGGATCGGGGGGATGACTGTATCATTGTATGTGTCAGGTTCCTATAAGGTGTCAGGATGTCGCTGTCTATTTCTCCATGGAGGAGTGGGAGTATTTAGAAGGACACAGAGATCTGTACAAGGACGTCATAATGGAGGTTCCCCAGCCCCTCACATCTCCAGGTAATAGGACTAAATACACACGGCCTATAATTATCTGTATGTAGAGAATGAATTCAGTCCCTGTATGTGGTTCCTCCAGATCTATCCACTAAGAGGACAACACCAGAGAGATGTCCCCGTCCTCTTCTTCCACAGGACTGTAAGCAAGAAGATCCCAGTGCTCCTCAGGATCATCAGGTAGATGGAGAGAAGGTGTCAGGCGATCCCCCCTATGATGTGTAGACGGCTGTGAAGGTCTTGTGCTCAGTCTTGTTTTATCCACCAGTATTATATGTTTTATACTTGTGTAATGAGAGCGGTGGAGATGGCAGGATTAGAGCTGATCATAGATGGGACTTCTCCATCTGTCGGTGACTTTTACAATATTTGTTTCAGGGTGAAGATCTGACCCATATTAATACTACAGAGACATATGTGAGAGATGATGAGCGGTGTAAAGAGGAGATTCCCACATATGACTACCCAGGTGAGTAGTAACCACTGAATGCAGAGAAGTCACAGATTCCTCTCAGTCACCGGCTGTGGCTGCTTTATCGGTGGTGTAGTCCGGCCGTATTACCATGATCACCATTTTGCCTCTAGACCAAAACATTCTCCTCCACCCTAAACTGTTCAAATAACTTTGGGCAGTGAAATCCCTTTTCTATAGAACTTACAACCAATTACATTGTTTTTGATCCTAAGGAATTCAGATTACTGCACAATCTCTCCTGAAATGGGGAGCAATATTATTTTCTCTGATCTTCTGCTCAGGATCCATAGTAGCTCCAATGATCCACCATAAATGAGGGCAACTCTGGTTTACTGTTGTGTAATCTGTATTTGTAGTTTTCAGTTAATGAGATTCTCGTGCTCTGGGGCGGGGCTGTGGGCGGGGCTTTATGTGGTGCTCTGATTACATATTCCTCTGTATTGGCTCATGACAGGTCGCTGATCCCTCACTGACCTGCCCCCATTATTACATAATGCATATAATAGCATTGATATTATTGGTGATAATGACTATAATATTGTGGCTATTGGGAGGCTTAGAAAAAAATTACATCCATTAAAATGTCACCGGTGATGGCGGCGCCTGCACAGTAGCCTCTATATCAACTATATCAATTTTTTTTGTTAGGAAGTTATAAGGGTTAAAAGTTGATCAGCAATTTCTCATTTTCACAACACCATTTTATTTTTACTGACCACATCACATTTGAAGTCACTTTGAGGGGTCTATATGATAGAAAATACCCAAAAGTGACACCATTCTAAAAACTGCACCCCTCCAGGTGCTCAAAACCACATTCAAGAAGTTTATTAACCCTTCAGGTGCTTCACAGGAATGAATGGAAGTGGAAGGAAAAAATAATCATTTACTTTTCTTTCACAAAAATTTTCCTTTACACCTAATTTTTTTTTTTACTTTCGCAGGGGTATCAGGAGAAAATGGACGATACATTTTGTTTTGCAAATTCTCATTTTTTGTAATGTAAAATATGCTGGAATAATTAGCGGTTGCCATGTCGCATTTGCAGAGCCCCTGATGTGCCTAAACAGTGGAAACTCCCAACAAGTGACCCCAATTTGGAAACTAGACCCCTTAGAGATCTTATCCAGATGTGTATTGAGCATTTTGAACCCACAGGTGCTTCACAGAAGTTCATAATGTAGAGCAGTGGAAATAAAAAGGGAAACCACTGTTTGGGCGCATGGCAGAGCTTGGAAAGGAAGGAGCGCCGTATTGGAGAGCAGATTTTGCTGGAATTGTTTGTGGGTGACATGTCACATTGTCAGAGCCCCTGAGGCGCCAGAACAGCATAAGCCCCCAAAAGTGACTGCATTTTACCAAATACTTCCCTGAATGAATTCTAGTGGTGCAGTGAGCATACTGACACCACAGCTGTTCCATAGAAAATTATACCATTGGGCAGTGAAGAAAAAATTATTACTGTATTTTTTGGACCATAAGATGCACCCCAACTTTTCAAAAGGAAAATAGGGGGAAAAAAGTGCCAAATGGGGGTCCGTCTTCCAGTCCGAATTCAGCTTACCAGGGATCAGCACAGGTGCAAGAGTGGTCACATAGGTTGTTCGGTGGTCCAGGCTGGTGCGGTGGCTCCGGAAAATCCCATCCCAGGCTGGTGCGGCAGCGGTGCTTTGTGCTGGGGCGGCAGCAGCACTCTATGCTGGAGCAGCGGCACTCAATGCTGTGCGGAGGGCTCCGCCGCCATTTTGTCAAAGTTGGAGGCCCCTGCAGCTCCACTGCTGCGATGCGGTGGCCTCTTGGAGAATGGTAGCTGGGGGAGGTGCATGCTCAGATTCAGATCTCGGGACGAGATCTGAATCTGAGCATGAGTCGCCCACAGCGGCCATTTTTATGGAGACCACCACATCGCAGCAATGGAGCTGCAGGGCCCTCTGGGCTTTGACAAAATGCCGGCGGAGCCCTCCATGCAGCACAGAGCACCACTGCAGCATTTGTAAGTATATTCCTACTATAAGGCGCACCCCCATTTCTCCCAAAAAATATTTGGGAAAAAGTGCGTCTGATAGTCCGAATAATATGGTACATTTTTACGACTAAAATGTTGTTTTAACCCCAGATATTACATTGGAAAATAGGTAGATAGGTAAATAGTCACTACACCCATAGATGAATTCGCAGAGGGGTGTCATTTCCAAAATGGGGTCACTTCAGGGGGAATTCTGCTGTTATGGCACTTTGGAGAGCCGCTAAGTGCCAGAACAACAGAATCCCCCCTGAAGTGACCCCATTTTGGAAATGACACCCCTCTGGGAATTCATCTATGGATATAGTGACCATTTTCACTACATGGATGATTTCCAGAAACACGTAGTAGAAGTTTCAGAGCAAAAATTGCAAAAATTTCATTGTAGTGCCCAATATATTGTGCCCAGCTTGTGTCTCTGGAGACCTCCCCCCACCTACCCCCGGAAATTAAGTCAGCTCTACTCAAATGTGTCTGTCACTGAATAATCCAAATGCTTGAATGTCAAAACAGTTGAAAAACGTGGTTCTGTGTGGAAGATTGTAAAGCAGTCATGGAGGCATAAGGCTGGCAATGATGGGCACAGGTTTTGGAGTAGTGGATCCCTGTTGGTCTGCAGTGGCCCTTGTGGCATCTGTGTGGATCGAGCGCAGGATAAAAATATCTTTTTTATCCTTATACTTAAGGGCAAGCAGCTCTCCATTGCGTAAAGCCCATGACGGCCCCTTTCAGAACTTTTTGTTGACCAGTGATTGTGGAAACCCCTGACGGTTTTTGCGAATGGTCCCACAAGCCCCTATGTTATGTTCAACCAGACTTTTAAATAAAGATATGCTGGTGTAGTAGTTGTCAACATACAGATTATAGCCTTCTTGTAAAAATGAAGTTATCAGCTCCCAAACGATTTTTCCAGATGTCCCCAGATAAGTAGGGCCTCCTGGTGGGTTTAGTTGTCTATCTTTCCCCTCATAAATGTGAAAAGCTGATGTGTATCCGGTTGAACTCTCGCACATTTTATAGAGCTTTATTCTGAATCTTGCCCTCTTAGAAGGAATAAATTGCTTGAGGTGCAGTCACAAGGGACTCATCAATGGAAATGTTTTCTGTTGGGGTGTAGAGCTTTAAGAACTTTTCTGTCAAGTCTTCGATGATGGGTCTGATTTTGAATAGCCTGTCATGTTCTGGGACATTTCTGGGCAGGCATTGACTATTGTCATTAAAATGCCAAAATCTCATGAGCATCTCATAACGGGTCCTAGGAAGAATGGCAGAAAACATAGTGGTGGCTTAAACAGGGCAGTTTGACCAATAGGACCGAATGCTCATTTTTTTAACAAGCCCCATAGCGAATGTAAGTCTTAAAAATGTTTTCACTTCTAGGACATTTGTTGGTGTCCATAAATTTGGCCTAGCATAATAAGATCGTGGATTCTGGCTGATGAATTGGGACCCATATAAATTTGTTTGTAGGACAACATGCTCTAGCAAGATATCTGTCAGAAACAAATTTAAAAAATTAATTGGTCCAAAATGTTCCACCTCCACATTTATACCAGGAATGGCTTTAAAATTAGGGATGAATGGAGTAGCCGAATCCGAAGCCTCCCATCTGGGAAATGCTACATCAAGAGGCAAAGCCCCTTGGACATTGGTGTGCGCCAATTCACGAGCACTAGGGACAGCGCTAGTACTGGGCATTGTTCCCTGAGTTGGAGACATTTCTCCAGAAGCGCTATTTGTCCTTCTTGTTGTACTGGTCCTTGTGTGTGAGGATGGACCAGAATCACTGCTCATTTCTGAGCTATCACTGTCGCTGCTACTAAAGCCCTCGAAATCCTCATCTCCATCTGACACTGCACTTTCTTCGCTGTCAGAACATAAAAGTGCATAAGCCTCCTCTGCGCTATAATACTGACCGGCCATTTTATTTGTTTTTTTTTTTTTTTACAGAAATAGAAAACTCTGACGTGACCAAATTATTGGGGAGACAATTGAGAAAAGCCTAATTCTTTAGCCTAATCACAAGTTTAGAATAAACCCTAACCATTACTTTAGCCTAACAGTAACCCTAACTTTAGCATAACTAACCCTAACTTTAGCCCAAACACTCACCCTAACTATAGCATTAACTCTAACCTGCCTTATCTGTTTTTCCATTGACAGATGATGGACCTGAGTGGGGACTTATTTTTTGTGAGATGAGAATTGGTATTATTTTCGCCTACATAACATTGATTGGTTTCTTTTTATTCAATATTTGGGAGGCAGAATGAGCAAACAGTTGACCACACACTACTGGCTCATCCAACAAGGTTTTCTATTAGACTGTGAACTGTCATTGTCTTGGTAAATAAAGTTTTTTACATAGCTTGCCATTTTTAAGGACACTTTAAGTAGAAATGTTCAAAAATAGAAAACTCAAGGATATTTTATTAATTTTTTTTTTATCTTAGCAGATGACTGTACCAGGAGATCAGAGGGACTGCTGACATCTTCAATTTTTAAATCTGATGATCTTGAGATCCTACAAGATACAACCGAAGTGATTGCTATTATTCCAGATATATCATCATCCATTCACAGCAAAGATCTGTTATCTGATCCTATGAAACAGGTCCCATCTTCTGTTTCATTACTGACTCCTAAGGAAAATCAAAGTCACAAAAGAGGCATTAAAAAACAAACTGCTCTTAAAGCAAAGAAGTCATTTTCCTGTTCAGAATGTGGGAAATGTTTTAACCATAAAGGGAATCTTGTTAAACACCAAAGAACTCACACAGGGGAGAAGCCTTTTTCATGTTCAGAATGTGGGAAATGTTTTAACCAGAAAAGGGGTCTTGTTATTCACCAGAGATCTCACACAGGGGAGAAGCCTTTTTCATGTTCTGAATGTGGGAAATGTTTTATCGATAAATCACAATTGGTTAGGCACCGAAAAATTCACACAGGGGAGAAGCCTTTTTCCTGTTCAGAATGTGGAAAATGTTTTAGCCGCAAAGCGATTCTTGTTAGACATCAGAGCAGTCACACGGGGTTGAAGCCTTTTTCCTGTTCAGAATGTGGGAAATGTTTTAACTGGAAATCAAATTTGGTTAATCACAATAGAACTCACACAGGTGAGAAGCTTTTTTCCTGTTCAGAATGTGGGAAATGCTTTAGCCAGAAATCAGATTTGGTTAAGCACCAGAGAACTCACACAGGGGAGAAGCCGTTTTCCTGTTCAGAATGTGGGAAATGTTTTAGCCAGAAAAGGGATCTTGATGAACACCAAAGAACCCACACAGGAGAGAAGCCTTATTTCTGTTCAGAATGTGGGAAATGTTTTAACCGGAAATCACAATTGGTTTATCACCATAGAAGTCACACAGGGGAGAAGCCTTTTTCATGTTCAGAATGTGGGAAATGTTTTAACCGGAAATCACAGTTGGTTTATCACCATATTAGTCACACAGGGGAGAAGCCTTTTTCATGTTCAGAATGTGGGAAATGTTTTTACCGGAAATCAGATTTGGTTAATCACCATAGAAGTCACACAGGTGAGAAGCCTTTTTCATGTTCAGAATGTGGGAAATGTTTTAGCAAGAAATCAGATTGTGTTAAGCATCAGAGAACTCACACAGAGAGGCCTTTTTCATGTTAATGTGGGAAATATTTTAACCAGAAAGTGCTTCTTGATCGCCATCAGAGCAGTCACACAGAGGAGAAGCCTTTTTCATTTTCTTAATGTGGGAAATATTTTACTTGGAAATCACCTGTTAATAAACATCAGAGATGTCACATAGGGGAGAAGACTTTTTATGTTCATAGTCTTGGAATAGTTTTAACCAAAATTGAATCTTCTTAAATGGGTTGTCTCTTGTCATTCCTCATGTTTGCTGACAAAGGATAAAACTAAACTTGATTAATTCCAAATGTAAAACTATACCCATAATTCACCCCCTGAAGGTTAGTCAATAGGTGACTAATAGAAAAAACATGTACCCCACATCTCAGTATATAGGGTGAGGTGATGTATACATACTCACTCTCCAAGCCTCTCATTTCTACGGGTTTCATCGTCCTCAATAAAAAGATGACTCATCAGGAGACTATTTAATATCGACCTATATTCAAGCGAGACTAGACAAAAAAAAAACTAAAATCATGTTATCCGAAACAGTCAGAAAACTAGCCACATATTGGCAGATCCCAGACCTCAGACTATATACTGTGTAAGTTTATAAGCCCCTCCAGTGTCAGGAATAGATAGTATGTGACAATACAGTATAATTCTTGTGTTTTCTCCTATAGGGACTGCCCTAGTTTGGTAATGTAACAGCTGTTAATTAGTAGTGCAGACAAATTGTCCAGACTAAACTCAGTCTTCAGACGGCCCAATATGTACCACTCAGGGAAATCTTACCTGCTCCAAGGATCATTTGCAGCTTCTAACTAATGGCCATGCTGCGGTCTGTCAGGGAATGAGTGCAATATCGGTATAAAGACTAGGGTTATGTGCAGTCATAATGTCTGGGAGATCTGTGCCATTATTTAGTATGAATATGGAAATTATCTCTGAAAGTTGTGTTCTCTGAGGGGTTTATACGGTATTTTCATATACTATCTATTCCTGGGACTGGAGTGGCTAAGGCTAGTTTCACATTTGCGCCTTTTTGCTCAGCGTTTCGGGCGCACTTGAAACGCAATGAAAAAATGCTTGCAAACGCATGTAAACGCAGCGATTTTTTTTTTTCGACGCATCAGTGTGCGCATGACGACAAAAATGCAGCGTTTGTATGTGATTTCATGCGTTTTTGCATGCGTTTGCATTTTTTATGCAGATGCGTTGTCTAGATGTCCCATTTCACAGGGGGAAAATCCTGGAAAAATTCTTGAAACATACTCCACCAATGGGACACATGACCTGGGAATTCTTTATATAGACACTGTTTACAGCTAAATTCTTCAGATTTGCTTGCTTTTTCCTTTGTGAACATGGATCTGCGTTGGAAGAGTTTTCACTTTAACTTGGATTTGGACATCGCGCTGGCTCAGGCTTTTGCATTTGCTTGCCAGCAACAAAGGGGAGAGAGAGAGACACAGCGAAGACGGCAGCGGCGGCGTTTGTGGATACATCCGAGTATTGAACTCCGGGAGAGCCGTGGAGCGCACCACACCCTCTACAGCGAACTCCAGCGAAACCCAGAGAAATTTACTGACTATACCCGGATGTCCCAAGAAAGCTTCATGAATTTGCTTGATCGTGTTCAAGAAGCCATTCGGAGACAGGACACACAGCTCCGTCGTACGATTCTTCCTGAGGAACGGCTCCTGGTAACATTACGGTACGTAATATTTACAAACCAATGCCTGCATAATTGTTTTTGTTCTGCCATGTATTAAACAAAAGCCTGCTGAATTATTGTTATGCCAGGTACTAATGCTTTTTTATGTTATTGTTTTAAAAAGCCTAGACCTAAACTGTGTTCCAAATTATTATGCAAAAAGAGTTTAGGAGTGATAAGGTTAGAATTTTTTTGTTTGTCAATTAAACTCATTGATGGCGATGTGTGTCAGGGCTCTTTATATCACTGAAAGCAATTGCAGATGCCTGTGGAAATTAGTTTGGCAGGTGTGTCCAAATAAAGGAAAGGCTACTTAAGAAGGCTGTTCCACATTATTAAGCAAGCCTACATTTTTTGCCAAAATGGGAAAGAAAAAGGATGTGTCGGCTGCTGAGAAGCAACAAATTGTGGAGTATTTAGGTCAAGGCATGACTACAATCAACATTGCCAAGACACTTCATCGTGATCATCTCACAATCAAGAAGTATGTAGCTTATTCCCAGCACACACGTGTGCCTGCTGATAAGGAAAAATTGAGGACTCTTTCCAACAGGCAATTGCGTCAGGTTAAAAGAGCAGCTGCAAAAATGCCTTGTCATAGCAGCAGACAAGTTTTTGAAGCTGCTGGTGCCTCCAACATCCCTTGAACAACAAGATGCAGGGTCCTTCAGAGGTTTGCAGCTGTGCGTAAGCCATCCTGTCGACCACCTCTATCCACTGCACACAAGCAGAAACGGCTCTAGTGGGCCAAACGATACATGAAGACTGACTTCCAAACTGTTTTGTTCACCGATGAGTGCTGTGCAACGCTCGATGTTCCAGATGGATGGAGTGGAGGATAGCTGGTTGATGGACACCCCATGAAAACACGGCTAAGGCGCCAACAAGGAGGAGGTGGAGTAATGTTTTGGGCTGGAATCATGGGGAGAGAGATTGTCGGCCCCTTTAGGATCCCTGAAGGGGTAAAGATGAACTCCATAATCTATGTGGGGTTTCTAAAGCAGCACTTCCTGCCATGGTTCAAGAGGAAGAACCGAGCTTTCGGCAGCAAGATCATTTTCATGCATGATAATGCACCGTCTCATGCTGCAAATAACACATCTGCATCTCTGGCTGCTATGGGCATAAAAGAGGACAAACTTATGGTGTGGCCACCATCTTCCCCTGCCCTCAACCCCATTGAGAACCTCTGGAGAATCATCAAAAAGAGTGTCTATGATGGCGGGAGGCAGTTCACATCTAAGCAACAGCTCTGGGAGGGTATTCTGTCCACAGGCAAAACAATTGAAGCACAAACCATCCAAAAACTGACATTCAATGGACGAGAGAGTTTCAGAAGCTTCTTTCGAACAAGGGGTCCTATGTGCAAATGTAACATCACCGAGAATAAAGTTTTGACTTGAAAACTGTTTGATTTCATTTTGTAATAAGCTGATAATGCGATAATTTCACAATTGACCATTTTTTTGTTCAAAATAAAAATAAAAAAGTTGAAAAATCGGCTGTGCATAATTGGAACATGCATTTTGAGTGTTTATTATTTTTAAAAATATACTGGTTTCATAGGCTGTTTGTTCAGAAACATTGCAATTATACTAGAATAGTAGATGACTGGAAAATAACAATGACTGCAATTCATATAGGTGAATTTAGAGAACATATGAGGAAATATTTTTTGCATAATAATTTGGAACACAGTGTAAATATTAATTTTTGTTCTTTCTCTGTTTCGCAGATTCCTGGTACTGGAGAGAGCCTATCTTCACTCCACTTCCAGTACCGGATTGGAATATCCACCTTGTTGGGAATAGTTGCAGACACCTTTGTGGGATGTTCTCTGTCCAGAATTTATGCCCCTGCCCACTGCGGAAAAGTGGATGGAAATCGCTGAAAGATTCTGGACAGTCTGCAATTTCCCCAACTGTTTGGGAGCTGTGGATGGGAAACATCCGGATAATAAAACCCAAAAGAACAGGCTCTGAGTACTATATAGAAAGTACTTTTCAACAGTACTCATGGCCATTGCGGATGCAGACTGTCTGTTTGTTGCGGTGGGGCATTTGGCCGGGGGAATGACTCAGGCTTTTAAGAACTCTGACATGGGCCGTAGATTGGCAACCATTTTAATTTCCCCATGCCACGGCCACTTCCCCACACCAAAGGTCTGCCACAGCCATTTGTAATGGTTGGGGATGAGGCATTCCAAATGTGCCAAAACCTGCTGAAACCCTACGCCAGTCGTGACTTGGACCACACTAAAAAAAAATCTTTAATTACAAACTGACCAGGGCCCGAAAAACTAGAGTGCGCTTTTGGTATTGTCTCCAGATGGTGCATTATGAGCACAGCCATTAATCTAAAGCTGGAAACAGTGGATGAGGTGGTGAAGGCCTGTGTGGTTCTTCATAATTTTGTTATGGCTAAAGAGCACCCTAACTTTGAACTCGAAGAACCAGCTGCAATCCCACTGCCTGAATTCACTCAGCACCCTCTCAGGTCATCAGTTGAAGTTGACCAAATGAGGGACCAATTTGCAGCCTACTTTATCTCTGATGTAGGACGTGTGGAATGGCAAGATCAATTGGTGTAACAAAGTGTGTATGTTAATAAAAAACTTGTTTGGATACCGGTTCTGAGTGCACTCTTTTTTTTTTTTATACACTCCAACACAATAGTCACCTACCCAGGTGTACTTGTGAATTCATGATGCTGTGTTTTGTACATCATTAATTTACTAGCACTCCTGGCCAGGTGACTACATACACACAAGTTGTATGACGTTAAACACAAAAAAATTCCCCAATCATAGGAACCAAAATTTATAGCACAACTCAAAATTCAACATAATACACCGAATTCGCTTTGTCGAGACAATTATGCAGGAACTAGGGATACAGAGTTTTTGCAAAACCAAATAAATTGTATTACAAAAGAATTAAAAAACAGCATCACTGCTAATGCAGGCATATATGGGCATAAGTAACAACAACTGCACCTTAACAGATGTAGACAATCAGTAAAAAATCTTACTAAACCACAAGAAAAAATGACAGAAAAAAACCCTGTTTAATTTTATAACCTACTATAGGCAATTTAACCACAAGTGGAAAACGGGATAAAGTGTTCTAGTGCTAAAAAAAAAAAGTGCATCAGTGCTATACTACATACAGTATATAACTCGCTCATTAGCAAAATTAGCATAAGTAAAGAGTGCACACAAGAGCGGGGATTAGCCCACTACCATAAATATAAAGTTCAAGATTAGCCTATTAGCATAAATAGCATGAACAAGGAGTGCACAGCATAGTGGGGATTACCCACCATCAAAAGTGTGAGATGCATAGAGAAGTCAAACAATTTAAGGTGCTGTAATTAACTTACATGAGGTAGAGTGCTGCCCCAGCCTGCCGCCCCTACGCACCTTACGCTGCAGCTTCTTCAAGCTGTATTAAGTTGTATGACGTGTATTAGCTCTACAGGTTGTGTTCAATGTGCAGCGACAGTGGAGATAATACATATTTGTATCACATGGCCTGATGTTACAAATAGTGATTTATGGATGCAATAGCATCCTTCACTGTTTATGACACCTGACCATGTGAGAATAAATATTAATATAGGATCTCCACTGTGGCTTTAGTATGAACGCAGACTATAACGATGATAAAGTTTATACAAGTTCTACAATCCCCAGGCCTGGTGTCATGGTGAAGTTATCACACCTGGGCAGTTGAATACACATGATTTAAACTCCAGCATCGCTCCAGTCTGCGTGCAATAGATAATGCAGACTGAAGCAACGCTGCAGGTTAACTCATGTGTATTCACCTGCCCAGGTGTGATAAATACTTATGATACAAGGCCAGGGTATTGTGCATATGACGTGTATTTTCTCCATCATCTCAGTTTATTCACTACACATGAATAGAGGATGTATTTCATTACAAGGTATAGCTAGAATCCCCTGGCCTTGTGTCACAAAGAGTGAAATGAGGATGGTAAAAACACCAATCCTCATTTCACTCTTTGATACCTGGCAAGGTAACAATAGTGCCTTGCACTCAACACCATCCTCTATTCAGTCTGTGCAATATTAGCAGACTGAAGAGACTGGAGGTGAAAGTACAAGTCATATATTTGTGGTTTTGACTACACATATCTCCAGGATTAACACAAGAAACATGTCATTAATGGAGCTATGTAGTGGCAAAGACAGTACGACGTGGTGTGTGTAGGCGGCGAAAGACATTAATCAAACATTATGGTAAACCATAAATTTATTTTTAACAAAAAAATTTTTTTATTTGGAGCAACGTATGGAGGAAGATGGTTCCACATTGTGCTGAGACGAGAAACGGCTGGAAGGCGAGGAAGGGGTTCTAGGGGAAGGTGAAACAAAAGGTGGGGCGGAAAGGAGCTCAGGGATGGAACTTGAGGCAGGTTGAGACACAGTGGGAGGTGAGGGGGAGGGACAGTTAAAGTTTTTTTTTTTCTTTTTTTGTGTCTCTTTTGTGTCTGTGTGTCCTGCCTGGACCCTCTGGAGCTGGCTGACCGCCTTGATGTTTCTGACCGCCTAGCGCTGGGTGAACGACTTGATGTTTCTCACTGCCTGGAGCTTGGTGACCTTGGCTGCGTGGGAGCAAAAATCAAATGTGGTTCCCCACGTTGATGCTGCTGCTGTTCGGTGGTTGAGTTCCCAGTCCTGGTCCTTGCAGGAGGATTTGTGGTGGCAGTGCTGCTCCTTGCAGGCAGATTGGTGGCTGCAGTGCTTGTCCAGGCTGGAGGAGTGGCGATGGCAGTGCTGGTCCAGGCTGGAGGAGTGGCGGCGGCAGTGCTGGTCCAGGCTGGAGGAGTGGTGGCAGCAGTGCTGGTCCAGGCTGGAGGAGTGGTGGCGGTGGCAGTGCTCCAAGCAGTTGTGATGGTCCAGACAGAAGCAGCGCTTGCCATGGTGGTGG
Organism: Dendrobates tinctorius; assembly: GCF_039654945.1. Taxonomy (NCBI): domain Eukaryota; kingdom Metazoa; phylum Chordata; class Amphibia; order Anura; family Dendrobatidae; genus Dendrobates; species Dendrobates tinctorius. The sequence goes on from NW_027361900.1 coordinate 5,018,090, forward strand.
CGTTGGAGTCTCCAGCAGCACTCGGACTTGGGGTGGTGTAGTGCTTGGAATGTAGGTGGCCGTGCTGTGGTATGCAGCAGAAGTCGGTAGTGCGGTGAAGTGAGTCAGTGGTAGCACTCTGGAGATCTGGACTAAGGTGTTCCGCCATGGCTCATTCAATTTTTGCTGAAAAACTACCCCCCAAACAATGTTTCTTGTGTAGGGGGTGGTTTAAACAAGTGTCTAGACATTGTTTAATCAAAAATCGCATGCGCTCAAAAGCGCAGGTGGGCGCATGTCCATGCGCACGCCTGCGACCTCATAGACTAATGTGTTTTTTGGTGCATTCCATGCGCACATGATTGCATGTGTTTTTTTACGAGGTTGGATGGAACAAAAAATGCAACATGTAGCGTCTAACGCGTCTAGGCGCACACCTGCACAAATTCGCACATGAACGCGTGGAAGTGCTAGACCATGCACCCTACATGTTAAACATAGGGGCGTATGGCGCATGCGCACGATGCGCTGCGTGCAAAAGCGCTAATGTGAAACCAGCCTTATAAACTTACGAAGTATATAGTTTGAGGTCTGGGATCTGCCAATATGTGGCTAGTTTTTTGTTTTGGATAACATGATACATGATTTTAGGGTTTTCTTCGTCTAGTCCCTCTTTAATATAGTTCAATATTAAATAGTCTCCTGATGAATGAATGATGAATCCAGTGAATATTCATTTCTCTTAAGTAGCGGCACACGTGACCGCCGGTGGTTGACACTGTGCGCTACTGAAGAGCAATGAATACTGACCGCGATCTCCCATGAACAACGACGGTGAGTACTCCAGCACCTGTGCTCTGCTTGTGAGCAGTGCATGACGTCCCTGTTATGTGCTGCTTACAAGCATAAAGCAGTTGCTGGCACCGGAGCAGGACGCTGTGAGGGAGCACCGGGTAGGTAAGTGCAATTTTTTTTTATGTTTTCTGATAGGGCCATGTATACCAGGATGGGGCCCTACATACAAGGATGAGATGGGGGTCCTGCATAGTAGGCATACTAGGATAAGGAGAGGGGCCATGCATAATACGATGAGATGGAGTCCCTGAATGCCACGATAGGGATGGGACCATGCATACTAGTATAGGGATGAGGGCGATCATTCCTGCCAAGATAGGGATGAGGGGGTCATACCAGGATAGGGATGAGGGGGCCATGTGTATCAGGATGAAGGTGAGGGGACCATATATACCACGATAGGTGATATTAAGTACAGAATTGACCACATTTTTTGCTCTAATTTTTTTCCTAATTTCCTGCTCTAAGACCTAGATGCATCTTATAGTCCAAAAAATACTTTATATATCTTTTTTTTTTCTCAGTGAACTCATTCCTCATGTTTGGCCTCATTAAAATAAAAACACTCATACTCCGCTGGCATGCCGGCTCCACTTCAGCGGTGTCGAGACTCGCTGTCCTGGGGCTTATGTGAGGTTCTTACATCACACGAGATAGGGGCCAATGATGACTGCAAGTTCTTCATAAGTTTCTGGGTGTTAATGGCCTGTATGTTTCTATAAGTATGGACAGTGGGGGTGACCTGAGCGGGATGGCAGTTCTTGATAGAGAATGATAGAAGGTTGTGGTCAGAGAGCGGGAGAGGGGAGTTTGTGAAATCATCCACTGAGCAAAGCCGGGAGAAGACCAAGTCGAGGGAGTTTCTGTCTTTATGTGCGGGGGAGTTAGTATGTTGTGAGAGGCCGAAAGAGGAGGTTAGAGATAAAAGGTGAGAAGCAGATGGTGGGAGGGGAAGGGCAATGGGAATGTTGAAGTCTCCCATGATGAGGGTGGGGATGTCACAGGAGAGATATTGTGGAATCCAGGTGGCAAAGTGATCCTGAAACAGATGGGAGGAGCCCGGAGGACAATACACCACCGCCACTCGCATGGAGAAGGGGACGTAGAGTCTGACAGCATGGACCTCAAAAGAAGGTAAGACAAGTGAGGGTGCTTGAGGGATAACCTGAAAGGTACATTTCGGTGATAGGAGCAGACCAACGCCTCCACCTGCTTTGTTGTCCAATCTTGGGGTATGAGAGAAGTGTAATCCACCATATGAAAGAGCAGCAGCAGCGGTAGTGTCTGACTGCTGAATCCAGGTTTCAGTAAGAGCCAGAAGGTTAAGAGAATCAGAAAGGAAGAAGTCATGGATGAAGGAGAGTTTATTACACACTAAGCGAGAATTCCATAGGGCACAATTAAAAGAGATAGAAGGCATGCAGGGAACATTAATAAGATTAGAGGTGTTTCTGAGTGTAGCAGTTGAGGGGTTTGACTTACTATAACATGAGGGGCCGGGGTTGGGATAGATATCTCCTGCGACTAGGAGAAGGAGGATTGAAAGAGTGAGCAGATGGTTAAGTGATTTGTGAGAGCGTCTTGTGTGTTGGATGGTGTGAGTGAATGGATCTGTGCTGTTTAGCAATGTGAAAAGAGCATGAGTGATATACATAGGAGAGGAAAGAAGAGAAGGGCTGATATGGATGGCGTGTAAAGAGTTAATGCAAGGGCGGTGTATGTGAGTGAATGCAGCGGCCAGGATATAAATTGTACAAATGCATATGGTATATATTTGTTGTAATCCAAATGTACAGCGAATAGATTTATTTGTCTTACCTGTCTCCTGCCCAACTGCTATGTCTGAATATATAGCAGGCCAGGTCTAAGATCTTCCTTTTTTTTTTTCTCCCCTCACTCGTTAGCAATCAATCAAACTAAGTTAAGACAGCAGGACACAATAAATGTATTGAGCAGATAAACAAGTGTCCAGGCCTACATGGATCATAATCCACTTTGAAAAGTTACTTGACCTCATAGCATAAGGGGACAACTGTATACCATTATATATGCTGCTAAGATGAATGATCTAGGTTCTGTATTTATCACCCACTCCTGGTTTTGACTTACAAATACTGAATGTGTGCATGTAGCCTTAGGCTGCAGTCACACGGCCCTATAACTCGTGCGATAATCGCATCGGACTGGCCGGCACCGATCCTAACCCCAGCATGACCGCATGATAGATTACTGTGTCCAGTTTCGGTCAGGAGAGCCGACAGCCAGTGCAAGTTTTACGGTGCGATTCTCACACGAGAAATATGGCAGTGTGTCTCTGCCCTTAGACAAGGTCACACCTATGAGAAACTCGCACCTGAATACCCGACCCTGCCGCCGGCACTCGGGACCGGAGTGTGCAGCTGCATGTATTTCTATGCAGCTGAACACTCGGGTCTGTATGCCGTCCGTTTGCGTTTTTAAAATTATAGGGTAAGTTCACACAGGGCTTTTTTGTTGCTTTTTATGCTAATTTTCAGCTGCTTTTTCCATTACCAGCAAAGCCTACGAGATTTCAGAAATCTCATACACGCACATTGGTTCTTTGTGTCATCAGGATTTTGTGCTTTGCATGTCATTTCTTTCAGCGTTTTTGCTGCGTTTTTCACCCATTGACTTGAATAGGCTTTGAAAAAATGCACCAAAAATGCTGCTTCTTTCCTGCCAAGAAACAAGGTTTGCTGCATAAAAAAAGCAGCAAAAAACCCAGTGTGAACTTACCCATAGGGTTAACATTGAGGCTATGTACCCACGTATGCAGAAAAATCCTGACTGAAAACCAGGCTCCTTTCCAGAAAACGCGTGTTTTTTTCCGGAGCATCCCCAGTCTCATAGAAAATAGTTAGAAATGCGGATTTTTCAGTGAAATTAATGAGCATGCTGCGTTTTTTTACCGCCACGCGTTTTTTTTGCTGAAAAAATCGCATCAATATGCACAAAAGGTGCAGAACTCATTAAAATGAATGGGATGCTTCTTTCAAGCGTCTTTGTCGGTAAAAACGCTTACGTGGGTACACGGCCTGAAATAAATTGTTTCTTTCCAAGCCAGGTGTTTAGACCTTGACATATTTGTCACACCAAAGGACTACTAACACCCAACCAAAGCTGAGGTGTCATTGAGGCAAAGGTTTTTTACATGTTTTATCCCCTTCATTTTGCAGCTTTATGAACATGCCAATTTTTACAATTCTGACCAGTGTCACTTTGAGGTCAGAACTCTGGAACGCTTTAACGGATCCCACTGTATCTGAGAGAGTTTTTTCGTGACACATTGTACTTCATGTTAGTGGTAAAATTTCTTCGATATGACTTGTGTTTATGAAAAAAACGGCAATATGGAGAAAATTTTGAAAATGTTGCAATTTTCAAACTTTAAATTTTTATGGCCATAAATCAGAGAGATATCTACTTTACATCAGTACGATTTTGGAACCAAATTTTTTTTCTGTTAGGAAGTTATAAGGGTTAAAAGTTGACCAGCGATTTCTCATTTTTACAATAAAATTTACAAAACCTTTTTTTTTAGGGATCACATCATATTTAAAGTCATTTTGAGGGGTTTATATGGCACAAAATACCCAAAAGTGACACCATTCTAATAACTGGACCCCGCAAGGTGCTCAAAACCACATTCAAGAAGTTTATTAACCCTTTACGTGCTTCACAGGAACTGAAGCAAAGTGGAAGGAAAAAATTAACATTTAACTTTTCTTTGCAAAAAATTTACTTCAGAACCAATTATTTTTATTTTCACAAGTGTTAACCCCTTACCTACAAAGGACGTAATATTCCGTCCATGTGACCCTGGACCTAACTACCATGGACGGAAAATTACGTCCCAGCGATCAGCGGCGCCCACGTGGTGAGCGCCGCTGATCGCGGCCGGGTGTCAGCTAATTATCATAGCTGACACCCGGCACAATGTGTCAGGGGCAGTCACGGACCGCCCCCGACACGTTAACCCCTTGCACACCGCGATCAAACGCGATCGCGGTGTACCGGGGGTTAAAGGGAAGCATCGGCAGGGAGGGGGCTCCCTCCGTGCTTCCCTGAGCTCCCCACGGCAGCGCAATGTGCAGCACTGCTGCGGGGTCTCTTTCCCTACAGGCCCCCGGATCCAAGATGGCGACGGGGACCTCTGGGGGCCTGCAGGGAGCTGACTTCCTCAAAGTGCAGGCATGAGGAAGTCTGCAGCAGTGCCTGTGACAGATCGCTGAAAAAAAAAATATTCCCCAATAAATCCATTTTTTCAAAATAAAAAAAAACAAAAACAATAAAAGTACACATATTTGGTATCGCCGCGTCCGTAATGACCTGCCCTATAAAACTGTCCCATTAGTTAATCCCTTTAGCGAACCCCTTAAAAAATAAAAATAAAAAACGAAGCAAAAAATAATGATTTATTATCATACCACGAACAAAAAGTGCAATAACGCGCGATCAAAAAGACACATATAAATATCCATGGTACCGCTGAAAACGTCATCTTATCCCGCAAAAAACGAGCCGCCATACAGCATCATCTGCAAAAAAATAAAAAAGTTATAGCTCGCAGAATAAAGGGATGCAAAAATAATTATTTTTTATATAAAATTGTTTTCATTGCAAAAAACCGACAAAACATAAAAAAAGACCTAAATGAGGTATCGCTGTAACCGTACTGACCCGAAGAATAAAAACGCTTTATCAATTTTACCGCACGCGGAACGGTGTAAACGCACCCCCCAAAAGAAATTCATGAAACGCTGGTTTTTGTTCATTCTGCGTCCCAAAAATCAGAATAAAAAGCGATCAAAAAATGTCACATGCCCGAAAATGGTAGCAATAAAAACGTCAACTCGTCCCGCAAAAAATAAGACCTCACATGACTCAGTGGGTCAAAATACGGAAAAATTATAGCTCACAATATGTGGTGAGGCAAAAACTATTTTTACAATAAAAAGCGTCTTTTAGCGTGCGACAGCCGCCAAACATAAAAACCGCCATAAATCGTAAATCAAACCCCCCGTTATCACCCCCTTAGTTAGGGAAAAATAATAAAACTAAAAGAAAATGTATTTATTTCCATTTTCCCGCTAGGGTTAGGGTTAGGGCTAGGGTTAGGGCTAGGGCTCAGATTAGGGTTAGGGGTGTGTTGAGGTTAGGGTTGGAGTTATAATTGGGGGGTTTCCACTGTTTGGGCACATCAGGTGCTCTCCAAAGGCAACATGGCGTCTGATCTCAATTCCAGCCAATTCTGCGTTGAAAAAGTCAAATGGTGCTCCTTCCCTTCCAAGCTCTGCCATGCGCCCAAACAGTGTTTTACCCCCACATGTAGGGTATCAGCCTACTCAGGACAAATTACAAAACAACTTTTGGGGTCCAATTTTTCCTGTTACCCTTAGGAAAATAAAAGATTGGGGGCAAAAATATAATTTTGCGGAAAAAAATGTTTTTTTTATTTTCACGCCCAGGCGTTATAAATTTCTGTGAAGCACTTGGGGGTTCAAAGTGCTCTCCACACATCTAGATAAGCTCCGTGGGGGGTCTAGTTTCCAAAATGGGGACACTTGTGGGGAGTTTCAATAGTTTAGGTACATCAGGGGCTCTCCAAACGCACATGACACCCACAGACCAATCCATCAAACTCTGCATTCCAAAACGTCACTACTTCCCTTCCGAGCCCCGACGTGTCCCCATACAGTAGTTTTCTCCCACATATGGGGTGTCAGCGTACTCAGGACAAATTGGACAACAACTTTTGGGGTCCAATTTCTCCTGTTACCCTTGGGAAAATAAAAAAATGGGGACTAAAAGATGATGTTTGTGGAAAAAATACGATTTTTTTATTTTCACGCCCGGACGTTATAAACTTCAGTGAAGCACTGGGGGGTTCAAAGTGCTCACCACACATCTAGATAAGTTCCTTGGGGGGTCTAGTTTCCAAAATGGTGTCATTTGTGGGGGGTTTCTACTGTTTTGGTACATCAGGGGCTTTCCTAACGCGACATGGTGTCCGATCTCAATTCCAGCCAAAAACGTCAAATGGCGCTGCTTCCCTTCCGAGCTCTGCCATGCGCCCAAATAGTGGTTTACACCCACATGTGGGGTATCAGCGTACTCAGGATAAATTGCACAATATCTTTTAGGGTCCTGTTACTTTTGGAAAAATAAGAATTGAGGGTGAAAAGATCATTTTTGTGGAAAAAATATGATTTTTTAATTGTACTGCTGTACGTTATAAACTTCTGTGAAGCCCGTGGGGGTTCAAAGTTCTCACCACACATCTAGATAAGTTCCTTGGGGGGTCTAGATTCCAAAATGGTGTCATTTGTGGGGGGTTTCCACTGTTTTGGTACATCAGGGGTTTTCCAATCGCGACATGGTGTCCGATCTCAATTCTAGCCAAAAACGTCAAATGGCGCTGCTTCCCTTCCGAGCTCTGCTATGCGCCCAAATAGTCATTTACACCCACATATGGGGTATCAGCGTACTCAGGACAAATTGCACAATAACTTTTAGGGTCCTGTTACCCTTGGAAAAATAAAAATTGGGGGTGAAAAGATCATTTTTGTGGAAAAAATATGATTTTTTAATTGTACCGCTGTACGTTATAAACTTCTTTGAAGCCCTTGTGGGTTCAAAGTTCTCACCACATATCTAGATAAGTTCCTTGGGGGGTCTAGTTTCCAAAATGGGGTCACTTGGGGGGGTTTCCACTGTTTAGGTACATCAGGGGCTCTCCAAACGCGACATGGCGTCCGATCTGAATTCCAGCCAATTTTGCATTGAAAAAGTCAAACGACGCTCCTTCCCTACTGAGGTCTGCCATGCGCCGAAACAGTGGTTCCCCCCCACATATCAGGTATCAGCGTACTCAGGACAAATTGCACAATAACTTTTGCAGTCCAATTTCTCCTGTTGACCTTGGTAAAATAAAGAAAATTGAACCTGAAGTATTTTTTTTGTGAAAAAAAGTTAAATGTTCATTTTTTCTTAATATTCAAAAAATTCCTGTGACGCACCTAAAGGGTTAATAAACTTCTTGAATGTGGTTTTAAGCACCTTAAGGGGTGCAGTTTTTAGAATGGTGTCACTTTTGGGTATTTTCTATCATATAGACCCCTCAAAGTGGCTTCAAATGTGAAGTGGTCCCTAAAAATAAAATGGTGTTGCAAAAATGAGAAATCGCTGGTCAATTTTTAACCCTCATAACTTCCTAACAAAAAAAAATTTTGGTTCCAAAATTGTGCTGATGTAAAGTAAACATGTGGGAAATGTTATGTATTAAGTTTTTTGTGTGCCGTATCGCTGTGATTTAAGGGCATAAAAATTCAAAGTTGGAAAATTGCGAAATTTTCAAAATTTTCGCCAAATTTCTGTTTTTTTCACAAATAAACGCAAGTTATTTGAATGCAATTTTACCACTAACATGAAGTACAATATGTCACGAGAAAACAATGTCAGAATCACCGGGATCCATGGAAGCGTTCCAGAGTTATGACCTCATAAAGGTACAATGGTCAGAATTGTAAAAATTGGCCCGGGAGTTAACGTGCAAACCACCCTTGGTAGTGAAGGGGTTAAAAGAGAAAGTGAACCACAATATTTGTTGTGCAATTTCTCCTGAATACGCAGATACCCCATATGTGGGGTTAAAACCACTTTTTGGGTTCACAGCAGAGCTCGGAAGGGAAGTAGCGCCGTTTGACTTTTTCAATACAGAATTGGCTGGAATTGAGATCGGACACCATGTTGCATTTGGAGAGCCTCTGATGTGTCTAAACAGTGGAAACCCCCAACATGTGACCCCATTATGGAAACTAGACCCCTTAGGGAACTTATGTAGATGTGTGATGAGCACTTTGAACCTCCAAATGCTTCACAGAAGCTTATAACGTAGAGCCGTGAAAATAAAAAATAATTTTTTTTTCCACAAAAATGATCTTTTCACCCCCAAATTTTTATTTTCCCAAGGGTAACAGGAGAAATTATACCCCAGAAGTTATTGTGCAATTTTTCCTGAATACGCCCATACCCCATATGTGGGGGCAAACCACTGTTTGGGTGCACGGCAGACCTCAGAAGGGAAGGAGCACCGTTTGACCTTTGTAATGGAGAATTGGCTGGAATTGAGATCGGACGCCATGTCGCATTTGGAGAGTTCCTGATGTGCCTAAACAGTGAAAAAACTCCACATGTGACACCATTTTGAAATTATACCCCCCCAAGGAGCTAATCTAGATGTGTGGTGAGCACATTAAACCCCCAAGTGCTTCACAGAAGTTTATAACGCAGAGCAGAGAAAATAAAAAATCATTTTTTTCCCTGAAAAATGATGTTTTAGCCCACTATTTTTTATTTTCACAAAGCTAACAGGAGAAATTGGACCACAAAAGTTGTTGTGCAATTTGTCCTGAGTACACCGATACCCCATATGTGGGGGGAACCACTGTCTAGATGCATGGGAGAGCTCGGAAGGGAAGGGAAAGAGTGCCATTTTGGAATGCATACTTTGATGGAATATTCTGCGGGCATCATATTGCATTTGCAGAGCCCTTGATGTGCCTAAACAGCAGAAACCCCCCACAAGTGACCCCATTTTGGACACTAGACTCCCCCAAATGAGCTTATCTAGATGTGTGGTGAGCACTTTGAACCCCCAAGTGCTTCATAGAAGTTTATAAACGCAGGGCCATGAAAATAAAAAATCTTTTTTTTCCTCAGAAAAGATTTTTTTAGCCCACTATTTTTTATTTTTCCAAGGGTAACAGGAGAAATTGGACCACAAAAGTTGTGCAATTTGTCCTGAACATGCTGATAGCCCATATGTGGGGGGGGAAACCACTGTTTGGGTGCATGGGAGAGCTCGGAAGGGAAGGAGCGCCATTTTGGAATGCAGACTTTTTTGGAATGTTCTCCGGGCATCATGTTGCGTTTGCAGAGCCCCTGATGTGCCTAAACAGTATAAACCCCCCACAAGTGACCCAATTTTGGAAACTAGACCCCCAAAGGAGCTTATCTAGATGTGTGATGAGCACTTTGAACTCCCAAGTGCTTCACAGAAGTTTATAACGCAGAGCCGTGAAAATAAAAAAAAAATTCTCAAAAATTATTTTTTAGCCTACTATTTTTTCATTTTCCCAAGGGGAACAGAAAAAAATAGACCCCCAAAGTTGGTGTGCAATTTGTCCTGAGCACGCTGATGCCCCTATGTTGTGGTAAACCACTGTTTAGGCACACATCTGGGCTCGGACGGGAGGGAGCATCATTTGACTTTTGAACGCAAAATTGGCTGGAATCAATGGTGGTGCCATGTCGCGTTTGGAGACCCCTAATGTGCCTAATTAGTGGAAAACCCTCAATTCTAGCTCCATCTCTAACCCCAACACACCCCTAACCCTAATCCCAACCCTAACTTTAATCCCAACCCTAATCCTAACCCTAATCCCAACTCTAGCCCTAATTCTAACCCTAATTCTAATCCTTATCCTAACCCTAATGGAAAAATGAAAATAAATATATTTTCTTTATTTCATTATATTTCCCTTCCTAAGGGGGTGATAAAGGGGGGGGTTGCTTACTATTTTTTTATTTTGATCATTGTGACAGGGTTTATCACAGTGATCAAAATGTACATTGAATGAATGAATGGAATCTGCCGGCCGGCAGATTCCGCGGGCGCATTGCATATGCGCCCACCACTTTCTTCCCGGATCAAGATGGCGGCGCCCACCGGAGGAGGCAGGAGGGCCCGCGGACCACCGGGAGGTACCGTGGGGGGGATCGGGGATCGTATTTCTCTTTTCTCTAATGTGTGATCACATCAGAGGAGCGAGAAAGTGAAAGCAAAATCGCGACTTTTTTTGCAGTCGCCGTTATACGGTTAATAATGGCAATCACAAAAGCGTGGTCGGTAAATCCGACCTGAATCATGTTCTCTGGGGTCTCGGCTACCCCCAGCAGCCAAGACCCCGGAGAAAATCCGACTCTGGGAGGCTCTATACACTTTCCACAGCGCCGTGAATTCACGGCGCTGATACGCCATTGCAATTTATGCAACTTAATAAAATAAAAACCTAATATATACCCATCTAGCTTACTTATTTAAACCAATATAACAACACAAAATTTAGAAATAAACATTTCTGACATTCAAAAATAAAACAAAAAAAAATCAGTGACCAATATAGCCACCTTTCTTTACGATGACTCAAAAGCCTTCCACCCATAGATTCTGTCAGTTGCTTGATCTGTTTACGATCAACATTGCGTGCAGCAGCCACCACAGCCTCCCAGACACCGTTCTGAGAGGTGTACTTTTTTCCCTCCCTGTAGATCTCACATTTTATGAGGGACTACAAGTTCTCTATGGGGTTCAGATCAGGGGAACAAGGGGGCCATGTCATTATTTTTTCTTCTTTTAGACCTTTACTGGGCAGCCACACTGTGGAGTATTTGGATGCATGTGATGGAGCATTGTCCTGCATGAAAATCATGTTTTTCTTGAACGATACCGACTTCTTCCTGTACCACTGCTTGAAGAAGGTGTCTTTCAGAAACTGGCAGTAGGTCTGGGAGTTGAGCTTCACTCCATCATCAACCCAAAAAGGTCCCACAAGTTTATCTTTGATGATACCAGCCCATACCAGTACCCCACCTCCACCTTGCTGGCGTCTGACTCGGAGTGGAGCTCTCTGGCCTTTACTGATCCAGCCTCGGGCCCATCCATCTGGCCCATCAAGAGTCACTCTCATTTCATCAGTCCATAAAACCTTAGAAAAATCAGTCTTAAGATATTTCTTGGCCCAATCTTGATGTTTTATCTTATGTTTCTTGTTGAAAGGTGGTCGTTTTTCAGCCTTCCTTACCTTGGCCATGTCCCTAAGTATGGCACACCTTGTGCTTTTTGCTACTCGAGTAACGTTGCAGCTCTGAAATATGGCAAAACTGGTGGCAAATGGCATCTTGGCAGCTTCACGCTTGATTTTCCTCAATTCATGGGCAGTTATTTTGCGCCTTTTTTTTATCAACACGCTTCTTGCGACCCTGTTGGATATTTGCCATGAAACGCGTGATTGTTTGGTGATCATGCTTCAAAAGTTTGGCAATTTCAAGACTGCTGCATCCCTCTGCAAGACATCTCACAAGTTTTGACTTTTCAGAGTCCATCAAATCTCTCTTCTGACCCATTTTGCCAAAGGAAGGGAAGTTGCCTAATAATTAAGCACACCTTATATAGGGTGTTGATGTCATTAGACCACACCCCTCCTCATTAGAGATGCAAACCACCCGATTTACATAATTGGCAGTTGGCTTTCAAGGTTATACAGCTTGGAGTAGGACAACATGTACAAAAAGGATGATGTGATCAAAATACTCATTTGCCTAATAATACTGCACACAGTGTAGGTGTTAAATTAAGGGGTTAATTCATTGAAAAAAATTGCGTTGGCTGCCACGGTATTTTCACTGCCAGAGAGGGAAAGCCAGTGAGTGAGGGCAGATCTTAATAGCCTAGAGAGGGACCATTGTTTTTGTGCCCCCCCGGCTACAAAAGTCTGCCCACAGCTACCCCAGAAAAGGCACATCTAAAAGATACGCCTTTTCTGGCACTTAGCCTCTCTATTCCCATTGCCTTTAGCGGTGGCTCATGGATTAATAATAATGGGTTAATGTCATCTTGCTATTTAAAGGCGACATTAAGCCTGCTTAATAGTGTTGAGCATTCCGATACCGCAAATATCGGGTATCGGCCGATATTCGCGGTATCGGAATTCCGATACTGAGTTCCGATACTTTTTGCATATTGAATACCGGAATCGGAAGTTCCCATAATGCTATGAGCCAGTTTGATTTGATTCAGCCAATGGCAATCCTCAGGAGTGTGGGCACATCCTGTTAGGCATGTAGGCATGTTAACTAATGGAATGGCTGTGATTGGCTGCTGAAATGATGTCATGATGCACTATAAAAGCCGCCGCCTCCATTTCGGGTTCACTCTGCTGTGAATTCAGTTAGGAACAGGCTGCTGTTCAAGACTCTGAGGGACAGTTAGCGATAGCGATTTTCTAAATAATATTGTGCTTTACCCAGGCTACATTATCAATCAGTGTAGCTTTCTTTTGCCTTGCAGTGCTGTTCACAGCTGTCTGCGAGGTCTGTGTGAGTGCAGCTCACGCTGTGTAGTGTGTCCTGCAGCCACGTCTGGTTGTAGGCCACTCAGCGTGCGTCACTGCCTCATACATATTTTTCTTTTATTGCTGCTCATTTTTCATTAATTCTCCTATTAGTGTTCATCCATCCGTATCCATATACATTGGTTGCAAACACTATAGGAGTAGACAGCGGAGCCTTTCTGCAGCCTTTCAGTGCTAGTGCCCAGTTATCTGCACTGCTCATGGCTGTCTGAGAGGTCTCTGTGTGAGTGCAGCTCACGCTGTAGTGTGTCCTGCAGCCACGTCTGGTTGTAGGCCGCTCAGCGTGCGTCAATGCCTCACACATATTTTTCTTTTATTGCAGCTCATTTTTCATTAATTCTCCTATTAGTGTGCATCCATCCGTATCCATCTACATTGGTTGGTTGCAAACACTATATAGGAGTACATAGAGGAGCTTTTTTTCTGGCTTGTGCCCTGCAGCCACAGCCAGATTAGTATTACCCTATTTTTTTGGAGCCTCAGTTATTGCATTGTAGGTTACCTTCCTGCATTGTAATAGCTCCAAAAAGTTTGTGATACTATCGCTTTCACATCTTTGGTCACATCCTTTTTGTTTTTTTGAAAAAAAACAAAATAAAGTTCACCAAACACTCCACTTGACAGTTGTGTAGGCCACATTAGCTCATATTAAAGTGTAGTCCACACACTTTATAAAATTAGTGTTTCTTATACCTGTTAGCAGCTGTTCAGGAATAAGCACACTAAGCACCCTTTGTACTTTTCTGCCTATCTTTATCAGTCTACCAAGATGAAGAAGGCAGGGAGTAAGGCACATGGTCGTGGAGTTGCAGCAGGGAGAGGACGTGGGGATTCAGCAGGGAGAGGACGTGGGGATTCTGTGCCTGCTGCGGGCACCAGTGAGAGCATCCCCCAGTTTTACCAGGCAACAGTCCTTTATGCGCAGCTTTGTAGGACCTCGCCGTACCCCACTGCTGCGGGACAAACAAATTGAAGCCATTGTTGGATGGATGGCAGCTAACGCCTCGACTTCAATGACTTCCACATCCTCTCAGGGCCAGAGCACTGAAGAGCAACCATCTGTCTCTTCACCACCTGCCAAATTGCCCAGGCAGTCAGAACCCTGTACAGGAGCCATCTCAGTCTCTACTTCTGTTCCCTGAATCTGTTGGCTTGGAAGAGGGGGCCAGCCAAGCAGCATTCAAGAATGTGAAGAAGAGGGAGTATGCAGTGATGCGCAACTGCTTTGTCCCTCTGAATCTGAAGAGGCAGGTGGGCCCGTGCCTATTTTCAGCACACCTCAGTACGCATCAGATGATGAGACTCAGGTGCCACTTTCTGGTGCGTACGGTGCTGCTGAGACTACCCAAGAGAAGCAGGTGTTTGAAGAGGGGAGTGTAGATGATGAGGTCCTTGACCCATCATGGCGTGAGGAACAGGAAGGTGGTGGGAGCAGCTCTGAGGAAGAGATTCCCCGAACGGCCAAAACAGGAGGGAGAGGGAGGGGCAGACTTGGTTGCCTGTAGCCTCCACTTCAGCACCCGTTAGGAGCATTCCTCTTCCAAAAGCCAAAACGGGCGCTCCCAAGACTTGCAGTGCCTGGTCCTTTTTTGACACAGTTGCAGATGACATTTGTTTTGTCAAATGCAAGCTGTGTCACCAGAAAGTAAAAAGAGGGAAAGTGTCAGCAACTTCAATACCACAAATATGTGGAAACATGTGCGGACCAAGCACGTGGTGGAGTTACAAAGACACACTGAAGACGTAGGCCAACCTACAGCACCACCTACCACCTCTTCAGCTCGTGTTGTAGCCTCTTCCTCCAGCTCACACACAGCTGGTTCGGCTTCCTCACAGGATCGCCATGGAATGGAAGAACCTCTGGCACTGTTGTCCAGAGACCCAGTGATATTCCACCCACAGCACCACGTCCCCGTTCATCCTCATACTCCCAGGCCACTCTATAGCCATCGGTAGCACAGGCATGGGAGAAAAAGGTGGCCATACTCGGCAAACCATCCCCGAGCACAGGCTCAGATTGCTGGCATTGCCAAACTACTGGCCCTTGAAATGCTGTCATTCAGGCAGGTGGAGACAGACACCGTCCGGAACTTCATGGCATTGGCAGTCCCACAATACACCATGCCCAGCCGCTTTTATTTCAGCAGGCAAGCCGTCCCTGCCCTGCAAAAGCATGTGGAGGGAAAAATTAAACATGCGCTACTAAACGCCGTCAGTAGCAAGGTCCACCTGACCACCGATGCGTGGACCAGTAACCATGGACAGGGACGATACCTTTCCCTCACTGCCCATTGGGTCAATGTTGTGGAGCCGGGTACAGATCTTGAGAGTGGCGCTGTATGTGTTCTGTCAACTCCAAGGATTGCAGGAATCCAGTCTGTACACATTGACTCCTCCTCATACTCCAGTTCCTCTGAATCAGCGCTGCAGGAGCCTGTTACGACCGATATGAGCACAGCCGTGGCCAAACGTCAATAGGCCGTCCTGAAATTAATTTGGGGAATCGAAGCCACACAGCGCAGGAGCTCTGGAATGCCATCAAGCAGGAGAGCGACGTGTGGTTTGTGCCAGCGAATCTCCAGCCAGGCTTGGTAGTGTGTGACAATGGCCGAAATCTGGTGGCAGCTCTAGGCCTAGGCAACCTCACTCATATCCCATGTCTGGCACATGTGCTCAACTTGGTCTTGCAGAGCTTTCTGAGGGACTATCCGGATCTTGATGCACTGCTGCCCAAGGTCCGCATAGAGTGCGCTCACTTGCGGTGTTCCAGCATGGCAAGATCGCGCATTGCAGCTCAGCAGCGCCGATTACGCCTTCCGGAACATCGCATCATATGTGACCTACCCACCAGGTGGAATTCAGCGTTACATATATTGGAGCGGTTGTGTGAGCAGCAGGCAGCAGTAATGGAGTACCAGATGCATCAGGCGCAAACAAGTCGCACTGTGCGCCGGTCACACTTCAGCACCACTGAGTGGGCCTCCATGAAGGACATCTGCCTTGTTTTGCGTGCCTTCGATGATTCCACGTGGATGGCGAGTGCAGATGATGCACTAGTCCGTATGACTGTCCCCCTTATCTGCCTGCTTCAAAAAACACTGCAAGCACTAAGGGAGGAGGTTTTGGAAGAGGTGGAGGATGAGGAGTCACTAATGCCATCTGCTTCTGGACAGTCTGCGCTACGTGGTTCCTCACAAAGGCCTAGGCAGGGGACACTTTGTGAGGAGGATGAGGAGGAGACAATGGAGGAGGAAGACATCTCTCCAGAGGAGGGAGGTACACAATGCTATGGTCAGTATGTACAGTCATGGCCAAAAGTTTTGAGAATGACACAAATATTAATTTTTACAAAGTCTACTGCTTCATTTTTTCTAATGGCAATTTGCATATACTCCAGAATGTTATAAAGAGTGATCAGCTTAACAGCAATTACTTGCAAAGTCAATATTTGCCTAGAAAATGAACTTTATCCCCCAAAACACATTTCAACATCATTGCAGCCCTGCCTTAAAAGGACCTGCTAACATTGTTTCAGTGATTGCTCCATTAACACAGGTGTGGGTGTTGATGAGGACAGGGCTGGAGATCAATCTGTCATGATTAAGTAAGAATGACACCACTGGACACTTTAAAAGGAGGCTGGTGCTTGGCATTATTGTTTCTCTTCTGTTAACCATGGTTATCTCTAAAGAAACACGTGCAGTCATCATTGCACTGCACAAAAATGGCCTAACAGGGAAGAGTATCGCAGCTAGAAAGATTGCACCTCAGTCAACAATCTATCGCATCATCAAGAACTTCAAGGAGAGAGGTTCCCTTGTTGCCAAAAAGGCTCCAGGGCGCCCAAGAAAGACCAGCAAGCGCCAGGACCGTCTCTTAAAAGTGTTTCAGCTGCGGGATCGGGCTACCAGCAGTGCAGAGCTTGCTCAGGAATGGCAGTAGGCAGGTGTGAGTGCATCTGCACGCACTGTGAGGCAGAGACTCTTGGAGCAAGGCCTGGTCTCAAGGAGGGCAGCAAAGAAGCCATTTCTCTCCAGAAAAAATATCATGAACAGACTGATATTCTGCAAGAGGTACAGGGAGTGGACTGCTGAGGACTGGGGTAAAGTCATTTTCTCTGATGAATCCCCTTTTCGATTGTTTGGGACATCTGGAAAACGGCTTATTCGGAGAAGACGAGGTGAGCACTACCACCAGTCTTGTCTCATGCCAACTGTAAAGCATCCTGAAACCATTCATGTGTGGGGTTGCTTCTCAGCCAAGGGAATGGGCTCTCTCTCAGTCTTGCCTAAAAACACAGCCATGAATAAAGAATGGTACCAGAATGTCCTCCGAGAGCAACATCTCCCAACCGTCCAAGAGCAGTTTGGCGATCAACAATGCCTTTTTCAACATGATGGAGCACCTTGCTATAAAGCAAAGGTGATAACTAAATGGCTCAGGGAACAAAACATAGAGATTTTGGGACCATGGCCTGGAAACTCCCCAGATCTTAATGCCATTGAGAACTTGTGGTCAATCATCAAGAGACGGGTGGACAAACAAAAACCTTCAAATTCAGACAAAATAAAAGCATTGATTTTGCAAGAATGGACTGCTATCAGTCAGGATTTGATCCAGAAGTTGATTGAGAGCATGCCAGGGAGAATTGCAGAGGTCCTGAAGAAGAAGGGTCAACACTGCAAATATTGACTTGCTGCATTAACTCATTCTAACTGTCAATATAACCTTTTGTTACTCATAATATGATTGCAATTATATTTCTGTATGTGATAAAAACATCTGACAAACACACATAAAAACCAGAGGGCAGCAGATCATGTGAAAATATAATATTTGGGTCATTCTCAAAACTTTTGGCCATGACTGTACAGCGAGGGTGGGGTGATGCAGAGCAGGCAGAGATGACGCCTCAAGCAGGGAACAGCGTTTCTTGGGCAGTTGGGAGTCTGCAGCACATGGTTGATTTCATGCCGCAGTGCCTGAGAAACGACCGGCGCATCGCCCACATTCTCAACTTCTCAACACGGCAGATTATTGGGTGTACACCCTCCTAGATCCTCGCTACAGGGACAACTTACAAAGCCTCATAACACCGTAGAACCGGGAGCGTAAAATGCGGGAGTACCAAGAGACATTGGTGCATTCCATCATGTTCTCCATTCCAGCCGAGAGCAGTGCTGCTAGTGCTTTACAAAGCAGCTCTGTGCGTCGAGGCAGTGGAGGAAGCTCTGCACAAAGAGGGAGCAGAGGCAGTGCCTCAGCACAAGGCAAGACCAGTATGGCCCAAATGTGGCAAAGTTTTGCGTGCCCGCCACAAATGTCTATACCATCACAGACGGCTCCAGTAAGCAGGAGGCAACGTTTCTGTCAGATGGTGACAGACTACATGTCTTGCCCTGTCAGTGTACTCCCAGACGGCTCTTCCCCCTTCAAGTTTTGGGTCTCTAAGCTAGATACATGGCCAGAGCTTATCCAGTATGCATTGGAGGTGCTGGCTTGCCCTGCTTCTAGTGTATTATCAGAACGCGTCTTTAGTGCCGCAGGTGGTGTACTAACAGACCGTCGCACGCGACTATCCTCCGATAATGTTGACCGGCTTACTTTTCTGAAAATGAACAAGGCCTGGATCTCGCAGGAATTTGCCAGTCCTCTTCCAGAATAAATAATTGGTTGGCAACAGTATCCAGGTCTCCTGTTGTGTTCATGTTTCTACCACCTGAACTGTAATCCCTGGGCTCCAACACCGCCAGTTGTTGCTTAGAAGTGCTGTCCGCACAGAGAAAAACACATGCTCCTGTTTTAGTGGGGTTTAGTAACGCCAGCTGCTCCCCTGCTGTGTGGATGGCAATATCTCCTGCTGCCTCCACATTCAAACTACATCACATATAAAACTTGCTGCAATTAGGCCTCAGCCTACTCCATGATTGACCCTGGGCTCCAACACCGCCAGTTGTTGCTCAGAAGTGCCGTCCGCACAGAAAAAAACACTAGCTCCTGTGTTAGTGGGGTTCAGTAACGCCAGCTGCTCCCCTGCTGTGTGGACGGCAATATCTGCTGCTCCCTCCACATTCAAACTACATCACATATAAAACTTGCTGCAATTAGGCCTCAGCCTGCTCCATGATTCACCCTGGGCTCCAACACTGCCAGTTGCTGCTCAGAAGTGCCGACTGCACAGAGAAAAACACATGCTCCTGTGTTAGTAGGGTTCAGTAACGCCAGCTGCTCCCCTGCTGTGTGGGTGGCAAAGTCTACTGCTGCCTCTACATTCAAACTACATCAGATTTTCAATTGCTGCAATTAGGCCTCAGCCTGCTCCGTGATTCACCCTGGGCTCCAACAACACTGCCAGTTGCTGCTCAGAAGTGCCGACTGCACAGAGAAAAACACATGCTCCTGTGTTAGTAGGGTTCAGTAACGCCAGCTGCTCCCCTGCTGTGTGGGTGGCAAAGTCTACTGCTGCCTTTACATTCACACTACTGCTGATTTCAAACTTGCTCCAACTAGGCCTCTGGCTCCACTCTGTCTCTAGTATTTTCCCTGGCCACCAACACCACCAGCTGCTGCTCAGAAGTGGCATCTGCACAATCAACGCTTGTTCCTGTGTTACTGGGGTTCAGTAACATCAGCTGATCCCCTGATGTGTGTCCGGCAATGTCTCCTGCTCTGTCCACATTCCCACTACTAGACCCCTGTACAGGAGTGAGGGCCTGTTCCCAGGAGCTACAGTCTGAAGAAAGGGCTAAAAAGCCTTCACTAGACCCCTGTACAGCTGTATAATGAGGCCCAGGCTTTATAGTGTAGGGACAGGAGTGAGGGTCTGTTCCCAGGAGCTACAGACTGAGGAAAAAGCTAAAAAGCCTTCACTAGACCCCTGTACAGATTGATAATGAGGTCCAGGCTTTAGAGTGAAGGGACAGGAGTGAGGGCCTGTGCTCAGGAGCTACAGACTGAGCAAAGAGCTAAAAAGCCTTCACTAGACCCCTGTACAGCTGTATAATGAGGTCCAGGCTTTATAGTGAAGGGACAGGAGTGAGAGTCTGTGCCCAGGAGTTACAGACTGAGGAATGGGCTAAAAAGCCTTCACTAGACCCCTGTACAGCTTGATAATGAGGTCCAGGCTTTAGAGTGAAGGGACAGGAGTGAGGGCCTGTGCTCAGGAGCTACAGACTGAGAAAAGAGCTAAAAAGCCTTCACTAGACCCCTGTACAGCTGTATAATGAGGTCCAGGCTTTATAGTGAAGGGACAGGAGTGAGGGTCTGTGCCCAGGAGCTACAGACCGAGGAATAGGCTAAAAAGCCTTCACTAGACCCCTGTACAGCTGTATAATGAGGCCTAGGCTTTATAGTGAAGGGACAGGAGAGAGGGCCTGTTCTCAGGAGCTACAGACTGAGGAAAGAGCTAAAAAGCCTTCACTAGACCCCTGTACAGCTGTATAATGAAGCCTAGGCTTTATAGTGAAGGGACAGGAGAGAGGGCCTGTTCTCAGGAGCTACAGACTGAGGAAAGAGCTAAAAAGCCTTCACTAGACCCCTGGACAGCTGTATAATGAGGCCCAGGCTTTATAGTGAAGGGACAGGAGTGAGGGCCTGTTCCCTGGACCTACTGTTATGAATGGGTCACCGAGGAGAAAAACAACACACGCTAAGTCTCAGAAAACCAGAGAGGTTGGTAACTATGCAGATTGCAGATCCCCTGATCTTAACACACAACTAGCAGCAGTCGTGGAGCGTGCCTACGACGGTCCTGGACGCCTCGTTACAACCGGAGAACTAAATAAGCCTAAAGTAAGAAAAGGGAAAACTAACTCCCCCAGAGCAGACCCCAAAGGAAAGACAGCCCCCCCTCCCCTGATGAAGCCGCATGGGTTGCGGCAATATGCGTGGGGTATGATCCTGGGTGTAGCACCCACTTGGTTATAGCTGTATTTTCACTGCGACCTTATTATTGGTTGCTCTGGAGTAATTTTTGTGTGGTACAATTGAATATTGGATTGTGGGCATTGGCCATATTGCTGTTGGCTTATTATGGCCTGTGTGCCCTAACCAGTGAATATTTAGGGACACATGCATGGAATTATTTCATGCAGTGACTTTGCAATATTAGGGCCCTTGGTCTCCATGAGCAGGTTTATGGGGTGGTTGTTGTGATTAATTGCAGTGAGGTTGGACCACATGGTTGATATACAGGTTATTACAGCATAATCTATAAGTGTCATATGCCATACTTCACTGTTATATATTGTGGGATGCTTCATATGTTTTTATTATGTTTTTAATTGTATTGCTGCATCAATAAAACATTGTTTTTGTATTGGTTCAGTGTGCGCTATTTGCAGTGGTTCTTTTTCTTCTCTTCTCAGCCCCCCACAAGTATTGACGGTGAAGCAAGATGAAAACACAAACAAAGGCAGAAAAAAAGGCTGAGCAAATGATGGGGCCAAACTAACTTGAAAGGACAGGAAAGGAAAGATACTGTCTACAATCTGCCAAAAAACCCTACCCAAAATAATGTCCAACACATCTGATAACAAAATTAACCCTGAAGTCACTAGACTTCTCCCACTAGATCATCACTCTGAAATATTCTGAGACAGAGCAAAAAAGAGGCCAATCTAATAAAAGGCAAATTGGCAAATACAGATAAATAAGAGTGGAGATTCAGCACAGCCCAGCCGGGCTGGCTGACCACACAAAAACTGAGCTGACCAACAAGAGTAAGTGCGAACGTTAGCAAAAAGCAAACTTAACTTGAGAAGAATGGAGCAGAGCTGAAGTCCAAGACCTGAGAAGCAGACTGAATCACCAGCAACAGGATAGGGCGTCGGCTGTCTTATATCCAGTCTGATACTCCAGAGATCCAATCATTATCCTCCTCGTCAGGTGACAGACCATTACCAATTAAACTAACCTCACCACCTCCTGTCACCACCAGAGGGAGAACGGAAGGAGAACTCCCAGCTGGTGGAGCAGAAAATGTGCTCATAACAGTACCCCCCTTGAGGAGGGGTCACCGAACCCTCATCCACGCCACCAGGCCGATCAGGATGGGCCCGGTGAAAAGCACGAACCAATTTATTGGCATGAATATCCGAGGCAGAGACCCAAGAATTATCCTCCTGGCCATAACCCTTCCATTTGACCAAATACTGGAATCTCCGTCTGACCAAACGAGAATCCAATATTTTCTCTACCTCATATTCCACATTGCCTTTAATGAAAACAGGGTCAGGAGGTGCTGCCACAGGAACTACTTGCTCAACAAACCTCTTCAACAGTGATTTGTGAAATACGTTATGGATTTTGAACGTAACTGGAAGAGCCAATCGAAAAGAAACAGGATTAAGAATCTCCAAAATCTTATAAGGTCCAATAAATCTTGGCTTAAATTTTGGAGATGCAACTGTCATAGGAATATTCTTAGACGACAACCAAACCATATCACCCACTTTAAACCGGGGACCAATGGTCCTATGCCGGTTGGAAAAACGCTGGGCCTTTTCCTGAGAGAGTGACAACTTATCCACCACTTGGTCCCATATCTGCTGCATTCTCACAACCACAGTGTCCACACCTGGGCAGGACAAAGATTCCACTTGTCATGAAGAAAATCAAGGATGAAACCCAAAATTACAGAAAAAGGGTGACATCAAAGTGGCAGAACTAGCTCTATTGTTCAGCGCAAATTCGGCCAAGGGCAAAAATGAGACCCAATCATCTCGATCAGCAGATATAAAACATCTTAAATAAGACTCCAGGGTCTGGTTTGTTCTCTCAGTCTGCCCATTGGTCTGGGGATGAAACGCAGAGGAGAAGGATAACTGAATTCCCAGATTGGAACAAAAGGCTTTCCAGAATCTGGAAACAAACTGGACCCCTCTATCGGACACAATGTTCTCAGGAATCCCGTGTAACCGAACCACCTGTTGTAAAAACAAGGGTTCCAACTCAGCGGAAGATGGCAACTTTGGGAGTGGTACAAGATGGACCATCGTCGAAAATCTATCACAAATCACCCAGATAACAGTCATTCTCTGAGAGACAGGAAGATCAGAAATAAAATCCATTGAGATATGGGTCCATGGCCTCTTGGGCACCGGGAGGGGCATCAACAACCCACTAGAACAAGAACAGGGTGTAGACCGAGAACAAGTCCCATAGGACTGTACAAAATTCCTGACATCACGAGATAAGGCAGGCCACCAAAACGACCGACTCACCAAATCTCTGGTACCAAAAATGCCTGGATGACCAGCCAATGCGGAGCAATGGACTTCAGACATCACTCTCTTTCTCCACTGGTCAGGAACATACAATCTTCCCATAGGGCAACGCTCAGGTTTATCCTCCTGAAATTCCTCCATGGCGCGTCTCAAATCGGGCGAAATGGTAGATAGAATTACCCCCTCACCTATGATAGTAGTAGGCTCAGTCACATTAAGAGAATCAGCAAAGAAACTCCTAGAAAGGGCGTCTGCCTTAACATTCTTAGTGCCCGGAAGAAAAGAGACCACAAAATTAAAACGTGTGAAAAACAAGGCCCATCTAGCCTGTCTAGGATTCAAGCATTTAGCCGACTCCAGATAAATCAGTTTCTTGTGATCGGTGAGGACCACAAATTGATGTCTAGCTCCCTCCAACCAATGTCTCCACTCCTCAAATGCCCATTTCATGGCCAACAATTCCCGATTCCCCACGTCATAGTTGCGTTCAGATGGGGAGAACTTTTGAGAAAAGAAGGCACAGGGATTCATCTTAGAAGTCACAGGGTCTTTTTGGGACAAAACAGCTCCTGCACCAATCTCGGAAGCGTCTACCTCCACTTGAAATGGAAGTGAGACATCAGGTTGCCATAGAACTGGAGCTGAAGTAAATCTCTGCTTAAGCTGCTGAAATGCTGAGACAGCCTCAGGAGACCAATTCAGCACATCAGCACCCTTCTTGGTCAGTTCAGTCAGTGGTTTGACAATACTAGAAAAATTACCTATAAATTTACGATAGAAATTAGAAAAACCCAAAAACTTCTGGAGAGCCTTCAAAGAAGTAGGCTGAACCCAATCATAAATGGCCTGTACCTTGGCCGGGTCCATTTCAATAATCGATGGAGACAAGATAAATCCCAAAAATGAAATCCTCTGTACACCAAAGAGGCAATTCGATCCCTTAAACAGGGAATTCTCCCTCAAAATCCGGAACACAGTCCGGACATGTTCCACATGGGAATCCCAATCACTAGAAAAGATCAAAATATCATCCAGATAGATGATCAAAAACTTATCTACAAAGTTTCGAAAAATATCATTCATAAAGGACTGGAAGACAGAAGGGGCATTAGAGAGCCCAAAAGGCATCACCAGGTACTCAAAATGTCCCTCCGGAGTATTAACCCCTTCACTACCAAGGGTGGTTTGCACGTTAACTACCGGGCCAATTTTTACAATTCTGACCACTGTCCCTTTATGAGGTCATAACTCTGGAACGCTTCCATGGATCCCGGTGATTCTGACATTGTTTTCTCGTGACATATTGTACTTCATGTTAGTGGTAAAATTGCATTCAAATAACTTGCGTTTATTTGTGAAAAAAACGGAAATTTGGCGAAAATTTTGAAAATTTCGCAATTTTCCAACTTTGAATTTTTATGCCCTTAAATCACAGCGATACGGCACACAAAAAACTTAATACATAACATTTCCCACATGTTTACTTTACATGAGCACAATTTTGGAACCAAAATTTTTTTTTCTTAGGAAGTTATAAGGGTTAAAAATTGACCAGCGATTTCTCATTTTTGCAACACCATTTTATTTTTAGGGACCACTTCACATTTGAAGCCACTTTGAGGGGTCTATATGATAGAAAATACCCAAAAGTGACACCATTCTAAACAATGCACCCCTTAAGGTGCTTAAAACCACATTCAAGAAGTTTATTAACCCTTTAGGTGCGTCACAGGAATTTTTTGAATATTAAAAAAAAAATGAACATTTAACTTTTTTCACAAAAAAAATACTTCAGGTTCAATTTTCTTTATTTTACCAAGGGTAACAGGAGAAATTGGACTGCAAAAGTTATTGTGCAATTTGTCCTGAGTACGCTGATACCTGATATGTGGGGGGGAACCACTGTTTCGGCGCATGGCAGACCTCAGTAGGGAAGGAGCGCCGTTTGACTTTTTCAATGCAAAATTGGCTGGAATTCAGATCGGACGCCATGCCGGGTTTGGAGAGCCCCTGATGTACCTAAACAGTGGAAACCCCCCAAGTGACCCCATTTTGGAAACTAGACCCCCCCAAGGAACTTATCCAGATATGTGGTGAGAACTTTGAACCCACAAGGGCTTCACAGAAGTGTATAACGTACAGCGGTACAATTAAAAAATAATATTTTTTCCACAAAAATGATCTTTTCACCCCCAATTTTTATTTTTCCAAGGGTAACAGGACCCTAAAAGTTATTGTGCAATTTGTCCTGAGTACACTAATACCCCATATGTGGGTGTAAATGACTATTTGGGCGCATAGCAGAGCTCGGAAGGGAAGCAGCGCCATTTGACGTTTTTGGCTAGAATTGAGATCGGACACCATGTCGCGATTGGAAAATCCCTGATGTACCAAAACACTAGAAACCCCCCACAAATGACACCATTTTGGAAACTAGACCCCCCAAGGAACTTATCTAGATGTGTGGTGAGCACTTTGAACCCCCCAGTGCTTCACTGAAGTTTATAACGTACAGCAGTACAATTAAAAAATCATATTTTTTCCACAAAAATGATCTTTTCACCCTCAATTCTTATTTTTCCAAAAGTAACAGGACCCTAAAAGATATTGTGCAATTTATCCTGAGTACGCTGATACCCCACATGTGGGTGTAAACCACTATTTGGGCGCATGGCAGAGTTCGGAAGGGAAGCAGCGCCATTTGACGTTTTTGGCTGGAATTGAGATCGGACACCATGTCGCGTTAGGAAAGCCCCTGATGTACCAAAACAGTAGAAACCCCCCACAAATGACACCATTTTGGAAACTAGACCCCCCAAGGAACTTATCTAGATGTGTGGTGAGCACTTTGAACCCCCCAGTGCTTCACTGAAGTTTATAACGTCCGGGCATGAAAATAAAAAAATCGTATTTTTTCCACAAACATCATCTTTTAGTCCTCATTTTTTTATTTTCCCAAGGGTAACAGGAAAAATTGGACCCCAAAAGTTGTTGTCCAATTTGTCCTGAGTACGCTGACACCCCATATGTGGGAGAAAACTACTGTATGGACACACGTCAGGGCTCGGAAGGGAAGTAGTGACGTTTTGGAATGCAGACTTTGATGGAATGGTCTGTGGGTGTCATGTTGCCTTTGGAGAGCCCCTAATGTACCTAAACAGTAAAAACCCCCCACAAATGATCCCATTTTGGAAACTAGACCCCCTGAGGAACTTATCTAGATGTGTGGTGAGCACTTTGAACCCCCAAGGGCTTCACAGAAGTTTATAATGCCCAGGCATGAAAATAAAAAAATCGTATTTTTTCCACAAACATGATCAATTAGTCCCCAATTTTTTTATTTTCCCAAGGGTAACAGGAGAAATTGGACCCCAAAAGTTGTTGTCCAATTTGTCCTGAGTACGCTGATACCTCATATGTGGGAGAAAACTACTGTATGGGCACACATCAGGGCTCGGAAGGGAAGTAGTGACGTTTTGGAATGCAGACTTTGATGGCATGGTCTGCGGGTGTCATGTTGCTTTTGGAGAGCCCCTGATGTACCTAAACAGTGGAAACTCCCCACAAGTGACCCCATTTTGGAAACTAGACCCCCTGAGGAACTTATCTAGATGTGTGGTGAGCACTTTGAACCCCCCAGTGCTTCACAGAAGTTTATAACGACCGGGCGTGAAAATAAAAATATCGTATTTTTTCAACAAACATCATCTTTTAGTCCCCAATTTTTTTATTTTCCCAAGGGTAACAGGAGAAATTGGACCCCAAAAGTTGTTGTCCAATTTGGCCTGAGTACGCTGATACCTCATATGTGGGAGAAAACTACTGTATGGGCACACGTCAGGGCTCGGAAGGGAAGTAGTGATGTTTTGGAATGCAGACTTTGATGGATTGGTCTGCGGGTGTCATGTGCGTTTGGAGAGCCCCTGATGTACCTAAACTATTGAAACTCCCCACAAGTGACCCCATTTTGGAAACTAGACCCCCCACGGAGCTTATCTAGATGTGTGGAGAGCACTTTGAACCCCCAAGTGCTTCACAGAAGTTTATAACGCCTGGGCGTGAAAATAAAAAAAACATTTTTTTCCGCAAAATTATATTTTTGCCCCCAATTTTTTATTTTCCTAAGGGTAACAGGAGAAATTGGACCCCAAAAGTTGTTTTGTAATTTGTCCTGAGTAGGCTGATACCCTACATGTGGGGGTAAAACACTGTTTGGGTGCATGGCAGAGCTTGGAAGGGAAGGAGCACCATTTGACTTTTTCAACGCAGAATTGGCTGGAATTGAGATCAGACGCCATGTTGCCTTTGGAGAGCACCTGATGTGCCCAAACAGTGGAAACCCCCCAATTATAACTCCAACCCTAACCTCAACACACCCCTAACCCTAATCTGAGCCCTAGCCCTAACCCTAGCCCTAACCCTAACCCTAGCCCTAACCCTAACCCTACCCTAACCCTAACCCTAGCGGGAAAATGGAAATAAATACATTTTCTTTTAGTTTTATTATTTTTCCCTAACTAAGGGGGTGATAACGGGGGGTTTGATTTACTATTTATGGCGGTTTTTATGTTTGGCAGCTGTCGCACGCTAAAAGACGCTTTTTATTGTAAAAATAGTTTTTGCATCACCACATATTGAGAGCTATAATTTTTCCGTATTTTGACCCACCGAGTCATGTGAGGTCTTATTTTTTGCGGGAAGATTTGACGTTTTTATTGGTACCATTTTCGGGCACGTGACATTTTTTGATCGCTTTTTATTCCGATTTTTGGGACGCAGAATTAACAAAAACCAGCATTTCATGAATTTCTTTTGGGGGGGTGCGTTTACACCGTTCCGCATGCGGTAAAATTGATAAAGCGGTTTTATTCTTCGGGTCAGTACGCTTACAGCGATACCTCATTTAGGTCGTTTTTTTATGTTTTGTCGGTTTTTTGCAATGAAAACAATTTTATATAAAAAATAATTATTTTTGTATCGCTTTATTCTGCGAGCTATAACTTTTTTATTTTTTTGCAGATGACGCTGTATGGTGGCTCGTTTTTTGCGGGACAAGATGTCGTTTTCAGCGGTACCATGGATATTTATATGTGTCTTTTTGATCGCGCGTTATTGCACTTTTTGTTCGGTGGTATGATAATAAATCATTATTTTTTGCTTCATTTTTTATTTTTATTTTTTAAGGGGTTCGCTAAAGGGGTTAAATAATGGGACAGTTTTATAGGGCGGGTCGTTACGGACGCGGCGATACCAAATATGTGTACTTTTATTGTTTTTGGTTTTTTTTATTTTGAAAAAATGGATTTATTGGGGAATATTTTTTTTTTTTTTTACTAATTTATTTAGCGATTTTTTTTAAATTATTTTTAACACTTTTTTTTTTTTTTTTTTTACTTTATTACCTTGTCCCAGGTGGGACATCACTGTCCTGTGACAAATCGCTGATCTGTCACATCACAGATCACTGTGACAGATCAGCGATCTGTCACAGGCATTGCTGCAGACTTCCTCATGCCTGCGCTTTGCAGGCACTGAGGAAGCCAGCTTCCTCAGGCCCCCAAAGGCCCCCGTCGCCATCTTGGATTCGGGGGCCTGGAGGAAAGGAGCCCCCCGCAGCAGCGCTGCACATTGCGCTGCTGTGGGGGGCTCAGGGAAGCACGGAGGGAGCCCCCTCCCTGCCGATGCTTCCCTTTAACCCCCGGTACACCGCGATCGCGTTTGATCGCGGTGTGCAAGGGGTTAACGTGTCGGGGGTGGTCCGTGACCACCCCTGACACATTGTGCCGGGTGTCAGCTATGATAATTAGCTGACACCCGGCCGCGATCAGCGGCGCTCACCACGTGGGCGCCGCTGATCATGGTGACGTAATATTCCGTCCATGGTAATTAGGTCCATGGTCACATGGACGGAATATTACGTCAATTGTAGGTAAGGGGTTAAACGCCGTCTTCCATTCATCCCCGTGCTTGATGCGAATAAGATTATACGCCCCCTGAGGTCAAGCTTAGTAAACCAGCAGGCACTCTTAACTCTGGAGAATAAATCAGACATCAGAGGTAACGGGTACTGATATTTAACCGTCATCTTGTTAAGGGAACGATAATCAATACACGGTCTTAATGAACCATCTTTCTTGGCCACAAAAAAACCCAGCGCCTAAAGGTGACGAAGATGGTCTAATATGACCCTTCTCCAGTGACTCCTTAATATAGGATCGCATAGCATCATGTTCGGGTACAGATAAGTTGAAAAGCCGACCCTTGGGAAATTTTCACCCAGGCATCAACTCAATTGCACAGTCATAGCTCCTATGAGGGGGCAAAGACGCAGACTTACTCTCACTAAATACATCAGAGAAATCAGCCAGATAAATCAGGAATATCATGAGACTGAGGAGAGGTGGAGAACACAGGAGCGTCCCTAAGAACACACTGACAACACCAACTCACCACAGACACAGATCTCCAATCCAAAACTGGGTTATGAGTTTGCAACCAGGGGAAACCCAGAACAATAGTATCATGCAAATTATGCAGCACTAAAAATTTACAATTTTCTTGGTGGTCTGGGGCAACTCGCATTATCACCTGGGTCCAAAACTGAGGTTTATTCTCCGCCAAAGGAGTGCCATCAATACCCCTCAAAGGAATAGGCATCTGCAGAGGTGTCATGGACAAACCACAACGTTTAGCAAAGTCCAAATCCATCAGATTCAGAGCTGCTCCTAAATCCACAAAAGCCTTAGTGGAAAACGTGGACAAGGAGCAGATCAGAGTAATTGCCAAAAGGAACTTAGGTTGTACACTGCCCACAGCAAATGTGTGTGCAAAACGTTTCTCTCATTTAGGGCAGACAGAAATATTATGAGAAGCGTCTCCACAGAAAAAACACAGCTTATTACGCCTTCTAACCTCCTGACGTTGCGCTCTAGACCAAACCCCATCATATTGCATAGGTTCTGACATTTGTTCAAAAGGTGGCAGCGCCTCTCGTGTAGTTTTACGTTCACGTAAACGCCGATCAACTTGAATGGCTAATGACATAGAGCCATACAGACCAGAGGGAACAGGAAATCCCACCATAATATCTTTTACGGTCTCTGATAAACCTTTCCGAAAGAGGGCTGCCAATGCACTATCATTCCATGTAGTAAGGACCGCCCACTTTCAGAATTTTTGACAGTATAACTCTGCAGGATCCTGACCCTGGTTTAATGCCAACAAGGTTCTCTCAGCTTGATCAACGGAATTAGGTTCATCATACAACAACCCCAAGGCCTGAAAAAATGCATCCACATTAGTCAGAATAGGATTTTCAGGTGTCAGAGAAAATGCCCAATCCTGGGGATCGCCACGCAGCAAGGAGATGACAATTTTAACCTGCTGCACAGAGCTCCCCGATGAGTTAGGCTTCAAGGCAAGAAATATTTTACAATTATTCTTAAAATTCAGAAATTTAGACCGATCCCCAGAAAACACATCAGGAGTAGGGATCTTGGGCTCAGCAGCACGTGACTGAATGAGGTAGGTGGAAATTCCCTGTACTTCAGCAGCAAGTTGCTCCACACAATCAGACAGTTGCTTAATCTCCATTAGGAGAAAAAAAAATCCTCCTACGGCCCCAGAGAAAAAGAGGAAAAAAAAAATTCCGACACTCTTTTCTCTTTTTTTTCCCCTTTTTAAAACAATTTCTTCCTGCTTTTGAGTACCCTAGAATCTGCGGTATGGCTGGTGATTCTGTTATGAAAGGGTCGCCGAGGAAAAAAAACAACACAAGCTAAGTCTCAGAAAACCAGAGAGGTTGGTAACTATGCAGACTGCAGATCCCTGATTCTAACCACGCAACTAGCAGCAGTCGTGGAGCGTTCCTACGTTGGTTCTAGATGCCTCATCACAACCGAAGAGCTAAATAAGCCTAAAGCAGGAAAAGAGGAAAACTAACTGCCCCAGAGCAGACCCCAAAGGAAAGACAGCCCCCCACATGTATTGACGGTGAAACAAGATGAAAACACATACAAAGGCAGGAAAATAGGCTGAGCAAACGATGGGGCCAAACTAACTAGAAAGGACAGGAAAGGAAAGACACTGTCTGCAATCTGCCAAAAACCCTACCAAAAATAATGTCCAACACATCTGATAGCAAAATTAACCCTGAAGTCACTAGACTTCTCCCACTATATCAGCACTCTGAAATATTCTGTGACAGAGCAAAAAGAGGCCAATCTAATAAGGGACAAAAAAGAGAAAATTGGCAAATACAGATAAATAAGAGTGGAAATTCAGCACAGCCCAGCCGGGCTGGCTGACCACACAAAAAACTGAATTGACCAACAAGAGCAAGTGTGAACATTAGCAAAAACAAACTTAACTTGAGAAGACTGGAACAGAGCTGAGTCCAAAACCTGAGAAGCAGACTGAATCACCAGCACCAGGATAGGGCGTCGGCTGTCTTATATCCAGTCTGATACTCCAGAGATCCAATCGTTATCCTCCTCCTCAGGTGGCAGATCACTACCAATTAAACCAACCTCACTACCTCCTGTCACCACCAGAGGGAGAACGGAAGGAGAACTCTCAACTGGTGGAGCAGAAAATGAGCTTATAACAGGTCAGGTTCGCTGACACTGAACATAGATACGTCTCTGTTCAGACTAGTAAGTTCTGGTACCTCTACAGAATGGTTACTGACACTGATTAGGGCAAGGTTAAGACACTCTGGTCGATGATACTGGAACAGGGTTTGGCCGAACACAGAGCAGATGACAATGTTCAGGCACTGGCCACTCAAGGACAAGCTTCAAGGACTGGCCACTCCGGGAATTAGGTTAAGGCCCTGGCCTTTCTGAATCCAGGGGATTATGGATACAGGACTTGCCACACCAGGACCACGGGACAGACACTGGCTGCTCTGGGACCAGGGGATGACGGATAATGATTCTACACATTGCATGGCGAATCCCTAAGGGAGAGGGAGTCTTTTATATAGGATGACTCCCAGCAATTAGCTGGAAGCCATCTTCCAGGTGTAGTAATTATACTAAATATCTCTGAGCAACAAGCTAAGGGTATTTAGTATATACTTGCTCTGCCCCTTTAAGAATGGGGGAGTGCGCGCATGTGTGTACTAGGTGCACTGCTGGGAGCTGCGGCGCTCACACAACCAGGAAGCAGGAGAACGCTGGGGATTGTGCCGAGGGTCTGAGGCAGTAAGCTGGCATCCCACCATGCAGGGGTGCCGGTAATAGAGGTACAAGCACACTATGCCATCATGGATTAAAATCTTTCCGGGCACGCAAGGTCCTGCTACTCACACCAGCATATGTCAAGGTCCATTAGAAGTTCGCCAATGGCCATCTGGATGATCCAGAAGAGGCAAGGGAGAATGTCACTTAATCAGATAAGACCAAAATAGAACTTTTTGCTATCATCACCACCTGCCATGTTTGGAGGAAGAAGAAGGATGAGTGCAAATCCAAGAACACCGTCCCAACCTTGAAGCACGGTGGGGGGAAACATCATACTTTATGGCTGTCTATCTGCAAAACAGACAAGATGACTTCACCGCATTTAAGGGAGGATGGATGGGTCAAGGATCGCGAGATTTTAGCCAAAAACCTCCTTCCCTCAGTTGGAACATTGAAAATGGGTCGTGGCTGGGTCTTCCAGCATGGCAATCACCCAAAACACACAAGAGGAACTAAGAAGCATTTCAAGGTCCTGGAGTGGCCTAGCCAGTCTCTAATCCTGAACCCAATAGAAAATTTTTGGAGGGAGCTTAAAATCAATGTTGCCCAGCGACAGCCCTGAAACCTGAAGGATTAGGAGAAGATCTGTATGGAAGTATGGGCCAAAATCCCTGCTGCAGTGTGTGCAAACTTGGTCAAGAACTACAGGAAACGTCTGACCTCTGTAATTACAAACAAAGGTTTCTGTACCAAATATTAAAACAGTTATCCACTACCCTAATTCGTTTAATTTTGCATTCATTATTCTTACTATTATGTGCCAGTAATGGATCCATACTCTTATTATAGTAATATATACCTTTATAAGGCAGATAGCATCACTTGGTGTCTGCCAGATGCAGCTCTGATGTTTATCAATCACTTCTTGTCCCCCGGCGTACTGCGCTCTAATACTACAAGCTCCATTATGCATTGCAGTGGCCTGTGAGCCAGCACTTAGCACGCCTGCTTCATTTTCCACACAAACTCCTCCCTGCCTCCTCACCATCACCATATATATACACACTCACTGTATATATGTATATTAGACATATGCATACACATTTCCTATTCTTTGGCATGTTTGTCACACATGTATCAGATCACCAAACAAATGTAAATATTAGCCAAAGATAACACAAAATTCAGTTTTTTAATGAAGATCTTTATTATATAGGGAAAAAGAAATCCAAACCTTCAGGGCCCTGTGTGAAAAAGTGATTGCCCCTAAACCTTATAACTGGTTGGGCCACTCTTAGCAG
Organism: Dendrobates tinctorius; assembly: GCF_039654945.1. Classification (NCBI taxonomy): domain Eukaryota; kingdom Metazoa; phylum Chordata; class Amphibia; order Anura; family Dendrobatidae; genus Dendrobates; species Dendrobates tinctorius. The sequence continues at coordinate 5,051,851 of NW_027361900.1, forward strand.
CAACAACTGCAATCAAGCACTTGCAATAACTGGCAGTGACTTTCTGGAGGAATTTTGGCCACTCATCTTCCGAGCATGGACCGCCTTGTTAAGGTAATGACACAACAGCGTCTCAATTGCATAGCTCCCAACCATCCCAGATTCAGCTGGACTGTCATGTCCCATCTCAGCTGTTCTGCCAACCTCTATATTCCTCTCTCCGACATTTTCATTGCTCCTGTAGCTCCTCCTGCTTGGAGGGATTGGCCGCTTCTCTCTGCTAAGTGCATAAATTAGATTATAGATTCACTTCCTCTCCCTTCAGTGATTGGTCTCCCCAGGAGTATGACTTTCCATCTCAGTCTCCACAGGCTGCTGCTTTACCAGTGAGCCACAGCTCACAACGCTGGAGATGGGAGAATTTGGTCATATTGACCTCTATATTGCCGGCAATGAACTCAGAAGCAGAGTATACATATCCATAGCAATACATTGTGTATAAGAATGCTTTTTATGGTGTCTGTATACCGAGGGGAAGAAAAATATATATTTTTATTCTTATAAAAGTATTTAAAATAATAAGCAATTACAAAAATGTATTTTTCTATGTTATACTCCCAGATCCTGAAACCACAGCCTCAACATTACTGACAGGCACTGTAAGCTGCTGAGCCACAAGCTCCAGTGAAGTGACTGCAGGATTGTGTGCACTTGATCCATATTCCAGGCTCTGACTACAGGAAGATTATTCGGATAGAAATACACTGCTGTGTACAATGGATGTTTCTGTATTCTAGAGGAGAATAAGAGATTTTTTCATCCTATAAAATTACTAATAAATAATAATGAAAAACACTTGATAATGAAAAAAAATGTCATTTTAATGCGTTTTTTAAATAATAAGCATCACAAATCAGTGAATAACCCGGACATAGTTGTGCCAATATAACTGTAATGACCCGCAGAACACAGCGATCAGATTATTTACAGGAATCGGTAAATTACGGGAGAAACAAAATGTGTAATGCGGAGGACGTGTTCACACGTAGCGTAAATGCTGCGTTCTTCCTTCTGTAAATGTCTGACCCAGATGACGCAGTGACAATCTTCCCTGATTATTGCGCGTTTGCTGCGCTTCTTCTTTTTTGCATTTTCCCCCATATTTGATGTTTTTTGGCAGATATGAAGCCGCATTTAACACTTGTTTAATCGTACAGAAAAGCTTTGATTCTGCGCTTATAAATGTGACGGCGGTTTTCTCTTCATACATTTTTTTCTTAATACGTTTTTTTCAGAAGAAGCCTATAAAGGGAAAATGCATCAAAGCCCCAGAGGTCCGCAGGGTCTTCAGACCACAGAGAGCGCAGATTTCATGAGAACTGCAGTGCTATCAGACTCCAACAATCAGTATCTTCCATGATGTAACAGTCAGGATTCCTCTAGATTCTCGCCTCTCCGCCTGGTTACAGCTGTTCTTCCTTTCTCCCCTTTTCTATCCTCGCCTTTCCCATTCCTTCTCTTCCCCTCCCGCCTCTTAAATGTTTTATATATAAGGTATTATATGTGTCCCGTAACCCCTTTCCCGACCTATCCTGTGCAGACCAATCTTTTTCATTTTCTTTCTATCCCTTCCATTTTTCCCTTTTCCCCATTTTCCTTAACCCCTCCATGACCGTCCTAGTACGGCGCAGGTAGCTTCTCTCCCTTTGATGTCGGCTCCGGTGGTGAGCCCGCATCTTTCCCAGTACACGTCAGCTCAAGTGAGGTATTCTGCTACATTCAGGTGATCTGATCATCGCCTGTACGTAGCAGAGCCGACCGAGTTATGGCAGCTTCTAGTCTCCCATGGAAACTATTGAAGCAGGCCAAAAGTGAAAAAAAAGTTTTTAAAAATATAAAAAAATATAAAAGTTTAAATCCCCCCCTTTCACCTCACTCAAAATAAAACAATAGAAAAATCAAACATACACAAATTAGGTATCGCCGCGTTCAGAATCGCCCGATCTATCAATAAAAAAAGGAACAACCGGATCACTAGACGGTGTAGTGAGAAAAAAAGTAAAAATGCCAGAATTAAGGTTTTTTGGTCGCTGCGACATTGAATTAAAATGTAATAACGGATGATCAAAAGATCGTATCTGCACCAACATGGGATCAATAAAAACATCAGCTCAGCGCACAAACAATAAGCCCTCACCCAACCCAAGATCATGAAAAATGGAGACGCTACGGACCTCAGAAAATGGCGCCTTTTTTTCCAACAAATTTTGGATTTTTTTTCACCACTTAAAAAAAGAAGAACTGAGACCTGTTTGGTGTCTATGAACCTGGAATGACCTGGAGAATCATAATGGCAGGGCAGTCTTAGCATTTGGGGAATATGGTAGAAAGTAAATCCCAAAAAATTTTTTGGCGTTACACTTTTTTTGCAATTTCACCGCACTTGGAATTTTTTCCCATTTTTGAGTACACGATATGGTAAAACCAATGATGTCGTTCCAAAGCACAACTTGTCCCGCAAAAAAAGCCCTAACATGGCCATACTGACAGAGACATAAAAAGTTATGGCTGTGGGAAGAAGGGGAGCGAAAAACAGAAACGCAAAAACGAAAGAGGGCAAGGTCTCTAAGGGGTTAAAACCCCTATTTTCCTTCCCCATTCTCCGCCTTAACCCTTTCTCCCCTTTATTCTGCCTCTCTCTTTCATGACTTTACATTTCTCTTTTTTGTTGTTTGGTTCTTGTCTGTATTACTGGGTATTTATAATACGTTGTAAAAAAATGTGTGGGCTCCCACGGTAATTTGTCAATGTGGGAGCCTACACATTTTTTTACAACAAATTAACCCCTTAAATTAAGACCTACCCCTCCCAAATTTTACACATCATCCCTCATCTAATTACTAATGAAAGACATATAAAAAAACATGAAATTAAATGGTTTACTGTATGTAACCATGTGTCATTTCATGTCGGGTTGGGGAATGATATGACAAAAGCCGGCAATTGAATTAGCGGCTATTCTGCTATGAAGAACTCTGTGAAATATAAATATATATATGTGTCTCAATGACATGTATGTATATATATGTATTCTATGTGTCTATATCTATTCTTTGGTTTCTGTTAGAAACCCTGTCACAGGGCTCCATTATATGTCCATTTTGCAAGCCGACGAGAAAATCTCACTATACGGATGGCATACGGATTACATACAGATGCTAACATGCGCAAAATACGCGACCACACTTTGCTTACGGATGACATACGGAGCACTATTTAGGGGTCATTCATCCGTATTACGTCTGTAAACTACGGACCGTATTTTGTGTCGGTTAATGTGACCCCGGCCTGAGGCCAAAAGTTGCTGCTATGCGCACCACATGCTCTGTGCCTCTATCTGTGCTTCAAAAGTTGTGAGGTGTGTACAGTTACTTGGTGTAACACTGGTGGATGTGCACCCACTGCACCATCAGCCAGGCTTACCTACACACACGTCTCCGCTCCGTACACCACGTACACACATGGCTCTGCTCTTTACACCTCGTACACACAGGGCTCTGCTCCGTACACCTCGTACACACAGGGCTCTGCTCCGTACACCTCGTACACACGCGGCTCTGCTCCGTACACCTCGTACACCCACGGCTCCGCTCCGTACACCTCGTACACACACGGCTCCGCTCCGTACACCACGTACACACATGGCTCTGCTCCGTACACCTCGTACACACACGGCTCCGCTCCGTACACCTCGTACACACACGGCTCCGCTCCGTACACCTCGTACACATGCGGCTCTGCTCCGTACACCTCGTACACCCACGGCTCCGCTCTTTACACCTCATACACACACGGCTCCGCTCCGTACACCACGTACACACATGGCTCTGCTCCGTACACCTCGTACACACACGGCTCCGCTCCGTACACCTCGTACACACGCGGCTCTGCTCCGTACACCTCGTACACCCACGGCTCCGCTCTTTACACCTCATACACACACGGCTCCGCTCCGTACACCACGTACACACATGGCTCTGCTCTTTACACCTCGTACACACGGCTCTGGTCCGTACACCTCGTACACACATGGCTCTGCTCTTTACACCTTGTACACACGGCTCTGGTCCGTACACCTCGTACACACAGGGCTCCGGTCCGTACACCTTGTACACACAGGGCTCTGCTCCGTACACCTCGTACACACACGGCTCCGCTCCGTACACCTCGTACACACACGGCTCCGCTCCGTACACCTCGTACACACGCAGCTCTGCTCTGTACACCTCGTACACCCACGGCTCCGCTCTTTACACCTCATACACACACGGCTCCGCTCCGTACACCACGTACACACATGGCTCTGCTCTTTACACATCGTACACACACGGCTCCGCTCCGTACACCACGTACACACATGGCTCTGCTCTTTACACCTCGTACACACGGCTCTGGTCCGTACACCTCGTACACACATGGCTCTGCTCTTTACACCTCGTACACACGGCTCTGGTCCGTACACCTCGTACACACAGGGCTCCGGTCCGTACACCTTGTACACACAGGGCTCTGCTCCGTACACCTCGTACACACACGGCTCCGCTCCGTACACCTCGTACACACACGGCTCCGCTCCGTACACCTCGTACACACGCAGCTCTGCTCTGTACACCTCGTACACCCACGGCTCCGCTCTTTACACCTCATACACACACGGCTCCGCTCCGTACACCACGTACACACATGGCTCTGCTCTTTACACATCGTACACACACGGCTCCGCTCCGTACACCACGTACACACATGGCTCTGCTCTTTACACCTCGTACACACGGCTCCGGTCCGTACACCTCGTACACACAGGGCTCCGGTCCGTACACCTTGTACACACAGGGCTCTGCTCCGTACACCTCGTACACACACGGCTCCGCTCCGTACACCTCGTACACACACGGCTCCGCTCCGTACACCTCGTACACACGCGGCTCTGCTCTGTACACCTCGTACACCCACGGCTCCGCTCTTTACACCTCATACACACACGGCTCCGCTCCGTACACCACGTACACACATGGCTCTGCTCTTTACACATCGTACACACACGGCTCCGCTCCGTACACCACGTACACACACGGCTCTGCTCTTTACACCTCGTACACACGGCTCCGGTCCGTACACCTCGTACACACAGGGCTCCGGTCCGTACACCTTGTACACACAGGGCTCTGCTCCGTACACCTCGTACACACACGGCTCCGCTCCGTACACCTCGTACACACACGGCTCCGCTCCGTACACCTCGTACACACGCAGCTCTGCTCTGTACACCTCGTACACCCACGGCTCCGCTCTTTACACCTCATACACACACGGCTCCGCTCCGTACACCACGTACACACATGGCTCTGCTCTTTACACATCGTACACACACGGCTCCGCTCCGTACACCACGTACACACATGGCTCTGCTCTTTACACCTCGTACACATGGCTCCGGTCCGTACACCTCGTACACACAGGGCTCCGGTCCGTACACCTTGTACACACAGGGCTCTGCTCCGTACACCTCGTACACACACGGCTCCGCTCCGTACACCTCGTACACACACGGCTCCGCTCCTTACACCTCGTACACACGCGGCTCTGCTCTGTACACCTCGTACACCCACGGCTCCGCTCTTTACACCTCATACACACACGGCTCCGCTCCGTACACCACGTACACACATGGCTCTGCTCTTTACACATCGTACACACACGGCTCCGCTCCGTACACCACGTACACACACGGCTCTGCTCTTTACACCTCGTACACACGGCTCCGGTCCGTACACCTCGTACACACAGGGCTCCGGTCCGTACACCTTGTACACACAGGGCTCTGCTCCGTACACCTCGTACACACACGGCTCCGCTCCGTACACCTCGTACACACACGGCTCCGCTCCTTACACCTCGTACACTCGGCTCCGGTCCGTGCACCTCGTACACACAGGGCTCTGCTCTTTACACCTCATACACACGGCTCCGGTCCGTACACCTTGTACACACAGGGCTCTGCTCCGTACACCTCGTACACACACGGCTCCGCTCCGTACACCCCGTACACACACGGCTCCGCTCCGTACACCTCGTACACACACGGCTCTGCTCCGTACACCTCGTACACACACGGCTCCGCTCCGTACACCCCGTACACACACGGCTCCGCTCCGTACACCTCGTACACACACGGCTCTGCTCCGTACACCTCGTACACACACGGCTCCGGTCCGTACACCTTGTACACACAGGGCTCTGCTCCGTACACCTCGTACACACACGGCTCCGCTCCGTACACCTCGTACACACACAGCTCTGCTCCGTACACCTCGTACACACAGAGCTCTGCTCCGTACACCTCGTACACACACGACTCCGGTCCGTACACCTTGTACACACAGGGCTCTGCTCCGTACACCTCGTACACACACGGCTCCGCTCCGTACACCTCGTACACACACAGCTCCGCTCCGTACACCTCGTACACACAGGGCTCTGCTCCGTACACCTCGTACACATGCGGCTCCGCTCCGTACACCTCGTACACACACGGCTCCGCTCCGTACACCTCGTACACACGCGGCTCAGCTCCGTACACCTCGTACACACAGGGCTCCGCTCCGTACACCTCGTACACACACGGCTCCGCTCCGTACACCTCGTACACACACGGCTCCGCTCCGTACACCTCGTACACACACGGCTCCGCTCCGTACACCTCGTACACACGCGGCTCTGCTCCGTACACCTCGTACACCCACGGCTCCGCTCTTTACACCTCATACACACACGGCTCCGCTCCGTACACCACGTACACACATGGCTCTGCTCCGTACACCTCGTACACACACGGCTCCGCTCCGTACACCTCGTACACACGCGGCTCTGCTCCGTACACCTCGTACACCCACGGCTCCGCTCTTTACACCTCATACACACACGGCTCCGCTCCGTACACCACGTACACACATGGCTCTGCTCTTTACACCTCGTACACACGGCTCTGGTCCGTACACCTCGTACACACATGGCTCTGCTCTTTACACCTTGTACACACGGCTCTGGTCCGTACACCTCGTACACACAGGGCTCCGGTCCGTACACCTTGTACACACAGGGCTCTGCTCCGTACACCTCGTACACACACGGCTCCGCTCCGTACACCTCGTACACACACGGCTCCGCTCCGTACACCTCGTACACACGCAGCTCTGCTCTGTACACCTCGTACACCCACGGCTCCGCTCTTTACACCTCATACACACACGGCTCCGCTCCGTACACCACGTACACACATGGCTCTGCTCTTTACACATCGTACACACACGGCTCCGCTCCGTACACCACGTACACACATGGCTCTGCTCTTTACACCTCGTACACACGGCTCTGGTCCGTACACCTCGTACACACATGGCTCTGCTCTTTACACCTCGTACACACGGCTCTGGTCCGTACACCTCGTACACACAGGGCTCCGGTCCGTACACCTTGTACACACAGGGCTCTGCTCCGTACACCTCGTACACACACGGCTCCGCTCCGTACACCTCGTACACACACGGCTCCGCTCCGTACACCTCGTACACACGCAGCTCTGCTCTGTACACCTCGTACACCCACGGCTCCGCCCTTTACACCTCATACACACACGGCTCCGCTCCGTACACCACGTACACACATGGCTCTGCTCTTTACACATCGTACACACACGGCTCCGCTCCGTACACCACGTACACACATGGCTCTGCTCTTTACACCTCGTACACACGGCTCCGGTCCGTACACCTCGTACACACGGGGCTCCGGTCCGTACACCTTGTACACACAGGGCTCTGCTCCGTACACCTCGTACACACACGGCTCCGCTCCGTACACCTCGTACACACACGGCTCCGCTCCGTACACCTCGTACACACGCGGCTCTGCTCTGTACACCTCGTACACCCACGGCTCCGCTCTTTACACCTCATACACACACGGCTCCGCTCCGTACACCACGTACACACATGGCTCTGCTCTTTACACATCGTACACACACGGCTCCGCTCCGTACACCACGTACACACACGGCTCTGCTCTTTACACCTCGTACACACGGCTCCGGTCCGTACACCTCGTACACACAGGGCTCCGGTCCGTACACCTTGTACACACAGGGCTCTGCTCCGTACACCTCGTACACACACGGCTCCGCTCCGTACACCTCGTACACACACGGCTCCGCTCCGTACACCTCGTACACACGCAGCTCTGCTCTGTACACCTCGTACACCCACGGCTCCGCTCTTTACACCTCATACACACACGGCTCCGCTCCGTACACCACATACACACATGGCTCTGCTCTTTACACATCGTACACACACGGCTCCGCTCCGTACACCACGTACACACATGGCTCTGCTCTTTACACCTCGTACACACGGCTCCGGTCCGTACACCTCGTACACACAGGGCTCCGGTCCGTACACCTTGTACACACAGGGCTCTGCTCCGTACACCTCGTACACACACGGCTCCGCTCCGTACACCTCGTACACACACGGCTCCGCTCCGTACACCTCGTACACACGCGGCTCTGCTCTGTACACCTCGTACACCCACGGCTCCGCTCTTTACACCTCATACACACACGGCTCCGCTCCGTACACCACGTACACACACGGCTCCGGTCCGTACACCTCGTACACACAGGGCTCCGGTCCGTACACCTTGTACACACAGGGCTCTGCTCCGTACACCTCGTACACACACGGCTCCGCTCCGTACACCTCGTACACACACGGCTCCGCTCCTTACACCTCGTACACTCGGCTCCGGTCCGTGCACCTCGTACACACAGGGCTCTGCTCTTTACACCTCATACACACGGCTCCGGTCCGTACACCTTGTACACACAGGGCTCTGCTCCGTACACCTCGTACACACACGGCTCCGCTCCGTACACCCCGTACACACACGGCTCCGCTCCGTACACCTCGTACACACACGGCTCTGCTCCGTACACCTCGTACACACACGGCTCCGCTCCGTACACCCCGTACACACACGGCTCCGCTCCGTACACCTCGTACACACACGGCTCTGCTCCGTACACCTCGTACACACACGGCTCCGGTCCGTACACCTTGTACACACAGGGCTCTGCTCCGTACACCTCGTACACACACGGCTCCGGTCCGTACACCTCGTACACACACGGCTCCGGTCCGTACACCTTGTACACACACGGCTCTGCTCCGTACACCTCGTACACACACGGCTCCGCTCCGTACACCTCGTACACACACAGCTCTGCTCCGTACACCTCGTACACACAGAGCTCTGCTCCGTACACCTCGTACACACACGACTCCGGTCCGTACACCTTGTACACACAGGGCTCTGCTCCGTACACCTCGTACACACACGGCTCCGCTCCGTACACCTCGTACACACACGGCTCCGCTCCGTACACCTCGTACACACACAGCTCCGCTCCGTACACCTCGTACACACAGGGCTCTGCTCCGTACACCTCGTACACATGCGGCTCCGCTCCGTACACCTCGTACACACGCGGCTCAGCTCCGTACACCTCGTACACACGCGGCTCCGCTCCGTACACCTCGTACACACAGGGCTCTGCTCCGTACACCTCGTACACACACGGCTCCGCTCCGTACACCTCGTACACACGCGGCTCAGCTCCGTACACCTCGTACACACAGGGCTCCGCTCCGTACACCTCGTACACACACGGCTCCGCTCCGTACACCTCGTACACACACGGCTCCGCTCCGTACACCTCGTACACACACAGCTCCGCTCCGTACACCTCGTACACACGGCTCTGCTCCGTACACCTCGTACACACACGGCTCCGCTCCGTACACCTCGTACACACACAGCTCCGCTCCGTACACCTCGTACACACGGCTCTGCTCCGTACACCTCGTACACTCACGGCTCCGCTCCGTACACCTCGTACACACACGGCTCCGCTCCGTACACCTCGTACACACGCGGCTCCGCACACCTCGTACACACACGGCTCTGCTCCGTACACCTCGTACACACGCGGCTCCGCTCCGTACACCTCGTACACACGGCTCCGCTCCGTACACTCCGTACACACACGGCTCCGCTCCGTACACCTCGTACACACGCGGCTGCGCTCCGTACACCTCGTACACACACGGCTCTGCTACATCCACCCTGTAAACCCCTCCTGACCCCACACAGAAACTTCCCTTCATCCAGCACCATGACAACCAGCACAGCAGAGTCCTGCACACACTGAGGCCCCTGATCATGTGACCCCTGACTCCTCCCCTCCTGTGACCTCATCACAGGTCCTGTGCGCACAGAGCAGCCATATATGTGGAGTGCGGCTCTGCAGGTTAGTGATGGGCAGTCCGGCTTTTCTTGCGCCTTTCCCCACTTTTCTCAGTCCTGTCCCCTCACTATAAAGCCTGGGCCTCATTATACAGCTGTACAGGGGTCTAGTGAAGGCTTTTTAGCCCTTTCCTCAGACTGTAGCTCCTGGGATCAGGCCCTCACTCCTGTCCCTTCACTATAAAGCCTGGGCCTCATTATACAGCTGTACAGGGGTCTAGTGAAGGCTTTTTAGCCCTTTCCTCAGACTGTAGCTCCTGGGATCAGGCCCTCACTCCTGTCCCTTCACTATAAAGCCTGGGCCTCATTATACAGCTGTACAGGGGTCTAGTGAAGGCTTTTTAGCCCTTTCCTCAGACTGTAGCTCCTGGGAACAGGCCCTCACTCCTGTCCCCTCACTATAAAGCCTGGGCCTCATTATACAGCTGTACAGGGGACTAGTGAAGGCTTTTTAGCCCTTTCCTCAGACTGTAGCTCCTGGGCACAGGCCCTCACTCCTGTCCCTTCACTGTAAAGCCTGGGCCTCATTATACAGCTGTACAGGGGACTAGTGAAGACTTTTTAGCCCTTTCCTCAGACTGTAGCTCCTGGGAACAGTCCCTCTCTCCTGTCCCTTCACTGTAAAGCCTGGGCCTCATTATACAGCTGTACAGGGGTCTAGTGAAGGCTTTTTAGCCCTTTCCTCAGACTGTAGCTCCTGGGCACAGGCCCTCACTCCTGTCCCTTCAATATAAAGCCTGGGCCTCATTATACAGCTGTACAGGGGTCTAGTGAAGGCTTTTTAGCCCTTTCCTCAGACTGTAGCTCCTGGGATCAGGCCCTCACTCCTGTCCCTTCACTATAAAGCCTGGGCCTCATTATACAGCCGTACAGGGGTCTAGTGAAGGCTTTTTAGCCCTTTCCTCAGACTGTAGCTCCTGGGCACAGGCCCTCACTCCTGTCCCTTCACTATAAAGCATGGGCCTCATTATACAGCTGTACAGGGGTCTAGTGAAGGCTTTTTAGCCCTTTCCTCAGTCTGTAGCCCCTGGGCACAGACCCTCACTCCAGTCCCTTCACTATAAAGCTTGGGCCTCATTATACAGCTGTACAGGGGTCTAGTGAAGGCTTTTTAGCCCTTTCCTCAGACTGTAGCTCCTGGGCACAGGCCCTCACTCCTGTCACTTCACTATAAAGCCTGGGTCTCATTATACAGCTGTACAGGGGTGTAGTGAAGGCTTTTTAGCCCTTTCCTCAGACTGTAGCTCCTGGGATCAGGCCTTCACTCCTGTCCCTTCACTATAAAGCCTGGGCCTCATTATACAGCTGTACAGGGGTCTAGTGAAGGCTTTTTAGCCCTTTCCTCAGACTGTAGCTTCTGGAAACAGGCCCTCCCTCCTGTCCCTTCACTATAAAGCTTGGGTCTCATTATACAGCTATACAGGGGTCTAGTGAAGGCTTTTTAGCCCTTTCCTCAGACTGTAGCTCCTGGGCACAGGCCCTCACTCCTGTCACTTCACTATAAAGCCTGGGTCTCATTATACAGCTGTACAGGGGTGTAGTGAAGGCTTTTTAGCCCTTTCCTCAGACTGTAGCTCCTGGGATCAGGCCTTCACTCCTGTCCCTTCACTATAAAGCCTGGGCCTCATTATACAGCTGTACAGGGGTCTAGTGAAGGCTTTTTAGCCCTTTCCTCAGACTGTAGCTTCTGGAAACAGGCCCTCCCTCCTGTCCCTTCACTATAAAGCTTGGGTCTCATTATACAGCTGTACAGGGGTCTAGTGAAGGCTTTTTAGCCCTTTCCTCAGACTGTAGCTCCTGGGCACAGGCCCTCACTCCTGTCCCTTCACTATAAAGCCTGGGCCTCATTATACAGCTGTACAGGGGTCTAGTGAAGGCTTTTTAGCCCTTTCCTCAGACTGTAGCTCCTGGGAACAGGCCCTCTCTCCTGTCCCTTCACTATAAAGTGTGGGGTGCAGCACGCAAGCATCCCATAAGCAAAGCATCACAGAAGCTAAGCATCCAGCAAAACGGCAGTTATACATGGAAGTTAGTCAGGGCAGGAGTCAGGTAACCCACACTTTGCTCTCCCCTTTAACCATGTGCTTTATTTTTATCCTCCTGTGTTCCCTTGCCATCCACATTCATCACCCTATCCCCCCTCCATCATGACTCGTACACATCAGCCCCTCTATACTTCCCTTTCCCATGTACAGCTCACATGTACTCCTCACCTTCCTGAGAAACCCTAGCCCATCTTGCCCAAACACATCGCAGAAAAAAACTACTTACAATTCCAACAACTATTTGCTCTTTATCTTCCTACTCCTACTGATTTCAGGGGACATCTCCCCCAACCCTGGGCCACCATCCCCCAACCTCAACCCCTACCCTACCTCATATCGAAACCAAAATAATCTTATTACCATTACTTGCACTCCCTCATCTCCATCTTTTAATTGTGCCCTCTGGAATCCACGGTCTGCTTGTAACAAGCTTCCTTTCCTACACAACTACTTTTTGAACAACTCTCTTAATAATAATAATAATAATAATCTTTATTTTTATATAGCGCTAACATATTCCGCAGCGCTTTACAGTTTTTGCACACATTTTCATCACTGTCCCCGATGGGGCTCACAATCTAAATTCCCTATCAGTATGTCTTTAGAATGTGGGAGGAAACCGGAGTGCCCGGAGGAAACCCACGCAAACACGGGGAGAACATACAAACTCCTTGCAGATGTTGTCCTTGGTGGGATTCGAACCCAGGACTCCAGCGCTGCAAGGCTGCAGCGCTAACCACTGAGCCACCGTGCTGCCCTCTCTTAATCTGTTGGCCCTCACTGAAACCTGGATTCAGGATTCTGACACTGTCTCTCCTACTGCCATTTCCTACGGTGGCTTACAATTCTCTCACTCCCCGAGACCCACAAACAGACATGGTGGTGGAGTCGGCATACTCCTGTCCCCACAATGCACTTTCCAGGTCATCCCCCCCAGTTCCATCACTCTTATTCCCTTTTGAGGTCCACACCATCAGGCTCTTCCGTCCCCTCTCCCTCAGGGTTGCGGTCATATACCGGCCCCCAGGCTCAACCACCCACTTCCTTGACCACTTTTCAGCCTGGCTGCCGCACTTCATGTCCTCAGAACTTCCAACCCTCATCCTGGGAGACTTCAACATCCCCATTAACAGCCCTACTTTCACATCTGCATCCCAGCTTCTATCACTAACCACCTCTCTAGGCCTCTCGCAGCTTTCAACCTCTGAGACACCCAAGGACGGCAACACCCTTGATCTGGTATTTGTCCGGCTCTGCTCAATCTCCCACCTAAATAACTCACCGCTTCCACTCTCTGACCACAACATTCTCTCCTTCACACTCACAAATCCTCGCCCACCACAGCTCACTCGTACCTCCCACACAGTCAGAAATCTACAAGCCATTAACCCTCAGACACTTTCAGATTCCCTACACTCATCACTGTCCCCTATCTCCTCTTTTTCCTGTCCTAATCTGGCTGTTCATCACTACAATGACACGCTTAGAAGCACCCTTGACCAAGTAGCTCCCCTCACCCTCAGAACCTCCAAACACAGAGTAAAACAGCCCTGGCTCACATCACAAACTCACCTTCTCCAGCGATGCTCTAGGAGTGCTGAACGCCTATGGAGAAAAACCCTCACACCAGAAGACTTCATCCACTTCAAATTTATGTTAAGAACCTATAACGCTGCCCTTCACCTCGCCAAACAGAACTACTTCACCACCCTGATCTCCTCACTAGCCAACAACCCCAAGAAACTTTTTGACACTTTTCACTCCCTCCTCGGCCAAAAGCACAAGCCCCTATCACAGACATTTGTGCTGATGACCTGGCCTCCCACTTTACAGAAAAAATAGATAATATCCGTCAGGAAATCTGCTCCCAACCACCAAGTGCTGTGACTCCCATCCCTTCCTGCATCTTCCCTGGCTCACTTTCCACATTTGATCCCATCACAGAAGAAGAAGTCTCCAGACTCCTCTCTTCTTCTCGTCCGACTACATGCACTACCGACCCCATGCCCTCACATCTCCTCCAGTCTCTCTCTCCAGTCGTCACAACCCACCTAACTACAATCTTTAATCTCTCCCGCTCCTCGGGCATTTTCCCATCCTCCTTCAAACACGCCATTGTTACTCCATTACTAAAGAAACCTGCTCTCGACCCATCCTGCACAAACAACTACAGACCAGTCTCCAATCTCCCCTTCATCTCTAAACTTTTGGAGCACCTAGTTTACTCCCGCCTTACCCGTTACCTCTCCACTGCCTTCTAGACCCTTCACAGTCCGGCTTCCGCCCCCTACATTCGACTGAAACTGCACTTATCAAAGTGACCAATGACCTTCTGACAGCAAAACGTAACGGTGACCACTCTCTGCTCATTCTTCTCGATCTATCTGCAGCTTTCGACACTGTTGACCACCATCTCCTACTCTCTAGGCTCCAGTCACTAGGCATTAAGGACACTGCACTCTCCTGGTTCTCTTCTTATCTCTCTGACCTCTCCTTCAGTGTTTTGTTCTCTGGCTCCACGTCATCTCCTCTTCCTCTTGCTGTCGGGGTACCTCAGGGCTCAGTCCTTGGCCCCCTTCTTTTCTCTCTCTATACGGCCCCAATTGGACAGACCATCAGCAGATTTGGCTTTCAGTACCATCTTTATGCTGATGACACACAACTATGTACATCTTCCCCCGACCTTACCTCCTCTGTACTACAGAACGCCAGTGACTGTCTGTCTACAGTCTCCAACGTCATGTTCACTATCTGAAACTCAACCTCTCTAAAACTGAACTTCTTCTGCTCCCGCCATCTACTAACCTCCCTTAAATCTGACATTTCCCTCTCCGTGGATGGTACCACAATAACAACCCTGCAGCAGGCGCGCTGTCTGGGTGTTATGTTTGACACCAATCTCTACTTCACATCCCATGTACAATCTCTTGCCCGCTCTTGCTGCTTACACCTAAAGAACATCTCTTGAATTCGCCCTTTTCTCACCATGGAAACAACAAAAACCCTCACTGTAGCATTGATCCACTCCCGCCTGGATTACTGCAATGCTCTATTAATTGTCCTCCCCGTCACTCGACTATCCCCTCTCCAGTCCATACTTAATGCAGCAGCCAGTGTCATCCATCTGGCTAATCGATACTCGGACGTGTCCGCTCTTCGTCAGTCATTACACTGGCTGCCCATTCATTATAGGATCCGATTCAAAGTACTTGTTCTCATCCACAAAGCTCTCCATGGTGCGGCACCCCCCTACATCTCCTCCCTCATTTCTTTCTATCGGCCTAGCCGATCGCTGCGCTCTGCAAACGACTTTCGACTAACCTCTGCACTAATCCGTACCTCCCACTCCCGACTCCAAGACTTCTCCCGTGCTGCTCCTATACTCTGGAATGCTCTACCCCAAGATATTAGGACTAACCACAGTTTGCATAGTTTTAGGCGCTCCTTCAAAACACATTTGTTCAGAGCGGCTTATCACATTCACTAATCAAAGTCATTCTATGTGTAAGTGTGCGTGTGTAGCCCATTCACTATCTCCATCCATCCTTCACTCCCTCAAGATGGCTGGACCTTCATTGTAAATACACCATTGTAAATACACACCTGTACTCTGTATCTCCCCCACCTCATTGTAGATTGTAAGCTCTCTGAGCAGGGTCGTCTTATTTTGCTTTAATTATTGTATTGTTAGCGTTGTTACTTATGACTTGTGTTTTGAAACTGTTAAACTGTAAAGCGCTGCGGAATATGTTGGCGCTATATAAATAAAGATTATTATTATTATTGAAGATTCCAGTGCGGGGAAGATGGGAAACCTTCATATAGACGGCCGGTGGGGATGGAGGCAGTGACCGACTCTGGCCAAATCTGTCTCTAGAGCCGCAGTAGAAGATGAAGATGTCGTCCTCATCATGAAGGAGTTATTTCTCATGTCGCGTGTAATGAATATCTCCTGCAGTATTGCTAATGCCGATTCCAGTGTCGGTAATGAGACGAGAATTAGCGTTATGGAAGATGAGTCTATGAGGAACGTGTTCAGCTGCCGACTCCGAGGAGGAAACTGCTTGTTGTCTGTGGCCTAAATATATAGGTTTTATTAGTAGATGTCAGGGAAGAAAACTAAACCCTGTAAGATAATAAATCTCCTCATATGTTTCCCTTATTATCTCCAGTAATTGTATTATTACACAGGATTCTTATGGTGTTACATCGGATCATCTTCTTCTCATTCAGGTCTCTACAATATCGGATCCTCTCAGTGAAGATCTTCTACAGAAGAGAATTTTCCTGATTTACCCATCAGGGATGGATATGGACAGAGACAAGATGGCGGAGAGGATATTACACCTCACCCTAGAGATCCTCTTCCGTCTCACTGGAGAGGTGAGAGATTCTGATGACGTCACATTACATCATTCTTATCTATGGGAATAAAAGATGGACAGAACTGGAGAGGTGAGGACTCTGGAAATGTCTGTAGTGAGATTTATTACTGTGTCTCTCCATAACCAGGATTACACAGTGGTGAAGAAGACCTCTAGTGATCGCTGTCAGGACCCTGTGTCTGAGGGATGGGGAAGACCCCTGAGCCCAATCACGGGGCCTCCACCTCACCCCCTGATCCATGAGGACATCAATGACCAGAAGATCCTAGAACTCATCTACAAGATGATTGAGCTGCTGACTGGAGAGGTGACACTGCTGGGAATGCTGGGACATTATACAGTAACACTATGAAGGGATCGGGGGATGACGGTATCATTGTATGTGTCAGGTTCCTATAAGGTGTCAGGATGTCGCTGTCTATTTCTCCATGGAGGAGTGGGAGTATTTAGAAGGACACAGAGATCTGTACAAGGACGTCATAATGGAGGTTCCCCAGCCCCTCACATCTCCAGGTAATAGACAGGACTAAATACACACGGCCTATA
The DNA here is from genome assembly GCF_039654945.1 of Dendrobates tinctorius. Lineage (NCBI taxonomy): Eukaryota > Metazoa > Chordata > Amphibia > Anura > Dendrobatidae > Dendrobates > Dendrobates tinctorius. The sequence continues at coordinate 5,069,228 of NW_027361900.1, forward strand.
ATTATCTGTATGTAGAGAATGAATTCAGTCCCTGTATGTGTTTCCTCCAGATCTATCCAGTAAGAGGACAACACCAGAGAGATGTCCCCGTCCTCTTCTTCCACAGGACTGTAACCAAGAAGATCCCAGTGCTCCTCAGGATCATCAGGTAGATGGAGAGAAGGTGTCAGGAGATCTCCCCTATGATGTGTAGACGGCTGTGAAGGTCTTGTGCTCAGTCTTGTTTTATCCACCAGTATTATATGTTTTATACTTGTGTAATGAGAACGGTGGAAATGGCAGGATTAGAGCTGATCATAGATGGGACTTCTCCATCTGTCTGTGACTTTTACAATATTTGTTTCAGGGTGAAGATCTGACCCATATTAATACTACAGAGACATATGTGAGGGGTGATGAGTGGTGTAAAGAGGAGATTCCCACATATGACTACCCAGGTGAGTAGTAACCACTGAATGCAGAGAAGTCACAGATTCCTCTCAGTCACCGGCTGTGGCTGCTTTATCGGTGGTGTAGTCCGGCCGTATTACCATGATCACCATTTTGCCTCTAGACCACAACATTCTCCTCCACCCTAAACTGTTCAAATGACTTTGGGCAGTGAAAGCCCTTTTCTATAGAACTTACAACCAATTACATTGTTTTTGATCCTAAGGAATTTAGATTACTGCACAATCTCTCCTGAAATGGGGAGCAATATTATTTTCTTTGTGCAGTGGATGATTTTGCAAACTCCCCTCTCCCGCTCTCTGACCACAATCTTCTTTCATTCTCTATCAAGAACTGCCAGGCCGCTCAGGTCTCCCCCACTGTCCATACTTATAGAAACATACAGGCCATTAACACCCAGAAACTTATAAAGAACTTGCAGTCTTCATTGGCCCCTATCTCCTCCCTCTCATGTCCTGATTCTGCACTGAAGCATTACAATGAAACACTTCAAACTGCCCTGGATGAATTTGCACCCCCTATAAATAGAACACCACAACACAGACGGCGACAACCCTGGCACACCCTGCAAACACGTTTCCTACAGCGATGCTCCAGGTGCGCCGAACGTCTGTGGAGAAAATCCAATCTACACAAAGATTTCATCCATTATAAGTTTATGCTTAGAACATACAACACTGCCCTTCACCTCTCCAAACAAACCTATTTCAACACCCTCATCACCTCACTGTCCAATAACCCGAAACGTCTCTTTGACACTTATCATTCTCTACTCAACCCAAGAGTACAGGCCCCAACCACAGAGCTCTGAGCTGACGATCTGGCCAATTACTTCAAAGAAAAAATTGACCAGATTCGACAGGAAATTATCTCCCAATCACCACATACCATGAACTGTCCTCCCTCCTCCACTGCATCTAGCTCACTCTCTGATTTTGAACCAGTAACAGAAGAAGAAGTAAGCAGGCTCCTTGAATCTTCTCGCCCAACCTTTTGCATCAGTGACCCATTTCCGTCACATCTCCTCCAGTCCCTTTCCCCTGCTGTCACCCCTCACCTAACTAAAATATTTAACCTCTCTCTCTCTCTTCTGGTATCTTTCCCTCCTCATTTAAGCATGCCATCACACATCCACTACTTAAAAAACCACCCCTCGACCAAAACTGTGCCGCTAACTATAGACCTGTCTCTAATCTTCCCTTCATCTCTAAACTCCTGGAACGCCTGGTCCACTCCCATCTTATCCGCTATCTCTCTGATAACTCTCTTCTCGACCCTCTCCAATCCGGTTTACGCTCCTTACACTCTACTGAAACTACCCTCACTAAAGTCTCTAATGATCTACTAACAGCTAAACCAAATGGTCATTACTCCATGCTAATTCTCTTGGATCTCTCTGCAGCATTCGACACTGTGGATCTGTAAAATAATGCGTATTCTTTGTAAAATACTTAGGACTAGTTACCAGATAAAAATATAGTGGTTTATTTGGATTCTTCCATCAAAGAAAAGATTATTACAGAAAAACATAAAAATAGGTGAAAGAGAGATTGTCCATTAGTTCATAGCAAAAGCTTGTCACCTTCTTTCTCTGGGATTCCACATGGCAAATGGCCTCTGTCTCTCTTAGGCTTCTTCGTAGTAAAGTTACATACCAGCTGTTCAGTTATGTCCGTGCAGAGATGACATCTTGCGTCTGTGTCTCATGATGGTGAGGGAAGGAGCGAGCGACCTCTAGAGTGAGCCATGAATTATATACGTCTCTTAAAGCACGTGATCTCTGTATATATGGAGTTTGACATTTACCTCAAGCTAAACTTAAATATGTAGTGGAGCTGACATTTACCACTTGCTAAAATAGCACATGCAGTGTCAGTGGAAGGCAATGTCCAGTACAGAACTGAGTGTGATAAGAATACAACTCCATAACTAATATATATATAAATCCATAACTAATATAAATCCACAACTAATAATATTTAACAATTCCCCCTTTTCAGGGAGACAGACATTAATTGGAACCCTCAAAATATAACAAGATCTTCTTTCTTCTTTTCTTCTTCTTTGACAAAATAATTTAATATCAATAATAATAATATCAGATTACTGTTATACGTACTCAATGACATAATTGATGTGAATTCATGTTATGGTAAGCCGTGAACAATATTCATATAAAATATGTGTAATTATACTTCCCTAAGTCTAAATTGAAGCATCTCAGGTCCAGTCATCATCATCTGATGTCATCTGGTCTTCATTTTGATGTCTTCTGTCTTCTTCTTGGTTCTTTTAAAAACACAGTTTTTCTCTAGCATATAGATGTTGTAGGAATCGTGTTGTGTATAAAATCAAAGTTCATAAATTCAAATTTTGATAAGAAACAAAGTCTATAGATGAAATGCAGCTTTAATATCTGTGCAGTGTCACCTTTAAAAACCTGGGCTTACATTGGCTCGCCTTGGATATTCTGGAATCCTCCATCGGCACTGGTCTTTGAACAGGTGTGACGTCTTTGGTCAGCAAAGCAAGGGTTAAAATGACTCTTCCTTGCTAAACATAGCACCATAACCAGTCCTTGTCCTAATGCACAGGACACAGGTCAGGGTTGTAGCTTCCTGACAATTACCTTATTGTTCACCAGCCTTCATCGAAGCTTTTCAGGTGATTGAAAACCTCTGGAACTTGGTAAGAGCGTGATAACACAGTTCATCTCAGCATCATAGGATCATCGTCCTCTGGTTGTCAGGTTAGACACTTTAATTGTGACTGTCAGTGGTGGATACTGCACTTGTGGCTGTCAGTGGTGGATACTGCACTTGTGGCTGTCAGTGGTGGATACTGCACTTGTGGCTGTCAGTGGTGGATACTGCACTTGTGACTGTCACTGGTGGATACTGCACTTGTGACTGTCAGTGGTGGATACTGCACTTGTGACTGTCAGTGGTGGATACTGCACTTGTGACTGTCAGTGGTGGATACTGCACTTGTGACTGTCAGTGGTGGATACTGCACTTGTGACTGTCAGTGGTGGATACTGCACTTGTGACTGTCAGTGGTGGATACTGCACTTGTGACTGTCAGTGGTGGATTCTGCACTTGAGACTGTCAGTGGTGGATACTGCACTTGTGACTGTCAGTGGTGGATACTGCACTTGTGACTGTCAGTGGTGGATTCTGCACTTGTGGCTGTCAGTGGTGGATGCTGCACTTGTGACTGTCAGTGGTGGATGCTGCACTTGTGACTGTCAGTGGTGGTTACTGCACTTGTGACTGTCAGTGGTGGATTGTGCACTTGTGACTGTCAGTGGTGGATTGTGCACTTGTGACTGTCAGTGGTGGATACTGCACTTGTGACTGTCAGTGGTGGATACTGCACTTGTGACTGTCAGTGGTGGATACTGCACTTGTGACTGTCAGTGGTGGATACTGCACTTGTGGCTGTCAGTGGTGGATACTGCACTTGTGGCTGTCAGTGGATACTGCACTTGTGACTGTCAGTGGTGGATACTGCACTTGTGACTGTCAGTGGTGGATACTGCACTTGTGACTGTCAGTGGTGGATACTGCACTTGTGACTGTCAGTGGTGGATACTGCACTTGTGGCTGTCAGTGGTGGATACTGCACTTGTGACTGTCAGTGGTGGATACTGCACTTGTGACTGTCAGTGGTGGATTCTGCACTTGTGGCTGTCAGTGGTGGATACTGCACTTGTGACTGTCAGTGGTGGATACTGCACTTGTGACTGTCAGTGGTGGATACTGCACTTGTGACTGTCAGTGGTGGATACTGCACTTGTGACTGTCAGTGGTGGATACTGCACGTGTGACTGTCAGTGGTGGATACTGCACGTGTGACTGTCAGTGGTGGATACTGCACTTGTGACTGTCAGTGGTGGATACTGCACTTGCGACTGTCAGTGGTGGATACTGCACTTGTGGCTGTCAGTGGTGGATACTGCACTTGCGACTGTCAGTGGTGGATACTGCACTTGTGACTGTCAGTGTTGGATACTGCACTTGTGACTGTCAGTGTTGGATACTGCACTTGTGACTGTCAGTGTTGGATACTGCACTTGTGACTGTCAGTGGTGGATACTGCACTTGTGACTGTCAGTGGTGGATACTGCACTTGTGACTGTCAGTGGTGGATACTGCACTTGTGACTGTCAGTGGTGGATACTGCACTTGTGACTGACAGTGGTGGATACTGCACTTGTGACTGACAGTGGTGGATACTGCACTTGTGACTGTCAGTGGTGGATACTGCAATCATGGCTGTCAGTGGTGGATACTACACTTGTGACTGTCAGTGGTGGATACTGCACTTGTGACTGTCAGTGGTGGATACTGCACTTGTGACTGTCAGTGGTGGATACTGCACTTGTGACTGTCAGTGGTGGATACTGCACTTGTGGCTGTCAGTGGTGGATACTGCACTTGTGGCTGTCAGTGGTGGATACTGCACTTGTGGCTGTCAGTGGTGGATACTGCACTTGTGACTGTCAGTGGTGGATACTGCACTTGTGACTGTCAGTGGTGGATACGGCACTTGTGACTGTCAGTGGTGGATACTGCACTTGTGACTGTCAGTGGTGGATACTGCACTTGTGACTGTCAGTGGTGGATACTGCACTTGTGACTGTCAGTGGTGGATACTGCACTTGTGACTGTCAGTGGTGGATACTGGACTTGTGGCTGTCAGTGGTGGATACTGCACTTGTGACTGTCAGTGGTGGATACTGCACTTGTGTTAGCACCGCTCCTCGCTCCCCGGCTGTACTCACCGCTCCCGCTCCTGGTCCGGCTTCCTCCTCAGTCTCTGCGTTGACGCGCGCCCCCGCTCTGCGCGCTTTCCGGCAGCTGGTCTCCCGACGTCCTCCTCCACTTCCCTCGGCCGCGCGCATGGTACCCCTGCGCACGCGCCGGAGGGTTAGATCGTGCGCCTATGGCAGTCTGTCGGCGTGACCTGCTCAGATCCCGCCCGACCTATCAGCGCCCTCCACTAGGTATTTCAGGCCGCCCTCCCCTAGGGGAGGCGCCTAACTATTGAGTTATTGTCTCTTGTGTCTGGGCCGTGCTCGCTGCTGTAGCAGCTGCTATCCTGTTTACCCTCTGTGCTGCCTGCCTTTGTGCTCCCTGTCCCTGTGCTCCCTGTCTCTGTGCTTCCTGCTGTGCCATCGTGTTATCGCTGTGTCTCCTGCTCCTGCCCGCTGTTTAACCCTCTGTGTCCTCTCTCCTTTTAGTGTTGCTCCCTTTCCTGCCTCCTGCTGGTCCCGCCGTCCCACCTTCCACTCCTTCCGCCTACGGATCCCGGTGTACCCGTCTCCTCCTCGGATCTTCCACTACTCCTCTTCATCGCTCACCCTCTTGAGCCGACCCCTGGTCCTGGCTGCCGTGGCGCTTGAACTCCCCGAGTCTGTTCCCTAACGATCCCTGTATAGGGGTCGGTCCACTTGGTGCGCTCACTCGGGGAGGGTTCGGTGTCACGGCCCAGTGGGTCCACTCTCGCTTCCGGCACCCGAAGTGTAACAACTTGTGACTGTCAGTGGTGGATACTGCACTTGTGACTGTCAGTGGTGAATTCTGCACTTGTGGCTGTCAGTGGTGGATACTGCACTTGTGACTGTCAGTGGTGGATTCTGCACTTGTGGCTGTCAGTGGTGGATACTGCACTTGTGACTGTCAGTGGTGGATACTGCACTTGTGACTGTCAGTGGTGGATACTGCACTTGTGACTGTCAGTGGTGGATACTGCACTTGTGACTGTCAGTGGTGGATACTGCACTTGTGACTGTCAGTGGTGGATACTGCACTTGTGACTGTCAGTGGTGGATACTGCACTTGTGACTGTCAGTGGTGGATTCTGCACTTGTGTCTGTCAGTGGTGGATTCTGCACTTGTGTCTGTCAGTGGTGGATTCTGCACTTGTGGCTGTCAGTGGTGGATTCTGCACTTGTGGCTGTCAGTGGTGGATACTGCACTTGTGGCTGTCAGTGGTGGATACTGCACTTGTGGCTGTCAGTGGTGGATACTGCACTTGTGGCTGTCAGTGGTGGATTCTGCACTTGTGGCTGTCAGTGGTGGATACTGCACTTGTGGCTGTCAGTGGTGGATACTGCACTTGTGACTGTCAGTGGTGGATACTGCACTTGTGACTGTCAGTGGTGGATACTGCACTTGTGGCTGTCAGTGGTGGATACTGCACTTGTGACTGTCAGTGGTGGATACTGCACTTGTAAGTAACACAGTCTATTACTCAGTAATCATAGCTTTGTTACCTTCTGGGACTTCTGGATAGCGGCATTCTTCTTCTTGCAACTGATAAGAATCAATTTTAATATGAAAAGTCTTTATTAACGTAATTTCAGTATCTTGCTTGAAGTCTTCATTCCCTATTCTATACCAAATCTGGTAATTTTCCTATCCTATAATATCACAGCGTACCATAGCAATCAGTAATATCCATATAATTATTATCAGAATTTGTACCGTATATGGATTTCAATGTTTGAAATAATAAACCAATAATAAGTGATAATACATTATTATCCATATTCTTCATGTGATAGAACATTTTTTTATGTCATAGGTGTAATTACCTTTTTCAACCCATAGGTGTCACTGTGTTTTATGTAACCAATGTTTTCATCTTTATTAATAAGGAATATATTTATTATACTAATAATATGTAGGAATGTATAGCCATGAACCAAAATAAGAATATATGAGTGAGCGAATGAATGAATAAAAGAATTGTTGCATATAACTCAGAAGTGAAACATTTTCCTTTGTAATAACCATATCATCGCTATATTTAATGAAGCAATATTCTCAGTAGATATTACTTTATTAAACATTGATGAAAGGAAAAATAAAAATTTAAGAATTAAAATAAAAATAGATTAGAAAATTAACTAGATGTGTATTTCCTGAAGGAAGTACAGATAGTGGTTTGAAATGGTGCCCGGGCTGCCCCTTTAAGAGAGACTTGCCTGCTGCCCCTGCAAGACTTTCAACTCTGCATCCATTTTAACTGTGGGGGCCACTCGGGGGCCGATTTGGTGGGCGGGGCCAGAGAGAGAGAGAGAGAACAGAGACAGAAAGATTTTATAAAGATACTATAGCACCCCAGCTCCCATTGTAGTTCCTACCTGAGCCTCTTGGTGCAGGACATATCATGATCCGCTCACATGGCCGACATCCCCGATTCCAAGGCGATCTCGCTGTCCGCTGTCAGAGGAGGACACGGTGATGGATCTGAAGCATTCCCTGAAGTGCCTCCATGGTTCCGTCACAATCTCCTACTGAAATTACCTAATTTCTGGTCAGCTTCCAGCACGTCAATTCCGGCAGAACGTTACGTGCAAGTTTTAAATTGCTCCTTGGGGCTCTGCTGTGTACTCCTGTGTCCCGTGGGGAAAGTAAGCTCCCGGCTGGGGCAGTCTCTCTCTCAAAATCGGGACTGTCTCGCTGGATCCGGGACGGTTGGGACTCGGGAGGTATAAATGCTCCCCACCATACACCTCGTACACACACAGCTCCGCTTCATGCACCTTGTACACACGCAGCTTCACTCCGTACACCCCCGGCTCTGCTCCGCTCCATAAACACACAGCTCTGCTCCATAAACACACGGCTCCGCTCTGTACACCTCGTACATACACGGCTCTGCTCCGTACACCTTGTAAACCCCTCCTGACCCCACACAAGAACACACGGCTCTGCTACATCCACCTTGTAAAACCCCTCCTGACCCCACCCAAGTACACACATGGCTCTGCTACATCCACCTTGTAAACCCCTCCTGACCCCACCCAAGAACACACACGGCTCTGCTACATCCACCTTGTAAAACACCTCCAGACCCCACGCAAGTACACACACGGCTCTGCTACATCCACCTTGTTAAACCCCTCCTGACCCAACACAAGTACACACACACGGCACTGCTACATCCACCTTGTAAAACACCTCCTGAACCACACAAGTACACACACGGCTCTGCTACATCCACCTTGTAAAACCCCTCCTGACCCCACACAAGTACACACACGGCTCTGCTTCATCCACCTTGTAAACCCCTCCTGACCCCACACAAGTACACACACGGCTCTGCTACATCCACCTTGTAAACCCCTCCTGACCCCACACAAGTACACACACGGCTCTGCTACATCCACCTTGTAAACCCCTCCTGACCCCACACAAGTACACACACGGCTCTGCTACTACCACCTTGTAAAACCCCTCCTGACCCCACACAAGTACACACACGGCACTGCTACATCCACCTTGTAAAACCCTCCCGACCCCACACAAGTACACACACGGCTCTGCTACATCCACCTTGTAAACCCCTCCTGACCCCACACAAGTACACACACGGCTCTGCTACATCCACCTTGTAAACCCCTCCTGACCCCACACAAGTACACACACGGCTCTGCTACTACCACCTTGTAAAACCCCTCCTGACCCCACACAAGTACACACACGGCACTGCTACATCCACCTTGTAAAACCCTCCCGACCCCACACAAGTACACACGCGGCTCTGCTACATCCACCTTGTAAAACCCCTCCTGACCCCACACAAGTACACACACGGCTCTGCTTCATCCACCTTGTAAACCCCTCCTGACCCCACACAAGTACACGGCTCTGCTACATCCACCTTGTAAACCCCTCCTGACCCCACACAAGTACACACACGGCTCTGCTACATCCACCTTGTAAACCCCTCCTGACCCCACACAAGTACACACACGGCTCTGCTACTACCACCTTGTAAAACCCCTCCCTGACCCCACACAAGTACACACACGGCTCTGCTACATCCACCTTGTAAACCCCTCCTGACCCCACACAAGTACACACACAGCTCTGCTACATCCACCTTGTAAACACCTCCCTGACCCCACTGTCCCACACATAAACGTTACCTCATCCATCCAGACCAGCACCATAATGACAAGAGACCAGCACAGCAGAGTCCTGCAGCCGCCCTGATCATGTGACCCCTGACTCCTCCCCTCCTGTGACCTCATCACAGGTCCTGTGCCGGCACCGCACACCAGATTACAGCCGAAGGAAGCGATGATCATTGCTGGCCCTAAGGCTGTGTGCACACGATGCAGATTTGCAGCGGATCCGCAGCGGATTTTACCGCGCAGAAGCGTTGCATATCCGCATTGTGATGTACAGTAGCCTTAAAATCAGTGGAAAAAAAAACCGCTGTGCAGACGCTGCGGATTTTTCGGCGCGGTTTTCCTGCGGTACAAAATCCGCAGCATGTTACTTCTTTTGTGCGGTTTTCCATCTCCCCTGTCTCCAAATCTGCAGGGGGAAAACCGCACTAAAACCGCAATAAAACCGCAGGAAAAATGGAAGAAATCCGCAGGGCTAAAAAGTCATATGCACTCAGCCTAAGGGGCTGAATCACTGCGTGGGTCCCTCGCAGAGGGCGCAGGATGGGGTCAGTACATGGGGGGGCGTGGCGGCGGCCGGCGGGTATCCCAGACAGCGTGAGTGGACCCTCCCATCTCGCCAGGGCCCCGCAATTGCCCCATGTTTTCCCTATGGCAACATTTTCCCGTTAAAATGCATTGAGACTGTGCATTCCAATGACAGGAAAATGTTTTTCAAATGCAAATTGCGCAAAAACTACAAATCCGATCAACACGAAAAATACTTAGCACACCTCTCGTGGACGCTGGCTTCGAAACGACACCTCAACGGAGTCTGTGTGTGTAGCGGTTCGGGCCGCATTAATTGCGGAAATCAACTGAATTGTAATAATAATACTAGATGTGTATTTCCTGAAGGAAGTACAGATAGTGGTTTGAAATCGTACCCGGCTGCCCCTTTAAGAGAGACTTGCCTGCTGCCCCTGCAAGACTTTCAACTCAGGATCCGTTTTAACTGTGAGTGCCTCTCAGGGGCCACTTTGGCCTCAGGGTCTGATTTGGTGGGTGGGGCTCCTCAGGATCTGATTCCTTGGCCTGGGCTCCTCAGGGCTTGAATTGTTGGCCGGGATCCCTCAGGCTCCTATTTTGTGGGTGTGGCCCCTCAGGGTCAGATTTTGTGGGTGTGGCCCCTCAGGGTCAGATTTTGTGGGTGTGGCCTCTCAGGGTCCGTTTTTGTGGGTTGGGCCCCTCAGGGTCCGATTTTGTGGGTTGGGCCCCTGAGGGTCCGATTTTGTGGCCGGGGCCCCACAGGGTCCAATTTTGTGTCCGGAGCCCCTCAGGGTCCGATTTTGTGGTTGGGACCTCTCAGGGTCTGATTTTGTGGTTGGGGCCCCTCAGGGTCCGATTTTGTGGCCGGGGCCCCTCAGGGTCCGATTTTGTGGGTGGGGCCACTCAGGGTCCGATTTGGTGGGCGGGGCTACTCAGGGTCCGATTTGGTGGGCGGGGCCCCTCAGGGTCCGATTTGGTGGGCGGGGCCCCTCAGGGTCCGATTTTGTGGCCGGGGCCCCACAGGGTCCAATTTTGTGTCCGGAGCCCCTCAGGGTCCGATTTTGTGGTTGGGACCTCTCAGGGTCTGATTTTGTGGTTGGGGCCCCTCAGGGTCCGATTTTGTGGCCGGGGCCCCTCAGGGTCCGATTTTGTGGGTGGGGCCACTCAGGGTCCGATTTGGTGGGCGGGGCTACTCAGGGTCCGATTTGGTGGGCGGGGCCCCTCAGGGTCCGATTTGGTGGGTGGGGCCCCTCAGGGTCCGATTTGGCGGGCAGGTCCCCTCAGTGTCCGATTTGGCGGGCGGGTCCCCTCAGTGTCTGATTTGGTGGGCGGGGCCCCTCAGGGTCCAATTTGGTGGGCGGGGCCCCTCAGGGTCCAATTTGGTGGGCGGGGCCCCTCAGGGTCCAATTTGGTGGGCGGGGCCCCTCAGGGTCCAATTTGGTGGGCGGGGCCCCTCAGGGTCCGATGTTCTGGCCGGGGCCCCTCAGGGTCCGATTTTGTGGGTTGGGCCCCTCAGGGTCCGATTTTCTTGCCGGGGCCCCTCAGGGTCTGATTTTGTGTCCGGGGCCCCCAGGGTCCGATTTTGTGTTTGGGACCCCTCAGGGTCTGATTTTGTGGTTGGGGCCCCTCAGGGTCCGACTTTGTGGTTGGGGCCCCTCAGGGTCCGATTTTGTGGCCGGGGCCCCTCAGGGTCCGATTTTGTGGCTGGGGCCCATCGGGGTCCGATTTTGTGGCCGAGGCCCCTCAGGGTCCGATTTTGTGGCAGGGGTCAATCAGCCTCCGATCTGGAGGCCGGGGTGGCTCAGCCTCCGATTTGGAGGCCGGGGTCGATCAGCCTTCGATTTGGAGGCCGGGGTCGATCAGCCTTCGATTTGGAGGCCGGGGTCGATCAGCCTTCGATTTGGAGGCCGGGGTGGCTCAGCCTCCGATTTGGAGCCTGGGGTCACTCAGCTTTCGATTTGACGTGTCGGCCCTTTAAGACTCATTTCGGTGCGCCGGCCCTTTAACAATCACTTTGGCGCGTCGGCCCTTTAAGAGCTAGTTTGGCTCACTGGGCTTCTTCTAAATCCACTTTGGCGGACATTATCTCTCAGGGGCATGTGTCATGTGATGAAGCTAGATTTGCATTTGTGCTGTGGGTTTCGCTTTAAGAGCTGATATTATGTGGCAGAAGCTCTGTCCTTGGGGCGTCATGTGACGTTCGTAGTCGTTGGCATAGTAACTGGGTGTGCCTGCGCATATCAATGAGCTCAACTGCTATTTCAATCGCCTCAGGGCACGTTTTGCCATTTCCCATTGAAAAGCATTGGAGACAGTGCATTCCAATGACGGGAAAAAAAATTTTCAAACGCAAATTGCGCAAAAACTACAAATCCGATCGACACGAAAAATACTTAGCACACCTCTCGTGGACGCTGGCTTCGAAACGACACCTCAACGGAGTCTGTGCGTGTAGCGGTTCGGGCTGTATTAATTGCGGAAATCAACTTAATAATAATAATAAGAAGAACTAGATGTGTATTTCCTGAAGGAAGTACAGATAGTGGTTTGAAATCGTACCCGGCTGCCCCTTTAAGAGAGACTTGCCTGCTGCCCCTGCAAGACTTTCAACTCAGGATCCATTTTAACTGTGAGTGCCTCTCAGGGGCCACTTTGGCCTCAGGGTCTGATTTGGTGGGTGAGGCTCCTCAGGATCTGATTCCTTGGCCTGGGCTCCTCAGGGCTTGAATTGTTGGCCGGGATCCCTCAGGCTCCTATTTTGTGGGTGTGGCCCCTCAGGGTCCGATTTTGTGGGTGTGGCCCCTCAGGGTCAGATTTTGTGGGTGTGGCCCCTCGGTTCGATTTTGTGGGTGGGGCCCCTCAGGGTCCGATTTTGTGGTTGGGGCCCCTCAGGGTCCGTTTTTGTGGGTTGGGCCCCTCAGGGTCCGATTTTGTGGGTTGGGCCCCTGAGGGTCCGATTTTGTGGCCGGGGCCCCACAGGGTCCGATTTTGTGTCCGGGGCCCCTCGGGGTCCGATTTTGTGGTTGGGACCTCTCAGGGTCTGATTTTGTGGTTGGGGCCCCTCAGGGTCTGATTTTGTGGCCGGGGCCCCTCAGGGTCCGATTTTGTGGGTGGGGTCACTCAGGGTCCGATTTGGTGGGTGGAGCCACTCTGGGTCCGTTTTTTGGGCGGGGCTACTCAGGGTCCGATTTGGCGGGCGGGGCACCTCAGGGTCCGATTTGGCGGGTGGGTCCCCTCGGTCCGATTTGGTGGGCGGGGCCCCTCAGGGTCCAATTTGGTGGGCGGGGCCCCTCAGGGTCCAATTTGGTGGGCGGGGCCCCTCAGGGTCCGATTTTCTGGCCGGGGCCCCTCAGGGTCCGATTTTGTGGGTTGGGCCCCTCAGGGTCCGATTTTCTGGCCGGGGCCCCTCAGGGTCTGATTTTGTGTCCGGGGCCCCCAGGGTCTGATTTTGTGGTTGGGACCCCTCAGGGTCTGATTTTGTGGTTGGGGACCCTCAGGGTCCGATTTTGTGGTTGGGGCCCCTCAGGGTCCGATTTTGTGGCCGGGGCCCCTCAGGGTCCGATTTTGTGGCTGGGGCCCATCAGGGTCTGATTTTGTGGCAGGGGTGGCTCAGCCTCCGATTTGGAGGCCGGGGTGGCTCAGCCTCCGATTTGGAGGCCGAGGTGGCTCAGCCTTCGATTTGGAGGCCGGGGTCGATCAGCCTTCGATTTGGAGGCCGGGGTCGATCAGCCTTCGATTTGGAGGCCGGGGTCGATCAGCCTTCGATTTGGAGGCCGGGGTCGATCAGCCTTCGATTTGGAGGCCGGGGTCGATCAGCCTCCGATTTGGAGGCCGGGGTGGCTCAGCCTCCGATTTGGAGCCTGGGGTCACTCAGCTTTCGATTTGGTGTGTCGGCCCTTTAAGACTCATTTCAGTGCGTCGGCCCTTTAACAATCACTTTGGCGCGTCGGCTGGGCTTCTTCTAAATCAACTTTGGCGTACATTCTCTCTCAGGGGCATGTGTCGTGTGATGAAGCTAGATTTGCATTTGTGCTGTGGGTTTCGCTTTAAGAGCTGATATGTGGCAGAAGCTCTGTCCTTGGGGCGTCATGTGACATTCGTAGGCGTTGGCATAGTAACTGGGTGTGCCTGCGCATATCAATGAGCTCAACTGCCATTTCAGTCGCCTCAGGGCACGTTTTAAGCTTCCCATTGAAAAGCATTGGAGACAGTGCATTCCAATGATGGGAAAAAAAATTTTCAAACGCAAATTGCGCAAAAACTACAAATCCGATCGACACGAAAAATACTTGGCACACCTCTCGTGGACGCTGGCTTCGAAACGACACCTCAACGGAGTTTGTGCGTGTAGCGGTTCGGGCCGAATTAATTGCGGAAATCAACTGAATAATAATAATAAGAAGAAGAATAAGTTAGCAGCGTTCGGATTACAATATAGTGGTTTTTTCAAACCACTATAAAAATAAGAATAAGAATAAAAATATAAATAAGGCCTTTATGTTGATACCAAATGCAGAGTAGTTACCGTATATACTCGAATATAAGTCGAGATTTTCAGATAGCGGTTTGAAATGGTGCCTGGGCTGCCCCTTTAAGAGACACTTGGCTGCTGCCCCTGCAAGACTTTCAACTCAGGATCCGTTTTAAATGTGGGTGCCTCTCAGGGGCCACTTTGGCCTCAGGGTCTGATTTGGTGTGTGGGGCCCCTCAGGATCCGATTCGGTGGCCTGGGCTCCTCAGGATTTGAATTAGTGGCTGGGATTCCTCAGGGTCCAATTTTGTGGGTGTGGCCCCTCAGGGTCTGATTTTGTGGGTGGGTCCCCTCAGGGTCCGATTTTATGGGTGGGGCTCCTCAGGGTCCGATTTTGTGAGTGGGGCCCCTCATGGTCTGATTTTGTGGGTGGGGCCCCTCAGGGTACGATTTTGTGGCCGGGGCCCCTCAGGGTCCGATTTTATGGCTGGGGCCCCTCAGGGTTTGATTTTATGGCCGGGGCCCCTCAGGGTCTGATTTTGTGGGTGGGGCCCCTCAGGGTCTGATTTTGTCGCCAGGACCCCTCAGGGTCCGATTTTGTGGCCGGGGCCCCTCAGGGTCCGATTTTGTGGCCGGGGCCCCTCAGGGTCCGATTTTGTGGCCAGGGCCCCTCAGGGCCCGATTTTGTGGCTGGGGCCCCTCAGGGTCCGATTTTGTCGGTTGGGCCCCTCAGAGTCTGATTTGGTTGGCGGGGCCCCTCAGGGTCCGATTTTGAGGGCGGGGCCCCTCAGGGTCCGATTTTGAGGGCGGGGCCCCTCAGGGTCCGATTTTGTGGGCGGGGACCCTCAGGGTCCGATTTGGTGGGCGGGGACTCTCAGGGTCCAATTTTGTGGGTGCGGCCCCTCTAGGTTCGATTTTGTGGCCGGGGCCTCTCAGGGTCTGATTTTGTGGCCGGGGCCCCTCAGGGTCCGATTTTGTGGTTGGGGCCCCTCAGAGTCCGGTTTTGTGGTTGGGGGCCCTCAGGGTCCGATTTTGTGGCCGGG
The DNA here is from genome assembly GCF_039654945.1 of Dendrobates tinctorius. Classification (NCBI taxonomy): domain Eukaryota; kingdom Metazoa; phylum Chordata; class Amphibia; order Anura; family Dendrobatidae; genus Dendrobates; species Dendrobates tinctorius. The sequence goes on from NW_027361900.1 coordinate 5,084,650, forward strand.
GCCCCTCAGGGTCTGATTTTGTGGTTGGGGGCCCTCAGGGTCCGATTTTGTGGCCGGGGCCCCTCAGGGTCTGATTTTGTGGTTGGGGCCCCTCAGGGTCCGATTTCGTGGCTGGGGCCCCTCAGGGTCCGATTTTGTGGCCGGTGCCCCTCAGGGTCCGATTTTGTGGTTGGGCCGCTCAGGGTCCGATTTTGTGGCCAGCGCCCCTCAGTGTCCGATTTTGTGGCCGGGGCCCCTCAGGGTCCGATTTTGTGGCCGGGGCCCCTCAGGGCCCGATTTTGTGGCTGGGGCCCCTCAGGGTCCGATTTTGTGGCTGGGGCCCCTCAGGGTCCGATTTTGGGGTTGGGGCCCCCAGGGTCCGATTTTGTGGTTGGGGCCCCCAGGGTCCGATTTTGTGGCCATCGCCCCTCAGTGTCTGATTTTGTGGCCGGAGCCCCTCAGGGTCCGATTTTGTGGCCGGGTCCCCTCAGGGCCCGATTTTGTGGCCGGGGCCCCTCAGGGTCCGATTTTGGGGTTGGGGCCCCTCAGGGTCCGATTTTGTGGTTGGGGGCGCTCAGGGTCCGATTTTGTGGGTGGGGCCCCTCAGGGTCCGATTTTGTGGGTGGGGCCCCTCAGGGTCCGATTTTGTGGCTGGGGCCCCTCAGGGTCCAATTTTGTTGGTTGGGCCCCTCAGGATCCGATTTTGAGGGTGGGGCCCCTTCAGGGTCCGATTTTGTGGCCGGGGCCCCTCAGGGTCCGATTTTGTGGTTGGGGCCCCTGGGGTCTGATTTTGTGGCCGGGTCTACTCAGGGTCCGATTTTGAGGGCGGGGCCCCTCAGGGTCCGATTTGGTGGGCGGGGCCCCCAGGGTCCAATTTTGTGGTGGGGCCCCTCTGGGTTCGATTTTGTGGTCGGGGTCTCTCAGGGTCCGATTTTGTGGTTGGGGCCCCTCAGGGTCCGATTTTGTGGTTGGGGCCCCTCAGGGTTCAATTTTGTAGGTGGGGTCCCTCAGGGTCCGATTTTGTGGTTGGGGCCCCTCAGGGTCTGATTTTGTGGGTGGGGCCCCTCAGGGTCCGATTTTGTGGGTGGGGCCCCTCGGTCCGATTTTGTGGGTGGGGCTCCTCAGGGTCCAATTTGGTGGGCGGGGCCACTCTGGGTCTGATTTGGTGGGCGAGTCCACTCTGGGTCCGATTTGGTGGGCGGGGCCACTCTGGGTCCGATTTGGATGCCAGGGTTGCTCAGCCTCCTTTTTGTAGGCCAGGGTCTATGAGCCTCCGATTTGGAGCCTTGGTCACTCAGCTTTCGATTTGGCACGCCGGCCCTTTAAGACTCATTTTGGTGCGCCGGCTCTTTAAGAATCACTTTGGCGCGTCGGCCCTTTAAGAGCCAGGGTGGCTCACTGGGCTTCTAAATCCACTTTGGCGCACACATTCTCTCAGGGGCATGTGTCATGTGATGAAGCTAGATTTGCATTTGTGCTGTGGGTTTCGCTTTAAGAGCTGATATTATGTGGCAGAAGCTCTGTCCTTGGGGCGTCATGTGACGTTCGTAGGCGTTGGCATAGTAACTGGGTCTGCCTGCGCATTTCAATGAGCTCAACTGCCATTTCAATCGCCTCAGGGCACGTTTTGCCATTTCCTATTGAAAAGCATTGGAGACAGTGCATTCCAATGACGGGAAAAAAATTTTCAAACGCAAATTGCGCAAAAACTACAAATCCGATCGACACGAAAAATACTTAGCACACCTCTCATGGATGCTGGCTTCGAAACGACACCTCAACGGAGTCTGTGCGTGTAGCGGTTCGGGCCGCATTAATTGCGGAAATCAACTGAATAATAATAATAAGAAGAAGAATAAGTTAGCAGCGTTCGGATTACAATATAGTGGTTTTTTCAAACCACTATAAAAATAAGAATAAGAATAAAAATATAAATAAGGCCTTTATGTTGATACCAAATGCAGAGTAGTTACCGTATATACTCGAATATAAGTCGAGATTTTCAGCCCAAAAAATTGGGCTGAAAGTCCCCCTCTCGTCTTATATTTGAGTCATATACACCGGGGGGTCGGAGGGGGGGGGGCGGGGGTGTCAGGTCATACTTACCCGTCCTGACGCTGTGTCTTGAGCCCCCAGCTTCTCCCCGTGCTCTCTCTTCCTGCCTTCAGCGGTCACGTGGTGCCGCTCATTAAAACTCATGAATATGCGCATATTAATGAGCGGCACCACGTGACCGCTGAAGGCAGGAAGAGAGAGCGCGGAGAAGCTGGGGGCTCAAGATACAGCGTCAGGACGGGTAAGTATAGCGATACTCACCTGTCCTGCATCCATGGCTGCTTGCTGCTGTCTGTGTCTGTCATCGGTCAGTGACTTCAGACAGCAGAGGGCACGGTGACGTGGATAGTGCGCGCCGCGCCCCCTGCAGTCTGAACGTCACTGACCGATGACGTGGCAGATAGCGGGGAGCAGCCATGGACGCAGGACAGGTGAGAATCTGACACCCAGTGACGGAGAGGTGAGTATGTCATTTTTTTATTTTTACATGCAGCAGCAGCATGGGGGCAGCATATGGGGGCAGCATATGGAGGGCATAATCTAAGGAGCTTCTTATGGGGGCAGCATATGGAGGGCATAATCTAAGGAGCTTCTTATGGGGGCAGCACATGGAGGGCATAATCTAAGGAGCTTCTTATGGGGGCAGCATATGGGGGGCATAATCTAAGGAGCTTCTTATGGGGGCAGCATATGGGGGAATAATCTATGGAGCATTTCCCACCCTAGGCTTATACTCGAGTCAACAAGTTCTCCCAGTTTTTTGTGGCAAAATTAGGGGGGTCAACTTATACTCTGATCGACTTATACTCAAGTATATACGGTATGTCTTCAGTAACATATACCCTTAATATTTCCATGATCTGGATTATTTCATAATTGTCATAAACTCGTGTTACCAAAATATTCAAATTATGCAACTTTGTATGTAATACTCTTCTTAGTGTAAAGAAATGACTCTTTATAATACTCAATGTTATTATACCCAATACTTATACCATTGTACCTTATTAATATTTCTTCTTTATTAAAATGTGTGATGAAGAGGTATTAATCAAATGTGATGATGTAGTCAGGATCAAAAACATATTTTCCCCCTTAATACCAAAAAATATTGTTTCATGAAATAATTCATTTATCAAAACCAAAATTAAAATAATTTATAAATTGTGTAAATATTATACTTGCTTATACCATTATTTGTCTGAGGATGTGTAACCATTAAAATTAATTTGAATATCATAAAATTATCCTTTGGAAAAATTAAATTAAATGTAGATTTTCTTCATAAACCATTTTGATGTGCGATTGCACTTATCCACAATTAACTAAGTCAAGAAATAATAATTACTATAGAAATACAGAAATATATGTTGTGTAGATAATATTTCATTATATATCCTAATATTCTAATAATTTAACTGATCTGCATATTTCTCCTAAAGACAGTTTTGTTTTTTTTCTTGCATTCAGAATCCTGAGGCCTCACACACAACAAACGTATCACATCACTCGCTCAGCAGCTGCTCCTACACTCAGTCACTGTCACTCAGACTGTGTCACATATTATCCCACATACAGAGGTGTGATGAATACACGTATTTTAACCCAAATTATCCTAATTATCAATGCATTGTAAACTATTTAAATTTAGTCTTAATATTCCTTTGAATATTCCCCAAATACACATGACATAAATATATGTTGTATAGCTATACTTGACATTTAGGCCTGGAAAAAAATTCCATTGGTTTGCAAAAGTTGAGACCCCCTTAAACATCCTTTCCCTAAGGCTGTAGGCATTACAGCACTAAAACCAGGGACATGGTATACTGGTATACCTATTATTAGAATAAGGTTCAAATTTCACATGCTGTGGTTGTCATTCATGCCATGCAGTAAAGGCACACATAGAACACATTTTAAAATGCAGTTAGTTATTTCCTTTTAAGTGTTAAATATGAAATCATGCAATTATTGCAACTTCCTGTGTAAATAAAGGCATAAGTCCTTGTAAGAGAATTTATCCCGATTAAGTCCTGCTTTGAAATGAAAATTCTAAGGAAAAATAAAAGAGAAGATTAATATCATATTCATAATTCTAAATATTATTACTGGAGTAGATTTTAATTTTCATTAAAAAATACAGTTCTACAATCTTTACTTCTACATCTATATATACTGTATATACTGTATGAACATGTATATCTACAAACTATAGAACTACAGAATTATACTCTATAAAATAATTACATATAACTCACTAATACATTGTATAACACTGTTACACAACATATAATTACTTTTTTAGCCAATTCCTAAACCCATACTTATTTCTCTGCAAAAAATATCCTGAAAAGTTCTTGCCATTTTGAAGCTGATAGATTCTTGGAGCAGAGTATTCAGTTTACAGGCCATGATGTCACTCACCACCTGCTTCTGTCTGTCACATTCGGCCATCTTTGTTACAGAAAGAAAATCAGAACTTTGAATTTTCCTTAACTCAATCTGTGTTTTTTCGGTGATCCTTTGCATCATTCCATATGGCTTATAACAAACATGTAATTTTCTTCATAGATTTGATTTTGGGGAAAACTCATTTTAGAAGGCTTTGCTAATACCGGCTTCTGATCAGATTTTACTCTGCCTGTCTTCACAGAATTAGCACAATTTATTTTCCTTTCACGATTCTCGTGTTTTCTGGCAAAATCAAGGGATTGCGCACATTCCAATAAAGAATCTTTTTGTGACGCAATAACACGAGATGCAGGATTTAAAAACCAAAATTTGCTTACAAAACTCCTTATGAGGGACTGTGTTTTGACATTCTCACTCAGCATTTTGTACAGACGGTCATATATGGACATAAATGTATAAGTACATTCCTTCCGACCAATCCTTAATTTTTGAAGAATATCAATATCTGGATGATTTTCATTTGATGAACAAAAAATGAGAATGTTTAATCTGTCTTTATCATTTAAATTCTCATGTGTTTCACCAGATAACTTTAAAGATAATCTCCTAGCAAAGTTTACAGGGATCCACATTTTGAACAACTGATTCTTCTCCTCGTTAGATAACTCAAATTTATCAACACAGCTTTCAAAAACCTCAGAGTTTCTACAAACATGGATTTTGTTATCATGTGCAGGAATGATTTTGCATATTTTTAGCAAACTTTTCCTTACTTTACTTCGGAGTTGGGCCTGTGAGTCGTCTATTTTTAGTGGTCCGTCTTTCCCTTGTACGTCCTCTACGTCAGTTCTGAAGTCTCCTCCTACTTCTCCATCTTGTTCCACGTCTGCAAGGTCACCTTGAATGGCTGCTGCTACTTGTAACTGTTTCTCCACGTTACAGTGAATCTCGGGAATATCACTATCCTCTACACAATCATTTTTGGATTTCTCTGACACAGATCTATGAAATATATGTACCATCTGTAGAATATTTTTCAACTTATCTCTTTCTCTGTTGAAAAGCTTAGAATCTAATTTCTGATTTTCCATTTCACACTCTGCATATAAGCTAAGCCATAATACTTCTGGATTAGACTTGTCTACAGACTTAAATTTCAATTTACTCTGCTTAACATAAGAATTAATGACATCCATTTCTCTTACCTTGAAATGTCTCAGCTTGTTCCTTTGATGGACAACGCTGGGCTCTTGTCTTCACACGTCTGGCTTCAGCACTTCTGGCACTTCTTAGTCCTCACTTCTAGGTTCTGTCTGATTCTTGTGAGGAGTGGAGTTCCTGATAACTTGCACATATGACTGACGTTAGCAAAGTTCAATCCCCCTTTTTGGCAAGTTGAGGGAAATCCGCAAAAAAGTACAAAAATTCAGATCTGGCTGGCTCTCCAATGTAAAATTAATGCGTATTCTTGTAAAATACTCAGGACTAGTTACCAGATAAAATATAGTGGTTTATTTGGATTCTTCCATCAAAGAAAAGATTATTACAGAAAAACATAAAAATAGGTGAAAGAGAGATTGTCCATTAGTTCATAGCAAAAGCTTGTCACCTTCTTTCTCTGGGATGGCAAATGGTAAAATGGCGTCTGGCTCTGTTCGGCTTCTCAAATAGCAAAGTTACATACCAGCTGTTCAGCTATGTCCGTGCAGAGATGACATCCTTGCATCTGTGTTTCATGATGGTGAGGGAAGGAGACAGCGACCTCTACAGTGAGCCAGGAATTATATACGTCTCTTAAAGCACGTAATCTCGGTATATATGGAGTTGTCCTGTACCATGAGCCAAGCTTACAAAAATAGCCTATGTCGTGTCAGCTAAAGCAATGTACAGAACTGAGTCTTATAAGAAATTAACGGATTATTAATATTTAACAACAGTTTAAGTAGAAATGTTCAAAAATATAAAATTCGGATATTTTATTAAAAATATTTGTTTTTTATCTTAGCAGATGACCGTACCAGGAGATCAGATGGACAGCTGGCATCTTCAATTTTTAAATCAGATGATCTTGGGATCCTACAAGATACAACTCAAGTGATTGCTGTTACTCTAGATATGCCATCATCCATTCACAGCAAAGATCTGTCATCTGATCCTATGAAACAGGTCCCATCTTCTGATTCATTACCGACTACTAAGGAAAATCAAAGTCACAAAAGAGGCATTAAAAAACAAACTGCTCCTAAAGCAAATAAGTCATTTTCATGTTCAGAATGTGGGAAATGTTTTATCCAGAAATGTAATCTTGTTATACACCAAAGAACTCACACAGGGGAGAAACCTTTTTCCTGTTCAGAATGTGGGAAATGTTTTAAATGGAAATCGTTTCTTGTTAGGCACCAGAGAACTCACACAGGGGAGAAGCCTTTTTCCTGTTCAGAATGTGGGAAATGTTTTGCACGTAAATCAAATTTTGTTACTCACCAGAGAACTCACACAGGGGAGAAGCCTTTTTCATGTTCAAAATGTGGGAAATGTTTTAATCAGAAATCAGAGCTTGTTACTCACCAGAGAACTCACACAGGGGAGAAGCCTTTTTCCTGTTCAGAATGTGGGAAATGTTTTGCACGTAAATCAAATTTTGTTACTCACCGGAGAACTCACACAGGGGAGAAGCCTTTTTCATGTTCAGAATGTGGGAAATGTTTTAATCAGAAATCAGAGCTTGTTACTCACCAGAGAACTCACACAGGGGAGAAGCCTTTTTCCTGTTCAGAATGTGGGAAATGTTTTGCACGTAAATCAAATTTTGTTACTCACCGTAGAACTCATACAGGGGAGAAGCCTTTTTCCTGTTCAGAATGTGGGAAATGTTTTGTATATAAATCACAATTTGATACTCACCATACAACTCACACAGGGGAGAAGCCTTTTTCCTGTTCAGAATGTGGGAAATGTTTTGCACGTAAATCAAATTCTGTTACTCACCAGAGAACTCACACAGGGGAGAAGCCTTTTTCATGTTCAGAATGTGGGAAATGTTTTAATCAGAAAACAGAGCTTGTTACTCACCAGAGAACTCACACAGGGGAGAAGCCTTTTTCCTGTTTAGAATGTGGGAAATGTTTTGCACGTAAATCAAATTTTGTTACTCACCGGAGAACTCATACAGGGGAGAAGCCTTTTTCCTGTTCAGAATGTGGGAAATGTTTTGCACATAAATCACATTGTGTTACGCACCAGAGAATTCACACAGGAGTGAAACTTTTTTCCTGCTCAGAATGTGGGAAACGTTTTAACCAGAAATCACATTTTGTTACTCATCAGAGAACTCACACAGGAGAGAAGCCTTTTTCATGTTCAGAATGTGGGAAGTGTTTTAGCAATAAATCAGATTGTGTAAAGCACCAGAGAACTCACACAGGGTAGCAGCCTTTTTCCTGTTCAGAATGTGGAAAATGTTTTAACCAGAAAGAGAGGTTTGTTACACACCAAATAACTCACACGGGAGAAACTTCTTTCATAGTAAATGGAAAATAAATCTTGATAGCCATCAGAGAACTCACACAGGGGAGAAGCCTTTTTCCTGTTCATAATGTGGGAAATGTTTTAACCAGAAATGGAATCTTAATAATAATAATCTTTCTTTTTATATAGCGCTAACATATTCCGCAGCCGTTTACAGTTTGCACACATCATCATCGCTGTTCCCAATGGGCTCACAATGTAAATTCCCTATCAGTATGTCTTTGGAATGTGGGAGGAAACCCACGCAAACACGAGTAGAACATACAAACTCCTTACAGATGTCCTTGGTGGGAATTAAACTCAGAACTACAGTGCTGCAAGGCTGCAGTGCTAACCACTGAGCCACCTCACCAGAGAACTCACACAGGAGAGAAGCCTTTTTCCTGTTCAGAATGTGGGAAATATTTTAACCAGAAAGTGCTTCTTGTTAGACATCAGAGCAGTCACACAGAGGAGAAGCCTTTTTCATGTTTTTTATGTGGGAAATATTTTACTTGGAAATCAACTGATGTTACACATCAGAGACATCACATAGGGGAGAAGCCTTTTTTATATTCATAATGTTGGCATAGTTTTAACCAAAATTGAATCTTCTTAAATGGGTTGTCTCTTGTCATTCCTCATGTTTGCTGACAAAAGGATAAAACTAATCTTTATCAATTCCAAATATAAAACTATACCCATAATTCACCCCCTGAAAGTTAGTCAGAAGGTGACTAATAGAAAAAAACATATACCCTACATCTCAGTATATAGGGTGAGGTGACATTTACACACTCACTCTCCAAGCCTCTCATTTCTACGGGTTTCATCGTCCTCACCAAAGGCGACTCATCAGGAGACATTTAATATTGATCTATATTCAAGCGAGACTAGACAAAAAAACTTAAATCGTATCATGTTATCCAAAACAGAAAACTAGCCACATATTGGCAGATCCCAGACTTCAAACTATATACTTCGTATAGTTTTTACATCACGAGAGACTCAGATCTATCATTCTACAGGAAACAACCTAGGGGTTTTCAGCCTTGGTTGGAAGAATACAGATCTGCTCCATTCACCATCGCTGAACCATAGATATGTTTGGAGAAGCCAGGTTGTGATCCTTGGATCAACTGGCCTTTTACCTTGTATGGACTGAATGGATTGTCATCTTCCTACACTTGTCGTTACAGCCTCTCTGTGCGTGCCACAGGTAGGGTAGCGACAATGGGAGTGAATCAGTGGAAGGGTGAGACTGTTGGGTATTTTGCTGGGACTGTTCTATGTGTTATCTGCCTGATTTGTGGTAAAGCCTTCAATAAAGCATTACCACACTGTTTTACCCTCACTGTGTGTTGTCTGAGTAGCATTATGCCCATGTTAAAGGGAGAGCCGGCGTTTGGTGGGACGATCCCTGATCCATGTGGTTTTGGCCAGTGGACGGGGGCACCCGCTGACCACCCCATGTCTCCACAGGCATGCTTCAATAGTCTCAATGGGAGGCTAGAAGCTGCTATAACCCGATCGGCTCTGCTACATACAGGCAATGATCAGATCACCTGCATGTAGCAGAGTTGCTCACTTGCTATTAGCGCTGACCACTGGGCAGCACTCATAGGATCCGGCAGTGACAACCATAGAGGTCTGCTGGAGACCTCTGGTTGTCATGCCAACCCACCGGTGACCCGCGATCACGTGACAGGGTCACCGATGTGTGGGATTTCTGGCCCATCATGTGCGAGAAAAGATGTGGGCTCAGCGCCGGGGCCCACATCAAAAGGAAAGAGTCCGACATCCTCATACATTTACACCCGATGTCAGAAAGGGGTTAAAGGGGATTGTTTTTACAGAGACAGAAGTGGTAATCAATCATGTATACATACAAATAATTACAAAAATACACAGCTTCTAATGGTAAATAGTATAGAGTTAAGACAAGAAAATATAATTTGTGTAAATCATGTGTAGATATAAAAATTCAGGCAAATGTCAAATGTTCAAAAACAAAGCAAAAAGGCAGAGATGCCGACCTGCCCAGACCTCCAAACAAATGCACTATCAGGGTGAGTGGGCCAATATAGTTAAGATGAGGGCAACACAGGTGCAAGAATACCGATGAGACAACCACTCACAACCTACCAGTGTATGGAGGGGCGGTTGCTTGGTATATTAATGCACAATGAAGACTTGTATGCAGCGCTGTTCACACAATGGTAATGCACATCATCCAGGCTAACAGCCTATTAGTTACGCCCATACTATTAGATCAGACACCACAGTTTACAAGACCGAATAGGCCCAACTGCACCCTGAAAAATACAGTGCAAAAAACATATAAAAAATATGAGAGGTATTAGTTAATATTTTGGGTAAAATACGTAAGCAAGTAACCCACGTCATGCATTTGCCTAAAAAAGTGTCAAAGGACTCACAGAAATTGCTTCTTCTACCTCCACCACTGCTGCTGCTGCTAATGTTTTGGCGTTGAAGAATTGACGGTCCGGAGGTTGGAAGTCTACAGCTGCGATGTGAACGGTGTGCTTCACTGCTGTCTTAGGGAAAAGCTCTCTTAAGGTTGTGTAAAAGCGTGTTTCAATACTCCAGCATTCGCTATTCCCTTTCTAGGGCGGGAATCATCTGGCAAAATTTGGTTTTATAACATGGATCTAATAAAGTGGCAACCCAGTAGCCAGCAATATTCCTAATCATGACTATACGGGGATCATGTTGCAGATAGTACAGCAAGAAGGCACTCATATGTAGGGCATGAGGTCCAAGCCCATGCTGTGTTGGTGGCTGGGTAACAATGAGGCTCGTTTCCTCCATCCCATCCCGCCAATCACAAACAACAGAGAGGGGAGGATTATCCTCTTCATCTGACAGTTACTCGCCCATCACCTCTTTCTCCTCCATTTGTTCCTCGGATCTTGCATCTTCGGTAACAGCTTGTCTGTTATCACCAACCCCCTTCGATCACAGTAATCCACCCTCCCTTGGCACCCACCTGTGTGGCGACAGTCTTGAACTTAGAGACAATATCCCTTCTGCATCCTCCTCTGCTTCCTCTTCTGGGACCACCATCTCTTCCCGCTGGCTATTCAGAGTCTGCTGCAGCATATACTGTAGATGACCAGAATAGTGATGCTGATGATGGCGGCATCAGTGACAACCATCTCAGTAGCCATTTCAAAACTGCAGAAGGGTGCAGAGGTCCTTAATCTGTGCGCACTTTGTAAATGTGACGTGTTGGCCCAGGCTATATGACATGACATACTGCATCAGGGCTTGTTGCTGCTGCCACAGTCGTTGCAACATGTGCAGAGTGGAATTCCACTGTGTATAAATGCAAGTCGATGAGGAGAGGTGTTGTGAACACTGTTGTGAGTTCATTTTTCCCTTCACCAGTGAGGTCTGATGAACTCCCTCTTCTGGTGAAGGAAGGTAGTGAGGCTGATTACCAAACAGCTGAGCAGGTAGATGATGACTGGGTCACAGGAACTGATGACTGGATATAAGGCAGCCGACGCCCTGCTGCCTTGCCGGTGATTTTCCTGCTGGATTCTTGGAGACCAGTCTGATTTCTGCTTCTCAAAGCTAAGTTTTGCTCTGCCTTTTGTACACTTTAGTTCTAGTTTTGTTTGCCTTGTTTTTTGGAGTTCAGCCATCCCCGGCCGGGGGTGAGCTGAATTCCATTTTTGTCACTGATCTGTTGATCTTTGGCTCTGTCTTCAGAATATACCTGAGTGCTGATATAGTCTTTTTGAAGCCTAGCGACTTCAGGGCCTGTTTTTCCTATCAGTCTGTTGGTTCATTTTTGGATAGGGTTTTTGCGGATTGCAGACAGCTTTTCTATCCTGTCCTATTTAGTTAGCTTGGGCCCCATCATTTGCTCAACCTATCTTTCTATCTGTGCTAGTGTTTTTTCATCTTGCTTCATAGTCATATGTTGGGAGCTGCCTATTGCTTTGGGGTCTGCTCTGGGACAGTTTAGATTTCCCCTTTCTGTCTTTAGGCTAATTTAGTTCTCCGGCTGTGATCGAGGGGTCTAGGGCATCGTAGGAACCCCCCACGGCTACTGCTAGTTGTTGTGGATAGTGTTGTGAGTTCATTATCCCCTTCACCATTGAGGTCTGAAGAACTCCCTCTTCTGGTGAAGGAAGGTAGTGAGGCTGATTACCAAGCACCTGGGCATGATGATGATGACTGGGTGACGGGAATTGCTGACTGGATATAAGGCAGCCGACGCCCTTCTGCCTTGCTGGTGATCTCTCTGAGGGATTCTAGGAGACCAGTCTGATTCCTGCTCCTCAAAAGTTAAGTTTTCTGCACTGCTTTTTGCATTTGTGTTTTGTTTTGTTTTGCCTTGTTTTTCTGAATTTCTGTCATTCCCTGCTGGGGTGAGTTGAATTCACCGTCATTATATGTTGGGGGCTGCCTATTGCTTTGGGGTCTGCTCTGGGGCAGTTTAGATTTCCCTTTCTGTCTTTAGGCTATGTAGTTCTCCGGCTGTGATCGAGGGGTCTAGGGCACTGTAGGAACCCCCCACGGCTACTGCTAGTTGTTGTTGATAGGTTCAGGGGTCTGCAATCCGATAGCTGCCACCTTCTCTGGTTTTCTGGACTTAGCTAGTATTTCTGTTTTTGCCTCCTACAGTGACTCATTCATAACAGGATACGTTCAGGGGTCTGCAATCCGATAGCTTCCAACTTCTCTGGTTTTCTGGACTTAGCTATTATTTTTGTTTTTTCCTCCTTCGGTGACTCATCCATAACAGAATCACCGGCCATACCGCAGATCCTAGGGTACTCAATAGCAGGAAGGAATTGTAAAAAAAAAAAAAAAGTGTCAGAATTTCTTTGTGTATATTTTTTCCTCTATATCTCTGAGGCCTTAGGGGGAATTTTTTTTTTCTCTCAATGGAGATGAAGCAATTGTCTTATCGTGTAGAGCAGCTTGCTGCAGAAGTGCGGGGAATTTCCGCATATCTTACTCATTTACATGCTGCTGAACCAAAGATCCCCACTCCTGATGTGTTTTTTGGGGATCGGTCTAAATTTTTGAATTTCAAGAATAATTGTAAATTATTTTTTGCCTTGAAGCCTAACTCGTCGGGGAGCTCCGCGCAGTGGGTTAAAATTGTCATCTCTTTGCTGCGCGGCGATCCCCAGGATTGGGCGTTTTCTTTGAAACCTGATGATCCTATTCTAAATAATGTGGATGCATTTTTTTCAAACCTTGGGGTTGTTGTATGATGAACCTAATGCCATTGATCAGGCTGAAAAGGCCCTGCTGGCATTGAGCCAGGGTCGGGATTCTGCAGAGTTGTACTGTCAAAAATTCCAAAAGTGGGCAGTCCTTACTACCTGGAATGATGGTGCCTTGGCTGCTCTCTTTCGGAAGGGTTTGTCAGAAACCATAAAAGATACTATGGTGGGATTTCCTGTTCCCTCTGGTCTTGATGATTCTATGTCATTAGCCATTCAGGTTGATCGGCGTTTGCGTGAACGCAAGACCGCACGAGAGGTGTTGCCACCTGTTGAACAAATGTTTGAACCTATGCAATGTGATAGAGTTTTGTCCAGGGCGCAACGTCAGGAGTTCAGAAGGCATAATAAGCTGTGTTTTTTTGTGGAGATGCCTCGCATATTATTTCTGTCTGCCCTAAACGAGAGAAACGTTGTGCTCACACGTTTTCTGTGGGTGGTGTTCAACCTAAGTTTCTTCTGGCAATTACTCTGATCTGCTCCCTGTCCACATTTTCCGCCAAGGCTTTTGTGGATTCGGGAGCAGCTCTGAACCTGATGGACTTGGATTTTGCTAAACGTTGTGGATTTCCTATGACGCCTTTGCAGACTCCTATCCCTTTGAGGCGTATTGATGCGACTCCTTTGGTGAAAAATAAACCTCAGTTTTGGACCCAGGTGGTAATGCGGGTCACCCCAGAACATCAAGAAAATTGCAGATTTTTGGTGTTGCATAATTTGCATGATACCATTGTTCTGGGGTTTCCCTGGTTGCAAATCCATAATCCAGTTTTGGATTGGAAATCTGTGTCTGTGGTGAGTTGGGGTTGTCGGTGTGCCCTTAGTGATGCTCCTGTTTTCTCCACCTCTCCCCAGTCGCATGATGTTCCTGACTATTTGGCTGACTTTTATGATGTATTTAGTGAGAATGAGTCTGCGTCTTTGCCTCCTCATAGGAGTTATGACTGTGCAATTGAGCTGAGCCCGGGGTGTAAATTACCCAAGGGTCGGCTTTTCAATTTATCTGTACCCGAGCATGAGGCTATGCGATCCTATATTAAGGAGTCGTTGGAGAAGGGTCATATTAGACCATCCTCTTCACCCTTAGGTGCTGTTTTTTTTTTCGTAGCTAAAAAAGATGGTTCATTAAGGCCTTGTATTGACTATCGTGCCCTCAACAAAATTACTGTTAAATATCAGTATCCGTTACCCCTGATTTCTGATCTATTCTCCAGAGTTAAAGGTGCTTGCTGGTTTACCAAGCTTGACCTCAGGGGGGTGTATAATCTTATTCGCATTAAGCATGGGGATGAATGGAAGACGGCGTTTAATACTCCGGAGGGACATTTTGAGTACCTGGTGATGCCTTTTGGGCTCACTAAAGCCCCTTCTGTCTTCCAATCCTTCATGAACGATATTTTCCGAGACTTTGTGGATAAATTTTTGATTATCTATCTGGATGATATATTGATCTTTTCCAAGGATTGGGACACTCATGTGGAACATGTTCGGACTGTGTTCCGGATTTTGAGGGATAATTCCCTGTATGTCAAGGGATCGAAATGCCTTTTTGGGGTACAGAGGATTTCATTTTTGGGATTCATTTTGTCTCCGTCAACTATTGAAATGGACCTGGCCAAGGTACAGGCCATTTATGATTGGGTTCAGCCTACTTCTTTGAAGGCCCTCCAGAAGTATTTGGGTTTTGCTAATTTTTATCGGAAATTTATAGCTAATTTTTCTAGTATTGCCAAGCCATTGACTGATTTGACTAAGAAGGGTGCTGATGTGCTGAATTGGTGTCCGGAGGCTGTTGCTTCCTTTCAGGAGCTGAAGCGAAGATTCACTTCTGCTCCGGTTCTGTGGCAACCTGATGTCTCACTCCCGTTTCAGGTAGAGGTGGGCGCCTCTGAGATTGGTGCAGGAGCTGTTTTGTCCCAAAAAGATCCTGTGACATCTAAAATGAATCCCTGTGCTTTCTTTTCCCGAAAGTTCTCCCCATCCGAACGTAACTATGATGTGGGGATCGGGAACTGTTAGCCATGAAATGGGCATTTGAGGAGTGGAGACATTGGTTGGAGGGAGCTAAACACCAGGTCGTGGTCCTTACTGACCACAAGAATTTGATTTACCTGGAGTCGGCCAAACGCTTGAATCCTAGACAGGCTAGGTGGGCCTTGTTTTTCACACGTTTTGATTTTGTGGTCTCTTTTCTTCCTGGCACTAAGAATGTCAAGGCAGACGCCCTCTCTAGGAGTTTCTTTGCTGATTCTCCTGTTGTGACCAAGCCTGCTACCATCTTCGGCGAGGGGGTAGTTCTTTCAGCCATCTCGCCCGATTTGTGACGTGCTCTGGAATAGTTTCAGGAGGACAAACCTGAGCATTGTCTCAGTGGAAAGTTGTATGTTCCTGACCAGTGGAGGAAGAGAGTGATGTCTGAAGTTCATTGCTCTGCATTGGCTGGTCATCCAGGTATTTTTGGTACTAGAGATCTGGTGAGTCGGTCTTTTTGGTGGCCCGCCTTGTCTCGTGATGTCAGGAATTTTGTGCAGTCCTGTGGGACTTGCTCCCGGTCTAAACCTTGTTCTCGCTCTAGTGGGTTGTTGATGCCTTTGCCGGTCCCCAGGAGGCCATGGACCCATATTTCAATGGATTTCATCTCTGATATGCCTGTCTCTCAGAGAATGACTGTTATTTGGGTGATTTGTGATAGGTTCTCTAAGATGGTTCATCTTGTACCACTCCCTAAGTTGCCATCTTCTTCTGAGTTGGTACCCCTGTTTTTGCAACAGGTGGTTCGCTTGCACGGGATTCCTGAGAACATTGTATATGACAGAGGAGTTCAGTTTGTGTCTAGATTTTGGAGGATGTTCTGTTCCAAGCTGGGAATTCAGTTGTCCTTCTCCTCTGCGTTTCACCCTCAGACCAATGGGCAGACGGAGAGAACAAACCAGACCTTGGAGTCGTATTTGAGATGTTTTATTTCCGCTGATCAGGATGATTGGGTTTCATTTTTGCCCTTGGCCGAATTTGCTTTAAATAATAGAGCTAGTTCTGCCACTTTGATGTCACCTTTTTTTGTAACTTTGGGTTTCATCCTCGATTTTCTTCAGGGCAGGTGGAGCCTTCTGCCTGCCCAGGTGTTGACACTGGTGGAGAGAATGCACCAGATCTGGGACCAAGTGGTGGATAAGTTATCTCTCTCCCAGGAAAAGGCCCAGCGGTTTTCCAACCGACATAGGACCGTTGGTCCCCAGTTTAAGGTGGGTGATATGGTTTGGTTATCATCAAAAAATATCGCTATGAAGGTAGCTTCTCCTAAGTTTAAGCCTAGATTTATTGGGCCTTACAAGATTTTGGAGATCATTAACCCCTTCCTGACATGAGACGTACTATCCCGTCCATGGGACCCGGGCCCCTATGCCCATGGACGGGATAGTACGTCTAGCGCGATCAGCGGCGCCCACGTGGTGAGCGCCGCTGATCGCGGCCGGGTGTCAGCTGATTATCACAGCTGACACCCGGCACAATGTGTCAGGGGCGGTCACGGACCGCCCCCGACACGTTAACCCCTTGCACACCGCGATCAAACATGATCGCGGTGTACCGGGGGTTAAAGGGAAGCATCGGCAGGGAGGGGGCTCCCTCCGTGCTTCC
The DNA here is from genome assembly GCF_039654945.1 of Dendrobates tinctorius. NCBI lineage: Eukaryota > Metazoa > Chordata > Amphibia > Anura > Dendrobatidae > Dendrobates > Dendrobates tinctorius. Next base: position 5,101,512 of record NW_027361900.1, read on the forward strand.
CTGAGCCCCCCACGGCAGCGCAATGTGCAGCGCTGCTGCGGGGGACTCCTTTCCTCCAGGCCCCCGGATCCAAGATGGCGACGGGGGCCTTCGGGGGCCTGAGGAAGCTGGCTTCCTCAGTGCCTGCAAAGCGCAGGCATGAGGAAGCCTTCTGCAGTGCCTGTGTCAGATCGCTGATCTGTCACAGTGATCTGTGATGTGACAGATCAGCGATCTGTCACAGGACAGTGATGTCCCACCTGGGACTATTTAATAAAGTAAAAAAAAAATAAAAAAAAGTGTTAAAATAATTAAAAAAAAATCGCCAAATAAATTAGAAAAAAAAAAAATATTCCCCCAATAAATCCATTTTTTGGAAATAATAAAAAAAAAAACAATAAAAGTACACATATTAGGTATTGCCGCGTCCGTAATGACCCGCCCTATAAAACTGTCCCATTAGTTAACCCCTTTAGCTAACCCCTTAAAAAATAAAAATAAAAAACAAAGCAAAAAATAATGATTTATTATCATACCGCCAAACAAAAAGTGTAATAACGCGCGATCAAAAAGACGCATATAAATATCCATGGTACCGCTGAAAACGTCATCTTGTCCCGCAAAAACGAGCCGCCACACAGCATCATCAGCGAAAAAATAAAAAAGTTATAGCTCACAGAATAAAGCGATGCAAAAATAATTATTTTTTATATAAAATAGTTTTCATTGCATAAAACCGACAAAAACATAAAAAAATGACATAAATGAGGTATCGCTGTAACCGTACTGACCCGAAGAATAAAACCGCTTTATCAATTTTACCGCACGCGGAACGGTGTAAACGCACCCCCCCAAAAGAAATTCATGAAACGCTGGTTTTTGTTCATTCTGTGTCCCAAAAATAGGAATAAAAAGCTATCAAAAAATGTCACGTGCCCGAAAATGGTACCATTTAAAACATCAACTTGTCCCGCAAAAAATAAGACCTCACATGACTCGGTGGGTCAAAATAAGGAAAAATTATAGCTCTCAATATGTGGTGATGCAAAAACTATTTTTACAATAAAAAGCGTCTTTTAGCGTGCGACAGCTGCCAAATATAAAAACCACCATAAATAGTAAATCAAACCCCCCGTTATCACCCCCTTAGTTAGGGAAAAATAATAAAATTAAAAAAAAAAGTATTTATCTCCATTTTCCCGTTAGGGTTAGGGTTAGGGCTAGGGTTAGGGCTAGGGTTAGGGTTAGGGCTAGGGCTAGGGTTAGGGCTCAGATTAGGGTTAGGTGTGTGTTGGGGTTAGGGTTGGAGTTATAATTGGGGGGTTTCCACTGTTTGGGCACATCAGGGGCTCTCCAAATGCATCATGGCATCTGATCTCAATTCCAGCCAATTCTGAGTTGAAAAAGTCAAATGTTGCTCCTTCCCTTCCAAGCTCTGCCATGCGCCCAAACAGTGTTTTACCCCACATGTAGGGTATCAACCTACTCAGGACAAATTGCAAAACAATTTTTGGGGTCCAATTTCTCCTGTTACCCTTAGGAAAATAAAAAATTGGGGGCAAAAATATCATTTTTGTGGAAAAAAATGATTTTTTTATTTTCACGTCCGAGTGTTATAAACTTCTGTGAAGCACTTGGGGGTTCAAAGTGCTCACCACACATCTAGATAAGTTCCGTGGGGGGTCTAGTGTCCAAAATGGGGTCACTTGTGGGGAGTTTCAATAGTTTAGGTACATCAGGGGATCTCCAAACGCACATGACACCCGCAGACCATTCCATCAAAGTCTGCATTCCAAAACGTCACTGCTTCCCTTCCGAGCCCCGACGTGTGTCCATACAGTAGTTTTCTCCCACATATGGGGTGTCAGCGTACTCATGACAAATTGGACAACAACTTTTGGGGGTCCAATTTCTCCTGTTACCCTTGGGAAAATGAAAAAATTGGGGACTAATTGATCATGTTTCTGGAAAAAATAAGATTTTTTTATTTTCATGCCCTGGCATTATAAACTTCTGTGAAGCTCTTGGGGGTTTAAAGTGCTCACCTCACATCTAGATAAGTTCCTTAGTGGGTCTAGTTTTCAAAATGGGGTCATTTGTGGGGGGTTTCCACTGTTTAGGTACATTAGGGGCTCTCCAAAGGCAACATGACACCCGCAGACCATTCCATCAAAGTCTGCATTCCAAAACGTCACTACTTCCCTTCCGAGCCCCGACGTGTGCCCATACAGTAGTTTTCTCCCACATGTGGGGTATCAGCATACTCAGGACAAATTGGACAACAACTTTTGTTGTCCAATTTCTCCTGGTACCCTTGGGAAAATAAAAAAATGGTGACTAAAAGATCATGTTTGTGGAAAAAATACGAATTTTTTATTTTCATGCCCGGGCATTATAAACTTCTGTGAAGCACTGGGGGGTTCAAAGTGCTCACCACACATCTAGATAAGTTCCTTGGGGGGTCTAGTTTACAAAATGGTGTCATTTGTGGGGGGTTTCTACTGTTTAGGTACATTAGGGGCTCTCCAAAGGCAACATGACACCCGCAGACCATTCCATCAAAGTCTGCATTCCAAAACGTCACTACTTCCCTTCCGAGCCCCGACGTGTGCCCATACAGTAGTTTTCTCCCACATATGGGGTATCAGCCTACTCAGGACAAATTGGACAACAACTTTTGGGGTCCAATTTCTCCTGGTACCCTTGGGAAAATAAAAAAATGGTGACTAAAAGATCATGTTTGTGGAAAAAATACGAATTTTTTATTTTCACACCCGGGCATTATAAACTTCTGTGAAGCACTGGGGGGGTCAAAGTGCTCACCACACATCTAGATAAGTTCCGTAGGGGGTCTAGTTTCCAAAATGGTGTCATTTGTGGGGGGTTTCCACTGTTTTGGTACATCAGGAGTTTTCCAAACGCGACATGGTGTCCGATCTCAATTCCAGCCAAAAACGTCAAATGGCGCTGCTTCCCTTCCGAGCTCTGCCATGCGCCCAAATAGTGGTTTACCCCCACATGTGGGGTATCAGCGTACTCAGGACAAATTGCACAATAACTTTTACGGTCCTGTTACCCTTGGAAAAATAAGAATTGAGGGTGAAAAGATCATTTTTGAGGAAAAAATATGATTTTTTAATTGTATGGCTTTATGTTATAAACTTCTGTGAAGCCCATGGGGGTTCAAAGTTCTCACCACACATCTAGATAAGTTCCTTAGGGGGTCTAGTATCCAAAATGGTGTCATTTGTGGGGGGTTTCCACTGTTTTGGTACATCAGGGGTTTTCCAAACGCGACATGGTGTCCGATCTCAATTCCAGCCAAAAACGTCAAATGGCGCTGCTTCCCTTCCGAGCTCTGCCATGCGCCCAAATAGTGGTTTACCCCCACATGTGGGGTATCAGCATACTCAGGACAAATTGCACAATAACTTTTAGGGTCCTGTTACCCTTGGAAAAATAAGAATTGAGGGTGAAAAGATCATTTTTGTGGAAAAAATATGATTTTTTAATTGTATGGCTTTATGTTATAAACTTCAGTGAAGCCCATGGGGGTTCAAAGTTCTCACCACACATCTAGATAAGTTCCTTAGGGGGTCTAGTTTCCAAAATGGTGTCATTTGTGGGGGGTTTCCACTGTTTTGGTACATCAGGGGTTTTCCAAACGCGACATGGTGTCCGATCTCAATTCCAGCCAAAAACGTCAAATGGCGCTGCTTCCCTTCCGAGCTCTGCCATGCGCCCAAATAGTGGTTTACCCCCACATGTGGGGTATCAGCGTACTCAGGACAAATTGCACAATAACTTTTAGGGTCCTGTTACCCTTGGGAAAATAAAAATTGGGGTGAAAAGATCATTTTTATGGAAAAAATATGATTTTTTAATTGTACCGCTGTACGTTATAAACTTCTGTAAAGCCCTTGTGGGTTCAAAGTTCTCACCACATATCTAGATAAGTTCCTTGGGGGGTCTAGTTTCCAAAATGGGGTCACTTGTAGGGGGTTTCCACTGTTTAGGTACATCAGGGACTCTCCAAACGTGACATGGCGTCCAATCTGAATTCCAGCCAATTTTGCATTGAAAAAGTCAAACGGCGCTCCTTCCATTCTGAGCTCTGCCATGCACCGAAACAGTGGTTCCCCCCACATATCAGGTATCTGCGTACTCAGGACAAATTGCACAATAACTTTTGCAGTCCAATTTCTCCTGTTACCCTTGGTAAAATAAAAAAAATTGAACCTGAAGTATTTTTTTTATGAAAAAAAGTTAGATGTTCATTTTTTTTAAATATTCAAACAAATTCCTGTGATGCACCTAAAGGGTTAATAAACTTCTTGAATATGGTTTTGAGCACTTTAAGGGGTGCAGTTTTTAGAATGGTGTCACTTTTGGGTATTTTCTATCATATAGACCCCTCAAAGTGGCTTCAAATGTGATGTGGTCCTAAAAATAAAATGGTGTTGTAAAAATGAGAAATCGCTGGTCAACTTTTAACCCTTATAACTTCCTAACAAAAAAAAATTTTGGTTCCAAAATTGTGCTGATGTAAAGTAAACATGTGGGAAATGTTAGTTATCAAGTTTTTTGTGTGCCGTATCTCTGTGATTTAAGGGCATAAAAATTCAAAGTTGGAAAATTGCGAAATTTTCAAAATTTTCGCCAAATTTCCATTTTTCTCACAAATAATCGCAAGTTATTTGAATGAAATTTTACCACTAACATGAAGTACAATATGTCACGAGAAAACAATGTCAGAATCACCGGGATCCATGGAAGCGTTCCAGAGTTATGACCTCATAAAGGTACAGTGGTCAGAATTGTAAAAATTGGCCCGGTCATGAACGTGCAAACCACCCTTGGGGGTGAAGGGGTTAATCCGGTCTCTTTTCGGTTGGCTCTTCCTGTCACATTTAAAATCCATAATGCGTTTCATAAGTCCTTGTTGAAGAGGTTTGTTGAACCAGTAGTTCCTGGGGTGGCACCTCCGGACCCTGTATTGATTGAAGGTAACATGGAATATGAGGTAGAGAAGATACTGTATTCCCGTCTGGCTAGACGGAGACTCCAGTATTTGGTTAAGTGGAAGGGTTATGGTCAGGAGGATAATTCCTGGGTCTCTACCTCTGATATTCATGCCAAAAGATTGGTGCGTGCCTTTCATCGGGCTCACCCTGATCACCCTGGTGGCGTGGATGAGAGTTCGGTGACCCCTCCTCAAGGGGGAGGTACTGTTATGAGTTCATTTTCCCCTTCACCATTGAGGTCTGATGAACTCCCTCTTCTGGTGAAGGAAGGTAGTGAGGCTGATTACCAAGCACCTGAGCTGGGAGAGGATGACTGGGTGACGGGGATCTCTGACTGGATATAAGGCAGCCGACGCCCTTCTGCCTCGCTGGTGATTTCTCTGTGGAATTCTAGGAGACCAGTCTGATTCCTGCTCCTCAAAAGCTAAGTTTTCTGCTTTGCCTTTTTGCATTTGTGTTTTGGTTTTAGTTTGCCTTGCTTTTCTGGATTCTGCCATTCCCTGCTGGGGTGAGCTGAATTCCTTTTTTGTCGGTTTGCTCTGTCTTCAGAAAATACCTGAGTACTGACATAGTCTTTTTGAAGCTTAGCGTCTTCAGGGCCTTTTTCCCTGTCAGTCTGTTGGGTCTTATTTTGATAGGGTTTTTCGTGGATTGCAGACAGCAGCTTTCCTATCCTGTCCTATCTAGTTAGCTTGGGGCCCATCATTTGCTCAGTCTATCTTTCTATCTGTGTGAGTGTTTTTTCTTCTTGCTTCACCGTCATTATATGTTGGGGGCTGCCTATTGCTTTGGGGTCTGCTCTGGGGCAGTTTAGATTTCCCTTTCTGTCTTTAGGCTAGGCAGTTCTCCGGCTGTGATCGAGGGGTCTAGGGCATCGTAGGAACCCCCCACGGCTACTGCTAGTTGTTGTTGATAGGGTCAGGGGTCTGCAATCCGATAGCTGCCAACTTCTCTGGTTTTCTGGACTTAGCTAGCATTTCTGTTTTTGCCTCCTACGGTGACTCATTCATAGCAATCTCCATTTTACAGGAGAAATCTGAGGATCGGTGCGATGACGGTAGATAAACTAATCACGGGCCGCACGGAGGAAGTGCTTTATGTCATATACTGCTCAGGACAATTATTATATTGCCCAGACTATTAGACCGCGGCACATCAGGCTCAGAGAACATTGCCATTCAGTTACACAGGAAAAGGATCTGTGACATTAATGATATAAGAGAGGTCCATAATGCGGACCCCAATGTGCTGAGATGTGCAGGGATTGAGCCCGCTGATTATCCTGTACAAGGCGGTGACCAGAATAGATTACTACTAAAAAGAGAAGCAGCATAGATTGTGGACTGCGATGCACAAGTTCCTCTTGGCCTCAGTGATACATTGAATATGTCTGTGTGGCTGTGATCTATGATATATTTTTTTAATTTTTTGTATTAATCATTTCACTGTACTCACTGTAAATGTTTTGCACTTCTCAGTTAACCATTCCCTAACCCTTGTTGAAAGGAAGTGGTGTAACCCCCTGACAAGCATGGACCGGTAGAAGTGCTAAGCAAGTGCGAAACAGCCATAGTCCGTCAGGCTCTCTCCTCTGTATAGCTCCCTGCTACCTGCAGGCCGCACTCTAATATGGTTTGATGTCATGTTTCACCATGGAATAAAATTGTAAGAAGGATCTGGGTGACAATTCTTTCAATTCCTTATGATTACTCTTATAGGTATACACAATGGTGATGAATGGAAGGCCGCATTCAATACACCGGAGGGTCATACTGAAAATTTGGTGATGCCATTCAGATTAAACAATGCTCCGGCAGTCTTTGAAAGTGCCTTTTTTTTTCTCCCCGATGGGTAGATTTGCGGTAGTTTACCTGGATGATATATTGAGTTACTCACGTCCTCTGCAGGAGCATCATGAGCATGTCAGACAGCTGGAGTGGGAAAAACATTACCCAGCAATCCCTTTTTGACATTTTGAAGACTTCCATCATTGAAAAATGTCCTAGCACCAAGAAACATAAAAGAGAAGAAGGAAGATTTGCTAAAAGTCGCCTGTCTCCCGAATAAAATCATTACATGCAATCTGAAAACTTGCCTCTGTTGTGACTGGATCTGCCATGGTCTCTCTGATCTCACCCTTATTTCTACTGGTGAAATTTTCCCGATCAAAACTCCCATGTCATGTTCCCCCAGTTATGTTTCACACGTGATTATATGCTCATACCAGAAATTATATGTGGGAAGGACGACCCAACCCCTCCTCAAAAGGCTGAACTCACACCACTCCAATACTCCATAGGGTTTTCTCCAACATGGGCTTTCACGTCACTGCACCATCAAACACAAGAAAGATTCCACACAACTGAGAATATTCCCCACAGAGGAGATTCCCCCACAGGATCAGAATCGCATTGGACAACTACATCGGGAAGAAATCTTCTGGATTTATAAACTAAACCCCCTTACTCCAAATGGCCTCAGTGAGATTACAGATGTTACAGAGGCTCCTGCTGCACCAGCCTGGGATAAGTCAGATCATCACCGGATCACCGAACACCTCCTGTGACCCGGCTCCACCAGCGCTGCCGATCCCCCCCGGGTTTACTGAATTCAGACTGTGGGACAGACCCCCATTTGACACATTAACTTTTTCCCTATTTTCCTTCTGAAACTTTGGGGTGCGTCTTATGGTCCGGTGCGGCTTATAGTCCGAAAGATACAGTATATCTTTATTCATTCTTTTAGGTGACCTCACTTCATTCATAGGCACTTTATAATATAATTATTGTATGTAAGTGTGTTCTGTTTTCTCATGAACTATAATTTATCTTTGTGTGACGGACTTTCTCATGAACTTTGACATTTTGTGCTTTGTAGGCTTTTTTTTTCATTCCAAAGACATAAATGAGATTTGGGCATTTTAGCTCCTGGTGTGGAGTCGATAGCACAATCATATGCCGCCATATAGTAGACGGCCGGTAACTGGTGATAATTCCCTCATGTGTGGGGTCTATTTCCCTCCAGAGAAATCACACGTTACATTCCACACATAACACTGTGTAGAGAAGGCGGCGCGGGGTAATTGTGCCAGTAGTGAGGGGCAAATAATGGCGGGAATGTCACTGACTGAGGAGAAGGCTGCATGGAGCGTCTTCACTCCGGAGATCATGTGACCCCTGACTCCTCCCCTCCTGTGACCTCATCACAGGTCCTGTGCACAGAGCAGCCATATATGTGGAGTGCGGCTCTGCAGGTTAGTGATGGGCAGTCCGGCTCTTCTTGCTACTTTCCCGACTTTTCTCCCTCCTGTCCCTTCACTATAAAGCCTGGGCCTCATTATACAGCTGTACAGGGGTCTAGTGAAGGCTTTTTAGCTCTTTCCTCAGACTGTAGCTCCTGGGCACAGGCCCTCACTCCTGTCCCTTCACTATGAAGCCTGGGCCTCATTATACAGCTGTACAGGGGTCTAGTGAAGGCTTTTTAGCCCTTTCCTCAGACTGTAGCTCCTGGGCACAGGCCCTCACTCCTGTCCCTTCACTATAAAGCCTGGGCCTCATTATACAGCCGTACAGGTGTCAAGTGAAGGCTTTTTAGCCCTTTCCTCAGACTGTAGCTCCTGGGAACAAGCCCTCACTCCTGTCCCTTCACTATAAAGCCTGGGCCTCATTATACAGCTGTACAGGGGTCTAGTGAAGGCTTTTTAGCCCTTTCCGCACACTGTAACACCTGGAATCGGGCCCTCACTCCTGTCCCTTCACTATAAAGCCTGGGCCTCATTATACAGCTGTACAGGGGTCTAGTGAAGGCTTTTTAGCCCTTTCCTCAGACTGTAGCTCCTGGGCACAGGCCCTCACTCCTGTCCCTTCACTATGAAGCCTGGGCCTCATTATACAGCTGTACAGGGGTCTAGTGAAGGCTTTTTAGCCCTTTCCTCACACTGTAGCTCCTGAGAACAGGCCCTCACTCCTGTCCCTTCACTATAAAGCCTGGGCCTCATTATACAGCTGTACAGGGGTCTAGTGAAGGCTTTTTAGCCCTTTCCGCACACTGTAACACCTGGAATCGGGCCCTCACTCCTGTCCCTTCACTATAAAGCCTGGGCCTCATTATACAGCTGTACAGGGGTCTAGTGAAGGCTTTTTAGCCCTTTCCTCAGACTGTAGCTCCTGGGAACAGGCCCTCACTAATGTCCCTTCACTATAAAGCCTGGGCCTCATTATACAGCTGTACAGGTGTCAAGTGAAGGCTTTTTAGCCCTTTCCTCAGACTGTAGCTCCTGGGAACAAGCCCTCAGTCCTGTCCCTTCACTATAAAGCCTGGGCCTCATTATACAGCTGTACAGGGGTCTAGTGAAGGCTTTTTAGCCCTTTCCTCAGACTGTAGCTCCTGGGAACAGGTCCTCATTCATGTCCCTTCACTATAAAGCCTGGGCCTCATTATACAGCTGTACAGGGGTCTAGTGAAGGCTTTTTAGCCCTTTCCTCAGTCTGTAGCTCCTGGGAACAGGCCCTCACTCCTGTCCCTTCACTATAAAGCCTGGGCCTCATTATACAGCTGTACAGGGGTCTAGTGAAGGCTTTTTAGCCCTTTCCTCAGACAGTAGCTCCTGGGAACAGGCCCTCTCCTGTCCCTTCACTATAAAGCCTGGGCCTGATTATACAACTGTACAGGGATCTAGTGAAGGCTTTTTAGCCCTTTCCTCAGACTGTAGCTCCTGAGAACAGGCCCTCACTCCTGTCCCTTCACTATAAAGCCTGGGCCTCATTATACTGCTATACATGGGTCTAGTGAAGGCTTTTTAGCCCTTTCCTCACACTGTAGCTCCTGGGAACAAACCCTCACTCCTGTCCCTTCACTATAAAGCCTGGACCTCATTATACAGCTGTACAGGGGTCTAGTGAAGGCTTTTTAGCCCTTTCCTCACACTGTAGCTCCTGGAATCGGGCACTCACTCCTGTCCCTTCACTATAAAGCCTGGGCCTCATTATACAGCTGTACAGGATTCTAGTGAAGGCTTTTTAGCCCTTTCCTCAGACTGTAGCTCCTGGGAACAGGCCCTCACTCCTGTCCCTTCACTATAAAGCCTGGGCCTCATTATACAGCTGTACAGGGGTCTAGTGAAGGCTTTTTAGCCCTTTCCTCATACTGTAGCTCCTGGGATCAGGCCCTCACTCCTGTCCCTTCACTATAAAGCCTGGGCCTCATTATACAGCTGTACAGGGGTCTAGTGAAGGCTTTTTAGCCCTTTCCGCACACTGTAACACCTGGAATCGGGCCCTCACTCCTGTCCTTTCACTATAAAGCCTGGGCCTCATTATACAGCTGTACAGGGGTCTAGTGAAGGCTTTTTAGCCCTTTCCTCAGACTGTAGCTCCTAGGCACAGGCCCTCACTCCTGTCCCTTCACTATGAAGCCTGGGCCTCATTATACAGCTGTACAGGGGTCTAGTGAAGGCTTTTTAGCCCTTTCCTCACACTGTAGCTCCTGAGAACAGGCCCTCACTCCTGTCCCTTCACTATAAAGCCTGGGCCTCATTATACAGCTGTACAGGGGTCTAGTGAAGGCTTTTTAGCCCTTTCCGCACACTGTAACACCTGGAATCGGGCCCTCACTCCTGTCCCTTCACTATAAAGCCTGGGCCTCATTATACAGCTGTACAGGGGTCTAGTGAAGGCTTTTTAGCCCTTTCCTCAGACTGTAGCTCCTGGGAACAGGCCCTCACTCCTGTCCCTTCACTATAAAGCCTGGGCCTCATTATACAGCTGTACAGGTGTCAAGTGAAGGCTTTTTAGCCCTTTCCTCAGACTGTAGCTCCTGGGAACAAGCCCTCACTCCTGTCCCTTCACTATAAAGCCTGGGCCTCATTATACAGCTGTACAGGGGTCTAGTGAAGGCTTTTTAGCCCTTTCCTCAGACTGTAGCTCCTGGGAACAGGTCCTCATTCATGTCCCTTCACTATAAAGCCTGGGCCTCATTATACAGCTGTACAGGGGTCTAGTGAAGGCTTTTTAGCCCTTTCCTCAGTCTGTAGCTCCTGGGAACAGGCCCTCACTCCTGTCCCTTCACTATAAAGCCTGGGCCTCATTATACAGCTGTACAGGGGTCTAGTGAAGGCTTTTTAGCCCTTTCCTCAGACAGTAGCTCCTGGGAACAGGCCCTCTCCTGTCCCTTCACTATAAAGCCTGGGCCTGATTATACAACTGTACAGGGATCTAGTGAAGGCTTTTTAGCCCTTTCCTCAGACTGTAGCTCCTGAGAACAGGCCCTCACTCCTGTCCCTTCACTATAAAGCCTGGGCCTCATTATACTGCTATACATGGGTCTAGTGAAGGCTTTTTAGCCCTTTCCTCACACTGTAGCTCCTGGGAACAAACCCTCACTCCTGTCCCTTCACTATAAAGCCTGGACCTCATTATACAGCTGTACAGGGGTCTAGTGAAGGCTTTTTAGCCCTTTCCTCACACTGTAGCTCCTGGAATCGGGCACTCACTCCTGTCCCTTCACTATAAAGCCTGGGCCTCATTATACAGCTGTACAGGATTCTAGTGAAGGCTTTTTAGCCCTTTCCTCAGACTGTAGCTCCTGGGAACAGGCCCTCACTCCTGTCCCTTCACTATAAAGCCTGGGCCTCATTATACAGCTGTACAGGGGTCTAGTGAAGGCTTTTTAGCCCTTTCCTCATACTGTAGCTCCTGGGATCAGGCCCTCACTCCTGTCCCTTCACTATAAAGCCTGGGCCTCATTATACAGCTGTACAGGGGTCTAGTGAAGGCTTTTTAGCCCTTTCCTCATACTGTAGCTCCTGGGATCAGGCCCTCACTCCTGTCCCTTCACTATAAAGCCTGGGCCTCATTATACAGCTGTACAGGGGTCTAGTGAAGGCTTTTTAGCCCTTTCCTCAGACTGTAGCTCCTGGGAACAGGCCCTCACTCCTGTCCCTTCACTGTAAAGCTTGGGCCTCATTATACAGCTGTACAGGGGTCTGTTGAAGGCTTTTTAGTCCTTTCCTCAACTGTAGCTCCTGGGAACAGGTCCTCACTCCTGTCCCTTTACTATAAAACCTGGGCCTCATTATACAGCTGTACAGGGGTCTAGTGAAGGCTTTTTAGCCCTTTCCTCAGACTGCAGCTCCTGGGATCAGGCCCTCACTCCTGTCCCTTCACTATAAAGCCTGGGCCTCATTATACAGCTGTACAGGTGTCAAGTGAAGGCTTTTTAGCCCTTTCCTCAGACTGTAGCTCCTGGGAACAGGCCCTCACTCCTGTCCCTTCACTATAAAGCCTGGGCCTCATTATACAGCTGTACAGGGGTCTAGTGAAGGCTTTTTAGCCCTTTCCTCAGACAGTAGCTCCTGGGAACAGGCCCTCTCCTGTCCCTTCACTATAAAGCCTGGGCCTCATTATACAGCTGTACAGGGGTCTAGTGAAGGCTTTTTAGCCCTTTCCTCAGACTGTAGCTCCTGGGAACAGGTCCTCACTCCTGTCCCTTCACTATAAAGCCTGGGCCTCATTATACAGCTGTACAGGGGTCTAGTGAAGGCTTTTTAGCCTTTTCTTCACACTGTAGCTCCTGGGAACAAGCCCTCACTCCTGTCCCTTCACTATAAAGCCTGGACCTCATTATACAGCTGTACAGGGGTCTAGTGAAGGCTTTTTAGCCCTTTCCTCACACTGTAGCTCCTGGAATCGGGCCCTCACTCCTGTCCCTTCACTATAAAGCCTGGGCCTCATTATACAGCTGTACAGGATTCTAGTGAAGGCTTTTTAGCCCTTTCCTCAGACTGTAGCTCCTGGGAACAAGACCTCACTCTTGTCCCTTCACTATAAAGCCTGGGCCTCATTATACAGCTGTACAGGGGTCTGTTGAAGGCTTTTTAGTCCTTTCTTCAACTGTAGCTCCTGGGAACAGGTCCTCACTCCTGTCCCTTTACTATAAAACCTGGGCCTCATTATACAGCTGTACAGGGGTCTAGTGAAGGCTTTTTAGCCCTTTCCTCAGACTGTAGCTCCTGGGATCAGGCCCTCACTCCTGTCCCTTCACTATAAAGCCTGGGCCTCATTATACAGCTGTACAGGTGTCAAGTAAAGGCTTTTTAGCCCTTTCCTCAGACTGTAGCTCCTGGGAACAGGCCCTCACTCCTGTCCCTTCACTATAAAGCCTGGGCCTCATTATACAGCTGTACAGGGGTCTAGTGAAGGCTTTTTAGCCCTTTCCTCAGACAGTAGCTCCTGGGAACAGGTCCTCACTCCTGTCCCTTCACTATAAAGCCTGGGCCTCATTATACAGCTGTACAGGGGTCTAGTGAAGGCTTTTTAGCCCTTTCCTCAGACAGTAGCTCCTGGGAACAGGCCCTCTCCTGTCCCTTCACTATAAAGCCTGGACCTCATTATACAGCTGTACAGGGGTCTAGTGAAGGCTTTTTAGCCCTTTCCTCACACTGTAGCTCCTGGAATCGGGCCCTCACTCCTGTCCCTTCACTATAAAGCCTGGGCCTCATTATACAGCTGTACAGGATTCTAGTGAAGGCTTTTTAGCCCTTTCCTCAGACTGTAGCTCCTGGGAACAAGACCTCACTCTTGTCCCTTCACTATAAAGCCTGGGCCTCATACAGCTGTACAGGGGTCTAGTGAAGGCTTTTTAGCCCTTTCCTCAGACTGTAGCTCCTGGGATCAGGCCCTCACTCCTGTCCCTTCACTATAAAGCCTGGGCCTCATTATACAGCTGTACAGGTGTCAAGTGAAGGCTTTTTAGCCCTTTCCTCAGACTGTAGCTCCTGGGAACAGTCCCTCACTCCTGTCCCTTCACTATAAAGCCTGGGCCTCATTATACAGCTGTACAGGGGTCTAGTAAAGGCTTTTTAGCCCTTTCCTCAGTCTGTAGCTCCTGGGAACAAGCCCTCACTCCTGTCCCTTCACTATAAAGCCTGGGCCTCATTATACAGCTGTACAGGGGTCTAGTGAAGGCTTTTTAGCCCTTTCCTCAGACTGTAGCTCCTGGGAACAGGTCCTCACTCCTGTCCCTTCACTATAAAGCCTGGGCCTCATTATACAGCTGTACAGGGGTCTAGTGAAGGCTTTTTAGCCCTTTCCTCAGACTGTAGCTCCTGGGAACAGGCCCTCACTCCTGTCCCTTCATTATAAAGCCTGGGCCTCATTATACAGCTGTACAGGAGTCTAGTGAAGGCTTTTTAGCCCTTTCCTCAGACTGTAGCTCCTTGTCACATGTGATCTCACCATAACTCTAACAAGCCAATTAAGGTGTGAAATCTTGGTCAAAATTATCTCAGTACACAAATCTCCAAGGGTGCCCAAAGTTTCGTGGGTCGCCCTCCCAGGGCTGTGGGGTACTCGGTACCGGGCCGGTAACTCAGTGGGGAAGATGTCACAGCAGCGGTGACCCGGTCCGTGGCCCTGGGCGCCCAATGTAAAAACGGGATTGAATGGTGGAATGTAGTTGATTAGATGAATAGTTTGTGACGCCACCTGTGGTGTTCGGCAATAGAGATGTAAGCCGACGCTGCATGCAGATCCTCTGGGACTGATGGTGTGGTGCAGCAATGAGGTTATAGCCCTCCACAGGCAGGGCTGTAGTCCCAGGGCAGAGTAGGTGAAGTGACACGTAGATGGTGTAGTGTCTGGCACAAGGGATGTGACAGTGCTGGGCAGGTTGGTGCAGGAATGAGTGGAGGACACCAGGGCATGTAGTTCCAAAGTTTTACTCACAGTCTGTAGTACACACAGGTGCCCGCCTCCGTGCCGTGTCCTCCGGGTCAGAGACTCAGTCAACCTCCAGGCCAGATGGAATACTCCTTTCCAACACTCCGCCAATATGTGCCTTTCTGAACGTCTCTTCTTATGGCGCCTTTAAATGAAGTACTCCTAGTACAGAGTTACACTGGAGTTCCTCCTGTCCGATGTTCTTATGAACTCTACTTGTACGGCAGACAGCTGTAGCCTGCTTCGGGGACTCCTTGCTATTAAGTCCCGGCTCACTATCCAGTTGCTGTTGTGCCCCCAAGTCTTGTGTGGGAATAAAGTGGTCACTACTTCTATTCCTCCGGTGTCTGCTGCAGGACCATTAGTATCCATACAACCTCGGGGACCGGGTCCCGGCCTTGCGCTTAGAACTTCTAGGAAGGGTTCTCTTCTAACCCACGTCCTCTGTTCTCTTTTAATCCTCACGTTCCGTACTGATCTTCCTTTCTATGGAGTATCAGGCTTTCAGTCTATGTTGCTCTCTCTTCCTTTCCTGTGCCTGCAGACTCAGGTCACTGGGATCTGCTGCAGCACTTCCATCCATCTATCCCTCTCTCTGGGGATCTTCTCTCCAACTCTCTAACCAACTGACATCTCAATTCTCAACTCTTCCTGCTCTCTGTAATATAAACTAACTCCACCCACCTCCCAGCACGTTTCGTGTTTCAAGCAGGGAGCCACCAATTGGTGCTTTGCTATACTCCAAGCAGGGAGCCGCCGAAGGTGCTTTGCTACACTACTTTGTGGTGTGGGGTGCAGGTGTTGGAGTGTGGTCAGGTGTCTTCACCTTACCTGGATGTTGGGTTACCACACTTCAGGAGGAGGTGCAGTACCTCTGTGGCGACTGAGCCTCAGTGGCGCCACATTCGCATCGCCCCTTTTTTCTTCTTGCAATTATAAAATTATAAAAAAGTCTCTATATATATTTTTTTTATTATTATTTTTGCCTAAAATACAATGGACATGTGTCATCTTAGAGGTTCATCCCACTCGTGCTCAATATTTAATAGGGTCTTACTATTAAACTTAATGAAAAGTTTGGTGAATTTCTTTGAGCTGTTATTACTAGAGATGAGCGAATATCGTCGGAGAAGTTGTTATTGGCTAATATCGCTTACCGAATAGCTGCATCGGGACCCCGGATCCCTGGAGCGCTCCCGATAATCAGCTGCATGTGTCGCCCTCCATGCAGGTGCTGTGACTATCACACAGCGCGACACACGCAGCTGATTATCGGGAGCGTTCCAGCACACTGAGTCCTGCACACACTGCGGCCCCTGATCATGTGACCCCTGACTCCTCCCCTCCTGTGACCTCATCACAGGTCCTGTGCGCACAGAGCAGTCATATATTTGGCGGACACTCCTGGATCTTCTGCTTTATGGGCCGGTTCCTCCTGTGAGTCCTATTAACCCTTTAGCTCCCTGTATTCTCCTTTTTGACCAGGACAATATCTGAATTCAGATAGTGTAACAGGGATTTAAGCAATGTGGAAGGAAAAAATTACAATTTTACTTTTTTCCTCACAAAAATGTGACTTTAGCCCCAAAATTGGCAGCGTAACATCCAGGAGATGTGGAGGGGGCCGTATGAGGGCAACAACCCAGCAGCAGGACCGCTACCTCCGCCTTTGTGCAAGGAGGAACAGGAGGAGCACTGCCAGAGCTCTGCAAAATGATCTTCAGCAGGCCACAAATGTTCATGTGTCTGCACAAACAGTTAGAAACTGACTCCATGAGGATGGTCTGAGGGCCCGACGTCCACAGATGGGGGTTGTGCTCACAGCCCAACACCGTACAGGATGCTTGGCATTTGCCACAGAACACCAGGATTGGCAAATTCACCACTGGCGCCCTGTGCTCTTCACAGATGGAAGCAGGTTCACACTGAGCACGTGACAGACGTGACAGAGTCTGGAGACGCCGTGGAGAGCGATTTGCTGCCTGCAACACCCTTCAGCATGACCGGTTTGGCAGTGGGTCAGTAATGGTGTGGGGTGGCATTTCTTTGGAGGGCCACACGATGTTTGGCTGTGAGCACAACCCCCATGGAGACACAATTGTGCCTTTACCTGTAGATAAATTCCCAGTGGGGGCAATTTCCAAAATGCAATAACTTAAGTGGGGAATTTATCCCTGTCAGTCCCTGTTATCTTGGCTGACCCTGGTCCCCAAAGACTCCTGCCCTACAAGGGCAGTCCACAGCTGACCCTTAATGTCTAGCCAGCCCTGGACTGACCCTGGGTGCCTTACGATGCGTTTCTTCAAAGGTATAATTCATCAGGGGAATGGCACCTATCAGGAGAAAACTTGGGCAGCATGTCCTTCCATATGAAGCAAGAGGCAGTGGTAGATATCAGGGAAGAAAACTAAACCCTGTAAAATAATAAATCTCCTCATATGTTTCCCTTATTATCTCCAGTAATTGTATTATTACACAGGATTCTTATGATGTTACATCGGATCATCTTCTTCTCATTCAGGTCTCTACAATATCGGATCCTCTCAGTGAAGATCTTCTACAGAAGAGAATTTTCCTGATTTACCCATCAAGGATGGATATGGACAGAGACAAGATGGCGGAGAGGATAATACACCTCACCCTAGAGATCCTCTTCCGTCTCACTGGAGAGGTGAGAGATTCTGATGACGTCACATTACATCATTCTTATCTATGGGAATAACAGACAGTACTGGAGAGGTGAGGACTCTGGGAATGTCTGTAGTGAGATTTATTAATGTGTCTCTCCATAACCAGGATTACACAGTGGTGAAGAAGACCTCAAGTGATTGCTGTCAGGACCCTGTGTCTGAAGGATTTGGAAGAACCCTGAGCCCAATCACGGGGCCTCCACCTCACCCCCTGATCCATGAGGACATCAATGACCAGAAGATCCTAGAACTCATCTACAAGATGATTGAGCTGCTGACTGGAGAGGTGACACTGCTGGGAATGCTGGGACATTATACAGTAACACTATGAAGGGATCGGGGGATGACGGTATCACTGTATGTGTCAGGTTCCTATAAGGTGTCAGGATGTCGCTGTCTATTTCTCCATGGAGGAGTGGGAGTATTTTGAAGGACACAAAGATCAGTACAAGAACGTCATAATGGAGGTTCCCCAGCCCCTAACATCTCCAGGTAATAGGACTAAATACACACGGCCTATAATTATCTGTATGTAGAGAATGAATTCAGTCCCTGTATGTGTTTCCTCCAGATCTATCCAGTAAGAGGACAACACCAGAGAGATGTCCCTGTCCTCTTCTTCCACAGGACTGTAACCAAGAATATCCCAGTGCTCCTCAGGATCATCAGGTAGATGGAGAGAAGGTGTCAGGAGATCTCCCCTATGATGTGTGGACGGCTGTGAAAGTCTTGTGCTCAGTCTTGTTTTACCTCACCATCCTCGTAGCTCTTCTCTGAACTTGCTCTCGCTTGTCAATGTTTTTTTTTAACTTTAGTGCCCAGAACTGGACACAGTGTTCCAGAAGAGATCTGACCCACAAGGAGAAGATGAGAATAATTATTTGACGTGATGTAGACTATACTTCTCTTAATACATCACAGAACTAGTGTTGGCAGCGGATTACTCACGATTCTCTCCAAGCGTGTGACAACAGAACTTGCTTATTCAGGAACAATCAGGAACAATATATGATAAGCTTAATAGATCAGGAATAAATCATTTGCGTGTCTCTATCTGTACATCATCTACAGCAGGCTGCTTCTCTCATACACAGACTCAACAGGAAATACAGTCACATGCTCTCCCTGTGTGAGCCTCTGAGAGGTTTTTTTAAACTTTATAAACAGCATACAAAACTAGCAACTAAACACTCATACACCCCCACTCAACAACTACTTATCCTGTTTTTCCCATTGCGGTGCTGAAGTCCACAAACTTGGCTCTTGATAATGGCTTTGTCATACCATCAGCTATCATCTTGTCAGACTCGCAGTAAACAAACTGGAGTACACCACGTTCTACTAAGTCACGTAAGTGGTGATGTTTTACATCAATGTGCTTAGTCCTTGCACTAATCTTCTTACTGCTGGCAAGGTAACTGTTGGTTGAGCTAATGGCTTGCCAAAATCTTCCAAAAGTTGTTTCAACCAAATTACATAAGCATAGGCAGCAGACATATATTCTGCTTCTGTAGAAGATAATGCGGCTGGCACTTGTTTTCTGCTGGACTAAGAAATTGAATTTTCTCCTAACTTGAACATGTAACCACATGTTGATTTCTGATCACTTGAATCTCCAGCCCAATCTGCATCGACATAACCTCTGAGAGTGAGATCTCCTGATGCAGAAATCTTAACATTAACCTTTGAGTTTCTTTAAGATATTGAAGAATTCTCTTAATTGCATTCCAGTCTCTCTGGCGTGGCTTGCTTACACGTCGACAGAGAATTCCGACTGTGGCTGTGATATCCGGACAAGTTGTTGTTGTTATGTACAGAAGCGCCCCCACTGCTTGTCTGTAACTCTCAGCCTTTGGCTTCTGATATTCCAAACTAGTTTACGATTGTGGAAATTTTAGAGCTTTGGTTAAGAAGAAAACTCCCATCTTCCTCTCTGTGGATTTGGATTCCCAAATAATATGTCACATTTCCAAGGTCCTTAGTCTCAAAGTGCTGGTTGAGAATTTCACCTAGCTTTGCAAATTCTTTTTCATCTTGATGAGACATGATTACATCGTCTACATATAGGAGAAGATACATCCACTCCTTCGCTACATTTTTCTTAAACAAACATGGATCAGCTTGAGAGCTTTTAAATCTTTCATCCATCAAGACTTTGTTCATTTTCGAGTTCCAAGCTCTTGCCGACTGCTTAAGTCCATAGAGAGATTTTTGCATTTTACAAACAAGGTGCTCTTAAACATAATAACATAGTTAGTAAGGCCAAAAAAAGCCATGTGTCCATCCAGTTCAGCCTATATTCCATCAGAATAAATCTCCAGATCTACGTCCTTCTAAAGCACCTATTAACTGTAAGATACAATATTGTTATGCTCCAGGAAGACTTCCAGGCCTCTCTTGAACCCCTGGACTGAGATCGCCATCACCACCTCATTAGGCAAGGAATTCTTCACCCTTTTTAATATACTCCTTGGGTTGGCTCATGTACAACTCTTCTTCAATGTCACCATGTATTTTTTGGGGAAAAAATGGTATGTGGTCAGTTTGAGGAGCGCTATGGCAATAGAGCACACTGCAATAAGTAGATAGTGAAGAGCCTTTTATTAGACCTCTACGCGTTTCAGCAGCGGATCGCTGCCTTCCTCAGGTGGATTTGTCAATGTCACCATGTAGGAAGGCTGTTTTGATGTCAAAATGTCTCACTGTCATCTGTTGAACTGCAGCTACGGACATTAAAGTTCTGAATGTGGTTTGCTTCACAACTGGAGAAAATGTTGCATCATAATCTTCACCATACTTTTGCGAGTACCCTTTTGCGACCAATCTTGCCTTAAACCGGTGAACGTTACCTTCTGAGTCATATTTGTTTTTGAAGACCCACTTACATCCGATAGCTCTTTTTCCTTGTGGTAGCTCAGTAAGCTCCCATGTCTGGAGTTGGTGAAGGGATGCCATCTCTTCATTAGCAGCATTTATCCACTTCTGCTTCTCGTGGACAGGCAGTTTTTGCATCACTTGCCATGACTGTGGCTCTGGTTCAGGAAGTGTTCTGACCATATAAGAAAAGTGTCTAGCTGGGATACCTTTGTTTGGCCTTTCTGATCTCCTGACTGGAGGTTGACTTGGTTTTTCTGTGTCTTCCTTGGTGGCTTCAGAGCTTATCTACACTTCAGTGTTTTCCATTACGTCATCTGGGTTTGGTGATTAAGATTCTTGTTCTTGCTTCTTAGGTTCAACAACTGGTGTAACTTCATGGAATTTGAGCAATTCAGAGTTTTCATCAGTCACTACATCTCTGCTGATTGTTGCTGTGTTGGTCTCTGGGTGTAGGATTCTGTATCCCTTTTGAGTTTCCCTAGAGCCCACCAGGACTCCTTGCTTTGCGTGTGCTTCCCACTTGGAAGTTTTTCTTTGGAAACATACACAAATGTTTTGCTTCCAAATATCCTGAGGTGCTTCAGGTTAGGCTTCTCGCAGTTCCACAGCTCATATGGAGTTTTATTTGTGGCTTTGCCTGGCACTCTGTTTTAAAGATGGTAAGCTGTCATGATGGCTTTTACCCAATACATTGTAGGTAGATTCGCATCAAACAACATACTTCTTCCACTTTCACAGAGAGTTCTCTCTGCAATTATTATTATTATACATTTTTATAGCGCCATTTATTCCATGGCACTTTACATGTGAAAAGGGGCAAATATAGACAAGTACAATAAACATGAGCAAAACAAGGTGCACACAAGTACAGAAGGAGAGAGGATCCTGCCCGCAAGGGCTCACAGTTTACAGGGGATGGGTGAGGATACACTAGGAGAGGGTAGAGCTGGTCGTGCGGCGGTTCAGTAGACTGAAGATCATTGCAGGTTGTAGGCTTGTCGGAAGTGGTGAGTCTTCAGGTTCTTTTTGAAGGTTTCCATGGTAGGCGAGAGTCTGATGTGATGGAGTAGAGTTCCAGAGTATGGGGGAAGCACGGGAGAAGTCTTGTACGTGGTTGTGAGAAGAAGAGATAAGAGGGGAGTGGAGAAGGAGATCTTGAGAGGATCGAAGGTTGCATGTGGGTAAGAACCGGGAGACCATGTCACAGATGTATGGAGGAGACAGGTTGTGGATGGCTTTGTATGTCATAGTTAGGGTTTTGAACTGGAGCCTGTGGATGATAGGAAGCCAATGAAGGACTTGGCAGAGAGGAGAGGCTGGGGAATAATGGGGACACAGGTGGATTAGTCGGGAAGCAGAGTATAGGATGGATTGGAGTGGTGCCAGAGGGGAGGCCAGAGAGTTGGAGGTTGCAGTAGTCGAGGCGGGAGATGATAAGAGCATGCACAAGTGTTTTTGTGGTTTCATGGTCAAGGAATGCACGGATTTGGGAAATATTTTTGAGTTTGAGATGGCAGGAGGAGGCAAGGATATGTGGCTTGAAAGAGAGGGCAGAGTCAAGAATCACCCAGAGGCACCGAGCATGCGGGACTGTGGAAAGTGAGCAGCCATTGACATTAATGGATAGGTCTGGTGGAGGGGTAGAGTGAGATGGGGGGAAAGATTATGAATTCTGTTTTGTCCATGTTCAGTTTTAGAAAGCGAGTGGAGTAGAAAGTTGAAATAGCAGAAAGACATTGTGGGATTTTGGTCAGTAAGGAGGTGAGGTCAGGTCCAGATAGGTAGATCTGCGTGTCATCGGCATAGAGATGATACTGCAAACCATGGGATTCTATGAGCTGTCCCAGGCGGAAGGTGTAGATGGAGAAGAGTAGGGGTCCTAGAACTGAGCCTTGAGGATCACCGACAGGGGGCAAGGTGAGGGGGTGGTGTGGAGAGGGAGACACCGAATGTTCGGTCTGTTAGATATGATGAGATACAGGTTAGAGCCAAGCCTGTGATGCCAAGGAGGCAGTGAGCGATAAAAGTTTAGAGGCAGCTAGGGTGGAAGTGTCAATGGGGATGTTGAAGTCACCCATGATGATAGTGGGGATGTCAGCAGAGAGGAAATGAAGTAGCCAGGTGGTGAAGTGGTCGAGAAAGGTGGAGATGGCTAGTTCTGGGGGGGCAGTAGATGACAGCCAGTTGGAGGGGGAGTAGATGCAGATGGAGTGCACCTCAAACGAGGGAAGCGTAGCGGAGAGTGGTAGCGAAATTGGGGTAAAGGAGCAGGTATCGGAGAGGAGCAAGCCAACTCCTCCACTACGTTTGTGGCTGAGGCGAGGGGTGTGAGAGAGATGGAATCCGCCGTAAAAAAGTGCAGCTGGAGAGGCTGAGTCAGAGGGGTGAACCAGGTTTCGGTGATGCCAAGGAAGGAGAGTTTGTTGGTGAAGAAGAGGTCATGGATAAACGACAGTTTATTGCAAACCGAGCGTGCACTCAATAGTGCTCCAGGTAGAGGGATCGGGGGAGTGGGAGCTGGATGAATGGATATGAGGTTATCATCATTACGAAAATGTGTAGAGGATCATGGCAGGGTGTTAGAAGTGAGTGTGGGGAAGTGTTTAGGAGGGCCAGGATTTGGGGATACGTCACCAGCAGTGAGGAGTAACAGACAGAGCGTTAGAATATGGGAGCAGGATAGGACATGATGTTGCCGTGTATGTCTAGAGAAAAAAGGATTGTATGTGGAGCAACAGTTCTGAAGACGAGGTGAGATGGCTGGGGAGGATGAAGGGGGAAATGACTAGTTCCTTACTAGGTGGGGGGATTACAGGAGTTAGAAAAAAATAGAATAGTATGGGGGTGAAAGTGGAAAGAAACCAAAGCATTGTAGTGGTTATCTATTACATCACCTTAAAGTCAAATTCCAGTCCAATTCTATTCTAATTCAGAGTAGTGCAATTAGAAATCTGTAATTTGAAATATGGAATTTGAAATATGCCTGCTCGGACTACGTCAGACGCATGGCCCTGAATATATATGTGACTGAGAGGGATCAGTTGTGCGAGGGTATATGGGCGTGTGTGGGCAGACCACATGTTTCGTGTTAACCAAAGGTGATAAAAAGGGGGGAGGGACTGCTGTTGTGAATTCTCTTTCTGGGCTCCCTCTGGTGGTTACTGAAGGTAGTGGAACTTGTCAGATTGACAAAGGTGTTGCAAATTCTCTTTCTGGGCTCCCTCTGGTGGTTACTGGAGGTAGTGGAGCTGGTCAGATTGACAGAGTCTTGCCACCTGATAATGATGACAATTGGAGATCTGGGATTTCTGACTGGTGTATTTAATACAGCTGACTTCCTTCCATCCCTGCTGGTGATTTTCTTCCTGTGCCTTCTAAGGTCTGATGTCTGACGTCTCTTGCTCTGTTCCTGCATGGTTCAGCTAAGTGGTTCATTTGCTAATCTTTTTGCATTTGATCTGGTTTTGTCTATCTCTGCTTTGTGCAGGTCAGCTTGCTCCTGCTGGGGCTGTGCTGGATCACCGCCCATATGTTACTGCTTGTGTCAGTTTGTTCTGGCCCCTGTTGTGTTGGTCTCTTTTTGCCTTGCTTTCAGTATATACCAGAGTGCTGATATAGTGGGGGCGAAGTCGTGTGACTTCAGTGTTTTTGTGCATCAGACGTGTTGGATTTTTCAGGGTTTTTGCGTGATTGCAAACAGTGTCTTTCCTTTCCTGTCCTGTCTAGTCAGTTTGGGCCCCATCATTTGCTCAGTTTATTTTCCTGCCTGCGTTTGTGTTTTCATCTTGTCTCACCGACAATATATGTTTGGGGGCAGTCTATTCCTTTGGTGTCTGCTCCGGGGCAGTTTAGATTTTACCTTTCTTGCTTTAGGCTTAGTTAGCTCTCCGGCTGTGCCGAGGCATCTAGGGCTTCGTAGGTACGCCCCACGGCTACTGCTAGTTGTGTGGATAGGATCAGGGGTCTGCAATCCGCTTAGTTACCAACCTCTCTGGTTTTCTAGTGGCTTAGCCTGGTCCTGCTATCCTCCTCGGTGACCCATTCATAACAGACTGCCCACTCAGAGACATGCATGGAAGCCACAAGAGGAATGAAGTACATTATGGATACAAAAAGTAGGGTAAGCAGTGCATACCAGGGATAGTAAATGCAATTCACAAACACAGTCAGGAGCTGGGAAAAGTTGGGGACATTCAGTGCATACCAGGGATATGCCATTTTGTTCTGGGTTGTATGGAATGGTAGTCTGGAACACAATTCCATCCTTTTTCAAAATGGTTTGCACCTTACCACTTGTATATTCGGTTCCATTATCTGCACACAGGGCTTTTGGCATTCTTCCAAATTTGTTAAACACTACAGCAAGATATTCTTCAAGTTTCTGTGGAACTTCATCCTTACTGTGAAGCAGGTAGGCGACTGTATATCTGGAGTAGTCATCAATAAATGTGAGAAAATATCTCATTTTGCTAGGAGTTTGAACACTCATTGGACCACATACATCTGTATCAGATCCAGAGGCTGTGCAGATCTAGTGGTGCTTATTTTAGGAAAGAATTTTCTGGACATTTTCCCTGTAAGACAGCTAGTGCATGTCATCATTTGACTGCACTGGTTGATTTCAATACCATTTGCAAGATGAGCTAGCTTCCTTACTGCTTCTGGGTCTCTGTGCCTAAATCTGGAGTCACACATAGCGACTTCACCGATCTCAAGGTGTCAGGATCGCTGGTAAGTCGCTATGTGATCGCTGGTGAGCTGTCACACAGAGCGCTTCACCAGCGATCAGCACAGCGATGCCGAGCGCCCAGCATCGCTTGCCATCCCTGTAAAAAATAGAATTAAAATAAAAAATATTGTTATTCTCACCTTCCGACGTCCCGCGCAGCCTTCCTCTCTCCACGCTCCGGTCCCAGTAATCCTTTGCGAGAATGACCGCGAGAGTCACAGTCTCGCAGGAGCGCGAAGTCTCACGGTCATTCGTGCAAAGGATTACTGGGACCGGGAGCGTGGAGAGAGGCGGGAATGCTGCGCGGGACGTCGGAAGGTGAGAATAACAATTTTTTTTATTTTAATTCTATTTTTTACAGCTGATCGCTGGTCTCCCGCTGTCACACACAGCGATGCGTGCTGGCCAGCGGGAGACCAGCGACCAAAAAAATGTCCAGAGGTTTCTTACAGCGATCAGCGATACCGGCAGGGGGGCCGTTCGCTGATCGCTGTGACATACAGCGATCTCGCTGGTGAGATCGCTGTTACGTCACAAAAGTTGTGACTCAGCAGCGATCTCGCTAGCGAGATTGCTATGTGTGACTCCAGCTTAAGACGTCTGTGCCATACATGGATACAGTTCATATGCAGATCTTGTCTAGCACCGTAAACTCATTCTTTTCATTTTATCTGATAAAGTTCTTGTGGGATTTTTCCTACTGTGACCCTTCTTTTAGATGATGCAGCTGTTATCTCTAAAAGTAACTAGATTCCTGTTTTGCGTGAGCTTCTTTACTGACAGAAGATTGCTTTCAAGGCTGGGAACATAGAGAACATCCTTTTGTCATGATCCAGGTCAGGGTTTGTTTCTTGTTATTCTCTCCCTGGCCTGGTCATGTGAGGATTAACTTTCTCTGCCTCGTTTTGGGATCTGTTTGGCTATTTCGGTCTGCTGCTGCCTGCAGGCAGCGTCAGTAATAGTTCTAGTGTTTGCTCCCCGTGCTGTGACCCTTTGGTATTTGACCCGGCTTGATCTCTGACCTGTTTGACTGTCTCATGTCTCTGGCATCTCTGCTCCTGACCAGCTCTGACTTCTCTGGCTTGGATCTGATCACATGTATTGTTTCCTCTGGTACTGCATTCCCTGTCCATTACCGACCTGGCTGCTGCACTGTGGTGCTATGCTGTGAGTGCATCCTTTTTTCCCTCACCTGCACCCCCTGATGGAGGTTGCGCGCTACTGCTTTGCAGCAGCATTACACCTTTATTGGGATCTTTCTGCTTTGTGCTGAGGAAACTGGACAGTGGAGGTAGCAGTATCCTATTCCTTCTGAAGTCATATAGTAACCATTCGCTAAGATGACCTTTTCTGATTAGCTTTCATTAAGGTCAGTGAAGAAATCCTTATTATTTGTCATATTGCTACTTGCACCAGAATCTATGCACCATATAGACTTTGCAGATGGGCTTGTTCTGGCATTAAATGCAGCTTCAGGACATGCAGAATCTTCCTTTACAGCTGTTTTAACCCTTTGATGACTGTTCTGCTTTTTAAGCTGATTCATTCTTACTTTCCAAATTCTGCAGTCTACTTTAAGGTGGCCGGGCTTTTTACAGACAAAACATTCACGAGTTTCTCTTAGATTGCTTTTATATTTAGGCAAATCCTGTGTCTTTAATGCTGTTTCTGCTCTGGATTCATTACTGCTGCTTACATGCTGCGTTTTTCTCTTGAATTCATCCAAAAGTTTGCCTTTAACATACTCTAGTGTCAGCTCATCATCTGGCCGTGCATCTAGTGCAGTCACAAGTCTGTCATAACTCTCTGGAAGACCACTTATTAGAAATGCAGCAGCATGAAAATCTTTAATTTCTTCTCCAAAACCCCTGAGATGCGGGGGGCGTGGCTATGCCGTGAGAGGGAGAGGAAGCTGGTGAGGAGAGCTCCGCAGAATCCTGACTGATCCTGGTCCCTAGACCCTTTCCTAACAGCTCACCTGCTGCTGACTGGATCCTCCTTGGACGCTGGGACCCCCTGGGCACTCCATGGCAGGTCGGGAGATGGCTTCTGGGAGCGGGCGACGGAGGAGATAGGGGCGGGCGGCTGGTTCCCCCTTGAGGCGTCGGCCATCTTGGGTGCGCAGCTCAGCTGCTGAGAGCTGCAGCGCCGGCTTCCCACTGCTGCACCGCCGCCGGGCAGAGAAGAAAAACAGCGGACAATCTGGGGGAGTGCACGGTGAGTGCCCTGGAAAAACGGGCCCCGTGTGATATCTCTCTTCTCCTATCCGTTCACTGTGCCGGCTGGCACCATCATTAAGGGAGGCTCTGTGCGCCCTCCCCCACTGCAGCTGCCACTGCGGGACCCCCCCTCCCTCCCCGGGCCATAAAGGTCATCTGGACTGTGCCTGGCTACCGTCCTTGCAATCCTTCAGGCATCCCCCTGTAGCCTGATCTATACTTAACTGTTACCAGCCCGCTGTGATCCCTCTGTGTAGTGGATAATACCTGGATCGCGCGCCTCATTTATTTCATTGGAAGCACTGCAGACAATCATGAGCCGACTTAAAGGGTCGGGAGCGGCGGCGGAAAGATAAAAGGAGTTTGCAAGACCTGACCCCGCTAAAAGTGCGCGGCATAATAGGAGCACATCCTCTCAAGTTCAGTGCAAAAATCGCCATTCTGGGGGTGAGGAGGAGATGGAACAGGAAGAATTGACCCTTAAACAAGCATCTGAGCAGTTGATGCAGGCTATCTCATTGACCAGGACATCCCTGACGGAGAAAATTGAGGATATTTATACGGAGGTGGGGAGACTCCGTCAGGATATGCAGGCCATGAAAGGACGCATTACGGAGGTGGAGACGAGGATGTCCAGGGTGGAAGACACCATTACACCTATGGAGGCTAAATTAACGAAGGTGGCGGGCTCCATAAATGCCTGGAAGCAGAAGGCGGATGATTTAGAAAACAGAACGCGCCGGAATAATATCCGTATTGTTGGGCTGCCTGAGCACTCGGAAGGTCAACATCCTGAGCAATTTCTGGAGGATTGGCTTAAGACCTCCCTGGGGGATGAATTCTCCTCAATGTTCACCGTTGAAAGAGCCCACAGGGTCCCTACAAGACCCCTGCCTCCGGGGGCCCCGCCTCGATCATTCCTGGCACGCCAGCTTAACTGCAAGGACAGAGATACCATTTTGCGTCTTGCACGCCTGAAAAGTCCTATTAAATTCAACAATGCTGTTGTTTCCATCTTTCCGGATTTCTCCGTGGAGCTGCAGAGGCAGCGGGCACAGCTCTTCGAGGTCAAGAAGCAACTGAGAAACAGGAACGTTGTGTATTCGATGATGTATCCGGCCCGGCTCCGAGTTGTCCATGAGGGTTCCTCCGTGTTTTTTGCGGATCCATTGGAGGCAACTGAGTGGATACGGTCCCATGGGGGATTCCCGGCGAAGGAATCCTAATGTGACGGTTGTTACATCAGATTTTCTCAATTAATGGTCTAATTGGAGCTCTCCCGGCGAGTTCCCAAATTCCAGCTATACCGGACGTTGGATTCAGTGATGGTATCCCCTTGTTCATTTTTTGATGGGGGCGTAAGACTGTACGTCTATGTTACTAGGTTCCTGTTTTGCTTTTTCTTTTTCAAAAGTTTTAATTTTTATAGTTGTTTAGATAGAGGCCGCAGCTGACGCCAAATTCTGTTATCTGTGTGGGGTCTATGCACTGGGATCGGGCACCATTATGCATCATATACAGATAGACGGGAATAGGTTCTAAGCTGATTTGTATGACCTGGAATGTAAGAGGCATAAAAACCCCTCAAAAGAAAATTAAGGTGTTCTCACAGATCAGACATTACTGTCCTCACATTGTGGCCTTGGTAGTGACACACCTGACTAGAGAAACAGTTCGGTGGGTACAGAAACCGTGGGTGCAATGGTTCATACATGCTTTTCACACCAGCTACTCAAGGGGAGTTTCTCTGTTAATCCATAAGAATGTTCGGTGGGAGGTCAGGGAGGCCCGGAGAGACCCCGAGGGACGATTTTGTTTGTGCACGCAATGATTAACTCTCAGAAATATGTCATTCTTTGTATTTATAACCCCCCTCTGGCCAATATATCAATCCTTCTGTCCTGTGTCACATCATCAATAAACACCAGTGACCCAGTGCCACTGGCAGCCATGCATGCCCAAGCCATCACACTGCCTCCGCCGTGTTTTTTACAGATGATGTGGTATGCTTTGGATCTTGAGCTGTACCACGCCTTCGCCATACTTTTCTCTTTCCATCATTCTGGTAGAGGTTGATCTTGGTTTCATCTGTCCAAAGAATGTTCTTCCAGAACTGTGCTGGCTTTTTTAGATTTTTTTTTAGCAAAGTCCAGTCTAGCCTTTTTATTTTGGATGCTTATGAGTGGCTTGCACCGTGCAGTGACCCCTCTGTGTTTACTTTCATGCAGTCTTCTCTTTATGGTAGATTTGGATATTGATACGCCTGCCTCCTAGAGAGTGTTGTTCACTTGGTTGGCTGTTGTGAAGGGATTTCTCTTCACCATGGAGATTATTCTGCGATCATCCACCACTGTTGTCTTCCGTGGGCACCCAGGTCTTTTTGCATTGATGAGTTCACCAGTGCTTTCTTTCTTTCTCAGGATGTACCAAACTGTAGATTTTGCCACTCCTAATGTTGTAGCAATTTCTCAGATGGTTTTTTTTCTGTTTTTGCAGCTTAAGGATGGCTTGTTTCACCTGCATGGAGAGCTCCTTTGACGGCATGTTTCCTTAACAGCAAAACCTTCCAAATGCAAGCACCACACCTCAAATCAACTCCAGGCCTTTTATCTGCTTAATTGAGAATGACATAACGAAGGGATTGCCCACACCTGTCCATGAAATAGCCTTGGAGTCAATTGTCCAATTACTTTTGGTCCCTTTAAAAACAGGGTGGCACATGTTAAGGAGCTGAAACTCCTAAACCCTTCATCCAATTTTAATGTGGATACCCTCAAATGAAAGCTGAAAGTCTGAACTTCAACTGCATCTGAATTGTTTTGTTTAAAATTCATTGTGGTAATGTTTAGAACCAAAATTAGAAAAATGTTGTCTCTGTCCAAATATATATGGACCTAACTGTATGATAAGCTTAATAGATCAGGGATAAATCATTTGTGTTTCTCTATCTGTGCAGCATCTACAGCAGGCTGCTTCTCTCATACACAGACACAGCAGGAAAACAGGAAATACAGTCACATGCTCCCCCTGTGTGAGCCTCTGTGAGTTTTTTTTAAGCTTTATAAATAGTTTACAAATTTAGCAACTAAACACTCATAGACATAAATGAGTTTTTGCACCAAACATATTCCAACAACTTGTGTAATGAGAACAGTGGAGATGGCAGGATTAGAGCTGATCATAGATGGGACTTCTCCATCTGTCTGTGACTTTTACAATATTTGTTTCAGGGTGAAGATCTGACCCATATTAATACTACAGAGACATATGTGAGAGATGATGAGCGGTGTAAAGAGGAGATTCCCACATATGACTACCCAGGTGAGTAGTAACCACTGAATGCAGAGAAGTCACAGATTCCTCTCAGTCACCGGCTGTGGCTGCTTTATCGGTGGTGTAGTCCGGCCATATTACCATGATCACCATTTTGCCTCTAGACCACAACATTCTCCTCCACTCAAAACTGTTCAAATGACTTTGGGCATTGAAAGCCCTTTTCTATAGAACTTCCAACCTGGAGGATCCACCTACCCCCTGGGATTAGGAGACGCTAACCGTTACCTGCCCAGATCTGTAAACTATAAAGCCAAATGACAGCGTACGTAGAATGTGCTGACAGGTTAGAAAATCACTTGAAGAAAAATCTTATGATGGGCCTGTAAGAGAAAGTGGAGGGTAATGATGCTGTTGGCTTCCTAGAGTCCTGAGATGTAATTCAGGGCTGAAATCTAATATCCCGAGATCTTGATACAGAGATCTCCATCTGTGCATGCGCTGCCCCCCGGTGGCCATGTTTACAGAGTCCACCGCACAGGACATGTGAGGGCTCTGGCATTTCACGAAATGTTGACAGAGTCCCCCCACAGCGGCGGACACCCCGGGCAGCAGCAATGGTGGCAACCCCGGGCAGCGACAGCAGCAGCACCCCACTCCTGCCTCCTCCAGCAGCGACACTATGACCCCACTTCACCACAGCAATAAGACGCATGGATTATAAGAAGCACCACCATGTTATTAAAAAAAAAATTCCTATTTTTCTCCTCAAAATTTGGGGTGCGTCTTATAATCCGGAATGTATTATAATCCATAAAATACGGTAACATGTTTTTTATTTTAGCTCTTTTTGTACAGGTTCATTTTGTATGGCAGTTTGATGATGGTGGGATCGGCCTGCCTCACTTATGTGAGTCTGCAACTACCTGGTAGCCTTTAAAATAAGGTCTCCATTACCTCTGCCATATGCCTGAGATCTAAATTTAAGACACATCACCTCTGCACTAGTATAAAAAGTTCTCTATGAATATCTAATCTTTCTTCTTGAAACTCATCTGACAGAAAATATTGGCCCTTACGATAGTTTAGATTGCCAAGAGCCACCGAGCCCCATACTCTAATTACCCAGAGAGTTTTCACCAGGATAATAGGAAACAAATGGACCTTACAAATTATTTCCCAATGTCTCTTCAATCCAACAATCCCCTATATATGGTTGTACACTACTTTCTGGGCACATGGTAGGGTTAAGAAAGGAAGGAGCGCCATTTAGCTATTCGTACACAGATCTTGATGGAATAGTTTGCAGACACGATGTATTGGGAGCACTGTTAGTGATCACCTGGCAGATGAAAAGATGGCCACCACGAGAAGGCTTGGCTCTATCTACTCTATTTTCCAGATCCCAGTGATTGCCTTGCTCATCATCCTTTAACCCCTCTACATGGATCTGGACTTACACAGAGACCCCTAGGCTTGGGCCATGGTGTTACCTGCTACTCTATGGAGTGAGATGGCAAGAAGAATAGTCAGGTAGTTGGCCATAACCAGGAGGGCAGAGAAAGTAGAAAATCAGAAGACACAAGTGTAGTCAGTAAGCGGGCTGGGATTACACCAGGAAACAAATACACCAGCTGAGCACAGAGGACTGAATCAGAGGAGAACAAGGCTGTATCTGGCAGATTCCGAGAATAGGCTTCAAGCTTTAGGAGGGTTTGGTGCTTTCTAATTGGCTTAAGCAGGTAGCAGATTGCTACCAGATTGCTGGACAGCACACAAACCCATACTGCCAGGCTGGATGAAACTACTGGTCTCAGGCACCCTAATCTTAGCGGCTGGACAGAGCCAGCGCCACCCAGAGCTTCTGGTTTCGATGTCTCTTCTATTACCAGCAACGTCTGCACAATAAATAAGGCGCTGCTTGGTGATGGAATCAAACATCGCAGGAGCAGATTCCAGTGGAGAGGGGACACACCATCTGCAGATGCCCTAATATAACAAAATTACAGGAAACTAAAGCAGTAGAAATCCCCATAAAGTGGCTCCATTATGGAAAATATAACCCTCAGTGAATTATTCTATGGGAGTAGTGACACTTTCCGGAAATTAGCTCGCACTGGATGTTGCAACATGAAAATTGCACATTTGTCATTTTATTATCCAACACATAATGCCCAGATTGTGCTCCAGGAAACACACACCGTAAATTAAGTGGGTTCATCTCACTATAGTAATGCCAAATATATGGATGCTAAATATGGTTTGGGCGCACTACAAGGCTCAGAAGAGAGTGAATATTTGACTTTGGGAGAGCGGATATTGCTGGATTGGTTTATGGAAGCCATGTTGCTTTTCAAGAGCTTTTGAGCCACAAATATTGTGGAAACCTTTTGGTTTTCCTCTGTCAGATGATGGACGTTAGTGGTGTCTTGTGTTTCCGTGAGATGAGTAGAAGTTTTATTGGTATAATTTTCACATATATAACATTGTTGGCTTTTTGTTCCATGTTTGGGAGGCAGAATGAACAAACCATTGAACACCATGATGCGCTGGTTCATGCTATGAGGCTTTCGATTAGACTGTGAACTCTCATTGTCTTGGTGAAAACTTAAATATTTTTAAAAAGCTTGTATTTTTTTATGGACAGCTTAAGTAGAAATGTCCAAAAGTATAAAATTTTAGGATATTTTATTCAAAATTATTAATTGGTTTTATTTTTAGCAGATGACTGTACCTGGAGATCAGAGGGAACGCTGACATCTTCAATTTTTAAATCTGATGATCTTGAGATCTCACAGGATACAATTGAAGTTAATGCCGTTACTCCACATATACCATCATCCCTTCATAGCAAAGATCTGTCATCTGATCCTGTGAAACAGGTCCCATCTTTTGGTTCATTACCAACTACTAAGGAAAATCAAAGTCACAATACAAGCTTTAAAAAATTAATTGATTCTAAAGGAAAGGAGCCATTTTCAGATTCAGAATATGGAAATAGTTTTCTTGAAAAGACTTTTCTTAAACATGAAAAAATTCACATAACAGAGAATAGATTTTCCTGTTCACAATGTGGGAAATGTTGTACAAAGAAATCAGATTTGCTTAAGCACCAAAGAACTCACACAGGGGAGAAACCTTTTTCCTGTTCAGAATGTGGGAAATGTTTTAACCAGAAATCAGATTTGGTTAATCACCATAGAACTCACACAGGGGAGAAGCCTTTTTCCTGTTCAGAATGTGGGAAATGTTTTAACTGGAAATCAGATTTGGTTAGGCACCAAAGAACTCACACAGGGGAGAAACCTTTTTCCTGTTCAGAATGTGGGAAATGTTTTAACCAGAAATCAGATTTGGTTAATCACCATAGAACTCACACAGGGGAGAAGCCTTTTTCCTGTTCAGAATGTGGGAAATGTTTTAACTGGAAATCAGATTTGGTTAGGCACCAAAGAACTCACACAGGGGAGAAACCTTTTTCCTGTTCAGAATGTGGGAAATGTTTTAACTGGAAATCATATTTGTTTAAGCACCAAAGAACTCACACAGGGGAGAAACCTTTTTCCTATTTAGAATGTGGGAAACATTTTGTGAGGAAATCATCTCTTCTTAGTCACCAAAAAACTCACACAGGGGAGAAACCTTTTTCATGTTCAGAATGTGGGAAATGTTTTAACAAGAAATCTAATTTTGTTGCACACCAGAAAACTCACACAGGGGAGAAGCCTTTTTCCTGTTCAGAATGTTGGAAATGTTTTAGCCAGAAATCAGATTTGGTTAAGCACCATAGAACTCACACAGGGGAGAAGCCTTTTTCCTGTTCAGAATGTGGGAAATGTTTTATCCAGAAATCAGATTTGTTTAAGCACCAAAGAACTCACACAAGGGAGAAGCCTTTTTCCTGTTCAGAATGTGGGAAATGTTTTACAAAGAAATCAGATTTGGTTAAGCACCAAATAACTCACACAGGTGAGAAGCCTTTTTCCTGTTCAGAATGTGGGAAATGTATTGCACATAAATCACATATTGTTACTCACCATAGAACTCACACAGGCGAGAAGCCTTTTTCCTGTTTAGAATGTTGGAAATGTTTTACAAAAAACTCAGATTTGGTTAAGCACCAAAGAACTCACACAGGGGAGAAGCCTTTTTCCTGTTCAGAATGCAGGAAATGCTTTACCCAGAAATCAAATTTGATTAAGCACCAAAGAACGCACACAGGAGAGAAGCCTTTTTCCTGTTCAGAATGTGAGAAATGTTTTACAAAGAAATCAGATTTGGTTAAGCACCAAAGAACCCACACAGGGGAGAAGCCTTTTTCCTGTTCAGAATGCGAGAAGTGTTTTAACTGGAAATCAGATTTGTTTAAGCATCAAAGAACTCACGCGGGGGAGAATCCTTTCTCCTCTTCAGAATGTGGGAAATGTTTTGTGAGGAAATCATCTCTTCTTAGTCACCAAAAAACTCACACAGGGGAGAAACCTTTTTCATGTTCTTAATGTGGGAAATGTTTTCTACCGAAATCAACTCTTAATAAACATCAGGGAAGTCATACGGGGAGAAGCTTTTTTCATGTTCAAAATGTTGGAAATATTTTAACTAAAAATTGTATCTTCTTAAAGGTGTTGACCACTACTAGGACAACCCCTTGTCATTCCTCATGATTGGCCATGTTACAATAAAAACATTCATTGTACGAGAATGATCAGTACTAAATATATCTCTTTGATAACTCTCTTCTCGACCCTCTCCAATCCGGTTTCCGCTCTTTACACTCTACTGAAACTGCCCTCACTAAAGTCTCTAGTGATCTACTAACAGCTAAATGAAATGGTCATTACTCCATGCTAATTCTCTTGGATCTCTCTGCAGCATTTGACACTGTGGATCATCAGCTCCTCCTCACTATGCTCCGTTCCATTGGCCTCAAGAACACCGTTCTCTCCTGGTTCTCCTCCTATCTCTCTGACTGCTCCTTTACTGTATCTTTTGCCGGTTCATCCTCCTCTCGCCTTCCCCTTACTGTTGGGGTTCCTCAAGGATCGGTTCTAGGCCCCCTCCTCTTCTCCTTATACACTGCCCCTATTGGTCAAACAATCAGTAGATTTGGTTTCCAGTACCATCTCTATGCTGATGACACCCAATTATATGCTTCTTCTCTTGACATCACGCCCGCCTTTCTAGAAAACACCGGCGATTGTCTAAACGCTGTGTCTTACATCATGTCCTCACTATATCTGAAACTGAACCTGTCAAAGACTGAACTCCTTGTGTTTCCTCCCTCTACTAATGTACCTATACCCGACATTGCCATTTCTGTGTGTGGTTCCACTATTACTCCCCAGCAACATGCTCGCTGTCTTGGTGCCATACTTGACTCCAAGCTTTCCTTTGCCCCCTACATTCGATCACTGGCTCACTCTTGTCATCTGCACCTCAAAAACATTTCTAGAATTCAACCTTTTCTTATTTTTGACTCTGCAAAAACTCTTACTGTTTCTCTTATTCATTCTCGTCTCGACTATTGTAACTCCCTTCTAATCGGTCTCCCTCTTACCAAACTCTCCTCTCTCCAATCTGTCTTGAATGCTGCAGCCAGGATCATATTCCTCACCAATCGTTACACCGATGCCTCTACCTTGTGCCAGTCATTACACTGGCTACCCATTCTCTCCAGAATTCAGTATAAACTTATTACCCTCACCCACAAAGCCCTCCATGGCTCAGCACTACCCTACATCTCCTCCCTTGTTTCAGTATACCACCCTACCCGTGCCCTCCGTTCTGCTGATGACCTGATGTTAGCATCCTCAATAATCAGAACCTCCCACTCCCGTCTCCAAGACTTTACACGTGCTGCGCCAATTCTTTGGAATGCACTTCCCAGGTCAATACGATTAGTCCCCAATCCCCACAATTTTAAGCGTGCCCTGAAAACGCATTTATTCAGACTGGCCTATTGCCTCAACACATTAACCTAATCTATCCCTGTGTGGCACAGCCAAAAGTTTTACCATAACCAGGTTCCCCGCATCATGTTCCCACATGCTTTATGCATCCATTAGCCCTCTGTGTCTGTACTGTTACACACTTAACATTATGGCTGGTCCATTCAATCAGGGCAACTGTTACCACCCACCTTTCGTGTCTACCTTTTTTCTTTTCCTCATAGATTATAAGCTTGCGAGCAGGGCCCTCATTCCTCTTGGTATTTGTAATGGTCTATTTGATTATTGTTATGCTGTAATGTCTATTGTCTGTACAAGTCCCCTCTGAAATGTAAAGTTCTGCGGAATATGTCAGCGATATAGAAATATAATTTATTATTATTATAAATACATTGAACAGCCATGTCGGACTGAGCTGCCATCTTAGAAAAACTTTCACTAACTAACTTTGCAGCTAGTGAGATGACCTTATGGGAGCTCTAGCCAGAATGGAGACATAAAATGACATCAGAGCCATTAGCAGGTATGGTTGGCATACACAAAGGTTAATAGGAGTAGCTGCAGGGCATCGTGAGAGTAAATAATGGTGTCATATGGTAGTAAGTAGGGATGAGCGACTTTGCCTTTTTTCGGGTAGAGTCAGGTTTCATGAAACCCGACTTTCTCAAAAGTCGGGTCGAACGAAATCGGCCGATTATTGCAAAAAGTCGAAGGCCGACTGAAACACGAAACCCAATGCAAGTCAATGGGGAACCAAGGTCGGCAGGGAGTGGAGGACAGGAAACACACCTACAGTGCCCATTTTAATGCCAAAAACATCAATTCTTATTACTTAAGCTTGTCAACCTTAATTTACTTTATAATAATAGTTAGGCATTGAACACTGGGGGTTATTTGGCTAAAGTTGTGTGGGGGGGGTAGGGCTGGCTCCAGATTTTCATGGGCCCAGGGCCAAAGAGTGTCAATTGGCTCCTTTAACACATGCCACAATTCATGATCCTCTAATATGGCAGAGAAATAGCGGTATAGTACAATGAAAAATACTTCACTTCTTACATCTCATGACTGATATCCATTTTAAATTCTCCAATAGCTCCAAAAACGGACAGTATATAACTCCGTACAGTATTATGTCCACCGCATAGTGCGCTGTACAGAGTAATGAGGCCCATATATTTCTCCATACAGAATCATTGGTCCCATATAATGTTTGAAACAGTATATGATGAGCTCCACATAATGCTA
This sequence comes from Dendrobates tinctorius, assembly GCF_039654945.1. Classification (NCBI taxonomy): domain Eukaryota; kingdom Metazoa; phylum Chordata; class Amphibia; order Anura; family Dendrobatidae; genus Dendrobates; species Dendrobates tinctorius. Next base: position 5,139,212 of record NW_027361900.1, read on the forward strand.
CAGTATATGATGGGCCCCATGGATGAAGCTCCACTGTGTTATGGGCCCAAATAATGCTCCATATATAATGGGCCCCATTTCTAATGCTCCAGTGCATAATGGGCCCTGTAAATGCTGCTCCAGTGTCTGATGTCCACCTTTGGAATGCTCCAGTGTATGGTGGGCCCCATCTATCATTCTCCAGCGTATAGTGCTCCCCAAAAATAGCTGTTCCAACATTGAAAACAATTAAATAAGTCTCCTCGCTAGGGAATCCCTGTACTAGTCTGGACTCCTCGTCGTCCCCATTTTCCATCTCACTGCACTTGGACTGTTTAGGCAGAGGGCGTACAGACGTGATGTCATCGCGCTCTCTGACCAGAATGTCACTGTCAGGAAACGCGGAAGACGTCACCGCAGTGGAGCAGGGAGAGGTAAGTATTTCAACTTTGCAAGTGCTGTGATCCTGAGCAAGCAGGGGGGGCCCATTCATTGGCGACGGCACTGGCGCAGGGCCCCTCATAGTACGCCGGTGTGTCTGACGGCGGGTGTGCAACCCCACCGTCAGAGACACTTGATTCTACTATGAGGGACCTTGTGCCAGTGCCATTGCCAAAGAGTGTTCCCACCCACCTGTCCAGGGCAACGGCACTCGCACGGGTGCATGTGCCAGGTGGTGACCCCGACCGTGTGGGAGGAGGCAGCCCAGTTAGGGAGGTGGAAAAATTGGCATATGTTGATGTTGGACATTCAGCAGCTGCAAATGGAGTAATTGGAGAAGTCCGCAGAAGAGGAGGACAAAAGCAAGCCATTTTTCTGGCAGGGGAAGGTGGGTCAAAATCCTTTGAAACCCATGCATGGTTCATTTTAATGAAGGTTAGATCATCAACATTTTGGGTCGACAGACGGGTCCTTTTTTCTGTCGGGATTGATCCAGCAGCACTGAAGACTCGCTCAGATAACACACTAGCAGCAGGGCAAGCGAGCTCCTGTAAGGCATATTGTGCCAATTCAGGCCAGGTGTCAAGTTTACTGGCCCAATAGTCAAAGGGGAATGACCGGTGAGGGAGAACATCGATATGGGAGGAGAAGTAGTTTGTTACCATAGTTGACAACTGCTGTCTCCTGTCACTTTCCATCGATGCTGTATTACCAGTCGTGTGAGCAGTACTTGAAAAATCAGTCCACAACATGGTCATTAAACCCCTGTGTCCAACGCCACTTCGGCTGTGTGCACCACGAACACCTCTTCCATGTTGCCCCCTACGGCTCGTTGGAAAAACATCACCGCCGCTGTGTGCTGGGAATGCCTCAAACAAACGGTTTACCATAGTTGCTTGTTTTTTAGCCATTATTAGCTCTAGGTTCTCCTGTGGCATGATGTTTTGGAATTTGCCTTTATAGCATGGATCCAGGATGCTGGGCAACCAGTAGTCGTCATCGTTCATCATTTTGGCAATGCGGAGGTCCCTTTTTAGGATCTGCGAGGCATAATCAGACATGTGGGCCAATGTTCCAGGTGTCAATGATGCACTGCGATTGCTGGGAGGAGGAGCACTTTCTGGCAAATCAACATCCCTCCAGTCACGCACAAACCCTGTACCTGACCTTGCCACGCCAACATTTTCTCTTGTCCCCTGAAAAGCATCCTCCTGCCCAAAATAATCATCCCCATCATCCTCCTCCTCTTCCTCTTCTTCCTCCACCTTGCCCACGAGACTTCCCTGACCAGACAATGGCTGACTGTTGTAAAATATCAGTATTTCTATAATAAAAAAATATATTGACTACGTAGCGTATGCAGAGTCTAGTCCTGCTAACAAGCTCTGTTTAGCTTAGAGAGTGACTGAGCTATTCTGAGTTCTTTTGCTCATACATTTGTTCCTGCGTGTCAGACGTATAGGTCACTTGTTAGAATTGTCAATATGTGACTATTTAGAGGTTATGTATGGTTCTAAAGATTGCAGGTTTTAGGTTTAAGTTACTCTGGCTAAGGTAAATGCATTAATAACTATATGCATATTGTAAAATAACTAGGGTTCACTTAATATGGAAGAAGTTATGAACATAGAGGAAAGCCACCATATGTGGTTGTAGTTTAAAGGTCAAAATAGTATATAAGCCGACCTAACTCTTGTTCAGTCAGATCTCATATCCCTTGAGATTCTCGAACACACACACAGAACAGCTGCTCAAGACCATATGTAAGAACCAAAATGCTTCTTTTTCTTCTTTTAAAGTAACATTTATATTTTGTGTGCTATGAACTTACTTTTCTTCATTTTTGTAATAATTTTTTGAATGAACAATTAAACAAGATTTATTTTATCCACAATTCAACATTGCTTTTCATTTTTATCCTCACCGAGCTCTTACTCAAAAGTGAGAATGGGAGTTATATTTTTCTTCATTTTGGCGAGCCTTGGCCAGGCTGACCTTTTGTGCTAACTTTGGCTGGCATTCCATCATCGGTTGTACAAGGGGGAGAACTAGAACTCTGCTAAAAACACCTATTGTACAAGCCTCCTCAGGAATTCCACTATTTCACGGCACAAGGATCAGACTGAACCTAAAGTAGACGAGTGAGGATCGTACAGAGCTGCAAGCATCCCATCCAGACGGAGATCTGAGGATTGCATAAGGACACAGAGGACCATCCATTGGATCAAAGCTCCATAGGTGAGAAAATGGATTTTATACATGATTATTTTAAGAAAAGTAACATAGAGTTTAAGTTTGATCATAGTTATACAGACGCACAATTATGGTCTAGTTTGTATAATCAATGTGAAGCAGAAAATGTTAAAATTGACAAGCGTTTTTTCCCAGTAAGGAAATTACAAAGAAAGCTTCAAAATGTCATGCAGCTGGTCCACGTGTATAATAGCCTAGTCTTTGAGAAAACTGAACCCAACACTTATAAAACATGCATTGTCACACAGGAAACTGATCACACTGACACACCAGGTGACACACAAGAGTCTGACGAGGATTATTTTGATTGTCCAAATTGTTTGATATTGTCAGAACACATAGAACAATTGGAGGATCAGATTGATACCAGGACAGAGTTATTGTCCAAATTACGACAAGATATAAAAAAGATTTCAGTTAACACAAGATCAACAGGTAAACAGGAGGACAGTGCTGCTGCCTCATCATTTGTACCAGACACACAAGATCCAGATGCTTCAGTAGAGGAATTAGAGGCAGTAGAATTACAACGGAAAAAATTACATGACAGAGCAGCACGCATTAATCTGAAAATACACGATCAGCTAATGAAAATTGTAAAAGACATTCCAAATTACAACGATAAGATGGACGCCTTTTATAATGCGGACATTTTTTAATCAAACACAGACAAATTCAATCTTAATGATGAGCAAAAGAATAAGATATTCAAAGTATGGCTACCTTCACATATGGGAAAAAGATTACTGACCACACCCAGACTAAATGATGATCATGAAATGACACATAGTACAAAAGAAGACAGACTTAGACAATTGGTATTGTTTACAACTGGAGAAGACATGCCTACAGTTGATATTTTAGGGAATTTACAAACAAATATTTCCGATGATCCATTCTCTTTTTTGGTAAAATTTGAACAGGCCTACCGAATGGTAATGGATCTCGGGCCTCACGAAGAGCCGGCATCCATGATCAAATTTTTTGTAAAAAAGTTCAAGTACTTGGATCCTGCCTCAGTGCAATTGGCTAACACTCAGCCATCATTGCAAGAAGCAACAGTTTTTATAGACAGAATAAGGAGATCCATGAAACAAAACCAGGTCAAGGCTAAAATAGCTGTAGTTCATGAGAAAGAAGCCAGTCAGCTGAAACCTAGATCCACAGTATTCTCCAAGAACAGGGATCACATTGAGCATAGAGGTAAAAATACTACACAAAGGAACAATATCCATTGTTATTTTTGTGTTATACCTGGACATTTGAAGTGGCAGTGCAGGAAATTTTTCAGAACAGAATCAGAGATAGGTACACAAGGAACAGGTAAGCTTGGAAAGGAAAACGGACTCATGCCAAAATCATACACCACACCTTCCGCACCTCCATTACAATCTTCTGCACCTGCTCATACTGCCAACAGACAAACACAGTCACCATATGCACCATTAATCAGACAGATCAGAGAGATGACAGTGAAGGAAACAGAGTCAAGGGATAGAATTCCAAGGTCTTTTAAGAGGGACACTGGTCTTCTCCCATCTCCTTCATCTTTCTGACAATCACAGACTATTCCTGTACCACATCCATTGGAATTTGTGACTTGAGTTACATTGGATGACTGTGGAAGACCATTTAACAAAGGAAGTTTAGCAGGACAGAATGTTGTATTCCTCATTGACACAGGAGCTCAGTTAAGTGTTACTAATCTTGATTTGAAGCTAAACCCAGATTCACCAGTTTGTACAATCGTCGGTTTTAGTGGAAAGGGTGGAACTAAAGCAACCTTAGTTCCCAATGTGATTTTGGAAATACCTAGTTCTTTCAAAACAGAAATTGACATTTGGTATTGTCGTGATTCTGAAAATATACTTGGCACAGATTTTATGCAGAAATTCAGATGGGTAGTTGATCTAGGAAATCAAGTGATCTGGAAAGATTCCAATGGTTGTAAACCGGTAGTCATTGACCCTAATGATTATAGCCATGGTGGAAGTATTTGCTTAAATGATGTGGTGTCATCAGACCATTTGTGGCCTGAAACTGATGGTGATGAGGTATTGACAGAAATTGTACAGCTTTTTCCTTCTCTTTGGGCTCAGTTCAGGAATGAGGTGGGTACAATGAAAATGTGGTGGTAAATGTGGAAGGATGAGATCCTCCACCACAGCGTCAGTATAAATTGCCTCCAGAATCAATTGATGCAGACTGAGGTCAGATTTTTAGGAGTGTTGTTGAGTCCAGGAAAAAGGCAGCCACTGCAGGAAAGGATTGAGGCAATTGCTTCCCTACCAATTCCGACATCACACAAGGCATTGAGACATTTCTTAGGTCTTATGAACTATTCATGGGATTTCATTGAGAATTTTGCAGACAAGGCCAGACCTTTATATGATCTTTTGAAAGGTGAAAACAGTGATTACTTTGGTCCTTGGGGTGATGAACAGCAAACCTCATTTGAACAATTAAAAATTAATTTACAAAATGCACCTGCTTTGTCCACAGTAGATCCTTCGGCTCCATTTGCTTTGCAAGTGCACACATCAGAGGCATCAGTGTCTGCTGTGCTGTTACAGTTGCAGGGAGAAGAGTGGAGAATTTTGGGCTATTTTTCTAAGCTTCTCTCACCTGTTGAAAGAAGTTTTGAGACCTGTGCAAGACACCTGGTAGGTGTGTACTTTACAGTCAATTTCTATTCAGATGGGCACTATTATTCAGGATATGCCATTTTTTATCCCAAAAGAGGACAGGTTGTGAAGCACAAATTACCGAGTCATTTTTCAGCTCAAAGAGCAGAGCTAGAAGCAGTAAAAATGGTACTACAGCTGAATGAAGCAGATGATCAGTGTCCCATTGCGATCTACAGTGATAGCTCTTATGTTGTTAGATCACTGACAGATTACTTGTCAGTTTGGGAAAAAAGAGGTTATGTAGATTCATCTAATAAGACTCTTGTTCACAGTGACACACTGAAGACAATTTTCAGGATAGCATCAAAAAACCCTAATGGTTTTGCTATTGTCAAGGTTCCGGCCCATAAAACATCTGATTATGAATTATCTGTTGGAAATGCAACCGCAGATATGCTAGCCAAAGAGGCAGCCCTGACAGGAGAAGAGGTGTTTGAACCTGAACCTCTCGAGGTTTCAGCAGTTCAAAGAACAGACACGCATATCCCTTCTTTTGCGGAAGAACAAGAAAAAGACTCATCTCTTGTTGCTTCCCGGGTTGATCCAAAACCTCCCTTTGTTTGTGAAAACGGGGTTTTGTGTCATGACTTAAACGGGGAGTTGCGTCCTGTTGTCCCAAGACATCTACTGGTTGAGTTCACAAAATATAATCATGAAAGTTTGGGTCATTTGGGCCAACAGAAATTGTTGTGTTTGAAACTGTTCAACTGTAAAGCGCTGCGGAATATGTTGGCGCTATATAAATAAAGATTATTATTATTATTATTATTAGGCATTCTCAGAGAGAAATTTTACTGGGAAAAGATGGAAGAGACAGTGCAAAGTATTGTTCAATCATGTCTCATTTGTGCCCAAATTAATCCAAGACCAAAAGGACAGAAACCACCACTACTCTGAATCGCACCTGCAGATGGTCCATGGTCTACGTTACAAATCGACTACATTGGACCGTTACCATCAGGTAAAAATGGTCTCAGGTATGCATTGGTTGTAGTAGATGTTTTTTCTAAGTGGGTTGAAATTTTACCTGTCAGGAAAGATGATGCTTTGTCTACAGCTAGAGCATTAGTGAATCATGTCTTTTGCACTTGGGGGATCCCAAGAATGATCACCTCCGATCGAGGAAGTCACTTTACAGGAAAAATCATGCAAGCCGTTTGTGCTATTCTAGGGGTACGACAACAGTTTCATGTACCCTACCATCCACAGTCTGCTGGTATTGTGGAAAGGATGAATAGAACAATAAAATCCAGAATTGCCAAGATGTTATTGGACAAAGGAAATACTTGGGTTGATGCAGTACCTTTTGTACTGTTGAGTGTAAGGGTATGTTCACACGATCCGTTTTTTTTGCGTTTCCGCGGCGTTATTTCACGCGCGTTTCTGCCGCAAAATCACTAAAAATAAGCATCCCATGCAAGCCTTTGGGATTCCGCTCTGCTGTGCTAATGCTGCGTTTTTTTCCGCGGCGGAATCTTACCGCGGAAAAAACCACAGCATGCTCATTAATTTTGCGGATCAGCGGCAATTCCGGCTCCATAGGGTTGTATGGGATCGCATGTAAACCGCATTTTTTAATACATTCGGCATATTTCTCACGGTAAATACCGCATGCGGCCAGGAAATGACATGTAGCCCTTCCCATCATGCCCCATCATGCCATGCAAGGACCATCCCATACAGGAAGAAGGACATCCCAATCCTTTCCTTCTTCCTGTATCATGGCTGGTGCTACAGGCATGGAGTGGTAGACAGGATGGAGCTAGATGTCCCCTTCATGATAAGCGTGGTGAGTGTGTGTGCGTGGTGTCTGTGTGTGGTGTATATGGCGTGGATGTGGTGTATGGGGCGTCTGTGTCTACTGCTGCTATCTGGCATAGGCCGATAGGACTACTAGGCCCATCGGCCTATGTCTGTTCCCATACAGTAGTGCCAGCAGGCTCAGTGCGATGGGAGCAGTATTCCCATTGAGCTGTTCCTGCTGTGAATAAAAAAATTTTTTTTTTGCCCCATTCCCCCCGCCAATATGAGTTTTGGGCCCCCACTAAAATGTGCCTTTTTAATTCCCGCTTCCCCCCCTCTTCCACATATATCACTTTTTCCCCCAACAGCCTTTCCTTAAAATTTCCTTTTTTTTTTTTTTTCTTTTAAGTGTCCAATAATTTTTTTTCATTGGTGGCCAGTGGTTACCTGTGGAAAAAAATAATAATTACTTGTCCCCGACGTCGCCACCTAAAAAAAATTAAAATAAAAAACCCGTACTCACCTATTCTGCTAATTCCCCGAAGACCATGCTCAACCTAAATAAAAATATAAAAAAACAAACCACAAAAAATACCTACCCTCCGCAGAATCCCATAAAAATGAGTGTCCCACGAAGATCTAAAGTTTAGAGCAGCCACATAACATGTGGCCGCTCTAAACTCCCGACGCCGCTACAATGAATGGGGCCGTAAAGCTCCCCAGTTCATTGTTTACCGACTTCACCCGAAGTCAGCTCGCGCTACGCGGGTGGTCCGGTCTGCGCATGCGCGGACTAACATGTTGTCCTGAGATGAACTCAGGAGCGTGGGAAAATTTCTCACACTCCTGTGCAGATCTCAGATCAGCAATGGAGGTGGATTTTTTTTTTTTTAAACCCTTCAAATCTTGGATTGGGCGTTCAATAAAACATGGTCAAAAACAAGTTGTATTTATTTAAATAAAAACATTTCAAAATAATGTCTGTTTATTTTTTTAACCCTTTCAAGATATATGGTTAACAATGGATCGGCGGCTGATTGACGCCTATCTGTTATTAACCCGGCTTAATGTCACATTCCAATTGCAATGTGACATTAACTCCTTATTACCCCATATGCCATTGCACGATGGCTGTGGGATGAGAGAGGGTTAAGTTCCATAAAAGGCGCATCTCACAGATGTGCCATTTATGGGGTGTCTGGGGGCAGATTTTTTTAGCTGGGGAGGGGCCAAAAAAAATGGTCCCTTATTAGGCTATATAAATCTGCTGTCACTCACCTGCTTTCCCTCTCTGGTGGAAAAAATTGCGCGGGAGCCCACGCCATTTTTTTTCCAGATTATTTACAGAAATTGACACCCAAACTTCTAAATAAAAAAAATAAAAACGAATAATATATAAAACTAGCTGAAGAGCCCGGCGCTGCCTGGGCATAGTAACTAACTGTGGTTAGTTATAGCAAATTATAATTATCCTCCATCCCATAGTCCCGTGCCCATATACCCATCATACATATCCACGATCCCATAGGCCCGTGCCCATATACCCATCATACATATCCTCCATCCCATAGTCCCATGCCCATATACCCATCATACATATCCACGATCCCATAGGCCCGTGCCCATATACCCATCATACATATCCTCCATCCCATAGTCGAGTGCCCATATACCCATCACACATCTTCCATCCCATAGTCCCATGCCCATATAACCATCATACATATTCTTCATCCCATAGTCCCATGCCCATATACCCATCATACATATTCGCCATCCCATAGTCGAGTGCCCATATACCCATCACACATCCTTCATCTCATAGTCCCATGCCCATATATCCATCATACATATCCTCCATCCCATAGTCCCGTGTCCATATACCCATAATACATATCCTCCATCCCATAGTCCCGTGCCCATATACATATCCACCATCCCATAGTCCCGTGCCCATATACCCATCATACACATCCTCCATCCCATAGTCCCGTGTCCATATACCCATCACACATCCTCCATCCCATAGTCCCATGCCCATATACCCATCATACATATCCGACATCCCATAGTCCCATGCCCATATACCCGTCATACATATCCTCCATCCCATAGTCCAGTGCCCATATACCCATCACACACCCTCCATCCCATAGTCCCGTGCCCATATACCCATCATACATATCCTCCATCCCATAGTCCAGTGCCCATATAACCATCATACATATCCGCCATCCCATAGTCCAGTGCCCATATACCCATCACACATCCTCCATCCCATAGTCCCGTGTCCATATAACCATCATACATATCCTCCATCCCATAGTCCCATGACCATATACCCATCACACATCCTCCATCCCATAGTCCCATGCCCATATACCCATCATACATATCCTCCATCCCATAGTCCAGTGCCCATATACCCATCATACATATCCTCCATCCCATAGTCCCGTGCCCATATACCCATCATACATATCCGCCATCCCATAGTCCCATGCCCATATACCCATCATACATATCCTCCATCCCATAGTCCAGTGCCCATATAACCATCATACATATCCTCCATCCCATAGTCCAGTGCCCATATACCCATCACACATCCTCCATCCCATAGTCCCGTGCCCATATAACCATCATACATATCCTCCATCCCATAGTCCCATGACCATATACCCATCACACATCCTCCATCCCATAGTCCCATGCCCATATACCCATCATACATATCCTCCATCCCATAGTCCAGTGCCCATATACCCATCATACATATCCTCCATCCCATAGTCCCATGCCCATATACCCATCATACATATCCTCCATCCCATAGTCCAGTGCCCATATACCCATCATACATATCCGCCATCCCATAGTCCCATGCCCATATATCCATCATACATATCCTCCATCCCATAGTCCTGTGCCCATGTAACCATCATACATATCCGCCATCCCATAGTCCCATGCCCATATACCCATCATACATATCCTCCATCCCATAGTCCAGTGCCCATATACCCATCATACATATTCTCCATCCCATAGTCCCATGCCCATATACCCATCATACATATCCTCCATCCCATAGTCCCATGCCCATATAACCATCATACATATCCGCCATCCCATAGTCCCATGCCCATATACCCATCATACATATCCGCCATCCCATAGTCCTGTGCCCATATAACCATCATACATATCCGCCATCCCATAGTCCCATGCCCATATACCCATCATACATATCCTCCATCCCATAGTACCATCCCCATATACCCATCATACATATCCACCATCCCATAGTCCCGTGCCCATATACCCATCATACATATCCACCATCCCACAGTCCCATGCCCATATACCCATTACACATCCTCCATCCCATAGTCCCGTGCCCATATACCCATTACACATCCTCCATCCCATAGTACCATCCCCATATACCCATCATACATATCCTCCATCCCATAGTACCATCCCCATATACCCATCATACATATCCACCATCCCATAGTCCCATGCCCATATACCCATCACACATCCTCCATCCCATAGTACCATCCCCATATACCCATCATACATATCCTCCATCCCATAGTACCATCCCCATATACCCATCATACATATCCGCCATCCCATAGTCCCATGCCCATATACCCATCATACATATCCACCATCCCATAGTCCCATGCCCATATACCCATCATACATATCCTCCATCCCATAGTCCCATGCCCATATACCCATCACACATCCTCCATCCTATAGTCCCGTGCCCATATACCCATCATACATATCCGCCATCTCATAGTCCCGTGCCCATATACCCATCACACATCCTCCATCCCATAGTCCCGTGTCCATATACATATCCGCCATCCCATAGTCCTGTATTATTTTTCCTCCATGTGACCTGTGATAAACAAAACAAATGCGCCTTTATGCGCCAAATACACGCAGTAGCATGGATGGCCATGTGTACTTCTGCTTTTGAAATAGCATGCATGAACATGGCTATAGAATGGCATAAACTCATGCATCTAGAACCCAAAATGGAAGAGCGTATGCAGCATTATTATATATTCTATTGCGCATGAACCCCAGCGATACAAGGCGCTAGTGTGAAAATAGCCTTAGGCATGTGCATAGGGTTATGTATATTGTTAGGCCTATTATAATGTTGATGGTTATGTTTAGGACTAGGAATTGGGGTGGTGTTAGGGAAAGCGTAGGCCAAGGTTTACCCTTGGCGTATGCCTTGTTAGGCCAGGGGACATGAAGAGGGTGTGGGGTTTGGCATTGTGTTAGGCCTAGGTTCATGTCGAGGACGGTTGGTTATAATGTGAGGAAAAAGGGATAGCCCAAGGCTTCACGTATAGTGACATAAGATGAGAATTGAAACATGCTTCTTGCTCTGAATCCCAGCTCATTTGCGTTCAAATGGTTACACGTGGTTCGAGTGGTGACGGACATTATGTTGAAAGAGCCGTATAGGGTTGCTTTTGGTTTTTTGGGTGAAGGTCTAGCAGGATTCAAACATATCGACATTGGTTTGGTGTGTGAGTTTCAGTGTGGATATATCTCTACATGTGTTGACCAAATTATAGAGACAAAACAGACTTTTTGTTTTTAAATTCTTTTTAAATAACAGTTATTAACATGGATTATTCATTTTTTAGATAGAGAAACATCCTGAAGTGTGGGACCGTGCCAGTGCGGCATACAAGGGATCCTACAATAAAAGGGATGCTTGGCCAGCAATTGTCACCGAAATATATCCGCGGTGGCCGGACCTTCCAAGAGCGGGACAAAAACAGATTAGTAAGTTTGTGTTATGAGTTCTATTTAAAATTTGGCCTGTAATTTGTGAAAACACATTAATGTTTTTCTTTGATTTTATTGCAGTGGATGATGTGAAAAATCGATGGCGCTCAATAACGGACAGGCTGGTCAAGTCAATGAAGACACCAAGTGGAAGTTCACCTCCTAGAAAGAAGGTTCCATATGCTGATCAGCTGCAGTTCATTTTAACCAGCAGGAATGTGCAGAGGTAATTAGCGCTTTGATTACTGGGGTAGTGTCTGGCTAACGTCACGATAATTGGATGACGACTGGACATTGTTTGATATTCGGGATAGTATGCTGTTATGTTTGTGAGATGTGATGATGTTTAATAATTTTATTATTAAGCATATTGCATATCAATATTAATTCTGGATCCACATATAACGCAACATACACTTCAAGAGGTGAACATAACATGCTCCATACCAAAAATAGGCCATATATTTCAGCACAAAGTTTAAAAATGGCCCCATAAGATGGTAAAGATAATAATATGCCCCATGTAATGATCCTTGTTATGGCTCCATAACATGCTCCATAGATTATTCCCCAATATGCTAGGCCATAGACTATGTCCCCATATGCTGCAAACTATGTTAGATCACTTTTTTATAAGCCGAGAGGTGGACTTTAAGCTCAAAAAAATTTCCATAAAATCTCATGTCATACCCGAGTTCAGCTTTTTACATATTATATATATTTTATTTTTACCTAGTTATAAACTTTGACTTTTTAGTTTTGGTATAATTTTGTGTTTCTTCCTTCAACAGAATGGATGGAAATATAAGTTCCGGCCCGTCAACAGCCCCTGGACAGAAAAGCCCGGAAACTGGTCTGGCCGAGGAGGTCCAGGACTTTGACATGTCTTCCTCTCCAGCTCCTCAGGATGACAGGCCCTCTTCAGTGATATCCTCCATGGCAGCTGAAGCAGCTGGTTGTGATTCTTTATTGGACACCAGTGTGTCCTCTGACGGGACTTTGGCGTCTGCTGCTCCTGCACCTGTCACTACCAGTAGCTCAGCTGGTGGTGTGTCAAGGCGCACTTGGATGTGGGCAGGTTCTGGCCGTTCCGTGGCATCGACTAGGGCGGCAACAAAAAAAGGGACAACAACTGAGACTGAGTGCAATTGAACTCACTAGCCGAACCCTCAGTCTTATTGATAATGTAAGACATCAGGATGACATAGACACTTTTGGTTTAAACATAGCCAGCCGCCTGAGGTCCATGCCACGGGACTGACGGAATCTTATAATGTCTGCTGTAAATGTACTTATAATGTCTGTTGACACACCATCAAATCTACCACCGGCAAATGACATAATCAGTGGGATTATGAACCTTTTTAATCCCCGCTGTGTGCCTCCACCACCACCTGCATCAACTGCTTCGCAGCGGTTTGGTCAGGTGCCATCCTTACGTCCTGACCATCCTGATTCATTTGTTTTTGGCCACCAAAATTCATCACAAAGTAGTGGTCAACATGGAAACTCTCCAATGAGTCAGGTGTTGTCTCAAAACTTATATCCATCGTATAGCTATGATCCAGACTATCATCAATTTTGAGGTTTGGTTAATCACCGACCAAGTTGTCTGGTCAAAAAAACCCCGTTGCCACCAGACAACTTGCCTGTCCTGTTGACAGGATAAAATTTATTCCGACAATGTTTGTCGTTCATTTTAAGTATGTTTCATACAGTGTTTTTATATGTGCTTTCGACACTTTAGATACCAGCCAAGTTGTCTGGTCAAAAAACCTCCGTAGCCACCAGACACCTTGCCTGTCCTGTTGACAGGGTAAAATTTATTCCGACAATGTTTGTCGTTCTGTTGAAGTATGTTTCATACAGTGTTTTTATATGTGTTTTTCACAATTTAGATACTGTTTATATAAAAAAAAACAGTTTCAAGACTCAGTGTGTGTGTGAATATTTTTTGGTGCCAAAGACTAAACACACTGTAATCAATGTACAAAACAGAAACAGATAAACACTGCTCACTACACGCTGCCTCTTCACCACTATTGGAGCTCCCAGCTCAACCAACCAATGTGCTGCTGTGACACCCCAAACAACTGCCTCCTTTGTGTACTGTAGTGATATTTGGTATGTTACCTTTTGGAAAGTAGCGCACCATGGGCTAAATGTTAAAAGTTTTAACAAATAATAGTAGATATGTTGTGAAAATTGAGTGTAGTGGGTAATGGTGGTGTGTAAAGAATAGATGTTCGCAGAGACCCGATTTATTGTTGACCAGCCAAAAAATTTATTAATTTTTAGCATTTTGTCCAAAAGTTTTTATCAGCACGCTACTTGCTTGCTTGGGATTACTTATCATTTCTTCTCAGCTGTTCAGGCTGCTCAACACTGACACTGGAGTATTGCCAGTGCACGGCACCTTCAGGACTCATGAAGTAGTCAGTGAATGTTTCTCGCACACGCACACCCGAGTTTGAAAGCCTTCCCTGACCCGAGGTTTCAACTGCAACTAATTCAGACAGCTGTGACTCCTCATCTACCTCTTTTCTGTATTCTCGAAAGTAGTTGTGGAGTACACAGCACGCATTAATTACAGTGTCAACAGTGTCAGTCTCTAACTGGATGGCAGTGTGAAAGATCCGCCACTGACTACACAGGATCCCAAAGGTGCATTCCACATATCTTCGTGCACGGCTCAGCCGATAATTAAAAATCCTCCGCCGGTCATCCAGTGTCCTTCGTGGGTATGGGCGCAGCAGGTTGATCTTTAAGGGAAACGCCTCATCCGATACCATCACAAAGGGCACTGGAAGTGTGGAACCCGGCAAAGGTCTTGGGGGTGGAAGCGTTCCGCCACCTTGAAGAATTTGCATTCCGATCTGAGATGATCGCAACACCCGAGAATCCCCAGTACTACCATAGGCACCAACGTCGATGACAACAAATTTGTAATGTGCATCAGCCACCGCCATCAGAACCACTGAGAAATACTTCTAATAATTAAAGAAGCGTGATCCTGATCGTGGTGGCTTCAGCACTCTCACATGTTTTCTGTCAACTGCACCTATGCAGTTTGGGAAATTGGCCACAGACTGAAAGCCAGCTGCGACCTGCAGCCAAGTCTCCTCGGTCGGCGATGGCATGACGATGGGCTGCAACTTCTGCCAGATGACGGCACATGTACACCTCACAATTTGAGAGATGGTGGATTTACCAACCCTAAATTGTAGGTGCAGTGATGTGTAGCTCTCTCCTGTGGCCAAAAACCTGTAAAAAAAGGAAAGGAAAATGTAAGTAAAGCATCGAAATACAAATAAAGGATAATATGCATGCAGGACGTTATTGGAATGGCCTTTTTGCTTTGTATCACTTCTACCTGTCCTTTACCCGTGGAAGTGAGTTTAATCGAGTAGAAACACCCGTTGTCCAGCACCTCCCTCCCCTAGCATTCCTCTAACGTCCTGCATGTCTACATATGTATTGATGAAATACATGTAAAATAAAGACACTCTATTTTTCCCCTGTAGTGTGTAGTGCTGTTTTTATTTTTTTGCCACTTTGAAACCTTCCTTGGTTTGGATGCAAGCACCTCGATGTTTTAACCGAAAAGTAGACGGCAATACTTCAGATACATTGCCATGTCTGAATTTTTTTTTTAATTTTTTGTTTTGGGAAAATCTTTTGCGTTCATCTGCTTGATGTTTGATGGGATCTTTAGAGGGGTTATGTGAAAAAAAATTACGGCAAGGTGATGAGCAGCCTTTCCTCAGCAGAGATGGGTCTTCGCATGACTGTTTCTTGATAATTTAACTCGGGTGAAAGAAGGTCGAGTAGGCGATCAAATGCTGGTATTGTCAGCCAGCAGAAGTGGACACATTTCTCAGGATACCTGAAACAAGAATAAAAAAAAAAATTAACACAGGTAAAGTATTGAACATGATTACAATAAACAACAAAACAAATTTAAACAAAATTTGTTGCTCACTGAGTCACAAAGAACATAATTTGCCCTACTATATCTTACTTCCTTAAATCCTGGTAAAGAAGATTGAAGTGGCCCTTGTCCACACGCTCTTGAAGAATTGGGTGCACCCACATTCTTTTGGAAGCTGTACTCCTCTTCCTCGTACGACATCGCTCCTATGGGATAATTAAATATGAGTCCCAAATACATCAAAATAATAAACCATTAAGAAATATGCGGACATTATGTTACGGTACTGTAACATTAGCATTATTTCTGAAGCCGCATTGTGTGACCAAAAATCCTATGTAATATAAAACTAGTTGCGCGCGCTTGCATTTATGCGCCCTAGCAATCGAGTGGTAAAATATAGTATGTACAAATCTGTACGCAAAGATTGCATGCACACCGTAACGCAATCAAACACATGTACATGCGAACGCTGATTTTCCATTGACCATTGTGCTTTACTTTGTAAAATTCAAACATAAAACCTTGGCCATTTTTGTTTTAAAGTCTCTTGTCAGACACAAAACTATGAGCAATGCAGGCCTAAGGCTCGGTTAACATGGCGTTAAAGCAAACATTTTGTATGCAGTACAGCAGATGTCATTATTGTCATCATTATTAACGCAGCGATTGCGCAAAAATATGGTAGCGCCCAGGTAACACGCGCTACCTAGCATTTGCACATGCAACAAGTGTGTTCACCAACGCAACCAAAAAATGGCAAGCAGCGTTCAAGGGTGCATCATTAACGCCTGCTTGATAGCACATTGCGATGTGGACATGCCTTATGATGCATTATTTTCATTGCCGGCAATGGTGGACTCATCAGAAAATTGTCCCCTAACGCAATGTGAACCCTGTCAATGCACACAAAAGACACATGTGCATAAATGCACATTAAACACAGGACAATCCAAGACCATGTGCACGCCATGCATGCGCATAGACGCGCACAATGAGATGATGCAAAAAACGATAGATGCTGTGTCCAGCATTACCTGCTCGTGGTGGTGCAGCAAAATCAATGTTGTAAGATGCAAAATAAGCATCAGTTCTGGGCTCAAACACAGGCTCTGCAATGGACGCATCTTCACTGTCTTGCCATTTGCAAAAAAAACATGGAGAATAGAGGTTGTAACAGGAAATGACTTCATAAACTTTTTTTTTTCTTTTTTCAATTAACTTTGTGTGAATGTAAAAACGCTTGCAAACCGCATAAAAACCCGCATAGAAAACCGCATGAAAAACGCACAACAAACGCTTTAAAAACCGCAAAAAAACGCATGCGGCTTCTGGGAGCGGTGACATGCGATTTTTGTCAGGAAAATTCTGCTTAAAATATGCAACGTGTGCACTTAGCCTAAGAGGAACAACCTCTGCCACAACTCAGTTTACTCCTTTTGAACTAATGACAGGAAGAAAAATGCCATTGATTTTTCCTCATGAACCATTTTTGTCCACACCACAAAAAGATGCTGTTGCAAGGTCCAAATGGTTGCAATTGTTGCAGGAAAATTTGAAAACGATTCTTCCACATGCTGCATCAAGAATGCAGAGAATGGAGCCACCATACGTATCCAAATTCAAGAAAGGGGCTCTAGTGATGATTAAAACTTTCAGGAAGAATGGACCTTGGGAAAGTAATTGGGAAGGTCCCTTTGAAATTATCGAAACCATGGGACAAGTGATGATTCTTGTGCAACGAGCATCTAAGGTGGTTAAAAATACCCGCAGACAACAAAAATTGTGGGTACATGTTGATCAATGCAAACTGTATATTGCAAAATAATGATACTGCATTTCTTTTAGGAAGAAATGGATTCCAATAAGAACTGGAATACGAAACTCCACGTCCTTGATGGAAGGGATTCAACACCAATCCTTCAGGAGAAAAAGACATTTCCCAGGAAAAGCTACTATCTGATGGGAATCACATTTCTGCTGTTTTGTACTATTTCAACTGTGATCTACGCTGAAGATATTTCACACCATGGAACAAATACTAGTGAAGTGAATGAACCTTTCAAAGGAACTTTACATCCAAGGAAACCAAGAGGAACGAATCTACAAAACTTAATAGATGAAGACATACCGGGCGATTCAGTAGATATTACTGGAAAGATTTGCATGGGTTTTGGTGCAAAATGCTGTATTGAGCTACACTTCATACATGACACTGACATAATATTACATGCAGCCACAGGACCTAAGACGAAGTTCACACAGTTACAAGGAGATTATATACACAATAATAAGACAGGCACATGGGAATGTAGTCCTACAGATGTGTTTTTCTGGAATATAGAGATAAGAGGTGAAGAGAAAGCTGAGTGGTCAGGAGATATTACAAATGATATGATCACAAAAGGGAAAGTTGGAACATCCAAAACAGATGCTTGGTTAAAGACACAACTTTTTGGGAAAGTTTTGGATCCTTCATTTCTTTCTATTACAGAAGGGGACGAGGATTGGGTAAAAACATGGAATTTTCAGATAACCAGAGAACCAGTACAAGTACAGGTATCTGTAGTTTTTACAGCATCAAATACTATAGCTCCAGAAGTAAGGGTTACACCACAAGCAGTATATAGTCAAGAAAATATGTCTCCTTTATTACTAAAATGCAGCACGAGGTTAGAGCTACCTTCAGAATCTCTGTTATCATGGACCAAAGATAAATCATTTTTGGGAAGTTTTTCAAATGGTCCAACAAATGTTATCCACAGAGGTCAATCCAGTAATGTGAGATGGTTGGATAAGGATTTTATTTTTTCTGTAGATAATCCATCTCCTAAAGATTCTGGACTTTACCAATGTTGTAACGAAAAATAACTACAAACAATGAAAAGGTGTAAATGTAAATATATGATCAGCAGTGGATAATGTATGCACACAGACAAGATTTCAACCATCTACTCCTTTCCAAATCAATCAATTCCAATCTAAACCTCTGTTATGAGATGGAGTGTTTCTGACCATGGTATGGACCTTTAACATGTCTAACTGGAAAATCTCTTCTAGATATCCCCAGTGTCAGTCACATCTCACTAACATGGAGATGGGAATAGAACAATGGTTTGGGAAAAGAACTTCAACACAGGTTAGGAGTAAGAGGGGAATGTTAGAAGGTATTTTGGGGGGATTAGGAACAGTAGGAAGTTTAATTAACACTATGGACATTCATACACTTAAATCAGATCTGGAAAATATTGGGTATATGGGAGGAAAAGGGGTAAAGATTCAGAAAAGCTTGAATCAAGTCCTTGAAAAGATGGTTTTGAACACTGCTGCTGTATTGGGATCTTCTGTATCACATCTACAAGATGCTACTTTAGCTTTAATGGAAAGTGAACAGGAATCTCAAGTGGCCAAAACATGTCTAGAAATTCAGATTGAACATTCCACCAATCTGACAATGATTGCACAAGCCTTACAAAGTGGAATTACACCTCTAGGACTAATGAGAGATTTGCCTATAGAATATAACTTTGCGTTAAACCATACAGATTTGTGGGTAAATAAGTGGATAGAATGTGAACAGAACATTTGTGTAGGAACATCACTGATCCCAGTGTCAGGAAGAGAAGAAACCCTGGTTCCTATAGGTGTTCTGGGAATTCCTGTCAGCCCTACCCAATTGCTATATTATCAATTACACTACACAGAGTTTGCATTTGATGGTATCAACACTGAACAATTAGACATTTCGTCATGCTTAAATTTTGTTTCCAAGGTAATGTGTCTACCTGGACAGGATAAAGTCATTTATCATTCATGTTTCCATAATCATACCTCATGTCATGCCAGAGTTGAGACTGTCCACACGATACATGACCCGGTGACACCAGTAAGCGCTAACAGGATTTGTTTCCAAGTCATGTCAGGAAGAGAAGTGGTTTCTGCATTCTTCTCATCTTGTGTACATGCCGAAAATCTGACAGTAGGTTTACATTGTATTGAGGGAAATGTTAAAGCTCTCACAAAGAAGGAAGGAAGTACAGGTAGTCCTCGACTTATGACGTTGATCCGTTCTTACGCGGCGTCGTAAACCGAATTTCAACATAAGTCAGACCATACGTTCATACAGTACTGTACCATAGTAACAGTACAGTACTGCAAACACTTAGCCTATCCTAACACAGTACCTTACATAATTATCAATAAACATAGGTACAGTAAAATATTGTGCAGTACAGTACGTTTAATGAAATACTGTACTGTAAGTGCTGTAACAGTAATCAACAGTGTACAGTACTGTAATAAACAAAAATAGCATTGGGAGGAAGCTGCAGAAGGTGCTGGAGGTACAGGATCTGTTGCAGGATCTATTGCAGGCCTCTCTACCTTCTTGAAGTACTGCTGCAGGTTAGTTTGGAAGGAGACCATCTTCTTCTCCAGGATCTCCTTGTAACACCTAAGGGAATCCATGACTCCTCTGGCAACCCTAGTGTACCTTTCCATGTTGGGATCCTCAGCCTCAAACCTTGACAACCCTTCCTCTATCAGGGCAAAACCTCCTGCCAAGCCCTGCCTTGTAAATCTCTTAGGTTCTGGGGTTGGTATGTCTTCCTCTTCCTCTATCATCTGCTTCTCCAGTTGAATAAGGTTCTCAGCAGATAACTCCTCTCCATGAGATGCCAGTAGCTCTGTGACATCCTCCTCCTCCACCTCCAGATTCATTGTCTTACTCATATCAACAACGTTCTTTATGACACTAGTCACTGACTCTTGGACCTCTGTGACATCATTCAAAAACTGGGGACACAGTTTTTTTCCACACACCATTCATACTGGTGTGCTTAACCTCATCCCAGGAATCAGCAATGTTATTCACAGCATCAAGGATGTATGTTTTCCAAAAGTCCTTTAGAGTCAAGTCCTTATTCTTTTCATTTGCTGCTAAAGCATTACCAATGACCCTTCGGAAGTAGTAGGCCTTGAATGTAGCAATGACTCCTTGGTCCATAGGCTGTATTAGGGCAGTGGTATTAGGTGGAAGATAAACCACCTTGACATTAGGGTTAAAGTCATCCTGATGGGCAGGGTGTCCAGGGGCATTGTCCAGAATTAGCAACACCTTAAAGAGGATATCCTTGGAGGTACAATACCGCTCCATGCCTGGCACAAAATGGTTGGTGAACCAGTCATCAAACACTGCAAGTGTCACCCATGCCTTCCTATTAGACTTCCAGATGACTGGTAGTTGACCCTTCAAAATGCCCTTGAGTGCCCTTGGATTCTCAGCCTGATACACCAGCATGGGCTTCAGTTTGTAGTCGCCAACAGCATTGCCCCCAAGAAGCAAAGTCAGTCTCTCCTTGCCGACTTTATGACCTGGTGCTGACTTCTCCTCCTTGGTGATGTACGTACGGTTAGGCAAACGTTTCCAAAACAAGCCTGTCTCATCCACGTTGAACACTTGTTGAACACAGTAACCACCCTCCTCAATTATCTCAGCCAATGCTTTAGGAAACTCAGTTGCTGCTTTCTCATCAGCACTAGCAGCTTCACCTTGCACTTTAATGTTATGGAAATTGGCACGATCCTTAAACCTCAAAAACCAACGCCTACTCGCCACAAATTCTTCACTTTCACTTCCTTCCCCCATTTCTCTTTTCAACGCCTCAAACAGTCGCCTAGCCTTCTCCTGAATAACCATAGCTCACAGGGATACGGCGTTGATTTTGGTCTTCCAACCAAAGCACCAATAATCTTTCCATCTCAAGAATAAGCCCACTACGCTGCTTTGTTATCACTGTCGCTTTCATAGGAGCAGATCCTTTCACATGTTCAAGGATTCAATCTTTATCCTTGATAATCGTAGCGACAGTCGAACGACTAAGTCCTAATGACCTGACAATTTCTGTTGGTGTTTCCCCCTTATCAGATCGCCTTATGATATCCACTTTCACCTCCATGGTGATGGCCTTCCTTTTCTTTGATGCACTGGCATCAGAAGAGTCTGGCTTATGTTTGGGAGCCATAATGAAGGGCATTATGGCATGCAGGAGACTCGTCTTCCTCGTGTAACCGGGTACAGTGTGCAGTACTGGACTGTATTCTTCCGCTGCTGCACGTAGTTTGACTTACGACGCAAAACCGCGTAAGTCAGAATAAGGTGTCGTATAAAGCGTCGTAACCACGAAACGACGTAACGCGCGACCGTCGTAAACCGAGGACTAACTGTATTAATACTACATCAATAGGCTCAAGAAATCTGAAAATCCTTCCGATCCAGTTCAATTTGTCACAAGTCAATAAATTTCCTTGGGATTTGTGGACAAATGAGATAAAGAAAGACAAGGGTTTATTAAATCTGCTGACAAAACAAATAAAAGAAGCTGAAATTGTATTCAGACATGAGCAAGGTAATTTACATGATATTGACCATGAATGGACGAGTATGTCAGGCTCATCTTGGTGGAGGAATTTAGGAAAATCCATAGCGAGTTGGTCACAGTCTTCAGCGAAAATGGCAGCAGGGAATGTATTGTCTAATCCGATCGTTATCATATTTATTATAGTTTTGTTGTGTATAATATATCAAATAGTTATTATGTGTAAAATTAAGAGAATTTATAAGAATATAAAGATAGAAATGAAAAAGGAAGAGGATATTTTAAGAGAGATGTTAAAATGAAAAAATATAAACTCTCTGACGTAATTTTTGTTTTATACAATAGGTTTGAGAATTCAGATGACATTCAGGGCAGATGGTGACACAAGGTTTTCAGAATAAAGAATGAATGTGATACGAATGGTGAGAGAATGAGTTTAGGATTATGATATTTCTAAAAATCATAATCAGGGGGGACTGTAAAATATCAGTATTTCTATAATAAAAAATAATATAGATTACTTCACATATGCAGAGTCTAACTAGCTAGCAGAAACTCTGGTCAGTGGATGAGTGAGCTAGTCTGAGGATTTTGGCTGATACATCTGTTCCCTGCTTGTCAAACCTATAGGTCACTTGTCAGAACTGTCAGTATGTGACTATTTAGAGATAATGAATGGTTCTCCATAGGCTTAAGTTTCTAAAGGCCCTTTTACATTTAGCGATGCACCAGCGATCCGACCAGCGATACCGACCCGGTCAGGATCGTTGGTGCATCGCTAAATGATCGTTAGTGAGCTTTCACACAGAAAGATCTCACAGCGATGCAGCGCACGATACTCACCTTTCACACACAGCGATCCAGACGTCCTCCTGCCCGCGTCCAGTGTCGCTCGTCTCACACAGCAGGAAGCCCAGCAGAAAGCAGACAATGAGAAATGGAGCCGCCCGATCTCGTGCGATCAGCAATGGACAGCGGGGGAGCCGGTCGGAGGTAAGTATCACACATAGCGATATCGCTAGCGATATCGCTATAACATCACAAAATCGGTGATGTTTTAGCGATATTGCTAGCGATATCGCTATGTGTAAAACCCCATTTAGGCTAAGGTAATGCATAGCTAATTATATGCATATTGCAAAAAATAACTATATGTGTATTCCATAAGCTTCTAATATGGAAGAGGCTACGAATATAGCGGCAAATCACTGTATGTGGTTATAGGACAGACACTAATGCAAGTCTATGGGTCAAAATAGTATAAAAGCCAGCCTAACTCTTGTTCAGGAGATCTCCCATAGCTGGAGACTCTCAAATACACGGACCAGCTGCTCAACTCAAGGCCATATGTAAGAATCATAGAATCGTAGAGTTGGAAGGGACCTCCTGGGCCATCTGGTCCAACCCCCTGCTCAAAGCAGGATTCGCTAAATCATCCCAGTCAGATGTCTGTCCAGCCTCTGTTTGAAGACTTCCATTGAAGGAGAACTCACCACTTCTCGTGGCAGCTTGTTCCACTCATTGATCACTCTAACTGTCAAAAAGTTTTTTCTAATATCTAATCTGTCTCCTCCCATTCAGTTTCATCCCATTGCTTCTAGTCTTTCCTTTTGCAAATGAGAATAAAGTTGATCCTTCTACAATGTGACAGCCCTTTAGATATTTGTAGACAGCTATTAAGTCTCCTCTCAGTCTTCTCTTTTGCAAACTAAACATTCCCAAATCCTGCAACCTTTCCTCATAAGACAGGGTTTGCAGACCGGTCACCATTCTGGTCGCTCTTTTCTGAACTTGCTCCAGTTTGTTGATGTCTTTTTTAAAATGTGGTGCCCAAAACTGGACACAATATTCCAGATGAGGTCTGACCAAAGAGGAGTAGAGGGAAATAATGACTTCACGTGATCTAGACTGTATGCTTCTGTTAATACATCCTAGAATTGCATTTGCCTTTTTTGCTGCTGCATCACACTGTTGACTCATATTCAGTCTGTGATCTATTAGTATGCCCAAGTCTTTTTCACATGTGCTGTTGCTTAGCCCTATTCCTCCCATTCTGTATATGCGTTTTTCATTTTTATTGCCCAGATGTAGTACTTTGCATTTTTCCCTGTTAAAAACCATTCTGTTAGTTGCTACCCACTTCTCCAGTTTATTTAAATCTTTTTGAATCCTCTCTCTCTCTTCTCTAGTATTAGCTATCCCTCCTAGCTTTGTGTCATCAGCAAATTTAATCAGTTTACCCTCAATTCCTTCATCTAAATCGTTGATAAAGATGTTGAACAATACAGGGCCCAGGACAGAGACCTGTGGTACCCCACTTGAGACTTTCTTCCAACTGGATGTGCAGCCATTTACGACCACTCTTTGGGTCCGATCACTAAGCCAGTTATGAATCCACCTAACAGTTGCCTTGTCCATTCCATACTTAGACATTTTTTCAATAAGGATTGTATGAGATACTTTGTCAAATGCTTTGCTGAAGTCAAGATATACTATATCTACAGCATTTCCTTGATCCACCCAATCAGTGATTCCATCATAGAAGGAAATTAAGTTAGTCTGACATGACTTATTAGTTACAAACCCATGCTGACTCTGTTTAATCACTTCATTCTTATCCCGGTACTGACATACATGTTGTTTAATAATTTGTTCAAAGATCTTTCCTGGTATAGAAGTCAGACTCACCGGCCTATAGTTGCCTGGGTCCACCTTCTTCCCCTTTTTGAAGATAGGAACAACATTTGCTCTTCTCCAGTCTTCTGGGACTTCTCCTGTTCTCCAAGAATTTTCAAAGATTATGGAGAGGGGTTCAGAAATTTCTTCTGCTATCTCCTTCAGTACTCTGGGGTGTAATTCATCTGGTCCTGGTGACTTGAATTCATTTAGGTTAGCTAAGTGTTTCCTCACTATCTTTCTGTTTATAGATATCCTGGATTCTTCTATTCCCTTAATAGGACAGTGAAGAACAGTTGATGTTACATTTCCTTTCTGAGAGAAAACAGATGCAAAATAGGAATTTAAAAGTTCGGCCTTCTCAACATCCTGTCTTACCATTTCATCATTTTCATCCTGTAAAAATCCTATAGCATCTTTGACTTTTCTTTTACTTTTGACATATCCCCAAAATCCTTTATTATTGCTTTTGACATCTCTTGCAAGCCTCAATTCATTGTCAGCTTTAGCTAATCTGATTTGTTCCCTGCAGGTTCTGCAGACAGCATTATATTCTTCTCTAGATATGCCTCCCTCTTTCCATTTTATAAACATTTTTTTCTTCCTTTTTAGCATGTGCTTAAGTTCTGTGTTCATCCATCCTGGCTTCCTTAAATGCTTCCTATTCTTCCCTCTTTTTGGAATTGTTAACAATTGTGCTTTGAGAATTTCATTTTTCAAGATTTCCCATCCTTCCTGGACATTTTTGTCTTTAAGGATATCCAGCCATTGGATCCCTCCAATTCTCTTTCTGAATCCCTTAAAATCTGCCTTTCTGAAATCTAACCTTGATGTCTGAGTCTTCACAGGTCTTCCGCCTCTAGTTATCCAAAATTCTAAAATAGCATGGTCGCTACCTCCTAGGGTCCCAGCCACTTTTACCTCCTCAACCATTTCCTCCCTGTTTATAAGGATTAGATCCAAGGTAGCAGTTCCCCTTGTTTTCTCCCCTACCTTTTGGAAGATAAAGTTGTCAGCAAGAGAGGATAAGAATTTCCTTGACCTGTTAGTTTTGCCTGAGAGAGATTCCCAACAAAAGTCTGGATAGTTGAAATCTCCCATGACAACTGTGTCATATTTTTTGGAGAACTTGGCCATTTGATGCATAAAGAGTTCATCCATATCTTCAGCTTGCACAGGCGGCCTGTAGTAAATGCCTACAATGGTGTCCTTTCCATTGTTCTGTCCTTGTATTCTTACCCAAACAGTTTCCACAGAACTCCCAGTCTCTGAAGCTTCAATCTCTGTGCAGATATACGCGTTTCTAACATACAATGCGACACCTCCTCCTCGTTTATCAAGTCTGTTTCTTGAAAATAAGTTGTGTCCTTCTAGTCTTGTATTCCAATCATGTGTATTGTCCCACCAGGTTTCAGTGATTCCAATGACATCATATTTCTTTTCCTGTGTTAGTAGTTCCAATTCTCCTTGTTTGTTGCCCATGCTTTGTGCATTAGTATAGAAACATTTTAGTTTGTGATTGGTTTCTCTTTCTCCAATATTTTTATTATTTAGATTCTCTTGTCTTTGTTCTTCCTTTCCACTTCTAATAGCAGAGTTCTCAATAGCATTTGTTAGATGTATAGCTTTTTCTGGTCTTTTGCTTCCCTTCCCATGTTGTTCTAGTTTAAAGCTCTCCTTAAAAGTGTAGCAAGGCGACTTCCAAATACATGTTTTCCAGTCTTCATAAGGTGCACCCCATCTCTAGCAAGTAGTCCATCGTAAAAGTAATTCACTCCGTGATCCAGAAATCCAAATCGTTGCTGACGGCACCATCGACGTAGCCAGTTGTTCACCTGCAGAATCTTATTCCACCTCCTTGTTCCATGGCCATCCACTGGGAGGATGGAAGAGAAGACCACCTGCGCTCCCAGTTCTTTCACTTTCTTGCCTAAGTCTTCAAAGTCTCTGCAAATGGTTTCCAGGTCGCTTCTTGCGGTGTCATTTGTCCCCACATGTAGTTGCAGGAATGGGTAGTCATCTGTAGGTCTGAAGAGTCCTGATATCCTGTCAGTCACATCTTTAATTTTTGCACCTGGAAGACGGCACATTTCTCTTGAAGTTATATCCGGTCGGCAGATAGTGGCCTCTGTTCCTCTCAACAGGTAATCCCCCATGACCACCACTCTCCGTTTCTTCTTCACAACATTTTTCTTTCTCCATCCAGGAGGACTCTGAAGGCGTACAAGGTTGCTGTTTGTGGGCAAAGTCTTATCCTGATGTATTTCTTCATCACTCTCCTGTGTAAGAGCCTGGTACTGGTTACTGAGCAGTATGGGTGCTGACTGCCTCCCGATCCTCCTGCTTCTCTGGGTCACATGTCTCCATTCCTCTGTTTCTTCAGGTGTACTTCGAATTTCTTCTCTTCCTGTAACATGAAGAGATAATTCTGCTCTGTCTAAGAACTCTTCACCTTCCTTAATGGTCTTCAACGTAGCTAACCTCTCTTCGAGATTTTGCAACTTTTCCTCCAACAGGGAAACAAGCTTGCATTTGTGGCATGTGAAGTTTGGCTTTTCCACTGGTAAGTCTGTGAACATGTAGCAAGAAATGCAGCTCACCAAATGGCTCCTGGCCTCTTCCATATTGAGATTTCTTAAAAACGATGAAAGATGAGCCAAAATTCGCGCGCCTAGCGGCGCGCGGTTTTCCGATGTCCTCTTTTCAGCTGCAACGGCCAAAACCCAGTGATCAAGGAGCTCGCGGAGACTCTTCACTTACCCCAGAAGGCACTGGGAATATGCAAGTGATCTCCTCAAGACTCTTCCCCTGGTTTTTAAGAATAATTGAATGCTTGTTTATCCTTCAATATTTATTGCATGTCATGAACTTACTTTTCTTCATTTTTGTAATCACTTTTTGAATGAACAATTAAACAAGATTTATTTTATCCACAATTCAACATTGCTTTTCCTTTTTATCCTCACCGTGCTCTTACTTAAAAAAAGTAAGAAAGAGATATTTTTTTCTTCACTACCCCAGCTGTGGCATGCACACAGAGAGGAGGTAATGACAAGCGTAGGAAGATGACAGTCCATACAACACCAGTTGATCCGAGGATCACAACCTGGCTTTGTCAAGGGTTAATACTAAAATCAGAGCTTAAGTTTCACTTCTCCATTTCTTTGTAAGGTTTTGTTTCTTAGTTTTGTTGTTGTAAGATAAATTTTTGTAATTGGCATGGGCTGTCATGAAACCAGATTGTTCTCATCAGGTGCAAAGATAAGGGAGGTGGGAATGTTAAACTCTGAAGAATATGCCATTATACTACTTTCTACGCTATCTAGGTACGGACATATATGTAGTTTCCGGTTTTCTTGCAATATTATTGGCTTATAAAGTGAAATGATGCTATTGGTACTTGAGAACCTTGCATAATTAAGCAAAAGATTATAAAAGATGTGACTAAAATAAAGGGGCTTAGTGATCTGCCTCGATCCTCCCGTACAGAGACCCCAGTCTCCGTGTGGTCATTTGAGTTGCTAGCAACACTGGAATAATTTGGAAATCACTGGCTCAACCATGAAGGGTTAATTTAGCCCTCCCAAAATAGCTACCTCGACAGTGGCGCGCAACGTGGGGCCCCCGAACAGGGACGCCTCTGCCCCCGGAGGACAACAAGACAAAGGACCCTCGGAGCAGACACAGGTGCTGGAAAATTGGGACTGATCACCCCCCCACGACCACGGTAAGTTGGCAGTTATACTGTTCAGACTGACTGTTGGTGTGGTTTTTCTGTGCTTGTTGCTGCAAAGAGGATCTGAGGTTTGTCCCCTGGTGGGGTGATTCATGGGTGGAATCACATAGAGGTGTAGTCCCGTTGGGGGCCCAGTGCTCGAACCGTACCTCATAAGGGACGGACACCCCGGATTGACCAGTGATTGGGACTCTCTTTATAGTCAAAATATCCTGAACTTCCCGATCATTATTAGTATTGGGCGTGGTCATGTGATCGAAGACTGGTTAGGATACGTAACTCAGGTATATATAGAAAGATATATATAACCAGAGGTGTCCGGAGGGATAGTCTGAGACGCCCTCCTCCTTTCACTGAGTACCGTGAATTTTGGGCTTCCCAGAGGGGGTTGACCCTGTGGAACAAACGGAGACGGCTGCTCCAGTATTGTGCACAACTGAAGGATATTTAGCTCTAAAGGAGAGAATTATGTTTCTGTGGAAGAAAAAGAAAAGTTTGGAATTGTGTGAAGGATCAGATACTGTTAGTCTTATGATTCAAAGACGAGGAAAGAAATGTGTCAGGAATGCAGGAAAAATATTTTCGATTCTGGGATTTCCTAAGGGCAGGAGGCTACAGCCTACGCTATGGGATGAAGGAGTTAAAAGGTTGACTGATGATGGATTACTTAAAGGCGCTGAGGAATTCCGAGGCTTGGCACATGAATTGTATAATGAAGGTTATGTGGACATTGAACAGCAAGTGAGTCCTGATTGTTTCTGTTACTGCTATGTTGAAGAAGGAAAAATTGTCTATTATTATGGCAAAGACGGGATGTTTTATGGTTCAAGAAAGTGACTGTGCTGTGAGAATGTGATTGGTTACGAAGGATCTAAGATTGATATTAATGTGTCAGGGAAATAGTTAAAAGTAATGATTTGAAACAAGAGGTCTCCCTGCTAGATGACAATTGTACAAGAAGACCGAGAATTGCAGCCCCCACCTTTGCTGAAGGCACCTATTATCATCCGCCGCTAGCCTTAGTCCCCGTTATTGCTAGTGGTTATGAGTAGCCACCCCTTGCATTTACCAGCTCCAGAGAAAAAAAAAAAAGTTTTCAGACTTTAACCTGCTCTGTTCAGGAGAGAGAGAGAGAGAGAGAAAGAGAGAGAAAAAAAAGAGCAAACAACAGCCTCTAGCCCCCACCGCAGCTGCGAGCACACAGTGTGCCCTTCAGCCCACACAGCAAACTCTGCCCCCCCAGACTTCAGCTAGTGGGAATCTTGCTCCTCAGCCCCTCCCTGCTAATTCTCGTTACTGCTCAGTTTGTAATCTCTCTCATATGTCCTGTAAGTTTACTAGGGGCAGATTCATTATCACAGTTCCGCTCCGGAATACAATTCCAAGATGATGGTCAGATGGTTTTTTTTTTTTTGTTATATAATCCCTATGTAGATGAAGACAGTGAGGAAATCTGTATTTTGCATGCCCTTCCTACAGTTATGATGGCCCTGATAGGCTCAGATCCATCCCCAATATTGTCTGAGGATCAGTGACTCACCCTATACCTCTCAGAGATACTATCTAAACTCCTGTAAAAAGGGTCAAATGATATAGGGAAAATGCCCGTAGAACCAGTAAAAGTGTTTCTCAAACCTGGTGCCCCTTTTCCCAAAGTCCATCAATATCCTTTGAAACATGATCAGGAGCGGGGCCTCCAGGAACAAATACAAACGTTACTTGATAACGGTGCTCTGGTACCCTGTGTTTCTCCGTGTAATACGCCCTTGTTTCCCGTTAAGAAAAAGACCCCACCTGGCCAGCCCCCTGTGTACCGGCTGGTACAAGACCTACGGGCAGTTAATGCAGCCACTATTCTGGAAACTCCAGTGGTACCTAATCCTCATACTCTTTTGTCCCGAATACCCCAGGATGCTGCTTGGTTTACAGTTATTGATCTTACCAATGCCTTCTTTAGCATTCCGTTACACCGAGATTGCCAGTTTCTATTTGTATTCACTTAGCAGGGACGACAGTTAACATGGACAGTTATGCCACAAGGGGCCCAAAACAGTCCCAACCAGTTTGCAAAAAAGATATGAGCAGGTGTCTTTTGCCATTGCTGCCATTGTTAGCCTCCTTAAAGCATCTGGCAGCACTGAACTGTCGGGTTTCGGCCTCGGGACTTCAGTTCTGCCTTGGTCAAGTGATATTCTTGGGACACTGTCTCCTTCAGGGTGCCAGACACCTCGCAGAAGAAAGAAAAATAGCTGTCAGCTCCCTTCCTTTCCCAAAAGATGAATCTGAACTCCAGCGTTTTCTTATGTACTTATTGTTGTCAGTGGATACCGGATGCATCCCGCATAATGCAACCCCTTTACAATGCCTTGAAAGACGGCATAATGAGCTATAAGGGAAGATGGCAGTGATGAGGATTACCTCCAATATGATTGTTCCCGACTTCTGACTGAAGAAACAGCTACTCCACCAAATGCCAGTGAGAATCCACTCCCAAATCCTGATCTGGTGTTATACACGGATGGTTCAAGATATGCTGACGAGTTTGGTAGATTCACACGGGATACGCTGTTACCACAGAGGACACTGTAGTGCACGCAGCTGCACTCCCGCCCTCACAGTCAGCACAAGAAGCAGAACTCCAGGCTCTGTCTACTGCATGTACTTTGGCCAAGAACAGACGGGCTAATATATACACGGACTCACGGTATGCATTTGGTATTGCTCACGACTTTGGGGCTCTATGGGCCAATCGAGGGTTTATTACTACTGCCGGAACCCCAGTGAAAAATGCTGAAGCTGTTAAAACCCTCATGGGCTCGATCACATTACCTACTCAGGTGGCCATTATCAAAGTTAAGGCGCACGGTCCTAGGAACAGTCCACAGACTGTTGGCAACACATTTGCGGATATGCAAGCAAAAGCCGCCGCTCTCTTACCCGTTGAACCAACCATACCAGCTATGGTGACCACACGCTCTCAGCGTAAACAGTTACAAGAAGCATTGACCCTACAAGAACCTGATGATCGACAACAGACTGAAGTTTGCTGTCGGACCCCGCGAGACTGCTTAATGACGATGCAGAGAATGTCTCCAAAGGAAGCGGTGAAGCAATGGAAGACTGATGGGGCACGTATGGATAATGGTCTCTGGAAAAAGGACAAACTCGTGTGTCTCCCTAAGCGGATGTACCCTGCTATTGCCACATGGGCACATGGGCCTACACATCGAGGAAAAAAATCAGGCCCTCGCACTGGTGCAAAAATTCTACTCGGCCCCGGTTCTCCAGTTGGAAGCATTCCCTGTTACCAACATGACTGCAAAGACCACAGCGAAGAAACTGGTGATGGAAGTCATATGCAGATATGGGGTTCCAGAAGTTGTTGAAAGTGATCAAGGTCCGGCCTTTTCTTCTCATGTGTACTAAGAAGTTCTGACAATGCTTGGATCCACTGTAGCCCTCCATAATCCGTACCACCCACAATC
Organism: Dendrobates tinctorius; assembly: GCF_039654945.1. Lineage (NCBI taxonomy): Eukaryota > Metazoa > Chordata > Amphibia > Anura > Dendrobatidae > Dendrobates > Dendrobates tinctorius. The sequence goes on from NW_027361900.1 coordinate 5,171,350, forward strand.
CAGTGGTGAAGTTGAGAGGCTGAGGGGACACTGAAGGGATAATTGACCAAAATGATGCAGGAGACTACGGCTCCATGGCCAGAGCTCCTACCCATTGTACTCTACCACATCCGTACTACCCCTATTGCAAAATATGGCCTGTTCCCATATGAGATATTGTTTGGTACTAGGCCCCCAGCTGCAAATTTCCAGCCTCAGCTGTTATCAGAAGAGACTGACCATGTTGTTCAATATGTTATTCTGCTTAGTAAAAATCTTGCTAACACCCATGTTCTAAATTTCTCTTCTTTGCCAGATTCAGCAGAAACCGACACCTTCTATAACCTGAAGCCTGGTGATTTGGTAGTCGTGGAGAGGCATGTCAGGAAGCACGGACTAGAACCATTGTATGACGGTCCCTATCAAGTTCTCCTCATCACCCAACAAGCCAATAGCAAATGAAGGGACATAATGTTCTGGTTTTTCGCATTTTCCATATTATTATTGGTAGAAGTTAAAAGTTAAAGTTAGAAGATATTCAAAGACTCAGAGATTAATACGATAAAGACAATGATTGTAATAAGGACAGTTGGGGTCAGACACCTTCTCCTTTCTCAATCCAGCCAATTGGCTTAAGGGCATTGGGGGCTGGATAGCTGGGATCTTACAGAGCTTGTTGCACATTGCTGCCTGTATCCTTGTTGTATATGTGATACTAAAACTTGTTCTTTGGCGTATTTCTGTATGTATTAGGAAATTCTGCACTAAGCCAGCTAATGATGATACCAAAGGTGTCGTTGCCCCTGCTCTTCTCTGCACCGATCTCAAAAGGCTACTTGATGAAGATGTTGAAGCCAAGCACATGGCTACCTACAAAAGATCCCCACCACCATCATCAAAAATTGTTATTCGTGAACTGCAGTATACAGGGGGGATGGGTGCGCCGCGACAGCCATGACTGGTAACACGGCATCAGTCATGTGAAGACCAGTACCCCTCAAGCTGTTAGCTTGGGATAGCACCTCTGATGCTGCATATGTGTTAAAAAAATTTATCTAGGGGGGAATGTCAAGGGTTAATACTAAAATCAGAGCTTAAGTTTCACTTCTCCATTTCTTTGTAAGGTTTCGTTTCTTAGTTTTGTTGTTGTAAGATAAATTTTTGTAATTGGCATGGGCTGTCATGAAACCAGATTGTTCTCATCTGGTGCAAAGATAAGGGAGGTGGGAATGTTAAACTCTGAAGAATATGCCATTATACTACTTTCTACGCTTATTAGGTACGGACATATATGTAGTTTCCGGTTTTCTTGCAATATTATTGGCTTATAAAGTGAAATGATGCTATTGGTACTTGAGAACCTTGCATAATTAAGCAAAAGATTATAAAAGATGTGACTAAAATAAAGGGGCTTAGTGATCTGCCTCGATCCTCCCGTACAGAGACCCCAGTCTCCGTGTGGTCATTTGAGTTGCTAGCAACACTGGAATAATTTGGAAATCACTAGCTCAACCGTGAAGGGTTAATTTAGCCCTCCCAAAATAGCTACCTCGACAGCTTCATCTTCTAGGGTCGACTACTCCACCTGTGGCACGCACACAGAGATGAGGTAGCAATAGGTGTAGGAAGATGACAATCCATTGAGTCCATGCAAGGTACAAGGCCAGTGGATCTGAGCATCACAACCTGGCTTCTCCAAACGTATCCACGGTTCAGTGATGAACAGATCTGTATTCTTCCTACCAAGGCTGAAAATCCCTAGATTGCTTCCAGAATGATACATCCGTGTATCTTGTGATGATGCTGTGGCTTCTGTCCTGTCTCTTGTCCTTTGGATGTATAGATGTCCTGGCAGAATCTCTCTGGCTGTTTCTCTCTCTCAGTCTCTATACAGAGACATACAAAACCTACAAAAGGCAAAATGAAAAAACCCTGCTTTAATTAAATAAGTAAAAAGCAAAAGTGCATTTAAATCATACAGAGTTCTTAGTAATACTGTATTTGATCAAACATAGCATAAAAGCCGTCCCACCATCGACAAGGTGACTCTGTGGTCGGGGCGGTCCTACACTGTCTAATATTAAAAACCTTATCATGTGTCAAAGTTGACGTCTGTGTGAATAAGGGCAGACAAGGACCGGGTCCCAACCACCGGACACCAGTCAGGGGAAGCCTTTAAATACAATTTCCAGCTCAGGAGAGGAAGGCCACTCCCCAGCTTGCACAGAATGCAAAAATACAAAGAAAAAAAAGCGGCTTTTATGCTATGTTTGATCAAATACAGTATTACTAAGAACTCTGTATGATTTAAATGCACTTTTGCTTTTTAATTTTTTAATTACAGCAGGGTTTTTTCATTTTGTCTTTTGTAGGTTTTGTCTGCTTTTTGGCCATGTGAACATGCATCTATACGCTGTATGTGTACCAACTCAAACCAAGCTCAATTTTTGTGTTTTTTCTTTGTATTTTTGCATTCTGTGCAACCTGGGGTGTGGCCTCCCTCTTCTGAGCTGGAAATTGTATTTAGAAGCTTCCCCTGACTGGTGTCCAGTGGTTGGGACCCGTTCCTTGTCTGCCCTTATTCACACAGACGTCAACTTTGACACATGATAAGGTTTTTAATATTAGACAGTGTAGGACCGCCCCGACCGCAGAGTCACCTTGTCGATGGTGGGACGGCTTTTATGCTATGTTTGATCAAATACAGTATTACTAAGAACTCTGTATGATTTAAATGCACTTTTGCTTTTTACTTATTTAATTACAGCAGGGTTTTTTTCATTTTGTCTTTTGTAGGTTTTGTATGCTTTTTGGCCATGTGAACATGCATTTATACGCTGTATGTGTACCAACTCAAACCAAGCTCAATTTTTGTGCTTTTTCTATACAGAGGCATGTAATCTATTTTTACACTTAACAAGTGTCCCTCATTCAGTATTTACATAAAGGGTAAGAATGGAGGTGAGATTATTATAGCATTACTTGATTATTTCAACTATTTGCATAGTTTTTCCCTCTCTGCTTTAGAAGTCAACAAATACAATGCATAATTAGTATATCAGCAAACATCAGTAGTGATCAAAATTTTCTAACCAAATATTACAATTCATTATTTCTAAAAGAGCAGCTAATCTTAAAAAAACAAGTAATATAATCAATGCACTCTTTGATCAATTAAACACCTTCAATGACCTAGAGGGGCTGGAGAGCCTCACCGCTAATATTATGTATAAACTTAAGCAAAAGGAAAAAAAGACATAATAAATAAAAAATGCGTAAATTCGCAAGGGATAATATCTCTATATATGAGACCTACAAACAAGATCACTCCAATAGTAATGAAGATTCTAATCATAGCCCAAATAATAATAATAATTTTATAACTCTGGATGAATATAATAGATCTCTGACGCAAAATCCATCAGAGACATCTATGGTGTTTTCTACATGTAGTAATTCAACACAATACACACCTGTTTCAACTCGTATTCAATTAAGAAATACACAAAACCTCTCGCCGGGGGCGGATGGTACCTCCAACCACCCCCACTACCAGGAGGATCTCTCCACTATTTCAGATTCTCCTTTCTTGGATGTTGACAACATTCCTACCACCAACAGATATTCGGAACTAGCTGCATTGGAAGAGGAACCAGATAATGCCAGTAATTGGGAGGAATCTACGCCCTCAGGAAGCAATACATTATGGGTACATGAACCTAGCAGACCTATAAGTACATTATCAAATTCGGCCAAAGGAACAAAACCTATTAATTCAATATATAGAAAAACCCTGTCTATTAATAGACCTCAAAATGGGAAAAATCCAGCCCGAAGGCAATCAGTTTCAAATTATGGTCCAAATTATTAACCTATTTATAGATCAAAAATGACTATTAACCATTCGACAAAGCCCAAAAGGCAAGTAGGCCTCCATACTCATCCATCTATTAAGGATTTTTTTCAGATACAAAACAAAAAGAGGTAAGAGGGGTAGGTCACTCTCCCAAAAGAAAATAAACAAACTTGATCATATAGAATCAATGAATGCACAAAAGTTTTTTAATTTAAGTTCTTACCAACTCTCAACAAATGAGAGATTATTACTTCAAAAGGGTCTAAAATTCGCACCAACTGCTACATCCAAACCATTTAATCTATATATTAGCATGAAGAAATACCTTCATAATCTTGCCCTAAAGAAATATTTTTTTAAAAAAGGGGACAATTATAAAAACCAACCTACACTAGTGCCAGCCCCACATCTACAAATTTTATTCACACTGGTTTGTCCTTACCCTCCACTTTTAACCCTCTGAATGAATATTCAAATTCATTCAGAACATTTGAGACCTTGGTAACAGCAGAAATAAGAAAAATTAATAACCGATCAACTAAAACGGTTACACACAATTTAAGTTTAGGAGAAAGGAAGGCCATCATTAAACTTCAGGAAAACAACCAAATTGTAATCCGCCCGGCGGACAAAGGTGGGGGCATTGTAGTAATGGATAATTCATTTTATCATGAAGAATCCCTGAGACTCCTAGGGGATGCAATCACATATAAGGGTACCGTTACACCTAGCGATGCACCAGCGATCCCGACTAGCTATATGACGCAGTCAGGATCGCTGGTGCATCGCTGGGTGGTCGCTAGTGAGCTGCCACACAGGCAGATCTCACCAGCGACATCCCTGGAGACGGGGATCGCTACTTACCTGTCAGACGCGGCGATCCTGCATCCTCCCGCCCAGCTCCACGCGTCGCTCGTTGTCACAGCAGGAAGCGCCGCAGGCAGCAGACGACGAGGAATGGTCCAGCAGCTTCTCGCGCGATCAGCGATAACCAGCGGGGGAGCCGGTCGGAGGTAAGTATCACATGCAGCGATATCGCTAGCAATATCGCTGCAACGTCACAAAATCGGTGACTTTGCAGCGATATTGCTGGCGATATCGCAGTGCGTAACGGGGGCTTAAGCAAATTCCTTCTGACCCCACCATCCAGTTCATGAAGGAATTGAACATGTTGGCAACAAAAGGCAAAACTATAGGGATCTTAAATAAAAAAGAATTCCAATACATTAATAATAAAACTCCCTCTATAGCAGTATTTTACCATATCCTAAAGATTCACAAGAATATAACCCCCCCCGGCAGGCCAATTATATCTGGTATAAACTGCCTTACTGCCATCCTATCAAGATATGTTGATACGCACTTACAAAAATGTATGTCACTGCTGCCATCTTACCTAAAAGACACTACACACACCCTACAAATTTTAGATTCACTAGAGTGGAATAGCAACTCCATTCTGGGAACATTAGATATAAAGTCCCTTTATACAGTTATTGACCCTTTGAAAGGCTGCCAGGCAGCCGAGTTTTTTCTCGATACCTTGGGAATGTACCATAATTCCCAAATAGCGTTTATTGTTGAGTGTATCGAGTTCATCCTCAAGCATAACTATTTTTCAAACGATAACCAATATTATTTACAGACACATGGCACTGCTATGGGTACGCGTTTCGGGCCCAGTTTTGCAAATGTATATGTAGGCATATGGGAGCACAATTTCATTTTCCAAAATAATAGTCTCCATAAGGGCTTGAGATTGTGGAAGCGATTTGTTGATGACATACTTTTTGTTTGGGATGGCACATCTATAGACCTTCAAACATTTATTACCAGTTTAAACACAAATCCATATGGCTTGGAATTCACACCTACATGTAGTAAGATTAGTGTGAATTTCCTCGACTTAACTATTTGTGTGGAAAACAATAAATTAATCTCTAAGGGGTACCACAAGGAGGTGGATTCGAACAGCTATATCCACATCAATAGCTGTCACCTACCGGTGTGGTTAAAAAACATACCCAAGAGCCAATACATGAGGGTAAAAAGAAATTGTACAAACGCCCAGGATTTCCATAAGGAAAGAACGCCTGACAGGTCAGTTTATGGAAAAGGGCTATGATCCCCAAATATTGAAGAAAACCAAGAAAGAGGTGGAAAATATGTCTAGAACCTCTTTAATATTCAAACCTCGTAATAAGGATACTCCATCCACCATTCAAGATCAAATCAAACAACTACCCATTATTACACAATTTCATGCGGGCCATAAAAGATTCAATAACATCAATCGAAAATATTGCCCTATATTACAAGGAGACAAACATATAGGGGACTTGTTACCGAAACACCCTGGATTTGTGTATACTAGAGCCCAGAATCTAGGGCTTCTAGTGGCACCCACTACAAAAACCATTAAACACGTAACTAGGCCATCCTTACGCCAAACACTTCTTATCAATTCAGATGCACAATCCTCCGGTTTTTTGGCATGCGGCAAATGTTCATGCTGTATTAGGACACTGACACGATGGAAGTTACAAACGTCATTCACAGATATGACAAATAATGAGTTCATAATTAGGGATGAAATAACCTGTGCAACGAAGGGAGTGAAATATATTCTCAGGTGCCCCTGCAATAAACTCTATGTAGGTAGAACCAAGAGACGCTTAATGGATAGGATGAAGGAGCACCTGGATAACATTAAAAAAGGATAGGTCACCCCTTATCACGTCACTTTTTGGATAAACACAATAAGTCCTACAAGGGGGTATCCTATTGTGGAATCCAGGTGGTCCCCCAAAAATCCAAGGAAGGGCAATTATTTAAAAGCCATGTCAAGAGTGGAGTCTAAGTGGATTTACACTCTTGACAGTCTGGCCCCAAAAGGCCTCAACTATGAGATAGAGCTATATGCTTTTTAATTAGAGGTTTTTAAATAACTTTTATCCTACCTCTATGTTATATTTTTTGCATTGTCATTTTTATCCGCAATTTATGGCACATAAAAACTAAGGATATATCACCTTTTCACGCCAGTTCCCCTTCCCTCCTAATTTTTTCCTTTATTAAAGAACCACTGCGACAGGTTCATTATGGTTTAGAAAGAAATATATTTTTATATTTTTCTCTATTTTATTATCCTACATTTTTTTCTTCTTTTTTTTCTTTTTTAGTTTTGTGCCTAATTTTGAAAAAATTGATACACTGCAAATATGAGCAGCATGTAGCTTTTAGTGCACAGTCTTTTAATACATAATAGTTTATATGCCTCATTAACATACAGGGAGTTCATATGTTTTTATAATCCTTTTATATTCATACCTATATTCAGTCTCGGGCAAGCAGTGCCAAATTATCTTAAAATTGTTTTAAAATAAAAGTTATGTTTTAACAGATTATATACTTGGCTAGGTAAATCTCCAATTTTTTCAGACAAAGCAGGTTGTCCAATGTGATAAACTAACAACATAACATCTAATCACATTAGAATTACTACTAATCGGATTATAACTAGGCAACAGATAAAGAACAGCCATTATTGTCTTAGATTAGTAAGGGGAGTGTTTTCAGTTGGGCGAGCTACTATATAAGGACGGGCTGACAGGCACACAGCATAGCCCTGACGAAGAGGGAAACCCCCTCGAAACGCGTTGGTTGTTTTGTGCCTCTCGTGCACCCGTCCTTTACACTGCCTGTGACGTCACAGTAGCCCCGCCCCCTGATCTCGCCGCGTCCTCGACGATACTTCCTGCCGGAGTACGTGAGGTGCAGGCGTTTCACCCACTCCCCGGCAACACGCTACTTCTCCTGTCATCCTACCAGTAGCTGCCGCCTCAGCCAGATTGCGACACTCAGCAATCACCACAAGTGTATACGAGCCCTAACAGGACTAACAGGTAGCTGCGACACCAGTACACTTAGTGAATCAGCGTATTTACTTTCATTTAGTGGTTGCCATATTTATTCTATCAGTGGACATCACCCCTGCAACGGCTATAATAAAGCCAGCAGAGATCAGCATAAAGAATCGCATCGGGATCCACTGCCCGTTCAGCAGCCTGCATCACCCACACATTACAACCGGAGTCTAACCACGGTGTTCATATCACCGGACATTGCTCACCTCCTGGGTAAAAACCAGCACCAGTAAGTGCGCACGTACCACTGACACTGGGACTGAATATCAAGTTTGTGGCCACTATTAGTGACCAAACCTAACCCCTTTCTTTTTATACAGCACTCTGTTATTGGTCAGCCAGAAAGGGACCACTCCATCACCTCCAATGGAATAGAAATCTTAGCTATAACCAGTGAGTATAGTGGATTTGTAAAGAATAGCATTAACCCCTTTTTTCAGTCATATATGGATATTTTCATTCTATTATTATTACCTTACTAGCATCTCCGACCACCAAACAAGAGAAACTGCGAGTTATTCACAACACAGATATTCCAATCTACACTGAACACTCTACACCAACCTCACTATAAGTACTAACCAACTAACAATCTGGTTAAAGATCTAGTATCCTCCCCCCTTTTGTCTTTATAAACCTACTCAGTATAGCGCGGAGAATGACATAAATATACAGTCTATTTAGGTTTTATAACAGGAGCCGACACAGTCCTGTCTTTTTCATCATAGAATCATAGAATCATAGAGTTGGAAGGGACCTCCTGGGCCATCTGGTCCAACCCCCTGCTCAAAGCAGGATTCGCTAAATCATCCCAGTCAGATGTCTGTCCAGCCTCTGTTTGAAGACTTCCATTGAAGGAGAACTCACCACTTCTCGTGGCAGCCTGTTCCACTCATTGATCACTCTAACTGTCAAAAAGTTTTTTCTAATATCTAATCATTGCCTCCTCCCATTCAGTTTCATCCCATTGCTTCTAGTCTTTCCTTGTACAAATGAGAATAAAGTTGATCCTTCTACAATGTGACAGCCCTTTAGATATTTGTAGACAGCTATTAAGTCTCCTCTCAGTCTTCTCTTTTGCAAACTAAACATTCCCAAATCCTGCAACCTTTCCTCATAAGACAGGGTTTGCAGACCGGTCACCATTCTGGTCGCTCTTTTCTGAACTTGCTCCAGTTTGTTGATGTCTTTTTTAAAATGTGGTGCCCAAAACTGGACACAATATTCCAGATGAGGTCTGACCAAAGAGGAGTAGAGGGAAATAATGACTTCACGTGATCTAGACTGTATTCTTCTGTTAATACATCCTAGAATTGCATTTGCCTTTTTTGCTGCTGCATCACACTGTTGACTCATATTCAGTCTGTGATCTATTAGTATACCCAAGTCTTTTTCACATGTGCTGTTGCTTAGCCCTATTCCTCCCATTCTGTATATGCTTTTTTCATTTTTATTGCCCAGATGTAGTACTTTGCATTTTTCCCTGTTAAAAATCATTCTGTTAGTTGCTGCCCACTGCTCCAGTTTATTTATATCTTTTTGAATCCTCTCTCTCTCTTCTCTAGTATTAGCTATCCCACCTAGCTTTGTGTCATCAGCAAATTTAATCAGTTTACCCTCAATTCCTTCATCTAAATCGTTGATAAAGATGTTGAATAATACAGGGCCCAGGACAGAGCCCTGTGGTACCCCACTTGAGACATTCTTCCAACTGGATGTGCAGCCATTTATGACCACTCTTTGGGTCCGATCACTAAGCCAGTTATGAATCCACCTAACAGTTGCCTTGTCCATTCCATACTTAGACATTTTTTCAATAAGGATTGTATGAGATACTTTGTCAAATGCTTTGCTGAAGTCCATCATAGAAGGAAATTAAGTTAGTCTGACATGACTTATTAGTTACAAACCCATGCTGACTCTGTTTAATCACTTCATTCTTATCTAGGTACTGACATACATGTTGTTTAATAATTTGTTCAAAGATCTTTCCTGGTATAGAAGTCAGACTCACCGGCCTATAGTTGCCTGGGTCCACCTTCTTCCCCTTTTTGAAGATAGGAACAACATTTGCTCTTCTCCAGTCTTCTGGGACTTCTCCTGTGCTCCAAGAATTTTCAAAGATTATGGAGAGGGGTTCTAAAATTTCTTCTGCTATCTCCTTCAGTACTCTGGGGTGTAATTCATCTGGACCTGGAGACTTGAATTCATTTAGGTTAGCTAAGTGTTTCCTCACTATCTTTCTGTTTATAGATATCCTGGATTCTTCTATTCCCTTAATAGGACAGTGAAGAACAGTTGAGGTTACATTTCCTTTCTGAGAGAAAACAGATGCAAAATAGGAATTTAAAAGTTCGGCCTTCTCAACATCCTGTCTTACCATTTCATCATTTTCATCCTGTAAAAATCCTATAGCATCTTTGACTTTTCTTTTACTTTTGACATATCCCCAAAATCCTTTATGATTGCTTTTGACATCTCTTGCAAGCCTCAATTCATTGTCAGCTTTAGATAATCTGATTTGTGCCCTGCAGGTTCTGCAGACAGCATTATATTCTTCTTTAGATATGCCTCCCTCTTTCCATTTTATAAACATTTCTTTCTTCCTTTTTGCATCTGAGGTTTTCTTCAGATAGGTAGCGCCCGTGTATACTCTATTTTTCAAGCGCAAAATAAAAGTCAATATTACCGGCTGACACAAGCAAAAGTCTGTTTTCTTGACCAACCAGAAATCAACACTTAAATTTAAAGCCAACATACAGATAACATTCTATTATTCTTCATCTGCTAAAAATAGTCATCTGGTTAATTAAGGAACAATGCTGCATGTCTTCACAATGCCAAAAGTAAAAAAAAATGTTTCTAAAAATATTTAAAAAATATCAAAGTGCAATTCTTTTATACTTTACCTAATAAAGAGGAGCTATTTTTACTGATACAGTGGGTACGGAAAGTATTCAGACCCCTTTAAATGTTTCACTCTTTGTTTCATTGCAGCCATTTGCTAAATTCAAATTCATACTATCTATTCCTGACACTGGAGTGGATTATAAACTGCTGAAGTATATAGTTTGAGGTAGAATCATACAATGGTAGAGTTGGAAGGGACCTCCTCGGCCATCTGGTCCAACCCCCTGCTCAAGGGAGGATTCGCTAAATCATCCCACTCAGATGTCTGTCCAGCCTCTGTTTGAAGACTTCCATTGAAGGAGAACTCACCACTTCTCGTGGCAGCCTGTTTCACTCATTGATCACTCTAACTGTAAAAAAGTTTTTTCTAATATCTAATCTGTGTCTCCTCCCATTCAGTTTCATCCCATTGCTTCTAGTCTTTCCTTGTGCAAATGAGAATAAAGTTGATCCTTCTACAATGTGACAGCCCTTTAGATATTTGTAGACAGCTATTAAGTCTCCTCTCAGTCTTCTCTTTTGCAAACTAAACATTCCCAAATCCTGCAACCTTTCCTCATAAGACAGGGTTTGCAGACCGGTCACCATTCTGGTCGCTCTTTTCTGAACTTGCTCCAGTTTGTTGATGTCTTTTTTAAAATGTGGCGCCCAAAACTGGACACAATATTCCAGATGAGGTCTGACCAAAGAGGAGTAGAGGGAAATAATGACTTCACGTGATCTAGACTGTATGCTTCTGTTAATACATCCTAGAATTGCATTTGCCTTTTTGGCTGCTGCAGGTCTGAGATCTGCCAATATGGGGCTAGTTTTCTGACTGTTTCAAATAACATGATTCATGATTTTAGTTTTTTTTTTTTTCGATTAGTCTCGCTTGAAAATAGGTCAATATTAAATAGTTTCTTGATGAGTCGCCTTTGGTGAGGATGATGAAACCCATAGAAATGAGAGGCTTGGAGAGTGAGTGTGTATACGTCACCTCACCCTATATACTGAGATGTGGGGTACATGTTTTTTCTATTAGTCACCTACTGACTAACCTTCAGGGGGTGAATTATGGGTATAGCTTTACATTTGGAATTAATAAAGTTTAGTTTTATCCTTTTGTCAGCAAACATGAAGAATGACAAGAGACAACCCATTTAAGAAGATTTAATTTTGGGTAAAACTATTCCAACATTATTAACATAAAAAAGGCTTCTCCCCTATGTGACGTCTCTGATGTTTATTAACAGTTGATTTCCAAGTAAAATATTTCCCACATTAAGAAAGTGAAAATGGCTTCTCCCCTGTGTGACTGCTCTGATGTCTAACAAGATTCCCTTTCTGGTTAAAACATTTCCCACATTCTGAACATGAAAAATGTTTCTCCCCTGTGTGAGTTCTATGGTGCCTAATAAGATCATGTTTCTGTTTAAAACATTTCCCACATTCTGAACAGGAAAAAGGCTTCTCCCCTGTGTGAGTTCTCTGATGTCTAACAAGAATCGCTTTCTGGCTAAAACATTTCCCACATTCTGGACAGGAAAAAGGCTTCTCCCCTGTGTGAGTTCTATAGTGAGTAACAAAACGTGATTTCTCGTTAAAACATTTCCCACATTCTGAACATGAAAAAGGCGTCTCCTCTGTGTGAGTTCTTTGGTGCCTAACCAATTCTGATTTATCGATAAAACATTTCCCGCATTCAGAACATGAAAAAGGCTTCTCCCCTGTGTGAGTTCTATAGTGAGTAACAAAACGGGATTTCCATGTAAAATATTTCCCACATTCTGAACATGAAAATGGCTTCTTTGCTTTAGGAGCAGTTTGTTTTTTATTGCCTCTTCTGTGACTTTGATTTTCCTTATTAGTCAGTAATGAATCAGAAGATGGGACCTGCTCTATAGGATCAGATGACAGATCTCTGCTGTGAATGGATGATAATATATCTGGAGAAACAGCAATCGCTTCAGTTGTATCTTGTAGGATCTCAAGATCATCAGATTTAAAAATTGAAGATGTCAGCTGTCCCTCTGATCTCCTGTTATAGTCATCTGCTAAGATAAAAAAACATTTTTTTTAAATAAAATATCCTTGAGTTTTATATTTTTGAACATTTCTACTTAAACTGTACATAAAAATGGCAAGCTATGTAAAAAACTTTAATTATTTACCAAGACAATGACAGTTCACAGTCTAATAGAAAACCTTGTTGGATGAGCCAGCAGTGTGCGGTGTTCAACTGTTTGTTCATTCTGCCTCCCAAATATCAAATGTAAAGAAACCAATCAATGTTATGTAGGCGAAAATAATACCAATTCTCATCTCACAAAAACAAGACCCCACTCAGGTCCATCATTTGTCAATAGAAAAACAGATAAGGCAGGTTAGGGTTAGTGCTATAGTTAGGGTTAGTGTTGGGGCTAAAGTTAGGGTTTATTCTAAAGTTAGGGGTAGGGTAAAAAATTAGGCTTTTCTCAATTGTCTCCCCAATAATTTGGTCACGTCAGAGTTTTCTATTTCCGGAAAAAATAAAATAAAAATGAATAAAATGGCCGGTCAGTATTATAGTGCAGAGGAGGCTTATGCACTTTTATGTTCTGACAGTGAAGAAAGTGCAGTGTCAGATGGCGATGTGGATTTCGAGGGCTTTAGTAGCAGCGACAGTGATAGCTCAGAAATGAGCATTGATTCTGGTCCATCCTCACACACAAGGACCAGTACAACAAGAAGGTCAAATAGCGCTTCAGGAGAAATGTCTCCAACTCAGGGAACAATGCTCAGTACTAGTGCTGTCCCTAGTGCTCATGAATTGGCGCACACCAATGTCCAAGGGGCTTTGCCTCTTGATGTAGCATTTCCCAGATAGGAGGCTTCGGATTCGGCTACTCCATTCATCCCTAATTTTAATGCCATTCCTGGTATAAATGTGGAGGAGAAAATTTTGGACCAATTATTTTTTTTAATTTGCTTCTGACAGATAGCTTGCTAGAGCATATTGTCCTACAAATTTATATATGTCCCAATTCGTCAGCCAGAATCCACGATCCTATTATGCTAGGTCACATTTATGGACACCAACTAATGTCCTAGAAACGAAAACATTTTTAGGACTTACATTCGCAATGGGGCTTGTTAAAAAACGAGCATTCAGTCTTATTGGTCCAACCGCCTTGTTCAAGCCACCCCTATGTTTTCTGCCGTTCTTCCTAGGACCTGTTATGAAAGCTTTTCGCATGTATGAGGGGAAAGATAGCCAACTAGACCCACCAGGATGCCCTACTTATCTGGGGACATCTGGAAAAATGGTTTGGGAGGAGATAACTCCATTTTTGCAAAAAGGCTACAATCTGTATGTTGCCAACTACTACACCAGCATATCTCTATTTAAAAGTCTGGTTGAACATAACATAGGGGCTTGTGGGACCATTCACAAAAACTGTCAGGGGTTTCCACAATCATTGGTCAGCAAAAATTTCCGAAAGGGGCAGTCAGGGGCTTTACACAATGGAGAGCTGCTTGTCCTTAAGTATAAGGATAAAAAAGATATTTTTATCCTGAGCTCGATGCACACAGATGCCACAAGGGCCACTGCAGACCAACAGGGATCCACTACTCCAAAACCTGTGTCTGTCATTGACTACAACAAATATATGGGGTGTGGACCTTGCAGATCAGGTTCTACAGCCATACCAAGCATCAAGAAAATCATATATCTGGTATAAAAAGTTAGTCATGTATTTGTTTCAGGTGGCCACATATAATTCTTTTGTGTTATACAAAAAAGCCGGAAATGCAGATACTTTCCTTGATCATCAGGAAAAGGTCACTGAAAATCTTGTTTTTGAAAATTCTGTCCCCGCCAATCCTTTAGAATGTGAAGATGTGAGAAGACTCACTGAGCGACATTTTATTGCACTCATCCCAGTAACTGAAACAAGAAAGAACCCCAGAGAAGATGTCGTGTATGTTCCAAGAGAGGAATGAGGCATGATCCCCGCTATTATTACCCACAATGCCCATCACTGCCAGCCTTATGACTCCATGACGGCTTTACAATCTTCCACACAGAACCACGTTTTTGAACTGTTTTGACATTCAAGCATTTGGATTATTTAGTGACAGACACATTTCAGTAGAGCTGACGTAACAATTTCCGGGGGTAGGTGGGGGGAGGTCTCCAGAGACACAAGCTGGGCACAGTATATTGGGCACTACAATGACATTTCTGCAATTTTTGCTCTAAAACTTCCACTACGTGTTTCTGGAAATCATCCATGTAGTGAAAATGGTCACTATATCCATAGATGAATTGACATAGGGGTGTCATTTCCAACATGGGGTCACTTCAGGGGGGATTCTGTTGTTCTGGCACTTAGCATCTCTCCAAAGTGCCACAACAGCAGAATCCCCCCTGAAGTGACCCCATTTTGGAAATGACACCCCTATGTCAATTCATCTATGGGTGTAGTAACCATTTACCTATCTATATATTTTCCAATGTAATATCAGGGGTTAAAACAACATTTTAGTGGTAAAAATGTAATTATTTTTTCTTCACTGCCCAATGGTATAATTTTCTGTGGAACAGCTGTGGTGTCAGTATGCTCACTGCACCACTAGAAGAATTCATTCAGGGAAGTATTTGGTAAAATGCAGTCACTTTTGGGGCTTATGCTTATTTGGCACCTCAGGGGCTCTGACAATGTGACATGCCACCCACAAACAATTCCAGAAAAATCTGCTCTCCAATATAGCGCTCCTTCCCTTCCGAGCTCTGCCATGCGCCCAAACAGTGGTTTACCCCCACATATGGAGTATCGGCATGCTCAGGAGAAATTGCACTACAACTTTTGGGGTCCAATTTCTCCTGTTACCCTTTGAAAAAAATGGAGGGCAAAAAGATAATTTTTTGTTGAAAAAATATGATTTTTTTATTTTCATGGCTCTAGGTAATTAACTTCTACGAAGCACTTGGGGGTTCAAAGTGCCCACCACACATTTCCTTGGGGGGTCTAGTTTTCAAAATGGGGTCCCTTGTTGTGGGTCTCCACTGTTTAGGCACATCAGGGGCTCTCGAAACGCGACATGGCAACCGCTAATTATTCCAGCATATTTTACATTCTAAAAGTCAAATGGCACGCCTTCCTTTCCGAGCACTGCTGTGCGCCCAAGCAGTAGATTTCCCCCACATATGGGGTATCGGCATGCTCAGAAGAAATTGCAAAACAAAATGTATAGTCCATTTTCTCCTGTTACCCTTGTGAAAGTAAAAAAAAAAAAAAAGGTATAAAGGAAAATTTTTGTCATTTATTTTTTCCTTCTACATTCCATTCATTCCTGTGAAGCACCTGAAGGGTTAATAAACTTCTTGAATGTCGTTTTGAGCACCTTGAGGGGTGCAGTATTTAGAATGGTGTCACTTTTGGGTATTTTCTGTCATATTTACCCCCTCACTGTTTAACTTTTAACCCTTATAACTTCCTAACAAAAAAAATTTGATATAGTTCATATAGAGGCTACTGCGCAGGCGCCGCCATCACTGGTGACATTTTGCTGGATGTAATTTTTTTTTCTAAGCCTCACAATAGCCACAATATTATAGGCATTATCACCAATAATATCAATGCTATTATATGCATTATGTAATAATGGGGGCAGGTCAGTGAGGGGTCAGCGACCAGTCATAGGCCGATACAGAGGAATATGTAATCAGAGCACCACATAAAGCCCCGCCCACAGCCCCACCCACAGCCCCGCCCCAGAGCACGAGAATCTCATTAACTGAAAACTACAAATACAGATTACACAACAGTAAACCAGAGTTGCCCTCATTTATGGTGGACCATTGGAGCTACTATGGATCCTGAGCAGAAGATTAGAGAAAATAATATTGCTCTCCATTTCAGGAGAGATTGTGCAGTAATCTGAATTCCTTAGGATCAGAAACAATGTAATTGGTTGTAAGTTCTATAGAAAAGGGATTTCACTGCCCAAAGTCATTTGAACAGTTTTGGGTGGAGGAGAATGTTGTGGTCTAGAGGCAAAATGGTGATCATGGTAATACGGCCGGACTACACCACCGATAAAGCAGCCACAGCCGGTGACTGAGAGGAATCTGTGACTTCTCTGCATTCAGTGGTTAGTACTCACCTGGGTAGTCATATGTGGGAATCTCCTCGTTACACCGCTCATCACCCCTCACATATGTCTCTGTAGTATTAATATGGGTCAGATCTTCACCCTGAAACAAATATTGTAAAAGTCACCGACAGATGGAGAAGTCCCATCTATGATCAGCTCTAATCCTGCCATCTCCACCGCTCTCATTACACAAGTATAAAACATATAATACTGGTGGATAAAACAAGACTGAGCACAAGACCTTCACAGCCGTCTACACATCATAGGGGAGATCTCCTGACACCTTCTCTCCATCTACCTGATGATCCTGAGGAGCACTGGGATCTTCTTGGTTACAGTCCTGTGGAAGAAGAGGACGGGGACATCTCTCTGGTGTTGTTCTCTTACTGGATAGATCTGGAGGAAACACATACAGGGACTGAATTCATTCTCTACATACAGATAATTATAGGCCGTGTGTATTTAGTCCTGTCTATTACCTGGTGATGTGAGGGGCTGGGGAACCTCCATTATGATGTTCTTGTACAGATCTCTGTGTCCTTCTAAATACTCCCACTCCTCCATGGAGAAATAGACAGCGACATCCTGACACCTTATAGGAACCTGACACATACAATGATACCGTCATCCCCCCGATCCCTTCATAGTGTTACTGTATAATGTCCCAGCATTCCCAGCAGTGTCACCTCTCCAGTCAGCAGCTCAATCATCTTGTAGATGAGTTCTAGGATCTTCTGGTCATTGATGTCCTCATGGATCAGGGGGTGAGGTGGAGGCCCTGTGATTGGGCTCAGGGGTCTTCCCCATCCCTCAGACACAGGGTCCTGACAGCGATCACTAGAGGTCTTCTTCACCACTGTGTAATCCTGGTTATGGAGAGACACATTAATAAATCTCACTACAGACATTTCCAGAGTCCTCACCTCTCCAGTTCTGTCCATCTGTTATTCCCATAGATAAGAATGATGTAATGTGACGTCCTCAGAATCTCTCACCTCTCCAGTGAGACGGAAGAGGATCTCTAGGGTGAGGTGTAACATCCTCTCCGCCATCTTGTCTCTGTCCATATCCATCCTTGATGGGTAAATCAGGAAAATTCTCTTTTGTAGAAGATCTTCACTGAGAGGATCCGATATTGTAGAGACCTGAATGAGAAGAAGATGATCCGATGTAACATCATAAGAATCCTGTGTAATAATACACTTACTGGAGATAATAAGGGAAACATATGAGGAGATTTATTATCTTACAGGGTTTAGTTTTCTTCCCTGACATCTACTAATAAAACCTATATATTTAGGCCACAGACAACAAGCAGTTTCCTCCTCGGAGTCGGCAGCTGAACACGTTCCTCATAGACTCATCAACGTCACCATCAATTCCCATCAGAGTGAAGGAACATCGCTCCTCTATTCAGCTCTATGGATCGAGGATGAAATCCACTGCGGCCCCTGCAAGAAAAGAGCGAAGTCTGGTGAGACCCCCGAGGCCGGAGATTTCTACAGCTGCTCTGTGCACAGGACCTGTGATGAGGTCACAGGAGGGGAGGAGTCAGGGGTCACATGATCAGGGGCCTCAGTGTGGGCAGGACTCTGCTGTGCTGGTTGTCATGGTGCTGGATGAGGGGAAGTTTCTGTGTGGGGTCAGGAGGGGTTTACAGGGTGGATGTAGCGGAGCTGTGTGTGTACGAGGTGTACGGAGCGGAGCCGTGTGTGTACGAGGTGTACGGAGCGGAGCCGTGTGTGTACGAGGTGTACGGAGCGGAGCCATGTGTGTACGAGGTGTACGGAGCGGAGCCGTGTGTGTACGAGGTGTACGGAGCGGAGCCGTGTGTACGAGGTGTACGGAGCGGAGCCGTGTGTGTACGAGGTGTACGGAGCAGAGCCGTGTGTGTACGAGGTGTACGGAGCGGAGCCGTGTGTGTACGAGGTGTACGGAGCGGAGCCGTGTGTGTACGAGGTGTACGGAGCGGAGCCGTGTGTGTACGAGGTGTACGGAGCGGAGCCGTGTGTACGAGGTGTACGGAGCGGAGCCGT
Source organism: Dendrobates tinctorius (assembly GCF_039654945.1). Taxonomy (NCBI): domain Eukaryota; kingdom Metazoa; phylum Chordata; class Amphibia; order Anura; family Dendrobatidae; genus Dendrobates; species Dendrobates tinctorius. Next base: position 5,190,180 of record NW_027361900.1, read on the forward strand.
GTGTGTACGAGGTGTACGGAGCAGAGCCGTGTGTGTACGAGGTGTACGGAGCGGAGCCGTGTGTGTACGAGGTGTACGGAGCGGAGCCATGTGTGTACGAGGTGTACGGAGCGGAGCCGTGTGTGTACGAGGTGTACGGAGCGGAGCCGTGTGTACGAGGTGTACGGAGCGGAGCCGTGTGTGTACGAGGTGTACGGAGCAGAGCCGTGTGTGTACGAGGTGTACGGAGCGGAGCCGTGTGTGTACGAGGTGTACGGAGCGGAGCCGTGTGTGTACGAGGTGTACGGAGCGGAGCCGTGTGTGTACGAGGTGTACGGAGCGGAGCCCTGTGTGTACGAGGTGTACGGAGCGGAGCCCTGTGTGTACGAGGTGTACGGAGCGGAGCCGTGTGTACGAGGTGTACGGCGTGGAGCCGTGTGTGTATGTGGCGCCCCTGAGGCTTCAGTCGCCACAGAGGTACTGCACCTCCTAAGGTGTAGTGCCCCACCATCCACGTATGGTGGGAACTCCTGACCACACTCCACACCTGCACCCCACACACAGGATAGTTCAGCAGGGACCCATCCATGCTTTATGCTGGAAAGTTCATAGGTTGCCTTTTGTGGTCCCTGGCTTCGTAACACGAGAGGTGCTGGGGAGGCGGGTGGAGTTAGCTATAAAAGAAGGGGAAGAGTGAAAGTTAACAGACAGAGAGACAGTTAGTTGGTTAGCGGAGAGAGAAGATGGGTGTCTGAGGGACGTGCTGCAGCAGGTCCCAGTGATCTGGGCTGCTGGCATGAGAAAGACCAGAGAAAGAGACTGATAAGATTGATCATAGAATCATAGAATCGTAGAGTTGGAAGGGACCTCCTGGGCCATCTGGTCCAACCCCCTGCTCAAAGCAGGATTCGCTAAATCATCCCAGTCAGATGTCTGTCCAGCCTCTGTTTGAAGACTTCCATTGAAGGAGAACTCACCACTTCTCGTGGCAGCCTGTTCCACTCATTGATCACTCTAACTGTCAAAAAGTTTTTTCTAATATCTAATCTGTCTCCTCCCATTCAGTTTCATCCCATTGCTTCTAGTCTTTCCTTGTGCAAATGAGAATAAAGTTGATCCTTCTACAATGTGACAGCCCTTTAGATATTTGTAGACAGCTATTAAGTCTCCTCTCAGTCTTCTCTTTTGCAAACTAAACATTCCCAAATCCTGCAACCTTTCCTCATAAGACAGGGTTTGATAACCTAACCTTCCATAAGAGAGATAGAACAGATCGGAACAAAGGAGAATAGAAGGATGGTGGGAAGCAGGTTGAGAAAGAGAGAGAACCCTTCCAGTCCAAAGAGCGTAAAGGCCGGGGCCCGGTCCTCGAGGTTGATTGGATCTTTATGTCTGGCAACAGACACCGGAGGAGTAGTGAGCCGCTAACGCCTTGCTCCCCTCATAGACTTGGGACACAACAGCAACTGAATAGAGAGCCGGGACGCAGTGAGGAGTCCCCAAAGCAGGCTACAGCTGTCTGTCATACAAGTAAAGACTAGGAACACCTAGTGAGAGGCATTCCAGGATAACTAGGTACTGAAGTGCTTCGCACCTAAAGGCGCATTGGAGGAGTCGTTCAGTGAAGGTACATATTGGTGGAGTGTGGAAGGGAGAATCCTATCTGGCCTGGAGGTTGGCTGGAGCCCTGACCCGGAGAACACAGTACAGAGGCAGGCGTGTGTGTGAACTGCAAACAGTGAGTAAAGCCTTGGAACCGCACACCCTGTGTCCTCCAGTTATTCCAGCACCGCTACACCTGGGTAACAACATCTACCCCATCCTGCGCCTCTCCTCATCCATTGCACCTACACTGCCCTGGGACTACAGCTCCACCTGTGGGAGCTATACCATCTCTGTTGCACCACACCATCAGTCCCAGCGGATCTGTATGCAGCGTTGGCCTAACACCATACTTGCCAAACACCATGGGCGGCGTCACAAACTATTCTCCCATTAACTACACCACCGCCATTGACATTGGGCGCCCAGGGCCACGGACCGGGTCACCGCTGCTGTGACACATTCCCGCCTTGACACCGGCCCGGTACCGAGTAACCACACAGCCCTTGGAGGGCGACCCATGTACGATGTGTACGGAGCAGGGTTGTGTGTGTACGAGGTGTACGGAGCGGAGCCGTGTGTGTACGAGGTGTACGGAGCGGAGCCGTGTGTGTACGAGGTGTACGGAGCGGAGCCGTGTGTATGAGGTGTACGGAGTGGAGCCGTGTGTGTATGAGGTGTACGGAGTGGAGCCGTGTGTGTATGAGGTGTACGGAGCGGAGCCGTGTGTGTACGAGGTGTACGGAGAGGAGCCGTGTGTGTACGAGGTGTACGGACCAGAGCCGTGTGTGTACGAGGTGTACGGACCAGAGCCGTGTGTGTACGAGGTGTACGGAGCGGAGCCGTGTGTGTACGAGGTGTACGGAGCGGAGCCGTGTGTGTACGAGGTGTACGGAGGGGAGCCCTGTGTGTACGAGGTGTATGGAGCGGAGCCGTGTGTGTACGAGGTGTACGGAGCGGAGCCGTGTGTGTACGAGGTGTACGGAGCGGAGCCGTGTGTGTACGAGGTGTACGGAGCGGAGCCGTGTGTGTACGAGGTGTACGGAGCGGAGCCGTGTGTGTACGAGCTGTACAGAGTGGAGCCGTGTGTGTACGAGGTGTACGGAGCGGAGCCATGTGTGTACGAGGTGTAGGGAGTGGAGCTGTGTGTGTATGAGGTGTACGGAGCGAAGCTGTGTTTGTGTGGACCCCTCTGTGTACTCTGTATACCCCCATCTTCAGTCACAGACCCCTCTGTGTACGCTGTATACCCCCAGCTTCGGTCTCAGACCCCACAGTGTACGCTGTATATACCCGTTTACCCCCATCTTCGGGCGCAGACCCCTGTGTACGCGGTATACACCCGTATACCCCCAGCTTCAGTCGCAGACCCCTCAGTGTGCTCTTTATACACCCGTATACCCCCAGCTTCGGTCGCAGACCCCTGTGCACACTGTATACACCCATATACCCCCAGCTTCAGTCGCAGACCCCTGTGTATACTGTATACACCTAGCTTCAGTCACAGACCCCGCGTCTCTCACACTATATACACCTGTATACCCCAGCTTCAATCTCAGATCCCTGTGTGCTCTGTATACACCCGTATACCCCCAGCTTTGGTCGCAGACCCCTGTGTATGCTGTATACACCCGTATACCCCCAGCTTCGGTCGCAGACCATTCTGTGTACACTGTGTACACCCGTATACCCCCAGCTTCGGTCACAGACCCCTCCGTGTATGCTATGTACACCCGTATACCCCCAGCTTCGGTCACAGACCCGTGTTCACTGTATACACCTGTTTATCCCCAGTTTTGGTCGCAGACCCCTGTGTACACTGTATACACCCATATACCCCCAGCTTCAGTCGCAGACCCCTGTGTATACTGTATTCACCTGTATACCCCCAGCTTCAGTCACAGACCCCGCGTCTCTCACACTGTATACACCTGTATACCACCAGCTTCAGTCTCAGAACCTGTGTGTATGCTGTATACACCCGTATACCCCCAGCTTCGGTCGCAGACCACTCTGTGTACGCTGTACACACCCATATACCACCAGCTTCGGTCACAGACCCCTCTGTGTACGCTGTATACACCGTATACCCCTAGATTTGGTCACAGCCCCGTGTTCACTGTATACACCCGTATATCCCCAGCTTTGGTCGCAGACCCCTGTGTATGCTGTATACACCCGTATACCCCCAGGTTTGGTCGCAGACCCCTGTGTACACTGTATACACCTGTATACCCCCAGCTTTGGTCACAGACCCCCCTGTGTATTCTGTATACACCCGTATATCCCCAGCTTTGGTAACAGATCCCTGTGTACATTGTAGAAAAATATTCAGGATTGAGAGTCCTCAGTGGTTGATACCTTTTAATGGCTAACTGAAAAGATGGTAATACATTGCAAGCTTTCGAGACTACTCAGGTCTCTTCATCAGGCTAGACTAATACAAAATCTGAAGTCACATATTTATGCACAGTACGGCCTAGAAAAAATGCAATAGATAAGACAAGTGACGTGAAGCAGAACTATCAATATGGGAGAGGGAGAAACATAAATATAAACATTGGACCAGTTCATAGATAAGGAGTCCGGATGTTTTATGGTCCTCTGATTGGGGTCTAGTTCTGTGTTGTGATGCCCCCACAAGGTTTTAAAAGGAAATTCCTTAATTGATGTAAAAAGACATAAATCCATGCGACACATTCATTCCAGCACTGAGAGTGTCAAAGGTCGTCATAAATTTGTACTCCCAAACTCGTCTCTCTCTCTGAGAATTGAAGTTACCTCTCAATACCAGTAATTTCATATCCACGCTGCTGTGATCAGGGATACAGAAATGTTTTGCCACAGGTAGATCCATTCTTTTTTCTCTTATTGTGTGACGATGAGCATTCATCCTTGTTCTAAGCTTTTGCTCTGTCTTCCCCACATACAGACCCCCAGTTGGACATTTAGGACAAATAATTAAGTACACCACATTAGATGTAATGCAGTTGAGAGTACCTGGGATCTTGTAGTCCTGATGTGAGTTGGGGATCTTTATCTTGTCCGTGGTCATTATAAATGGACAGGTTTTACATTTTTTCTGGTTGCAAGGAAAGGTTCCTGCAGCTGTTGGAGAGGACAGGGAGCTTCTGACAATGATGCTTCTTAAATTTGGGGGCTGCCTAAAACACAGCAGTGGGGGGTCTGGAACAATGGATTGTAATCGGGCATCTTTTTGTAGTAAAGGTTGCAATTTCCGTGCAGCTCCCCTTAGCACCTCCAGATTTGGGTTGTAGGTGACTACTAGAGGCACTCGGTTATTTTCTTCTTTAGCTTTGTAATGTAGCAAGTGATTCCTTGACATTCTGGTGGCTCTTGTAATTTGGTTTTCAATTGTTCTTGGATGGTAACCCTGACTCAAAAAGGTCTTTTTGAGGCGACCAAGGTGTTTGTCTCTATCCATGGGGTTGGAACATATACGATTGTATCTGATGGCTTGGCTATAGATAATAGAGTTCTTTATGTGTTTTGGATGGAAACTGTTCGTGGAACGTCTTTAGCTGTTGCTCAGACTCCGTCCAGATGATTAAAATATCATCAATGAAGCGGTAGTAGGCCAGTACACTGTATACACCCGTATACCCCCAGGTTTGGTCGCAGTCCCCTGTGTACTCTGTATACACCCGTATACCCCCAGCATTGGTCGCAGACCCCTATGTATGCTGTATACACCCGTATACCCCCAGCTTCGGTCACAGACCTCTCTGTGTATGCTGTATACACCCGTATACCCCCAGCTTCGGTCGCAGATCCCTGTGTACTCTGTATACACCTGTATACCCCCAGCTTTGGTCGCAGACCCCTATGTATGCTGTATACACTCGTATACTCCCAGCTTTGGTCGCAGATCCCTGTGTATGCTGTATACACCCGTATACCCCCAGCTTCGGTCACAGACCCCTCTGCGTATGCTGTATACACCCGTATACCCCCAGCTTCGGTCACAGACCCCGCATCTCTCACACTGTAGAATTGACACCGGACACACACGGTAAAACTGCGGTCGTCGGTCTCTCATCTCTCACACTTATACTAATAACTAGTGTTGAGCATTCCGATACCGCAAGTATCGGGTATCGGCCGATACTTGCTGTATCGGAATTCCGATACCGACTTCCGATATTTTTTCAATATCGGAATTCGGCATCGGAATCGGAAGTTCAGTTGATTGACGGCCTGACGTCATCATGATGCGCGGTGTGTGCGCATCATGATGCGCCGTCATTTCGGGCCTTCCGGGGGTCTCTGCCGGCCTGCCGGGGGGCTGTGCCGGCCTGCCGGGGGGCTGTGTGGACTGCCCGGGGTCTGTACCGGCCTGCCGGGGGGCTGTGCCGGCCTGCCGGTGGTCTGTGCACCCTGTGGGGGTCTGTACCGGCCTGCCGGGGGGCTGTGCCGGCCTGCCTGGGGGCTGTGCTGATGTCCGGGGGTCTGTGCAAGCATCGTCCGATGGGACTACAAGTCCCATCGGGCGATGCCTGCTACCATGACAGTGATTGACACATTAGCCAATGATGGGACAGTAGTAGTCCCATCATCCGGCTAATGTGTTAAATGTTAAAAAAAAAAAAAAAATACTACATACATACTACATGCATGCTACATACATACTACATGCTACATACATACTACATATATACTACATACATACTACATACATGCTACATACATACTACATGCATGCTACATACATACTACATGCTACATACATACTACATGCATGCTACATACATACTACATATATACTACATACATGCTACATACATACTGCATGCTACATACATACTACATACATGCTACATACATACTACATATATACTACATGCATGCTACATACATACTACATGCTACATACATACTACATATATACTACATACATACTACATACATGCTACATACATACTGCATGCTACATACATACTACATACATACTACATACATACTACATGCATGCTACATACATACTACATGCATGCTACATACATACTACATGCATGCTACATGCATGCTACATACATACTACATGCTACATACATACCACATACATACTACATACATACTACATACTACATATATACTACATGCATGCTACATACATACTACATGCTACATACATACCACATACATACTACATACATACTACATGCTACATACATACTACATATATACTACATGCATGCTACATACATACTACATGCTACATACATACCACATACATACTACATACATACTACATACATACTACATGCTACATACATACTACATATATACTACATACATGCTACATACATACTACATGCTACATACATACCACATACATACTACATACATGCTACATATATACTACATGCATGCTACATACATACTACATATATACTACATGCATGCTACATACATACTACATGCTACATGCATGCTACATACATACTACATACATACTACATGCTACATACATACCACATATATACTACATACATACAATACATTCATACAATACATACATAGACATACAGTACATATAACATAGAGTAACATACTTACCAATACTTGTCACATTGTTCCCCGAAGCCATTGTCTTTTCCGGAATAAATATTAACATAACAAACCACAAAAATACTCACCCACGATCCGAAGCAGTCCACGAGTGTGTCCCACGACGATCTTGGGTAGAGAACTGCAGCATCAGATGATGCTGCCGTTCTCTACGGGCTGCAGGAATCCAATGACGGAAGGTAGGTATCCTTCCGCACTGTATTCCTCCGCCACTTAAAAAAAAAAAGTCCCTAGTCCCACTTTATGCCATTGCTGCGTGGGAATTTCCCACACAGCAATGGCATAAAGTGAGACTAGGGACTTTTTTTTTTTTTAAGTGGCGGAGGAATACAGTGCGGAAGGATACCTACCTTCCGTCATTGGATTCCTGCAGCCCGTAGAGAACGGCAGCAACAGCTGATGCTGCAGTTCTCTACCCAAGATCGTCGTGGGACACACTCGTGGACTGCTTCGGATCGTGGGTGAGTATTTTTGTGGTTTGTTATGTTAATATTTATTCCGGAAAAGACAATGGCTTCGGGGAACAATGTGACAAGTATTGGTAAGTATGTTACTCTATGTTATATGTACTGTATGTCTATGTATGTATTGTATGAATGTATTGTATGTATGTAGTATATATGTGGTATGTATGTAGCATGTAGTATGTATGTAGTATGTATGTAGCATGCATGTAGTATGTATGTAGCATGCATGTAGTATATATGTAGTATGTATGTAGCATGCATGTAGTATATATGTAGCATGTATGTAGTATGTATGTGGTATGTATGTAGCATGTAGTATGTATGTAGCATGTATGTAGTATATATGTAGTATGTATGTAGTATGTATGTAGTATGTATGTAGTATGTATGTGGTATGTATGTAGCATGTAGTATGTATGTAGCATGCATGTAGTATATATGTAGTATGTATGTAGCATGTAGTATGTATGTAGTATGTATGTAGTATGTATGTGGTATGTATGTAGCATGTAGTATGTATGTAGCATGCATGTAGTATATATGTAGTATGTATGTAGCATGTAGTATGTATGTAGTATGTATGTGGTATGTATGTAGCATGTAGTATGTATGTAGCATGCATGTAGTATATATGTAGTATGTATGTAGTATGTATGTAGCATGCATGTAGTATGTATGTAGCATGTAGTATGTATGTAGCATGCATGTAGTATGCATGTAGCATGTATGTAGTATGTATGTAGTATATATGTAGTATGTATGTAGCATGTAGTATGTATGTAGCATGCATGTAGTATGTATGTAGTATTTTTATTTTTTTTTTATTTTTTTTTAACATTTAACACATTAGCCGGATGATGGGACTACTACTGTCCCATCATTGGCTAATGTGTCAATCACTGTCATGGTAGCAGGCATCGCCCGATGGGACTTGTAGTCCCATTGGACGATGCCTGCACAGACCCCCGGAGCCTGCACAGCCCCCCGGCAGGCCGGCACAGCCCCCCGGAGCCTGCACAGCCCCCCGGCAGGCCGGCACAGCCCCCCGGCAGGCCGGCACAGCCCCCCGGAGCCTGCACAGACCACCGGCAGGCCGGCACAGACCACCGGAGCCTGCACAGACCCCCGGCAGGCCGGCACAGCCCCCCGAAAGGCCCGTACAGACCCCAGAGAGGCTGTACAAGGGCAGGAAAGGGTTTTTCTTATTCCGATACCGGAAGTCCCATAGACTTGAATGGGACTTCCGGTATCGGAATCGGCGATACCGATACTTTTTTTAAAGATCGGCCGATACCATCCGATACGATACTTTGAAGTATCGGACGGTATCGCTCAACTCTACTAATAACATAAGATGGAGTCAGACGAACCCTCCTACAAAACGTGAGAACAAAGTCATTACTACAGGACTGTGTGAGAAAGGGATTTATTCTACAAGAAACGCTGGGGCCACAAATGAGAATAACATAATATCGTTCATCTTCTCTTTCACCATAGATATTGACAGTGAGGGCGACTTCCACTTTGCCGCAATGTGGATTTTAGTGGCCATACATAAGTAGTTTACTAGCTTCTGAAAGCTTTCTGGAAGCCGGGAAGTCCTGGTTCCCAGTAAAAGGGTAGAAGGTTCCAGATCAACCGGTCCACCATACATCTGTGCTATCAGACACTTCACCTTCTCCCAAAGCCCAGAAACCACCGTAGAAGACCACCAAATATGTTTCATATCACCAGATATTCCACAGCCCTTAAAACAGTCTCCCGAGATTTTAGGAAAAATGTTGTGAATTTTTTCCGGTACATAATAGACTCTGTACAATAGTTTTAAGGAAGTCTCAACAAGGGAAGTCTGGTGACTACCTCTTGATATGGTGTCACAGTTACGATACCATTCATCAATTGACTGTTCAAACTCCAAATCCTCCTCCCACTGTAACATATACTTCAAATTTTTTATCATTTTGTGGAGAATTTCTAGCATAGTAGATCAATGAGATCGTTCCCCTGCCCAAAGGGTCATTTAGACATTATTTTTCAAAACTCGTTGCCCTGAGAGTAGTACCGCTCGGGAGGATCTGCTTTGCAAAGTGGAAGATCTGGTTCAATCGCATTACCTCGCTAGCTGGAGGTTCAAATTTTTGAACAAATTCATATCTGTCAAGTAAGATATTAAATGGGGATCACAAATGTTTAAGTATATGAATACCTTTCAGCTTCCACCAAGAAAAAATTTGAGGCTCAAGGCCTGGTGGGAACATGGGGTTTTGTAATATAGCTGTCAGGGGAGAAGGGCTTGATTGTAAGTTATATTTAAACTTTCCTCCAAAGAAGCAACGAGTGGACTGTAAAAGGAGCCACATTCATTAACCCCCGTGGAAGTCAGTCTGTGGTCCACATTAGGCCTGATAAAGAGAATGGTTTGGAGAGAAATGATTCCAGAATAACCCATCTCGGACTATTGGGATATGAACACGCACTTATTAATGGAGCAATCTGTGCCGACTTGTAATAAAGTGTAAAATTAGGGAGGGATAAACCCCCTTTTTTTCTGTGACGGAACATAAGTTTTTACACAATTCTGGGTTGTTTTCCGAGCCAAAGAAACTTAGACATCATAGAGTGTAAATGAGTGAACGTTCTGGCTGATACCATAATTGGGAGGGACCTAAATAGAAGAAGCGAGGCAGTGACACCATTTTTAATGCATATATTCTGCCGGGCCAGGATAACTTTAAGGAAGCCCATCTATCCATGTCCCTCTGGAAGTTTTGGATCAGTGGAGTGTAATTCCACCTAATGTCATGTCGGACGCTATTCACACCACAGCGTCCGGCAGGCAGAGGTAGTTTCACCTCCGTCCACTTGTCATGTCGGACGCTATTCACACCACAGCGTCCGGCAGGCAGAGGTAGTTCCACCTCCGTCCACTATAGCCTCAGTGGCGCCGGCTTGATTTTCTCAGGCTATCGGGGGTTAATCTAGCTGGAGATCAGGTTGGATGTTTGGTCACGCCCACGGTCTTTAAATAGTCGTGCTGGCCTATGGGCGTCGCCGATTATAGCTTGTGTTTCATACCAAGTGGTTCCGGTCTGGAGTGGAGGTGTTGGAGAGAGAGAGATTCGTATCTGGTGGCGTATGATCCGTTGTTACCTTTTCGCCTTCCCATATTTGTGTTTTGTTGTGCCCTGTTCACATTACTGTATAGTCCTGTGTGTATGTGGCGCGGTGCAGTTTAAGTTCTCCCTGTCTGTCATTGTGTGGGGCTTTGATGGTTTGTCTCCTCACTGGGTGGAGGGTGGAGGGTTAAGCTTAGGGCTGAGCAGGAGATAAGGAAAGGTTGGAGGCTCAGGCATTTGCACCATTAGCAAAAACCCTGGGTTGAGGGTCAGACAGGGTTTCCCCTAGTTAAAGGGACACCACAGAGGCCCCGGGTATTTCAGCCTTAGTTGACCTAAGCCTCGCGTGACATTATAATCGGCCTACATTTTTCAGGAGTCCATGGATCCCATGGATTCCATAACCCGCCAGTTGGCGGCGCTGTCCTTACAGGTCTCCGAGTTGAAAGGGGCAGTTCAGCAGCAGGGCCTGGTAGTATCGAAGGTGCAAACGGCATCTGCAGGTATCGGTGCAGAGCCGAAGATCCCGCTGCCAGAACGATTCTCAGGGGAAATTTGTCATATTTCGGGAGGCCTGCAAGTTATACTACCGCATGCGCCCTATCTCCTCAGGTAATGAGGCTCAGCAGGTGGGTCTGGTGTTATCATTACTGAGTGGGGACCCCCAAGCATGGGCGTTTTCCTTACCAGCTGACTCTGCTACATTTCATTCTGTCGATAATGTTTTTTCTGCACTCGGGCTCATTTATGATGATCCTGACAGATTGGTTCTAGCGGAATCTAAAATCCGCGCCCTCCACCAGGGGGAGCGCTTGGCGGAGGACTATTGTTCGGAATTTCGCCGTTGGGCAGTAGACACACAGTGGAACGACCCAGCGCTGCGGAGTCAGTTTATTCATGGGGTATCAGGGAACGTTAAACAGGCCCTCCTGATGTATGAGACTCCTGCATCGTTGGAGTCTGCCATGAGTTTGGTTATACGTATTGATCGCCGTTTGCGTCAGGGGGCACAGGAGACGCTACCCCTGGGGGAAAGCAGAGGTGCAAGTGTGGTTGCTGCAGGTGAGCCCACTGAACCTATGCAAATTGTGGGGGTGTCACAGGTTAAGCGTCGCGTTCCTGGGTTCAGGAAGCCCGGAGCATGTTTTTACTGTGGTAAAAGGAATCATTATGTTAACGCTTGTCCTGTGCTACCGAAGAAGGTCACACCGGCGGAAAACTGTTAGGCTCAGAGGGTATGGAGGAGGCCCAACTGAGCGTATGCATATCCTCCATGATGGTATCTCAATGTATGCTCCCTGCCAAGATTATTATCGCGGGTAGAGAGCTACCAATATCAGTGTTTGTGGATAGCGGTTCCGCCACCAATCTCATAGATGAGGAGTTTGCACGCACTGCCGGGTTTAAGACCGAAAAACTCCCTCATCCCATTCAGGTGGTTACCATTAATGCCGCTCTCCTCCCACAAGGGGAGATTATGGAGTTTGTGGCTGAGGTGAAACTCCACATTGGGGTCCTACATTCTGAGTGGGTTACATGTAGGGTCCTCCGTAATCTCCCAGCACAAATGGTCCTGGGTTTTCCATGGTTGTCCAGGCACAACCCGGTGATTGATTGGAAAACTCAGGACATAGTCCAATGGAGTGGTTTCTGCCAGGACAATTGCTTGGCCACATGTGTGTCCGCCGTGACGCCCAGCCTTCCGGAGGCTTTGCAGGATTTCGCGGATGTATTCTCTGAGAAGAGTTGCTCAGAACTGCCTCCACATCGAGCCTATGACTGTGTGATTAGGTTAAAACCCGGGGCCAAATTACCTAAGGCCAGGATGTTTAATATTTCTGGTCCAGAGAGACAAGCTCTGAAAGACTACATCGCGGAGAGTCTGAGCAAAGGACACATCCGGCCTTTGTCCTCGCCTGTAGCAGCGGGGTTTTTCTTCATTAAGAAGAAAGATGGGGGGTTACGCCCGGGTCTGGATTTCCGGGAGTTAAACCAGATTACGATCCGTGATCCCTACCCGATGCCTTTGATCCCTGATTTGTTCAACCAGGTGGCGGGGGCGAAGTGGTTTTCCAAGCTTGACCTCAGGGGGGCGTATAACCTCATAAGGGTCCGTCAGGGGGATGAGTGGAAGACGGCGTTTAACACTCCTGAGGGTCATTTTGAGAGCCTGGTTATGCCATTTGGGTTGACAACCGCGCCTGCTGTTTTCCAACATTTTATTGATGATGTATTTGCTCATGTCCTGGGGAGATTTGTGATTGTATACCTGGATGATATCCTCATTTATTCAAGCGACCGGGACACTCATTTAGAGCATGTCAGGCAGGTGTTACAGTTGCTCCGGGAGAATAAGCTCTATGCTAAGCTGGAAAAATGCTTATTTTTTGTTCAGGAGTTGCCTTTTTTGGGATATATTGTGTCCGCCGCAGGGTTTAAAATGGACACCGCGAAGGTGCAAGCGGTGCTGCAATGGGAAAGGCCTGATAATCTGAAAGCGCTCCAGCGGTTCCTTGGGTTTGCTAATTATTATAAGAAATTTATAAAACACTTTTCTACTATAGCCAAACCGCTCACGGACATGACAAAAAAAGGTACCGATCTGGCTAGCTGGTCTGAGGTGGCGATACGTGCATTTGAGCGTCTGAAGAACAGTTTTGCTTCAGCCCCCATTCTGGTGCAACCGGACGTGTCTAAACCTTTTGTGGTGGAGGTTGATGCGTCTGAGGTGGGAGTGGGGGCAGTACTGTCACAGGGCTTGTCCTTGAGCGATATGCATCCATGCGCCTACTTCTCCAAGAAGCTGTCGCCGGTCGAACGGAATTATGATATCGGCAACAGGGAGTTGTTGGCCATCAAATTGGCTTTTGAGGAATGGCGACACTTCTTGGAGGGGGCGGCTCACCAGGTCACAGTCATCACCGACCATAAGAACCTGCTCTATCTGGAGTCGGCCAAGCGTCTGTCTCCTAGGCAGGCTCGCTGGGCATTGTTTTTTACACGTTTCAATTTTCTGGTGACTTACCGTCCCGGGGCTAAAAACACCAAGGCGGATGCCTTGTCCAGGTGTTTTCCGGGGGGAGAACCTCGGGAAGAGCCAGTACCCATCCTCCAGGAAGGTGTAGTGGTCTCGGCTCTCACGAGTGAGGTAGAGGCGGAGATTGCCGAGGCCCAAGAGGAGGTACCGCCAGGACTTCCCGCCAACAAATCATTTGTACCCCTTCATCTTCGTCTTAAGGTGTTGAGGGAACACCATGACTCAGTACTGGCTGGTCATCCAGGGGTTAAGGGCACCTTAGATCTGGTATCGCGTCGTTTCTGGTGGCCCAAAATCCGGCAGGACGTGGTCTCGTACGTGGCAGCTTGCATCACAAGCACTAGGGCCAAGTCGCCCCGAGCCCGTCCTGCTGGCACGCTACAGCCTCTGGGGGTACCTAATAGGCCATGGACAGAAATCTCCATGGATTTTATCACTGACTTGCCAGCCTCGGCGGGGAACACAGTCATCCTGGTGGTGGTTGACCGATTTTCAAAGATGGCGCATTTTGTGTCGTTGCCTTCCTTGCCCAATGCAAAGACGTTGGCTCAGGTGTTTGTGCAGGAGGTGGTCAGACTCCACGGAGTTCCATCGGACATAGTATCTGATAGGGGAACTCAATTTGTGGCGAGGTTTTGGAAAGCTTTTTGCTCAAGTTTGGGGATCAAGTTGTCACATTCATCGGCGTTTCATCCACAGTCAAATGGTCAAACTGAGGGCATGAACCAAAATCTGGAGTAGTATTTACGATGCTTTGTGTCCGACAACCAAGAGGAGTGGTCTACTTTCCTTCCTCTGGCCGAGTTCGCGTTAAATAATCACCGCCAAGAGTCATCGGGAGAGTCTCCGTTCTTTTGTGTTTACAGTCAACATCCTCAATTTTGTACCTTACGTCAGGATGACTCGGGGGGCGTCCCGGAGGAGGACCAGCTAGGAGCTCAATTATCATCGGTCTGGAGGAGGGTGAAACAGCGATTGTTGAGCATGAGTGCGAGGTACAAACGGGTGGCTGACAGTAGACGCGTGCCAGGTCCGGACCTGTGTGTGGGTGAATGGGTGTGGTTAGCGACTAAAAACATAAAACTCAAAATTCCATCTTTAAAATTGGGTCCAAGGTTTATTGGGCCTTTTAAGATTGCTGCCATCATTAACCCAGTTGCTTATCGGTTGGAACTTCCTGCGGTATACAAGATACACAGCGTGTTTCACAGGGCTTTATTGAAAAAGGTGGTAGGCTCTGTGGACACGACGCCGATGCCACCTCCGGTCATGGTGGATGGCGATTTAGAGTTTGAGGTCTCCAAGGTAGTGGACTCTCGAGTAGTGCGCCGTACTCTTCAGTATTTGGTACACTGGCGGGGGTATGGTCCGGAGGAGAGGTCTTGGGTACCAGCCTCGGACATACATGCGGATCGGCTGGTCAGTTCTTTTCACCGTCGTCATCCGGACAAGCCGGGTCCTATGAGTCTTGAGGGCCCTGGGGTCCCTCGTAGAAGACGGGGTACTGTCATGTCGGACACTATTCACACCACAGCATCCGGCAGGCAGAGGTAGTTTCACCTCCGTCCACTTGTCATGTCGGACGCTATTCACACCACAGCGTCCGGCAGGCAGAGGTAGTTCCACCTCCGTCCACTATAGCCTCAGTGGCGCCGGCTTGATTTTCTCAGGCTATCGGGGGTTAATCTAGCTGGAGATCAGGTTGGATGTTTGGTCACGCCCACGGTCTTTAAATAGTCATGCTGGCCTATGGGCGTCGCCGATTATAGCTTGTGTTTCATACCAAGTGGTTCCGGTCTGGAATGGAGGTGTTGGAGAGAGAGAGATTCGTATCTGGTGGCGTATGATCCGTTGTTACCTTTTCGCCTTCCCATATTTGTGTTTTGTTGTGCCCTGTTCACATTACTGTATAGTCCTGTGTGTATGCGGCGCGGTGCAGTTTGAGTTCTCCCTGTCTGTCATTATTGTGTGGGGCTTTGGTGGTTTGTCTCCTCACTGGGTGGAGGGTGGAGGGTTAAGCTTAGGGCTGAGCAGGAGATAAGGAAAGGTTGGAGGCTCAGGCATTTGCACCATTAGCAAAAACCCTGGGTTGAGGGTCAGACAGGGTTTCCCCTAGTTAAAGGGACACCACAGGAGCCCCGGGTATTTCAGCCTTAGTTGACCTAAGCCCCGCGTGACACCTAAGCAGAGGTGACCTGTTGGCTGTTAAGTTAAAACCCAGATATGTTAGATAATGTTCTTTGTCTATAAACCCAAAATGGGAGGCTATATTAGTTTGCTCTTAGGAAAATTTACAAATAATGCTTCGGATTTATCAATGTTAATCTTTAACCCTGAGATCTTCTCAAATTCGTGAAGGAGGGAAAACACGTGAGGGAGTGTAGTGTGGGGACTTATTAATATTAGCAGGAGATCATCCGCAAAGAGGCTGACTTTATATTGGTCTCCCATATTCTCAGGGCCCAGGATATTCTGATCTCTCCTTATTGCTTCCACAATGGGTTCCATTGCAAGTGCAAAAAGATCCGGAGATAGAGGACAGCCCTGCCTGGTACCCTCTGAATATTAATTGGAGGGGGATGTGGTGACGGGAGTTTTACATAATCGATAGGGCTGTCATATAACAATTGGAGGCACTTTATAAGTTTAGGGGAGAATCCGACTTCCGATAGAACCGTAAAAAGATACGTCCAGGACACCGAATCGAAAGCCCTCTCAGTATCTAATGCAAGCAGGAGAAGTCGCTTTCGCTGTAGGTTAGTTGTATGAATAATATTTAACGCTCTCCTAATATTATCTGGGGCCTGTCGCGCAGGTATAAAACCAACCTGATCCCGATGGATGAGGTGAGGGAGGATTTTATTGGTCCTGTTAGTCACAATGGATGTAAAGATTTTGAAGTCAATGTATAAGAGGGATATAGGTCTATAATTTGTTGTGAGATGATCTTTCTTAGGATTAGGGATTACGGTTACATGCGCCACGTAGAGCTCAGGGGGCAGCTGTGAGCCATTTAGTAGTGAATTACAGAGGTTTTTATAGGTGGTGTCAGCACATCGCTGCATTTTTTATAATATATTGCTGTAAGACCATCCGGCCCCGGGGCCTTTCCTCTTTTTAGTTTTTTGGTTGTTGAAACTATTTCCTCCTCAGAGATGTGTAAATGGAGTTGTTGTGCCGCGGACTCAGTCAGGTTAGGTAGATGTAGTGTGTGAAGGAATGACTCCAGTAGTGAGGGGGGTGATTGTGGGGCGAATACAAACTCTGGGGGTATTCATTATAAGTGCTATACATGACATCGGGGTGGGCTGAGATCTGACCCTTAGGGTCTTTTATAGAGGAGATTATATGCAGTGACTCTCTCATTCTGAGCTTACGAGCGGCATCTTATTAGGCTTATTGGCATGGTGATAAAACGCGGCTTTACTCCAAGTTAGCGCCTCTCCGTTCTGGTGGTGAGAATGGCGTCTAATTGTCATTTCATATCTTGTATTTGTGTAGATAAGTATAGGGGTGAAGAGCGCTGATTGGCCAATTCTAACTCCTGCAGTTTCTCCTCCAGTCTGGGCTGTAATTCAGACCTTTCTTCTTCCTGTCGGCCGATAACTTATCACAGAACCGGGAATAGATTTTCTGTGCGCGAGTCACATTGCTCCAAGTGAGGCCTCCTCCGCTGTGTGAGTTTAGGGGAAATTTGTTATATCTTCTCTTATAGCGGTTACATTAGAGATTTGGGCATTTTGGCTCCTGGTGTGGAGTCGATAGCACAATCATATGCCGCCATATAGTAGACGGCCGGTAACTGGGGAGAATTCCCTCATGTGTGGGGTCTATTTCCCTCCAGAGAAACCACACGTTACATTCCACACATAACACTGTGTAGAGAAGGCGGCGCGGGGTAATTGTGCCAGTAGTGAGGGGCAAATAATGGCGGGAATGTCACTGACTGAGGAGAAGCCTCCATGGAGGTCTGCACTCCGGAGATCATGTGACCCCTGACTCCTCCCCTCCTGTGACCTCATCACAGGTCCTGTGCACAGAGCAGCCATATATGTGGAGTGCGGCTCTGCAGGTTAGTGATGGGCAGTCCGGCTCTTCTGGCTCCTTCCCCCACTTTTCTCCCTCCTGTCCCTTCACTATAGAGCCTGGGCCTCATTATACAGCTGTACAGGGGTCTAGTGAAGGCTTTTTAGCCCTTTCCTCAGTCTGTAGCTCCTGGGAACAGGCCCTCACTCCTGTCCCTTCACTATAAAGCCTAGGCCTCATTATACAGCTGTACAGGGGTCTAGTGAAGGCTTTTTAGCCCTTTCCTCAGTCTGTAGCTCCTGGGCACAGGCCCTCACTCCTGTCCCTTCACTATAAAGCCTGGTCCTCATTATACAGCTGTACAGGGGTCTAGTGAAGGCTTTTTAGCCCTTTCCTCAGACTGTAGCTCCTGAGCACAGGCCCTCACTCCTGTCCCTTCACTATAAAGCCTGGCCTCATTATACAGCTGTACAGGGGTCTAGTGAAGGCTTTTTAGCCCTTTCCTCAGACTGTAGCTCCTGGGCACAGGCCCTCACTCCTGTCCCTTCACTATAAAGCCTGGGCCTCATTATACAGCTGTACAGGGGTCTAGTGAAGGCTTTTTAGCCCTTTCCTCAGACTGTAGCTCCTGGGAACAGGCCCTCACTCCTGTCCCTTCACTATAAAGTCTGGGCCTCATTATACAGCTGTACAGGGGTCTAGTGAAGGCTTTTTAGCCCTTTCCTCAGACTGTAGCTCCTGGGTACAGGCCCTCACTCCTGTCCCTTCACTATAAAGCCTGGACCTCATTATACAGCTGTACAGGGGTCTAGTGAAGGCTTTTTAGCCCTTTCCTCAGACTGTAGCTCCTGGGCACAGACCCTCACTCCTGTCCCTTCACTATAAAGCCTGGGCCTCATTATACAGCTGTACAGGGGTCTAGTGAAGGCTTTTTAGCCCTTTCCTCAGACTGTAGCTCCTGGTCACCATGTGATCTCACCATAACCCTAAAAAGCTAATTAAGGTGTGAAATCTTGATCAAAATTATCTCAGTGCACAAATCTCTAAAGGTGCCCAAAGTTTTGCATCGCCCTTTCTCCTTTTTGCAATTATGAAATTGTAAAAAAGTCATATATATATAATGTTTTATTATTTATTATTATTTTTGCCGAAAATACAAAGGCCATGTGCCATCTTAGAGGTTCGGCCTTTTAGAGATCATTTCATCTTCATCTTACTACTGCTCACAATAACGGTCATTTTGACCAGGGGCGCCCACACTTTTACATGCCGCTGTCAATGCTTCATCCCGCTGGTGCTCAATATTTAATAGGGTCTCGCTATTAAGCTTAATGAAAAGTTCGGTGAATTTCTTTGAGCTGTTATTACTAGAGATGAGCGAATATCGTCGGAGAAGTTGTTATTGGCTAATATCTCTTACCGAATAGCTGCATCGGGACCCCGGATCCCTGGAGCGCTCCCGATAATCAGCTGCATGTGTCGCCCTCCATGCAGGTGCTGTGACTATCACACAGCGCGACACACGCAGCTGATTATCGGGAGCGCTCCAGCACACTGAGTCCTGCACACACTGAGGCCCCTGATCATGTGACCCCTGACTCCTCCCCTCCTGTGACCTCATCACAGGTCCTGTGCACAGAGCAGTCATATATGTGGCGGACACTCCTGGATCTTCTGCTTTCTGGGCCGGTTCCTCCCGTGAGTCCTATTAACCCTTTTGCTCCCTGTTTTCTCCTTTCTGACAGGACAATATCTGAATTCGGATACTGTGACGGGAATATAAGCAATGTGGAAGGAAAAAATGACAATTTTACTTTTTTTCCTTACAAAAATGTGACTTTACCCCAAAATTGGCAGCGTAACAAATCCTTATTTTCCCCACTGTAGTTTGTAGACTCCATATACAGATCCCTTAAGTGTGAAAAGAGCTGAATTCCCCACTTAAGTTATTACATTTTGGAAATTGCCCCCACTGGGAATTTATCTCCAGGTAAAGGCACAATTGTGTCTCCATGGGGGTTGTGCTCACAGCCCAACATCGTGCGGCCTCCAAAGAAATGCCACCCCGCACCATTACTGACCACTGCCAAACCGGTCATGCTGAAGGATGCTGCAGGCAGCAGATCGCTCTCCATGGCGTCTCCAGACTCTGTCACATCTGTCACATGTGCTCAGTGAGAACCTGCTTCCATCTGTGAAGAGCACAAGGCGCCAGTGGTGAATTTGCCAATCCTGGTGTTCTGTGGCAAATGCCAAGCGTCCTGTACGGTGTTGGGCTGTGAGCACAACCCCATCTGTGGATGTCGTGACCTCAGACCATCCTCATGGAGTCGGTTTCTTACCGTTTGTGCAGACACATGCACATTTGTGGCCTGCTGGAGGTTATTTTGCAGGTCTCTGGCAGTGCTCCTCCTGTTCCTCCTTGCATAAAGGTGGAGGTAGCGGTCCTGCTGCTAGGCTGATGCCTTCATACGACCCCCTCCACATCTCCTAGTGTACTGGCCCTCATACGGCCCCCTCCATATTTCCTGGTGTACTGGCCTGTCTCCTGGTAACGCCTCCAGCCTCTGGACACTACGCTGACAGACACAGCAAACCTTCTTGCCACACCTCGCATTGATGTGCCATCCTGGATGAGCTGCACTACCTGAGCCACTTGTGTGGGTTGTAGAGTCCGTCTCATGTTACCACGAGTATGAAAGCACAAACAACATTCAAATAAGTGGACAGTTTGATTTCACAGAAGTTTGATTTACTTGGAGTTATATTCTGTTGTTTAAGTGTTCCCTTTATTTTTTTTAACCGTGTATATAGATAGATTTTTTTTTTCTTTACGTTGGAGGGTCCAATTCCAGCTATTGCTGTGGGATCTGTGATTTCTATCTACTCCACTGTGTACAGGATAATAGCGTATAATAAAGTAGTTATGGACGTGACGTAACTAACATTGTGCAGTGACTCTGCTTTCCTTTTAGTGATGGATATTTCTTGTTGCTGAAACTGTGATATTTTTTCCACTTTTAGGCTGAGTTCACACGTGGCGGTTTTTTCGTGTTTCCGCGGCGGTTTTACCCGCACGATTTTGCCACGAAAAATAAGCATCCCATGCATTCCTATGGGATTCCGCAATGCTGTGCTAATGCTGCGGTTTTTATCGCGGCGGAATCGCTTCGCGGTAAAAACCGCAGCATGCTCATTAATTTTGTGGAATCGCGGCAATCCCGCACCCATAGGAATGCATTGTTCTGCTTACTTTCCACATGTGGCTGTGCACACCATGCGAAAAGTAAGCAGAACATTTGGGGATGGTACCCACAGTCCGGAGGAGAGGAGACTGTCCTCCAGGCTCTGGGTACCATATCCCTGTAAAAAATAGAATTTAAAATAAAAAATATTGTTATTCTCACCTTCCGACGTCCCGCGCAGCCTTCCCTCCTCTCTCCACGCTCCCGTTCCCAGTAATACTTTGCGAGCGATGACGTCCGTTCTCGCGGGATCGCGAAGTCTCGCGGTCATTCGCGCGAAGTCATCACGAATGACCGTGAGACGTCGCGATCCCGCGAGAACGGACATCATCTCGGTAATTGTCGCAAAGGATTACTGGAACCGGGAGCGTGAAGAGAGGCGGGAAGGTGAGAATAACAATATTTTTTTTTATTATTATTTTTTACATTCTATCTTTTACTATTGATGCAGCATAGGCAGCCTCAATAGTAAAAAGTTGGTCACACTCGTCAAACACTATGTTTATTGGACGCTGCCTCTGGCCCGGCCTAATAGACCTTCATACATTGCAGCCCAGACCCTATTATTAGGCATGCAAGTATCGGAGTAACTAGGCCGCCCCATACTATCGAGTACTTGGAGGCGGGGGGCATTCAGCCGAACTCTGTCACACCTTCTTAGATGTCATGCTTGCTTTCCACAGCAGCAAGGGGTTAAACTGTCAGGGTTTGTGGAGAAGCCTCATCTGTGCCGTCCCTGCGGTGTACATCTATGTTCTGGGGTACAAAAAGATTAATTTCTTTTTAATAAATGTTTAACATGTTAACAATTATAAAATGTGTTTTGCTTTTTACATATTTTTTTCTTCTTACAAGAATTGTTGGAGCCAATTTTCTTTAGAAACATTTTAATATCGGCTTTTTCTGGAGTTTTTCTTGTAATATAGGAAAGCCTAAGGCCAGAAATAAACCCCATAAATCACTGTACATGGAGACTTTGGGATCAGATCATTTCTGTCCGTTGTGTTTGTCGAAACAAAAAATCTTTTCTAAAAGCCTCAAACTTCTGTGTGTGACTCAGAGCTGAGATCTAACATGATAGAAGATTCCAGTGCGGGGAAGACGGGAAACCTTCATATAGACGGCCGGTGGGGATGGAGTCAGTGACCGACTCTGGCCAAATCTGTCTCTAGAGCCGTAGTAGAAGATGAAGATGTCGTCCTCATCATGAAGGAGTTATTTCTCATGTCGCGTGTAATGAATATCTCCTGCAGTATTGCTAATGCCGATTCCAGTGTCGGTAATGAGACGAGAATTAGCGTTATGGAAGATGAGTCTATGAGGAACGTGTTCAGCTGCCGACTCCGAGGAGGAAACTGCTTGTTGTCTGTGGCCTAAATATATAGGTTTTATTAGTAGATGTCAGGGAAGAAAACTAAACCCTGTAAGATAATAAATCTCCTCATATGTTTCCCTTATTATCTCCAGTAATTGTATTATTACACAGGATTCTTATGATGTTACATTGGATCATCTTCTTCTCATTCAGGTCTCTACAATATCGGATCCTCTCAGTGAAGATCTTCTACAAAAGAGAATTTTCCTGATTTACCCATCAAGGATGGATATGGACAGAGACAAGATGGCGGAGAGGATATTACATCTGACTCTAGAGATCCTCTTCCGTCTCACTGGAGAGGTGAGAGATTCTGATGACCTCAAATTACATCATTCTCATCTATGGGAATAACAGATGGACAGAACTGGAGAGGTGAGGACTCTGGAAATGTCTGTAGTGAGATTTATTAATGTGTCTCTCCATAACCAGGATTACACAGTGGTGAAGAAGACCTCTAGTGATCGCTGTCAGGACCCTGTGTCTGAGGGATGTGGAAGACCCCTGAGCCCAATCACGGGGGCTCCACCTCACCCCCTGATCCATGAGGACATCAATGACCAGAAGATCCTAGAACTCACCTACAAGATGATTGAGCTGCTGGCTGGAGAGGTGACACTGCTGGGAATGCTGGGACATTATACAGTAACACTATGAAGAGAACGGGTGGATGACGTATCATTGTATGTGTCAGGTTCCTATAAGGTGTCAGGATGTCGCTGTCTATTTCTCCATGGAGGAGTGGGAGTATTTAGAAGGACACAGAGATCAGTACAAGAACGTCATAATGGAGGTTCCCCAGCCCCTCACATCTCCAGGTAATAGACAGGACTAAATACACACGGTCTATAATTATCTGTATGTAGAGAATGAATTCAGTCCCTGTATGTGTTTCCTCCAGATCTATCCAGTAAGAGGACAACACCAGAGAGATGTCCCCGTCCTCTTCTTCCACAGGACTGTAACCAAGAAGATCCCAGTGTTCCTCAGGATCATCAGGTAGATGGAGAGAAGGTGTCAGGAGATCTCCCCTATGATGTGTAGACGGCTGTGAAGGTCTTGTGCTCAGTCTTGTTTTATCCACCAGTATTATATGTTTTATTCTTGTGTAATGAGAACGGTGGAGATGGCAGGATTAGAGCTGATCATAGATGGGACTTCTCCATCTGTCGGTGACTTTTACAATATTTGTTTCAGGTTGAAGATCTGACCCATATTAATACTACAGAGACATATGTGAGGGGTGATGAGTGGTGTAAAGAGGAGATTCCCACATATGACTACCCAGGTGAGTAGTAACCACTAAATGCAGAGACGTCACAGATTCCTCTCAGTCACCGGCTGTGGCTGCTTTATCGGTGGTGTAGTCGGGTGTTGTGAGTTCATTTTCCCCTTCACCATTGAGGTCTGATGAACTCCCTCTTCTGGTGAAGGAAGGTAGTGAGGCTGATTACCAAGCACCTGAGCAGGTAGATGATGACTGGGTGACAGGAATTGCTGACTGGATATAAGGCAGCCGACTCCCTTCTGCCTTGCTGTGATTTCCCTGAGGGATTCTAGGAGACCAGTCTGATTCCTGCTCCTCAAAAGCTAAGTTTTCTGCTCTGCTTTTTGCTTTTGTGTTTTGGTTTTGTTTTGCCTTGTTTTTCTGGATTTCTGCCATTCCCTGCTGGGGTGAGCTGAATTCCTTTTTGTCTTTTTGCTCTGTCTTCAGAAAATACCTGAGTACTGATATAGTCTTTTTGAAGCCTAGCGTCTTCAGGGCTTTTTTCCCTATCAGTCTGTTGGCTCTTGTTTTTATAGGGTTTTTGCGGATTGCAGACAGCAGCTTTTCTATCCTGTCCTATTTAGTTAGCTTGGGCCCCATCATTTACTCAGCCTATCTTTCTATCTGTGTTAGTGTTTTTTCATCTTGCTTCACCTTCATTATATGTTGGGGGCTGCCTATTGCTTTGGGGTCTGCTCTGGGGCAGTTTAGATTTCCCTTTCTGTCTTTAGGCTATTTAGTTCTCCGGCTGTGATCGAGGGGTCTAGGGCACCGTAGGAACCCCCCACGGCTACTGCTAGTTGTTGTTGATAGGTTCAGGGGTCTGCAATCCGATAGCTGCCAACTTCTCTCGGTTTCTGGACTTAGCTAGTATTTCTGTTTTTGCCTCCTACGGTGACTCATTCATAACTGTCGGGCCATATTACCATGATCACCATTTTGCCTCTAGACCACAACATTCTCCTCCACCCAAAACTGTTCAAATGACTTTGCGTATTGAAAGATTGAAAGCCCTTTTCAATAGAACTTACGACCTGGAGGATCCACCTACCTCCTGGGATTAGTGTGAGGTTGATCCCTTAAAGCGAGATCTATATGATTGCTTGTACCTGACCCAATATAGGCTGAGTGCGCGCTTAAAGAGTCACACTGAGTACAGAGTTAGATGTCTACTCCTTTCTCAGTAAAGGCTTGCACACAACTAAAGTTTATTCTCAAGACAAAGAGACAGGAAATGGGTGTCACACCATCTTCTGAGTAGCCAGTGTCAGTCTATGATAGGTCCATTTCAGCTTCACTTCCATATATGGTATCTCAGCTTCTGCATTCTAAGGATTCCTTCCAGGGTGTTGTCTGAAGACACAGACGCCATCTTGGTACACCATATCTGAACTGACTTGTATAAGGTTTAATAATTGATTTCATTAGCCATTCTCTCCTTCACATTAGGAGACGCTGACCGTCACCTGCCCAGATCTGTAACTATAAAGCCAAATGACAGCGTACGTAGAATGTGCTGACAAGATAGAAAATCACTTGTAGAAAAATCTTATGCTGGGCCTGTAAGAGAAAGCGGAGGGTAATGATGCTGGTGGCTTCCTAGATCCCTGAGATCTTATCGGATGAATCTTCTCTCCCTTCTGTGCTGCTGAATGTCTCATGGTCCCTACAAGACCAGGTCCAGTCTTTCTGGCCAAACTTCCCTTTTATGATCGACAACAGTAAATGTGCTGTGAGGCCAAGTGTGAATTTCTGTCCAATAACAGCAGAGTTTCCCTTTATCCTGACTTTTCAAAGTTGTATTAAAATCAACTAACTTCAAGGAGGATTGTGATAATCTCCAGGACAAACATTCCACCTGTGCCCTGATAGATCTCTAAGCTGTGCGTGGCTGAGGGCTGTAATATACATTTATTCCCGCCTGCAGGAGATGTGTTGGCTCCAGCCCTGGTGTCATGGATTCTCTCCACGTCATAAATTACATTGTCTTCAATCCTAAGGAATTCAGATTACTGCACAATCTCTCCTGAAATGGGGAGCAATATTATTTTCTCTAATCTTCTGGTCAGGATCCATAGTAGCTCCAATGGTCCACCATAAATGAGGGCCACTCGGGTTTACTGTTGTTTAACCCCTTAACGTCCAAGGATGCACACAGTCCATCATGGCAGGATGTCAGTTCCCACACCATGGCAGACTGTGTCCGTCCTGCATTTAAACTGTCACTGCATGTAAAAACAGACAGCTGACAAGCATGGGCAGAGGTGCAGGGAACCATGCCATAAGTCCCCGCACCCAGAACGCTGTGATTGGTCAGTCAGTCTGACTGACCAATCACAGCTTGATCAGGCAGAAGATGCTGAAATTTTAACATCTACCACCCAGTCAGTGCAGGAGCTCAGCACTGCCGGTGGCTGAGCTTCCTGCACTAACTGCCAGGAGCAGCATCCGTGTCGGGGGCTCCCTCTGCCTTCAGGTCGGCAGCCCCACGATGTAATCGCAGGGCCCGATCTCTGCCGTGATGACTCACAGCATGGTCTCAGAAGCTTTCTCCATAGGTATAATACATTGCAATGCTGGAGCAGTACAATGTATTATACCTGCAGCCAAATTAAAAAAAAAGTGAAAGTCCCATAAAGGGACAAGGTAAAAAAAATTTTTTAAAAAAAATAATAAAATAATTTAAAAAAAATCCCCTAATACATAAATCAGAATAGAAAGCGATCAAAAAACATCATGTGCCCGAAAATGGTACCAATAAAACCGTCACCCCGCAAAAAGCAAGCCCTCACATAACTCTGTGGTCCAAAATATGGGAAAATTATAACCCTCAAAATACAGTGATTCAAAAACTATTTACAAAAAAAGCGTCTCTTAGTGAGTGACAGAAGTTAAACATGAAAAAGGATGAGGAACGGCGTGAAAATACAGCCAATTCTTCACCATTTGTGGATTTGTTCATTCTGCCTCCCAAAGATCGCAGTAAGGCGATCACAGTGGTTTACCCCACATATGGAGTATCAGCGTACTCAGGACTAATTGCACAATAACTTTTGGGATTCTATTTCCCCTGTTAACCTTGGGAAAATAAAAATTTAGGGGCAAAAAGATCATTTTTGTGTTAAAAAAAATATGATTTTTAATTTTACGTTATAAACTTCTGTGAAGCCCTTGGGGGTTCAAAGTGCTCACCAGTGTCACCACACATCTAGATAAGCTCTTTGGGGGGTCTAGTTTCCAAAATGGGGTCACTTGTGGGGGGTTTCCACTGTTTGGGCACATCAGGGGCTTTCCAAACGCAACATGGCGTCCGATCTGAATTCCAGCCAATTTTGCATTGAAAAAGTCAAATGGTGCTCCTTCCCTTCTGAGCTCTGTCATGCGCCCAAACAGTGGTTTACCCCCACATATCAGGTATCAGCGTACTCAGGACAAATCGCTCAATAACTTTTGGGGTCCTGTTACAGTTAGGAAAATAAAAATTGGGGGTGAAAAGATTTTTTTTTTGGAAAAAATATGATTTTTTAATTTTAAGGCTCTTTGTTATAAACTTCTGTGAAGCCCTTGGGGGTTCAAAGTGCTCACCACACATCTAGATAAGTTCTTTGGGGGGTCTAGTTTCCAAAATGGGGTCAATTAAGGGGAGTTTCCACTGTTGAGGTACATCAGGGGCTCTCCACGCGTGACATGGCATCCCCTCTCGATTCCAGCCAATTTGACATTCAAAACCCCAAATGATGCTCCTTCCCTTCTGCCGTGCGCCTAAAGATTGGTCTTCCTCCACACATGGGATATTGATATACTCAGGAGAAATTACACAACACATATTGTGGTTCATTTTCTCTTGATGCCCTTGACAAAATAAAAAAAAATTGTGTTTGAATTAAAATCTTTGGGAAAAAGAGTTAAATGTTCATTTTTTCCTTCCACGTTGCTTCAATTATTGTGAAACACCTGAAGGGTTAATAAATTTCTTGAATGTGGTGTTGAGCACGTTGAGGGGTGCAGATTTTAGAATGGTGTCACTTTTGGGTATTTTCTGCCATATAGACCCCTCAAACTCACTTCAAATTTGAGGTGGCCCCTAAAAAAATGGGTTTGTAAATTTTGTTAGAAAAATGAGAAATCGCTGGTCAACTTTTAACCCTTATAACTTCCTAACAAAAAGAAATTATGTTTCCAAAATTGTGCTGATGTAAAGTAGACATGTGGGAAATGTTATTTATTAACTATTTTGTGTGACATCACTCTCTGATTTAAGGGCATAAAAATGAAATGTTTTAGGAATTGCAAAATTTTCAAAATTTTTGACAAATCTCCATTATTTTTAATTTCATAAATAAAAAATTAAGGAAAGAAAGCGCCCATAGGGCGATAAAAGTAATTTTTTGGGTGACAATACATGGTTAGTGCACTCACCGTTACAGGTTGTGAACAGTCACAACCCCTTGCAGAATGTGAAAGGAACCAGTGGTCGCTGCAGACTCCTGTAGATACCAATGTCACAAAGGAGGAAGAAAAAGACCGAGTTTTTCAATGTATCCGCGCTGACCACACAAGGACAGAAAAATTCTTCATAGCTTTATTGTGCTGACGCGTTTCGTGGCAGATCTGCCACTTCCTCAGGGCGTTTCCACAGGAAGTGATGTCTTTTTGCATGTAATTGTGATGTCATGAAGATTTTGTTTAAAACTGCTGCTGTAACCAGATACTGTAATTCTTTGGCCCTGAGGAAGTGGCAGATCTGCCACGAAACGCGTCAGCACAATACAGCTATGAAGAATTTTTCTGTCCTTGTGTGGTCAGCGTGGATACATTGAAAAAAACCCGGTCTTTTTCTTCCTCCTTTGTGACATTTTCATAAATAAACGCATTATATCGAATAAATTTTACCACTAACATGAAGTACAAAATGTCCCGAAAAAAACATTGTCAGAATCAGTGGGATCTGTTGAAGCGTTCCAGAGTTATAGCCACATAAAGTGACAGTGGTCCGATTTCAAAATTAAGGCCTGTCATCAACCTACAAAATGGCTTGGTCCTTAAGGGGTTAATCTTTATTTGTAGTTTTCAGTTAAAGAGATTCTTGTGCTCTGGGGCGGGGCTGTGGGCGGGGCTTTATGTGGTGCTCTGATTACATATTCATCTGTATTGGCTTATGACAGGTCGCTGACCCCTCACTGACCTGCCCCCATTATTACATAATGCATATAATAGCATTGATATTATTGTTGATAATTCCTATAATATTGTGGCTATTGTGAGGCTTAGAAAAAAAATTACATCCAGCAAAATGTCACCGGCGGCGTCTGTCCAGTAGCCTCTATCTCTTACTTATAGACGCTACTGAAAGCAAAAAACACAAATATCCTGAACTAAAAGTAAAAAATATACTGCAAATAATACATAAAGGTAATAATAATAAGGGTATTTAGTAAACATAATTTTGATCAAAATAATGTACAAGCCATCCCGCCACGTCACGGCAACCCTTGTGGGACAGTCCCTACTCTAGTATTTAATACCTTTTCACTTGCCAAGTGACGTGAATGTGAATAAGGGTCGAGCGGCTGAACCACTAGTAACAGCTTAGGCCAGACTGGATGGCTTTCCCAGCTCAGAAAGAGGGCGGTCACACCCATATATGCACTGAATGCACAAATACTGAATACTAGAGTAGGGACTGTCCCACAAGGGTTGCCGTGACGTGGCGGGATGGCTTGTACATTATTTTGATCAAAATTATGTTTACTAAATACCCTCATTATTATTACCTTTATGTATTATTTGCAGTATATTTTTTACTTTTAGTGCAGGATATTTGTGTTTTTTGCTTTTCGTTTTCTCTGGTTAATGGTCATGTGTTAATATGCACTTACATTGTGCATACACATTAACTTACTTTTCTCAGTTCAGATTTGTTTTTTGTTTTTTTATATATGCTACTGCGCAGGCGCCGCCATCGCCGGTGACAATTTGCTGGATGTAATTTTTTTTCTAAGCCTCACTATAGCCACAATATTATAGGCATTATCAACAATAATATCAGTGCTATTATATGCATTATGTAATAATAGGGGCAGGTCAATGAGGGGTCAGCGAAATGTCATAAGCCAATTTATGGATTATGCCAAACTACATGTTGACAAACCACAAAGCTTCTGGGAGAATGTCCTATGGACAGATGAGACAAAAATGGAACTTTTTGGCAAGGCACATCAGCTCAGCATGTCAAGTAAAGAACACTGTCCCTACTGTGAAACATGCAGGAGGCACTGTTATGCTCTGGGGCTGCTTTGCTGCGTCTGGCGCAGGGTTTCTAGAATCTGTGCAGGGTACAATGAAATCTGAAGACTCTCAAGGGATTCTAGAGAGAAATGTGCTGCCCAGTGTTAGAAAGCTTGGTCTCAGTCGCAGGTCATGGGTCTTGTAACAGGATAAAGACAAAAAGCACACAGCTAAAAACACCCAAGAATGGATAAGAGGAAAACATTGGACTATTCTGAAGTGGCCTTCTATGAGCCCTGACCTAAATCCTATTGAGCAACTTTGGAAAGAGCTGAAACGTGTCGTCTGGAAAAGGCAACCTTCAAACACGAGACAACTGGAGCAGTTGCTCTTGAGGAGTGGCCAAAATACCTGTCGAGAGGTGCAGAAGTCTCATTGACAGTTACAGGAATTGTTTGATTGCAGTGATTGCCTCAAAAGGTTGTGCAACAAAATATTAAACATTTCGCGCCAGAGCCTGTTTTTGCCTTCGTGACCGGTCCAATTTTTTCAATTCTGACCAGTGTCACTTTATGAGATCATAACTCTAAAAGGTTTCAACGTATCTTGGTGATTCTGAGATTGTTTTGGAAACAGAATTTTTTTTGGTAGGAAGATATAAGGGTTAAAAGTTGACCAGCGATTTCTCATTTTTACAAAATTCACAAAGCCATTTTTTATGGACCACTTCACATTTGAAGTGAATTTGAGGGGTCAATATGACAGAAAATACCCAAAAGTGACACCATTCTAAAAGTTGCACCCCTCAAGGTGCTCAAAACCACATTCAAAAAGTTTATTAACCCTTCAGGTGTTTCACAGGAATGAATGGAATGTGGAAGGAAAAAAATAAACATTTACTTTTTCCTGTCTCCCATGACGGCACACATGAGAGAGGGGATCCGCCCAGTCAGGACAGGAACCCTACTGAAGATAAAAGGGCGGTACCTCTCCCTCGCTTCAGTTGGGTTTCCTGTCCTGACAGGGACCCGTGTACTGAAGGAACACGTACCTGCCCCTCTCTTGTGCCGGCGTGGAAGAACAGGCAGGGTCCTGGGCGCCATGCGTCGGGGGAGGGAAGCACCGTCCGCGGGTCCCCAGGGGGCTCAGCATCCGAGCGGGTGCAGAAGCAGCACGGCCTGGGGTCCTGGGGCTCTGCCGTGGAGCCGCGCCGACCCTCTCCCCCTCTGCCGCATCCAGGAGCGTCAGGGAACGGCCACTTCCGGATCGCGCTCCCCTGACGTCACACGCAGGGCACGCTGGGAGGGGGCGTGCCTGCGTGACGTCGGGAGGCGGCGCCGGCAATCCAAGATGGCGGCGCCCATAGAAAATAACGCCGGCCGGCGAAAGGAGATCCCGGCGGCATGGCGGGGGGAGGGGCTGTGGGATAACCGGAGGAGGCGGAGAGTGCAGTGGATCCCCCTTACAAAAGGGGGATGACCACAGAAGACGCACTCATGCCCAAGGCTTCATGATGGAAGTGGGGCAAGACGAGCAGCGTCAGCAGCAGCGTCAGCAGCAGCAAGACCTCTCGCCAGATGCCAGGCCGAGCCGCCAACATACCAGGAGCAGTCGCTCAAGTGGTGGGAGCGGCAGTCATAAACGCAATCGGCATGACTCAGACGTCCAGGAGAAACGTCACGAGTGCATGTGAGGAGCCTCCGAGATCGGTACCCCTAATTGACAGCGGTGGTGAGTGATCTACGTGATTGTCACCCTTATGGTAACGGGGTTCCATTTTCTCTGTTTGATCACTAGGGGTCGAGGAAGGCCAGCAGCAAAACCAAAAATAGAGAATGCGCCCTATGTAAACACCCGCTGGCAGATCAGTGGCAGAAAGACCTCTGCGCTGACTGTATAAATAAAACTATACAGGAGGAGACCCCTGATTTGGTGACTAGCCTTAAACAGTTAATTCAACAGGAGGTGAAAGGTTCCTTAAAGGCAGCCCTTAAAAAGAAAGATAAAAGAAATCGTAGAAGAAGCTCCGATTCAGAGGCCTCGCCAAGGCAGAAGGGGCGGGAAAGATCCTTGTCCCCCTCCACCTCCTCTTCCTCTACTCAGTCCTCAGAATCCTCCTCGGACAGCGATCTAGGCGGCCGTCCATGTTTCCTAACAGAGGATGTGGAAAAACTGGTCAGAGCGATTAGGGCTACTACTTAAAAAGGAAAAAGCTCCCAAATCATTAGAGGATGTAATGTTTGGAGGACTGAAGAAAAAACGAAAACGTACCTTCCCTGTAAATGATAAAATAAAAGCACTAATTGACAGGGAATGGAAAAAAACGGAGAGGTCAGGGGGCTTACCTTCCGCATCAAAGAGGAGGTATCCTTTTGAGCAGAAGGATTCAGAAGCCTGGGAAAAAGTCCCAAAAATTGATGGGGCCATAGCCAGATCCTCAAAAAAGGTATCCCTACCATTAGAGGACTCTGGCGTGTTGAAAGACCCGCATGACAAAAAAGCAGACGGTTTCCTGAAGCACATCTGGGAAGCTTCAGCAGGTGGATTGAAACCAGCGATAGCTGGTACCTGTACCGCTCGTGCCCTCATGGTCTGGCTGCAACAAATAGAGGACCAGATCAAGGATAGAGTTCCTAGGGACGAAATTCTGTCTAATTTGACACTGGTGCACGGAGCAGCGGCTTTCCTAGCAGATTCCTCTGCAGACTCCACAAGATTAACAGCTAGAGCAGCAAGCCTGTCAAACGCGGCAAGACGAGCCATGTGGCTTAAAGGGTGTCCGGGAGATTTGCCATCAAAGCATAGGTTATGTTCCATTCCATGCGATGGCCAATTCCTCTTTGGGAAAAAACTAGAAGAGATTTTGGAACATGCGGGGGATAGGAAGAAAAGCTTTCCCCGATTTCCAGGAGAACATAAAAAGCAGCCCTTTCGGAGGAGGAGATTTAACAGGGGTCGTCCCCCGGGAGATAGAAAAAGCTGGGACTTTAAAGAAAGAAGAGGATCAGGCTATATGTTTAAAGGGCCCTCCACTTCCTCCAAAAAAATCTACCCAATGACGTTGGGCCGGAGGTAGGGAGAAGGCTTTCTCTCTTTCTTTCCGCCTGGGCAAATATCTCCCCCAGTACATGGGTCCTAAATATAATCAAGGATGGCTTAAAAATAAAATTCATCCGTCCGCCCAGGCATACCTTCATAATGACACGCAGAAGGAAAGCCCAAGAGCAACAGCTGGCCCTGGAGACTGAAGTCTTGGGACTAGTGAAAAAACAAGTCCTACAGGAAGTCCCAGTGCAAGAAGAAGGAAGGGGGTTCTACTCCCCCCTCTTCTTAATACAAAAAACAGACGGCTCTTGGAGAACCATTGTCAACCTGAGGAGACTCAATCAGTGGGTAGACAATTGCTCCTTCAAAATGGAGTCAATCAACACGGCCACAAAGATCCCGTTCCAGCATTGCCTCATGGCAGTGATAGACTTAAAAGATGCCTACTATCACATCCCAATTCTTCGGGAGTATCAAAAATATTTGAGAGTAGTGCTCTATGTCCAGGGGCAGGTGAAGCACTACCAGTACGCAGCCCTTCCATTTGGCCTGTCTACAGCCCCCAGAGTATTCACTAAAGTAATGGCCGAAGTAATGTCTTTTCTGCCTTCCAGGGACATAGTGATCGTCCCATACCTAGACAACTTTCTGGTAATAGGGAGGTCGGAGTCCCACTGCACACATCAAGTGAAGGAAGTGATAGCAATTCTAGTAGGATTAGGATGGATAGTAAACATCCCCAAGTCAAGGATAACCCCAGTAAAAGAGCAATCCTTCCTAGGGTTGATATTGGACTCCGAGCAACAACGCTGCTTCCTACCAGAGAGCAAAGTGACCAAGATAAAGGGCCTAGTTCGCACAGCAATACAAAGGCCAAATATGACACTGAGGAACGCAATGTCCCTTTTAGGCTCGTTGACATCATGCATACCCGCAGTAGCATGGGCGCAGTACCACTTAAGGCAACTACAGTGGGAAGTTCTGTCAGCACAGAAACAATTAAAAGGGCATTTAGAAGGCAAACTATGTCTCTCAGTGGCTGTAAGAGATTCCCTGCTCTGGTGGACTGTAGAAAAGAATCTAACAGCCGGTGTCCTGTGGCAAAAAACAGTCGAGGACATCATTACAACAGACGCGAGTGCCACAGGATGGGGAGCACACCTGAGATCCCACTCAATACAGGGGACCTGGTCCTCGCTAGAAAGGGATCATGGTTCAAATGTAAAAGAACTATGGGCAGTGGAAAAAGCCGTGAAACATTCCCTTCCCTTACTTCGGGGCCGCCACACCCGGGTCATGACGGACAATCAAGCAGTAGTAGCCTACATCAATCACCAGGGGGAATGAGATCTCGGGGCCTCATGCAAATATCAGATCTACTCTTCCAGCTAGCAGAACAACATCTGTTATCCATCACAGCACTGCACATAAAGGGGGCGGAAAATATACAGGCAGACTTCCTGAGTCGCAGGCACCTAAGACAAGGGGAATGGTCCCTAAACCCCCAAGTCTTCCAACAAATAGTTCAGGCCTGGGGCAAACCAGAAATAGACCTGTTCGCTACCGCACACAACCGGAAGGTCAGGAAGTTCTCACTAAACCCAAGGGAAAACCCCTTTGCAGTAGATGCCCTACAAATACCCTGGAAGTTCATCCTGGCCTATGCATTTCCCCCGATAACAATGATCCCAGTAGTGGTCAGGAAAATCAGGGAGGATCGAGCGAGAATAATTCTTATAGCTCCGTTTTGGCCGAGAAGGCCTTGGTTCTCCCTTCTGAAGCTCATGTCAGTGACAGATCCATGGATACTACCGGAGATTCCAGACCTGCTCTCCCAGGGACCAGTGGTCCACTCTCAGGTGAAGGGCTTCCATCTAGCAGCCTGGAATTTGAGAGGGTGCTACTGAGTCGCCAGGGATTCTCTCCAGGGTTAGTCTCCACCCTGTTGAAAAGTAGGAAACCTATAACATCCCAAATCTACGATAGAACGTGGAAAAAGTTCCTAGACTTCCTGGGGAACCCTTGGGGGATGTAGCGCCAGTGGGACCTATCCTAGAGTTCTTACAGTCGGGGCTATAACTGGGGTTAGCCACTAACACACCCAAAGTTCAAGTCTCAGCTTTGGGGGCCCTATATAACTGCAACTTAGCAGCCAATAGGTGGGTGTCTCGATTCATAAAGTCCTGTGGCAGGTCAAGGCCGGTCATTATCCCAAAGATACCACCCTGGGACCTCAACCTAGTCTTAGAGGCCTTAACCAAAGACCCCTTTGAACCACTACTAGAACTGTCACCAAAGCTACTTACACTTAAAACTGTCTTACTGGTAGCCTTAACATCAGCCCGAAGAGTCAGCGACCTTCAAGCTCTGTCTATATGTCCTCCATATACACAGATCTTGGAGGACCGAGTGGTTCTAAGACCAGACCCCGCCTATCTCCCCAAGGTAGTCCAAAAGTTTCATAGGACTCAGGAGATCTCCTTGCCAGCGTTCTGTAACAATCCTAGAAACCCTGGGGAGCAAAAGTTCCATACATTAGATGTAAGAAGAGCCATATTACAATATATGTCAGTAACTAGTCAGTGGAGGAAAGATCAGTCCCTTTCTGTAGCCTTTCAGGGTAGTAGAAAAGGGCACGGGGTAGCTAAGAGTACCATTGCCAGATGGATCAGGGAGGCCATTATGTTATCCTACTCCGCAAGTGGCGCTCCGGTTCCAGAAGGCATCAAGGCTCACTCCACCAGAGCCGTGGCTACCTCCTGGGCAGAGAAGGCTGAGGTATCAATTGAACAAATTTGTAAAGCCGCTACTTGGTCCTCACCTTCCACCTTTTTTAAGCACTACTGACTTGATCTGACTTCCTCTACTGACCTAACCTTTGGTAGAAGGGTGCTGCAAGCGGTGGTCCCTCCCTAAGGTGTCTTATTCTACAAAAGTCTCATGTGTGCCGTCATGGGAGACGGGAAAACACCAAGGTTACTTACCGGTAGCCGGTTTTTCCGGAGCCCATGACGGCACCTGTATATTCCCCCCTTTTCACTCCTTTGGTGTGCACTATAGTTTGGGTGTTTTTTTAGTTAGATATAATGTGGTGATAGTTTTACCATGTGTACTAACCCGGGGGGCCTCTCATGCTCTGTAAACCAACTGAAGCGAGGGAGAGGTACCGCCCTTTTATCTTCAGTAGGGTTCCTGTCCTGACTGGGCGGATCCCCTCTCTCATGTGTGCCGTCATGGGCTCCGGAAAAAACGGCTACCGGTAAGTAACCTTGGTGTTTCTTTCACAAAAATTTTCATTTAGACCTAATTTTTTTTACTTTCGCTAGGGTAACAGGAGAAAATGGACTATACATTTTGTTTTGCAATTTCTCCTGAGCATGCCGATACCCCATATGTGGGGATAACTACTGTTAGGGTGCATGGCAGGGCTCGGAAGGGAAGGCGCGCCATTTGATTTTTTGAATGTAAAATATGCTGTAATAATTAGCAGATGCAATGTT
Organism: Dendrobates tinctorius; assembly: GCF_039654945.1. Taxonomy (NCBI): domain Eukaryota; kingdom Metazoa; phylum Chordata; class Amphibia; order Anura; family Dendrobatidae; genus Dendrobates; species Dendrobates tinctorius. The sequence goes on from NW_027361900.1 coordinate 5,226,659, forward strand.
GCGTTTGGAGAGCCCCTGATGTGCCTAAACAGTGGAAACCCCCAATAAGTGACCACATTTTGGAGACTAGACCCCCAACTTATCTAGATGTGTAGTGGGCTTTTTGAACCCCCAAGTGCTTCACAGAAGTTAATTACGTAGAAACGTGAAAACAAAAAATCATATTTTTTCCCAAAAAAAAAAAAAAGATCTTTTCGCCCTCCATTTTTTTTTTCCAAAGGGTAACAGGAGAAATTGGACTCCAAAAGTTGTTGTGCAATTTGTCCTGAGTATTCTGACACCCCATATGTGGGGGTAAACCACTGTTTATGCGCATGGCAGAGCTCGGAAGAGAAGGAGCGCTATATTGAAGTGCAGATTTTGCTGGAATGCTGGAATTGTTTGTGGGTGACATGTTACATTGTCAGAGCCCCTGAGGTGCCAGAACAGCATAAGCCCCCAAAAGTGACTGCATTTTACCAAATACTTCCCTGAACGAACTCTAGTGTAGTGAGCATACTGACACCACTGCTGTTCCATAGAAAATTATACCATTGGGCAGTGAAGAAAAAACAATTATATTTTTACCACTAAAATGTTTTATCTCCAGATTTTACATTGGAAAATAGGTAGATAGGTAAATGGTCACTACACCCATAGATGAATTCGCAGAGGGGTGTCATTTCCAAAATTGGGGTCACTTCAGGAGGGATTCTGCCGTTATGGCACTTTGGAGAGCTGCTAAGTGCCAGAACAACAGAATCCTCCCTCAAGTGACCCCATTTTCGTAATGACACCACTCTGTGAATTCGTCTATGGATATAGTGACCATTTTCACTACATGGATGATTTCCAGAAACTCGTAGTGGAAGTTTCAAGCAAAAATTGCAAAAATGTCATTGTAGTGCCCAATATATTGTGCCCAGCTTGTGTCTCTGGAGACCTCCCCCCACCTACCCCCGGAAATTGTTAAGTCAGCTCTACTCAAATGTGTCTGTCACTAAACAATCCAAATGCTTGATTGTCAAAACAGTTCAAAAACGTGGTTCTGTGTGGAAGATTGTAAAGCCGTCATGGAGGCATAAGGCTGGCAGTGATGGGCATTGTGGGTAATAATAGTGGGTATCATGCCTCATTCCTCTCTAGGAACATACACGACATCTTCTCTGGGGGTTCTTTCTTGTTTCAGTTACTGGGATGAGTGCAATAAAATGTCGCTCAGTGAGTCTTCTGACATCTTCAGATTCTAAAGGATTGGCGGGGACAAAATTTTCAAAGAAGATTTTCAGTGACCTTTTCCTGATAATCAAGGAAAGTATCTGCATTTCCTGCTTTTTTGTATAAGACAAAAGAATTATACTTGGCCACCTGAAACAACTAAATTACTAACTTTTTATACCAGATATATGATTTTCTTGATAACTGGTGTTACAGAACCACTCAGCACCCAGAATATGTTGTGCAGTTATATGTATATATAATAGGTTCCATGTGAGATGCATGTCCCTAATGTATCAGCAGTGTCCGCCCTCCCCCCACCTTTGTAATTTACACAGTAAATATCCGCAGGCTCCGGCCACCTGCGGCTTTTGTAATGCATGTCTGGCCTGACGCTTGTCTATTGGCCGGCCCTCTTTATCTGTGTGATATATTCTGTGTCCTGTGAGTAAAGTGTTGTCAGACTGGAAATATATGGAGAAGCAGTGATCTTTTATATGCGCCCATGCACTCAGAGGAATTCCAGCCAGCGCCATTCATTCAGACTCCAGCCAACGCAGAGCGGACCTCTGAAAACACGGGGTGGTACTGAAAGAGGTACTCCAGCTTGGTAGACCCCGTTACACCTGGTATGGCTGTAGAACCTGATCTGCAAGGTCCACACCCCCATATATTTGTTGTAGTCAATGACAGACACAGGTTTTGGAGTAGTGGATCCCTGTTGGTCTGCAGTGGCCCTTGTGGCATCTGTGTGGATCGAGCGCAGGATAAAAATATCTTTTTTATCCTTATACTTAAGGACAAGCAGCTCTCCATTACGTAAAGTCCCTGACTGCCCCTTTCGGAACTTTTTGTTGGCCAATGATTGTGGAAACCCCTGACGGTTTTTGCAAATGGTCCCACAAGCCCCTATGTTATGTTCAACCAGACTTTTAAATAGAGGTATGCTGGTGTAGTAGTTGTCAACATACAGATTGTAGCCTTTTTGTAAAAATGGAGTTATTAGCTCCCAAATGATTTTTCTAGATGTTCCCAGATAAGTAGGGCCTCCTGGTGGGTTTAGTTGGCTCTCTTTCCCCTCATAAATGTGAAAAGCTGATGTGTATCCAGTTGAACTCTCGCACATTTTATAGAGCTTTATTCTGAACCTTGCCCTCTTAGAAGGAATAAATTGCTTGAGGTGCAGTCTTCCTTTGAATTTTACAAGGGACTCATCAATGGAAATGTTTTCTGTTGGGGTGTAGAGCTTTAAGAACAAGAACTTTTCTGTCATGTCTGTGATGATGGGTCTGATTTTGAATAGTCTGTCATGTTCTGGGGCATCTCTGGGCAGGCATTGACTATTGTCATTAAAATGCCAAAATCTCATGAGCATTTCATAACGGGTCCTAGGAAGAACAGCAGAAAACATAGGGGTGGCTTGAACAGGGCGATAGGACCGAATGCTTGCTTTCCCCATAGGGAATGTAAGTTCTAAAAAATTTTTCATTTCTAGGATATTAGTTGGTTCCATAAATTTGACCTAGCATAATAAGATCGTGGATTCTGGCTGATGAATTGCTTATTTCTGAGTCATCACTGTCGCTGCTACTAAAGCCCTCGAAATCCACATCACCATCTGACACTGCACTTTCTTCGCTGTCAGAACATAAAAGTGCATCAGCCTCCTCTGCACTATAATACTGACGGGCCATTTTATTCCTTTTTATTTTTTTTTCCGGAAAAAGAAAACTGTGTAGTGACTGACTGACGTGACCAAATTATTGGGGAGACAATTGAGAAAAGCCTAATTCTTTAGCCTAACCCTAACTTTAGAATAAACCCTAACTTTAGCTTAACAGTAACCCTAACTTCAGCCTAACAGTAACCATAACCCTAACTTTAGCCTAACAGTAACCCTAACAGCAACCCTAACTTTAGCCTAACAGTAACCCTAACCCTAACAGTAACCCTAACTTTAGCCTAACAGTAACCCTAACAGCAACCCTAACTTTAGCCTAACAGTAACCCTAACTTTAGCCCCTACATTAACCCTAACAGTAACCCTAACTTTAACCCCAACCCTAACCCTAATAGTAACCCTTACTTTAGCCTAACAGTAACTCTAACTTTAGCCTAGCAGTAACTCTAACTTTAGCCCCTACACTGACCCTAACTATAGCACTAACCCTAACCAGCCTTACCTGTCAGCAGCACTTGTAACACTGTTTCTCCTCTAATCTCTCTCTGACAGGAGATCTGAGGAGAAACAGCGGTTTTATGAGGCAGATCACCCGGGAAAGTTCACTGCTACAACAAACTTTCCTAGTGACTTGTCTCATTGGCTGGTGTGACGCTGACGTCATCAGGTCCTGAAGCAATCAGGTCTCAATAGGTCGGGGGTCACAGGAAGCATTGTGCCGCGGAATCCCCTCGTTACAAGGTACGTTGGGGTCCTGATGAGCACAAAACCACTGACCATAGACAAACGTCGGCATTGCACAAAGCCCTGCTAGCACCGACGTTTATCTACCGTTGGCAGTCATGAAGCGGTTAAGTTAAGGGTACCATAATTTCTGTCCAGGCCTATTTCATGAGGTTTATATTTTTTTAATTCTGTGGAAGCCTGGTTGGAAAGCAATGTCTGACTTTCGTTTCTTCATTTTCATAGATTTTTTATTTATTATTACATTCATCAGATTCAAGTTATTTCTGTGACCATTGTGGGTTTTTCTGTCATTAAACGAGGGGTACCAACAATTTAGACCACATGTGTAGGAGGAGTGAATATTTTGACTCCACATTCACTTTCCAGAAATTAACACGCAGTGGATGTTGGAGAGGGAAAATTACACATCTGCCATTTTATTACCCAGCACATAGTGCCCAGATTGTGCTCCAGGAGACACCGCAAATTAAGTGGGTTCTTCTCTCTATAATATTGCTAAATACAGGGATCCTAAATGTTGTTTGCGCACACTGCAAGACTCCGAAGTGAGAGCGGATTTTGCTGGATTGGTTTATAGAAACCTTGTTGCTTTTCAGCAGCCTTTGAGCCACTAATAGTGTGGGAACCTCTGTTTTTCCATTGACAGATGATGGACCTGAGTGGGGACTTGTTTTTTGTGAGATGAGAATTGGTATTCTTTTCGCCTACATAACATTGATTGGTTTCTTTTTTATTCGATATTTGGGAGGCAGAATGAACAAACAGTTGAACACCACACACTACTGGCTCATCCAACAAGGTTTTCTATTAGACTGTGAACTGTCATTGTCTTGGTAAATAATTAAAGTTTTTACATAGCTTGCCATTTTTATGGACAGTTTAAGTAGAAGTGTTCAAAAATATAAAACTCAAGGATATTTTAATACAAAATAATAATTGTTTTTTATCTTAGCAGATGACTGTATCAGGAGATCAGAGGGACAGCTGACATCTTCAATTGTTAAATCTGATGATCTTGAAATCCTACAAGATACAACTGAAGTGAATGCCATTACTCCAGATATATCATCATCCATTCACAGCAAAGATCTGTCATCTGATCCTATGAAACAGGTCCCATCTTCTGATTCATTACTGACTACTAAGGAAAATCAAACTCACAAAAGAGGCATTAAAATACAAACTGCTCCTAAAGCAATGGAGGAATTTTCCTGTTCAGAATGTGGGAAATGTTTTTACCATAAAGGGAATCTTACGCTACACCAAAGAACCCACACAGGGGAGAAGCCTTTTTCATGTTCAGAATGTGGGAAATGTTTTAACCGTAAAGGGAATCTTGAGCAACACCAAAGAACCCACACAGGGGAGAAGCCTTTTTCATGTTCAGAATGTGAGAAATGTTTTAACCATAAAGGGACTCTTGAGCAACATCAAATAACCCACATAGGGAAGAAGGCTTTTTCATGTTCAGAATGTGAGAAATGTTTTAACCAGAAATTATATTTGGTTAATCACCAGAGAACTCACACAGGGGAGAAGCCTTTTTCATGTTCAGAATGTTGGAAATGTTTTAACCAGAAAGCGCTTCTTGTTAGACATCAGAGAACTCACACAGGGGAGAAGCCTTTTTCATGTTCAGAATGTGGGAAATGTTTTAACCGTAAAGGGACTCTTAAGCAACACCAAATAACCCACACAGGGAAGAAACCTTTTTCATGTTCAGAATGTGGGAAATGTTTTAACCATAAATCAAATTTGGTTAATCACCAGAGAACTCACACAGGGGAGAAGCCTTTTTCCTGTTCAGAATGTGGGAAATGTTTTAACCAGAAAGCGCCTCTTGTTAGACATCAGAGAACTCACACAGGGGAGAAGCCTTTTTCCTGTTCAGAATGTGGGAAATGTTTTAACCAGAAAGCGCTTCTTGTTAGACATCAGAGCAGTCACACAGAGGAGAAGCCTTTTTTATTTTCTTAATGTGGGAAATATTTTACTTGGTTATCAAGTGTTAATAAATATCAGAGATGTCACATAGGGGAGAAGCCTTTTTTTATATTTATAATGTTCGAATAGTTTAAACCAAAATTGAATCTTCTTAAATGGGTTGTCTCTTGTCATTCCTCATGTTTGCTGACAAAAGGATAAAACTAAACTTTATTAATTCCAAATGTAAAACTATACCCATAATTCACCCCCTGAAGGTAAGACAGTAGGTGACTAATAAATAAATCATGTGCCCCACAGTTCAGTATATAGGGTGAGGTGACGTATAAACACTCGCTCTCCAAGCCTCTCATTTCTACGGGTTTCACCGTCCTCACCAAAGGCGACTCATCAGGAGACTCTTTAATATTGACCTATATTCAAGCGAGAATCTGGCCAAAAAAAACTAAAATCATGTTATCCGAAGCAGTCAGAAAACTAGCCACATATTGGCAGATCCCAGACCTCAAACTATATACTTCATAAGTATATAAGCCCCTCCAGTGTCAGGAATAGATAGTATGTGACAATACAGTATAATTCTTGTGTTTTCTCCTATAGGGACTGCCCTAGTTTGGTAATGTAACTGCTGATAATTAGTAGTGCAGACAAATTGTCCTAGACTAAACTCAGTCTTCAGACGGCCCAATATGTACCACTCAGGGAAAACTTACCTGCTCCAAAGATCATTAGCAGCTTCTAACTAATGGCCATGCTGCTGTCTGTCAGGGAATGAGTGCAATATCGTTGTAAAGACTAGGGATATGTGCAATCATAATGTCTGGGAGATCTGTGCCATTATTTAGTATGAATATGGAAATTATCTCTGAAAGGTAAGTGTTCCCTGAGTGGTATATACGGTATTGTCACATACTATCTATTCCTGACACTGGAGGGGCTTATAAACTTACACAGTATATAGTTTGAGGTCTGGGATCGGCCAATATGTGGCTAGTTTTCTGATTGTTTCGGTTAACATGATACATGATTTTAGGGTTTTCTTCGTCTAGTCCCGCTTGAATATAGTTCAATAATAAATAGTCTTCTGATGAATGAATGAATCCAATGAATATTCATTTCTCTTAAGCAGTGGCACACGTGACCACCGGTAGCAGCAGGAAGCCAGTGGCTGACACTGCGCGCTACTGAAGAGGAATGAATGCTCACTGCTCTCTGTGCGCACAGTCCCAGCGAGTACTCCGGCAGCTGTGCTCTGCTTGTGAGCAATGCATGTCATCCCTGCCATGTGCTGCTTACAAGCATAAAGCAGTTGCTGGCACCGGAGCAGACGCTGCGAGGGAGCGCCTGTAGGTAAGTGTAATATTTTGTGGTTTTTTTTTTAATGTTTTCTGATGGGGCCATGCATACCAGGATGGGGGTGGTGGCCAATTATAAGGATTGCGCCATGCATATCAGGACTGAGATGGGGGTCAATCATACCAGAATAGGGATGGGGCCCTGCATACCAGGATAAGATGGGGGCCCTGTATACCAGGTAGGGATGGGGCCATGCATACTAGTATAGGGATGAGAGTGATAATTCCTGCCAGGATAGGGATGAAGGGCCATGCATACCAGGATAAGGATCAAGGGCCATGCATACCAGGATAGGGTTGATGGGCCATGCATACCAGGGTAGGGATGAGGAGCCATGCATACCAGGATAGGGATGAGGGGGCCATGCATACCAGGATAGAGATTAGGGGGTCACGCATACCAGGGTAGGGATGAGGGAGCCATGCATAACGGGTAGGGATGAGGGGGCATGCATTCCAGGGTAGGGATAAGGGATCCATGAATACCAGGATAGGGATGAGGGGGCCATGCATACCAGGATAGGGATGAGGGATCCATGCATACCAGGGTAGGGATGAGGGATCCATGCATGCCAGGATAAGGATGAGAGAGCCATGCATACCAGGGTAGGTGTTGTGATTGGGTCACCGAGGAGGAAAGCAAGACCAAGCCACAGAAAACCAGAGAGGTTGGTAACTAAGCGGATTGCAGACCCCCCTGATCCTATCCACACAACTAGCAGTAGCCGTGGAGCGTACCTACGATGATACTAGACGCCTTGACACAGCCGGAGAACTAAATAAGCCTAAAGCAAGAAAGGGGAAATCTAAACTGTCCCAGAGCAGACCCCAAAGGAATAGATAGCCCCCAAACATATATTGTCGGTGAGACAAGATGAAAACACAAACGCAGGTAGGAAAATAGACTGAGCAAACGATGGGGCCCACACTAACTAGACAGGACAGGAAAGGACTCTGTCTGCAATCATGCAAAAAACCCTGCAAAAAATGCCCAACACGTCTGATAGAAAAATACTGAAGTCACTAGACTTCGCCCACTATATCAGCACTCTGGTATATTCTGAAAGCAGAGCAAAAAGAGGACAATCTAATAAGGGACAAAAACAAACTGGCACAAACAGTAACATAAGGATGGAAATTCAGCACAGCCCCCACCGGGGCTGGCTGACCACACAAACCTAAAATAGACAAAACCAAATCAAATGTGAACAATAGCAAAAGAGCACTTAGCTGAGCATGCAGGGACTGAGCTGGAAACTAAGACCTCAGGAGGCAGGAAAAAGTCACCAGCAGGGATAGAGGGAGTCAGCTGTCTTAAATCCAGTCAGAAATTACAGATATCCAGTCATCCTCCTCATCATCAGGTGGCAGGCCACTGTTAATTAGTACAGCTCCATTACTTCCAGTAGCCACCAGAGGGAGCCCGGAAAGAGAACCAGCTCCACTACCTTCACTAGTAATCAGAGGTAGGCCAGAAAGTGAATTCACAACAGGGAGGGATGAGGGATTCATGCATACCAGGGTAGGGATGAGGGGGCCATGCATACAAGGGTAGGGATGAGGGGGCCATGTATACCAGGGTAGGGATGAGGGGGCCATGCATACCAGGGTAGTGATGAGGGGGCCATGCATACCAGGGTAGGGATGAGGGGGCCATGCATACCAGGATAGGGGATATTAAGTACAGAATTGACTACATTTTTTGCTTCAATTTTTTTTCCTAATTTCTTGCTCTAAAGCCTAGGTGTGTCTTATAGTCCAAAAAATACGGTATATATATATATTTGTTTTTCTCAGTGAACTCATTCCTCATGTTTGGCCTCATTAAAATAAAAACACTCATACTCCGCTGGCGTGCCAGCTCCACTTCAGTGGTGTTGAGACTCACTGTCCTGGGGCTTATGTGAGGTTCTCACATCACACGAGCCCTGCACCCAATCACCGGCAGCTTCACTGTTCCTGCCTTCGGACGTATTGGACATCAACATGAAGCCAGGGCTGCGGCTGCTCTCTGGCGGCCTCATGATGCTTGATTTGTCCAAAGGTGGGGACAGTGACGTCAGCGCTGATTGGGCACAGGGCTCACATGATGTAACAACCTCAAAAGAGACAGAAGAACACAAGTGCCGACACCACTGAAACGGAGCCAGCATGGGAGGTTTGTGTAAGTGTTTTTATTTTAACAAGACCAAACATGAGGAATGAGAAGGGGTTGTCCAACTAGTTGTCAACCTTTTTATCAAAAATCCCACACAGGGAAAAGTCATTATTATACAGAGAGTGCGAGAAATGAATTACAGGAAAATCGTATGTTGTTGACAATGAAAAATAACTCAGATGAGGAGAACCTATATATATTATTCACAAATTGTACAAAAACATGATGCACGCGGCGTGCGTTCAAGGATGGAATATTATATGGGAGTTTTATAGGATAAATTCAAGGTGAGAATATTATATGGGAGTTTTATAGGATAAATTCAAGGATGGAATATTATATGGGAGTTTTATAGGATAAATTCAAGGTGAGAATATTATATGGGAGTTTTATAGAATAAATTCAAGGTGAGAATATTATATGGGAGTTTTATAGAATAAATTCAAGGTGAGAATATTATATGGGAGTTTTATAGGATAAATTCAAGGTGAGAATATTATATGGGAGTTTTATAGGATAAATTCAAGGTGAGAATATTATATGGGAGTTTTATAGGATAAATTCAAGGTGAGAATATTATATGGGAGTTTTATAGGATAAATTCAAGGTGAGAATATTATATGGGAGTTTTATAGGATAAATTCTAGGTGAGAATATTATATGGGAGTTTTATAGGATAAATTCAAGGTGAGAATATTATATGGGAGTTTTATAGGATAAATTCAAGGAGAGAATATTATATGGGAGTTTTATAGGATAAATTCAAGGTGAGAATATTATATGGGAGTTTTATAGGATAAATTCTAGGTGAGAATATTATATGGGAGTTTTATAGGATAAATTCAAGGTGAGAATATTATATGGGAGTTTTATAGGATAAATTCAAGGTGAGAATATTATATGGGAGTTTTATAGGATAAATTCAAGGTGAGAATATTATATGGGAGTTTTATAGGATAAATTCAAGGTGAGAATATTATATGGGAGTTTTATAGGATAAATTCTAGGTGAGAATATTATATGGGAGTTTTATAGGATAAATTCAAGGTGAGAATATTATATGGGAGTTTTATAGGATAAATTCAAGGAGAGAATATTATATGGGAGTTTTATAGGATAAATTCAAGGTGAGAATATTATATGGGAGTTTTATAGGATAAATTCAAGGTGAGAATATTATATGGGAGTTTTATAGGATAAAGTCAAGGTGAGAATATTATATGGGAGTTTTATAGAATAAATTCAAGGTTAGAATATTATATGGGTGTAAGGACTGGGACTGTGTACCTGTTGTGTCTGCTCTTGACCTTAGTTCAGTTGGATACTGCCCTCAACCAAAATGGAGTTGCTGGCTTCACAGGGGCCATCTTGTTTCCTGTCTGATACTCCTTGTTTTCCTGTCTACTGTATATATAAGGGAACTTTGCACACTATGCCTTGCTTGAGTATCTTGTACCTTACTTGCTGCCAAGCTGGAAGAACCTGGAACCTGCTTGCTTCTTCTAGTCTTCAGGATACCCCACCTGTTTTGATCTACGTACCATGAAAGGACTCTGTTGCTTTCCTCCGGCTCTGCACCCACCCCGGCTACGGTCTGCCCTCCATTAGGAGCCTGCATTGCTGTACTCATACTCGCACCCTCGGTCTGTACTACTATATCTGCCCACTCTAAAGACTGTCTTATTGCCTGCTTATCTGTAACGTTGCAGTTTGCATCTGTTATCCGGAAGTTCATATCTCTACCAATAGATATTTACATCTTGAACTGTGATATACCGTGTTTGTCTTCATTTCTGACCCACGTCGTTGGGCTTCATAGAACTTTAGTATAAAATTATAACAGAATACACAAGCCTCAAAGATGGAGCTCACTGGGTCAGATACAATGGAGACACGGGTGAAAAAGCTGTGCTCATTTGTCACAGGACTGCATGGAGAGCTTCAGGCGATTAAGACCATGCTGGGGGCATTAGTCCCAAACTAATCACAATGTAATTGTGGCTGATACTTCTATCCAGGCTATAGCCTCTCAAATGTGGAGACTACAGCCGCAGCTGCGGTTCCAGCCCCTGTTCCAGCTCCAGGTCCGGTTTTTCCCAAACTCCCACCATTCAGGTTTGGTAGAGAAAGAGAGAAATTCCGTGGGTTTCTGAACCAGTGTCAATTGTATTTTTCTGCACATACGGCTCAGTTCGCAACCGAACGGGACAAGGTGTTAACCATGATAATGCTGCTGACAAGCAAAGCTTTAGCCTGGGCAAATCCGCTGATTGAAACCAATGATGCATGTTTGAATTCTCTAAATGACTTTATTGCTGCCATGTGTCAGATGTTCGATGATCCCAACCGTAATGTCACGGCAGAAGCTGCATTATTAACACTTCGTCAAGGAAAGCGTCCTGTGGTGGAATATGCTATGGAATTTCGGAGGTGGGTGCTGGACACTACATGGTGTGACTCAGCAAAATATGCAGTGTTCAGGAGGGGTTTGTCTGCTACTATTAGGGTATGTGCACACTTTGCGGTTTCTGCTGCGTTTCCGCAGCGTTTTTGGCTCTGCAGAAATGCAGCAGATTCTGCTGCGTTGTACAGTACCTTTATTTCCTGTGGAAATAAAAAAAAGCTGTGCACATGCTGCGTTTTTTTCCGCGCGGTTTTGCTGCGGTTTTCAAAACGCAGCATGTCAATTGTTTGGTGCAGAAACGCTGCAGTTTTACACCTCATCCATTATGAGGTGTAAAACCGCAGATAAACCGCAGATATACCGCAGAAAAACCGCAGCACTTTGTCCTGCGGAATTCCTGCGATTTTTCTCTACAAAATCCGCAGAGACAAAAAACTTTATGTGCACATACCCTTAAAGATGAACTGGCTCGGGGTGAATCACCTCCTAATTTAACTGACTTTATAAATCATTGTATCCGGATAGATATTTGTCTCACGGAGCGTCGGCAAGAGAGGTGGGCGGAGGCCAATCATAATAACCCCATATTCCTCCCATCTTCCACCAGGGAAACCTAAAACAAGCCGTCTTCTCCGGCTTAGTCTGAACCTATGAGTGATGCGGTTCGGAGGAGTAACATCGACGCACGCAAGGAACATCGCTTCAGAGAAAATTTGTGTTTCTACTGCAGAAGATCGGGTCACTACATCTCGGTCTGTCCCGGAAAAAAATCGCAAGTCCGCAGCTGCGGTAATCGAATGTGACTTTTCCGATCTTCTGTTTGCTCTCAGTCAAATACTTGCAGAGAAATGATGCTGGACGAGACCCCAGATTTCTCTGATTCTTGTTCAGAAGCATCATCACCTGTGGGTGGGGTAGTATTTCCAATAAGTACTGCTACGGTGAGGTCAGAAAGGACACACTTTATACTATTCCCATTGAGATCTGGGTGCAATCTTGTTGGATTACTAGTAAGGCCATGATTGATTCTGGGGCTAGCGGCAATTGCATGGACATTGCATTCGCTAAAAAACATGGTATACACTCGCAGAAGAGACGTTCACCGGTGTTAATGGAAACCATGGATGGGTCCCCGTTGGTGTCCGGACCAATAGACTTTCAAACAACACCTCTGAAGATTCGTATGGGGGAGGGTCATTCTGAAAAAATATCATTTTTGCTAATTTCCTCCCCTCACTTTCCTATAATTCTAGGGTTACCATGGTTACAACAGCAAAATCCAACTATCGATTGGAGGATGAAAGAATTGCAGTTTCCAAGTAAACAGACACCATCTGGAGAATTAACTTCTGAGGTCAGCCATCACAGGTGAGTTAGAATTACTAATTGAATATCAAGATTTTGCGGATGTACGCGATAAAAAGAAAGCAGACAAATTGCCACCACATCGGCCATGCGATTGCCCTGTGGAACTACTTCCCGGTGCTGTGATTCCATTTGGGAATATTTATCCCTTGTCTGGGCCAGAATTGAAAGCTCTCAAAGAGTATATTGACGAAAATTTAGCGAAGGGATTTATACAACCATCTTCCTCCCCAGCAGGTGCTCCAGTCTTCTTTGTCAAAAAGAAGGACGGTTCTCTTCGACCATGTATCGATTACCGTGAACTTAACAAAGTTACGATCAGGAACTCTTATCCGCTTCCGCTAATTCCTGAAATACTCGAGAGGGTGCGACACGCCAAGATCTTCACAAAATTAGATCTCCGTGGTGCTTACAATTTAGTATGGATTCGTCTCGGGAATGAGTGGGAAACAGCCTTTTGGTCATGATATGGACATTATGAGTATCTTGTTATGTCTTTTGGCCTGCGCAATGCACCAGCTACATTCCAACATCTGGCAAAGGATATTTTTAGGGATATACTCAATATTTTTGTTGTGATTTATCTGGATGACATTTTGATTTTTTCCAGCAATATAGAAGAGCACCAGCAGCACGTGGTTCTGGATCGTTTACGGCAAAATCAGTTATACATCAAACTGGAGAAATGTGAGTTTCACAAAACGGAAATGCAATTTTTGGGGTATGTTATTTCTCAGAGTCTCAGCATGGATGCGAGCAAGACGCAAGCCATTTAAGAATGGCCAATTCCCAGGTCTGTGAAGGAGGTTCAACGATTCATTGGATTTGCCAATTTTTACAGGCAGTTCATTAAAACCTTTTCAGACATCATCGCACCCATTACTCAATTGACCCAGAATCATAGAATCGTAGAGTTGGAAGGGACCTCCTGGGCCATCTGGTCCAACCCCCTGCTCAAAGCAGGATTCACTAAATCATCCCAGTCAGGTGTCTGTCCAGCCTCTGTTTGAAGACTTCCATTGAAGGAGAACTCACCACTTCGCGTGGCAGCCTGTTCCACTCATTGATCACTCTAACCGTCAAAAAGTTTTTTCTAATATCTAATCTGTGTCTCCTCCCATTCAGTTTCATCCCATTGCTTCTAGTCTTTCCTTGTGCAAATGAGAATAAAGTTGATCCTTCTACAATGTGACAGCCCTTGAGATATTTGTAGACAGCTATTAAGTCTCCTCTCAGTCTTCTCTTTTGCAAACTAAACATTCCCAAATCCTGCAACCTTTCCTCATAAGACAGGGTTTGCAGACCGGTCACCATTCTGGTCGCTCTTTTCTGAACTTGCTCCAGTTTGTTGATGTCTTTTTTAAAATGTGGTGCCTGTTATGAATGAGTCACCGTAGGAGACAAAAGCAGAAATACAAGCTAAGTCCAGAAAACCAGAGAAGTTGGCAACTATCAGATTGCAGACCCCTGAACCTATCAATACAACTAGCAGTAGCCGTGGGGGGTTCCTACGATGCCCTAGACCCCTCGATCACAGCCGGAGAATTACATAGGCCTAAAGAAAGAAAGGGGAAATCTAAACTGCCCCAGAGCAGACCCCAAAGCAATAGGCAGCCCCCAACATATAATGACGGTGACGCAAGTTGAAAATACTAACACAGACAGAAAGATAGACTGAGCAAAGACGGGGCCCAAAACTACCTAGATAGGAAAGGACAGGAAGGCTGCTGTCTGCAATCTGCCAAAACCCTATCAAAGACATAAACCAACAAGCTGATATGAAAAAGGCCCTGAAGCAGCTAGGCTTCAAAACTAAATCAGCACTCAGGTATTTTCAGAAGACAGAGCTAAATGAATTCAGCACACCCCAGCAGGGAATGGCAGAAATCCAGAAAAACAAAGCAAAACAAAGTCAAAGCACCAAAGCAAAAGGCCGAGCAGCAAACTTAGCTTTAGAGGAGCAGGAATTCAGACTGGTCTCCAAGGATCCCACAGAGAAATCAACCGCAGGGCAGAAGGGCGTCGGCAGCCTTATATCCAGTCAGTAACTCCACTCAGCCAGTCATCATCAGCCTCAGGTGTTTGATAATCAGGCTCACTACCTTTCTTTACCAGAAGAGGGAGTTCCTCGGGCCTCAGTAATGAAGGGGAAAATGAACTCACAACAGGTGCCCAAAACTGGACACAATATTCCAGATGAGGTCTGACCAAAGAGGAGTAGAGGGAAATAATGACTTCACGTGATCTAGACTGTATGCTTCTGTTAATACATCCTAGAATTGAATTTGCCTTTTTTGCTGCTGCATCACACTGTTGACTCATATTCAGTCTGTGATCTATTAGTATACCCAAGTCTTTTTCACATGTGCTGTCACTTAGCCCTATTCCTCCCATTCTGTATATGCTTTTTTCATTTTTATTGCCCAGATGTAGAACTTTGCATTTCTCCCTGTTAAAAACCATTTTGTTAGTTGCTGCCCACTTCTCCAGTTTATTTATATCTTTTTGAATCCTCTCTCTCTCTTCTCTAGTATTAGCTATCCCTCCTAGCTTTGTGTCATCAGCAAATTTAATCAGTTTACCCTCAATTCCTTCATCTAAATCGTTGATAAAGATGTTGAACAATACAGGGCCCAGGACAGAGCCCTGTGGTACCCCACTTGAGACATTCTTCCAACTGGATGTGCAGCCATTTACGACCACTCTTTGGGTCCGATCACTAAGCCAGTTATGAATCCACCTAGCAGTTGCCTTGTCCATTCCATACTTAATCATTTTTTCAATAAGGATTGTATGAGAGACTTTGTCAAATGCTTTGCTGAAGTCAAGATATACTATATCTACAGCATTTCCTTGATCCACCCAATCAGTGATTCCGTCATAGAAGGAAATTAAGTTAGTCTGACATGACTTATTAGTAACAAACCCATGTTGACTCTGCTTAATCACTCCATTCTTATCCAGGTACTGACATACATGTTGTTTAATAATTTGTTCAAAGATCTTTCCTGGTATAGAAGTCAGACTCACCGGCCTATAGTTGCCTGGGTCCACCTGCTTCCCCTTTTTGAAGATAGGAACAACATTTGCTCTTCTCCGGTCTTCTGGCACTTCTCCTGTTCTCCAAGAATTTTCAAAGATTATGGAGAGGGGTTCAAAAATTTCTTCTGCTATCTCCTTCAGTACTCTGGGGTGTAATTCATCTGGACCTGGAGACTTGAATTCATTTAGGTTAGCTAAGTGTTTCCTCACTATCTTTCTGTTTATAGATATCCTGGATTCTTCTATTCCCTTAATAGGACAGTGAAGAACAGTTGATGTTACATTTCCTTTCTGAGAGAAAACAGATGCAAAATAGGAAGTTAAAAGTTCAGCCTTCTCAACATCCTGTCTTACCATTTCATCATTTTCATCCTGTAAAAATCCTATAGCATCTTTGACTTTTCTTTTACTTTTGACATATCCCCAAAATCCTTTATTATTGCTTTTGACATCTCTTGCAAGCCTCAATTCATTTTCAGCTTTAGATAATTTGATTTGTGCCCTGCAAGTTCTGCAGACAGCATTATATTCTTCTTTAGATATGCCTCCCTCTTTCCATTTTATAAACATTTTTTTCTTCCTTTTTAGCATGTGCTTAAGTTCTGTGTTCATCCATCCTGGTTTCTTTAAATGCTTCCTATTCTTCCCTCTTTTCGGAATTGTTAACAACTGTGCTTTGAGAATTTCATTTTTCAAGATTTCCCATCCTTCCTGGACATTTTTGTCTTTAAGGATATCCAGCCATTGGATCCCTCCAATTCTCTTTCTGAATCCCTTAAAATCTGCCTTTCTGAAATCTAATCTTGAAGTCTGAGTCTTCAGAGGTCTTCCTCCTCTAGTTATCCAAAATTCTAAAATAGCATGGTCGCTACCTCCTAGGGTCCCAGCCACTTTTACCTCCTCAACCATTTCCTCCCTGTTTATAAGGATTAGATCCAAGGTAGCAGTTCCCCTTGTTTTCTCCCCTACCTTTTGGAAGATAAAGTTGTCAGCAAGAGAGGATAAGAATTTCCTTGACCTGTTAGTTTTGCCTGAGAGAGATTCCCAACAAATGTCTGGATAGTTGAAATCTTCCATGACAACTATGTCATATTTTTTGGAGAACTTGGCCATTTGATGCATAAAGAGTTCATCCATATCTTCAGCTTGCACAGGCGGCCTGTAGTAAATGCCTACAATGGTGTCCTTTCCATTGTTCTGTCCTTGTATTCTTACCCAAACAGTTTCTACAGAACTCCCAGTCTCTGAAGCTTCAATCTCTGTGCAGATATACGCGTTTCTAACATACAATGCGACACCTCCTCCTCGTTTATCAAGTCTGTTTCTTGCAAATAAGTTGTATCCTTCTAGTCTTGTATTCCAATCATGTGTATTGTCCCACCAAGTTTCAGTGATTCCAATGACATCATATTTCTTTTCCTGTGTTAGTAGTTCCAATTCTCCTTGTTTGTTGCCCATGCTTTGTGCATTAGTATAGAAACATTTTAGTTTGTGATTGGTTTCTCTTTCTCCAATATTTTTATTAATTAGATTCTTTTGTCTTTGTTCTTCCTTTCCACTTCTAATAGCAGAGTTCTCAATAGCATTTTTCAGGTGTATGGCTTTTTCTGGTCTTTTGCTTCCCTTCCCATGTTGTTCTAGTTTAAAGCTCTCCTTACAAGTGTAGCAAGGCGACTTCCAAATACCTGCTTTCCAGTCTTCGTAAGGTGCACCCCATCTCTAGCAAGTAGTCCATCGTATAAGTAGTTCACTCCGTGATCCAGAAATCCAAATCGTTGCTGACGGCACCATCGACGTAGCCAGTTGTTCACCTGCAGAATCTTATTCCACCTCCTTGTTCCATGGCCATCCACTGGGAGGATGGAAGAGAAGACCACCTGCGCTCCCAGTTCTTTCACTTTCTTGCCTAAGTCTTCAAAGTCTCTGCAGATGGTTTCCAGGTCATTTCTTGCGGTGTCATTTGTTCCCACATATAGTAGCAGGAATGGGTAGTCATCTGTAGGTCTGAAGAGTCCTGATATCCTGTCAGACACATCTTTAATTTTTGCACCTGGAAGACAGCACGTTTCTCTTGAAGTTATATCCGGTCTGCAGATAGTGGCCTCTGTTCCTCTCAACAGGGAATCCCCCATGACCACCACTCTCCGCTTCGTCTTCACAACATTTTTCTTTCTCCATCCAGGAGGACTCTGAGGGCGTACAAGGTTGCTGTTTGTTGGCAAAGTCTTATCCTGATGTATTTCTTCATTGTTTTCCTGCGTGAGAGCCTGGTACTGGTTCCTGAGCAGTATGGGTGCTGACTGCCTCCTGATCCTCCTGCTTCTCTGGGTCACATGTCTCCATTCCCCTGTTTCTTCAGGTGCACTTCGAATTTCTTCTCTTTCTGTAACATGAAGAGATAATTCTGCTCTGTCCAAGAACTCTTCACCTTCCTTAATGATCTTCAATGTAGCTAACCTCTCTTCGAGATTTTGCAACTTTTCATCCAACAGGGACACAAGCTTGCATTTGTGGCATGTGAAGTTTGGCTTTTCCACTGGTAAGTCTGTGAACATGTAGCAAGAAATGCAGCTCACCAAATGGCTCCTGGCCTCTTCCATCTTGAGATTTCTTAAAAAGGATGAAAGATGAGCCAAAATTTGCGCGCCGATAGGCGCGTGGTTTTCCGATTTCCTCTTTTCAGCTGCAACGGCCAAAGCCCAGTGATCGTTGAGCTCGCGGAGACTCTTCACTTATCCCAGAAAGCACTGGGAATATGCAAATGATCTCCTCAAGACTCTTCCCCTGGTTTTCCGATTTCCTCTTTTCAGCTGCAACGGCCAAAACCCAGTGATCGTTGAGCTCGCGGAGACTCTTCACTTATCCCAGAAAGCACTGGAAATATGCAAATGATCTCCTCAAGACTCTTCCCCTGGTTTTCCGATTTCCTCTTTTCAGCTGCAACGGCCAAAACCCAGTGATCGTTGAGCTCGCGGAGACTCTTCACTTATCCCAGAAAGCACTGGGAATATGCAAATGATCTCCTCAAGACTCTTCCCCTGGTCCGGATACAAGAGAAGAAGACGCCGTTTGTTTGGTCACCACAGGCACAACTGGCATTCTCTAAATTGAAGGCTAAATTTACTTCGGCCCCTATCCTCGTGTATCCGGACTCAGGTTGGGCCTTCATAGTGGAAGTGGATGCCTCAGACTGTGCTATAGGGGATATACTCTAGCAAAGAACAGGTGAGAAAGATCTTCTACACCCCTGTGCTTTTCTCTCCCAAAAGTTGTCACCTGTTGAAAAAAATTACGATGTTGGGAATATAGATTTGTTGGCTATTATAACTGCACTTAAAGAATGAAGGCACCTGCTACAGGGGGCATTTCAACAGACTGTTGTGCTCACAGATCACCGAAATCTTGAATTCATGAGGTCGGCAAGGTGTCTAAAACCCACACAAGCTCGGGGGAATCTATTTCTTAATCAGTTTGATTTCATTATTTCCTATAGACCAGGTTCCCAGGTTCTCACAATGGGAAAGCCTACGCTCTGTCCAGGATTCATTCGGATGATGTAACCTTGGCTTCACCTCCAAGGACCATACTGTGAGAACGAAACTTCACAAGTGTGCTGCACAATCAAGACCTATTAAAGGATATTAAGGAGGCCTATGCCACAGATTCACTGCTGATTCAACCACCTACTCAGGTAAATTTAACCTTGAAGAATGGCCTTTGGTTTCAGAGACAACTTCTATATGTCCCGGAAACAATAAAATTAAGAGTATTAAAACTAATGCATTACTCTAAGATCAACGGTCATAGAGGAATCCAGAAAACTCAGGAGTTTGTGTCTCGTTTCTTTTGGTGACTGACTTTCCGGAAAGACGTTCAACTGTACATGTCATCATGTGCGGTATGTGCCAGATCAAAAGGCCCTCCCTCCTCACCTACTGCACTATTGCAACCTCTTCCTATTCCTTCTCATCCCTGGGGGTCTATCTCAATGGATTTTATTGTAGAGTTGCCAACATCCCAAGGAAAGAACATGATTCTAGTAGTGGTTGACCGACAAACCAAAGCTACTTATTTCATTCCGAGTACCAGGTTACCGATGGCCAAACAGACAGCGGACCTCATTGTACAAAATATTTTTCGATTACATATAGTCCCGGATGAAGTAATATCTGACAAGGGGTTCAATTTACTTCTAAATTTTGGCAAAATTTTTGTTCTGCTCTCGACATCAAGGTAAATTTGTCATCTGCTTTCCACCCGCAGTCTAATGGCCAAACGCAACGGACCAACCAGACCTTGGAGCAGTATCTGCGTTGCTATGTGTGTCACCTGAAAGATGACTGGGTGAGTTTGATCCCGTTGACTGAATTCACCTATAATAAATCAGAGTGCATCCACCAAAATGTCTCCATTATTTGCTAATAAGGGATATCATCCCAGTATTCTTCCTCGGCTTCCAATGGACATGTCTGTGCCTGCAGTAGCCGACCGCATTTCATCTCTACCGGAGAATCTGGAAGTTCTGAAGCAGATGCTGGCCACAGCACAGGAGAGATACAAAAAGGCAGCAGACAGATTCCGCAAGCCAGTACCCACATGCAAGGTAGGATACATGGTTTGGCTTTCAACAAAGAACTTGAAGGTCCCAACATCTAAACTGGGGCAGAAATATGTTGGTCCGTACAAAATCAGCAAGATAGTGAGTTCTGTAGCCTGTCGACTCAAGTTGCCTAGTTCTTTAAAGATACAGCCCGTCTTTCACGTTTCCCTGCTTAAACCGGTAGTGGCAAATCCTTTCTCCGGGCGCACATCTGCTCCTCCTGATCGAATTCTCGTTGACGGGCAGGAGGAATTCATCGTGGAGAGGATCATCGATTCATGGATTCATAGGGGACGACTCCAGTATCTGGTAAAATGGCAAGGGTATTCGTCTGAAGAGAATTCCTGGGAACCTCTGGAGAATATTCACGCTTCTCGTCTGATCAGACAGTTCCACAGCAGATACCCCAATAAACCAGATATAAGATCATCCACAGGACATCTTTAAAGAGGCGAGTAATGTAAGGACTGGGACTGTGCACTTGTTGTGTCTGCTCTTGCCCTTAGTTCGGTTGGATTCTGCCCTTAACCAAAATGGAGTTGCTGGCTTCACCGGGGCCATCTTGTTTCCTGTCTGATACTCCTTGTTTTCCTGTCTGCTGTATATATAAGGGAACTCTGCACACTATGCCTTGCTTGTGTATCTTGTACCTTGCTGCCAAGCTGGAAGGACCTGCAACCTGCTTGCTTCTTCTAATCTTCGGGATACCCCACCCGCTTTGATCTATGTACCACGAAAGGACTCTGTTGCTTTACTCCGGCTCTGCACCCACCTCGGCTACGGTCTGCCCTCCATTAGGAGCCTTCCAGGCCCAGGGCCCTGGAGCCTGCATTGCTGGACTCATACTCACACCCTCGGTCTGTACTACTATATCTGCCTACTCTAAAGACTGTCTTATTGCCTGCTTATCTGTAAAATTGCAGTTTGCATCTGTTATCCGGAAGTTCATATCTCTATCAATAGATATTTACATCTTGAACTGTGATATACCGTGTTTGTCTTCATTTCTGACCCACATCATCGGGCTTCATAGAACTTTAGTATAAAATTATAACAATGGGCGTTTTGTAGAATAAATTCAAGGTGAGAATATTATATGGGAGATTTATAGAATAAATTCAAGGTGAGAATATTATATGGGAGTTTTATAGGATAAATTCAAGGTGAGAATATTATATGGGAGTTTTATAGGATAAATTCAAGGTGAGAATATTATATGGGAGTTTTATAGGATAAATTCAAGGTGAGAATATTATATGGGAGTTTTATAGAATAAATTCAAGGTGAGAATATTATACGGGAGTTTTATAGGATAAATTCAAGGTGAGAATATTATATGGGAGTTTTATAGGATAAATTCAAGGTGAGAATATTATATGGGAGTTTTATAGAATAAACCAAATACAAACAGAAAATAAATGACCCAAAACAAATATTTATCAGTAAAAATAACTCATCTTAATTAGGTAAAGTATGAAAGAATTGCACCATTTTCCGATACCCGTCGCATCCCCATTTTTCATGATCTTGGGTTGGGTGAAGGCTTATTTTTTGTGTGCCGAGCTGACGTTTTTAATTATACCATTTTGGTGCAGATACGATCTTTTGATCATCCGTTCTTGCATTTTAATGCAATGTTGCAGTGACCAAAAAAACCTATGTGGCGTTTTGTTTTAGTTTCAATGGGGCGAAAAGGGGGTAATTTGAACTTATATATTTATTTTTTTATTTTTTACCACATTGTATCTTAATTAACCAGATGACTATTTTTAGCAGACGAAGAATAATAGAAAATAGGCTTAGGGGTGATCTTATTACAATGTATAAATATATGCAGGGACAATACAAAGACCTTTCTACTGATCTTTTTACTCTTAGACCTGTGACGGGGACTAGGGGGCATGCTCTACGTCTGGAGGAAAGAAGGTTTAAGCATACTCACTGTCATGATTTGTAGTTTTGTCCTGTCCTGTATTTTGTATAATATGTCATTTTAATTTTCTCTGGTTGTATTCGCTGTAAATTAACCATGTCTCCTTCCCCCAATACTTTGCAATGTCTTGTGATGTACCTGGACCATAATTTAATTTAGGCTTATGTCAACAGCTAGTGGGATTTTGGCTATTGTTTTCCTAAGCAGAAGATGCAGGAAAACGATGAAGAAATACATCAGGATAAGAATTTGCCAACAAACAGCAACCTTGTACGCCTTCAGAGTCCTCCTGGATGGAGAAAGAAAAATGTTGTGAAGAAGAAACGGAGAGTGGTGGTCATGGGGGATTCCCTGTTGAGAGGAGCAGAGGCCGCTATCTGCAGACCGGATGTAACTTCAAGAGAAATGTGCTGTCTTCCAGGTGCAAGAATTAAAGATGTGTCTGACAGGATATCAGGACTCTTCAGACCTACAGATGACTACCCATTCCTGCTACTACATGTGGGGACAAATGACACCGCAAGAAACGACCTGGAAACCATCTGCAGAGACTTTGAAGACTTAGGCAAGAAAGTGAAAGAACTGGGAGCGCAGGTGGTCTTCTCTTCCATCCTCCCAGTGGATGGCCATGGAACAAGGAGGTGGAATAAGATTCTGCAGGTGAACAACTGGCTACGTCGATGGTGCCGTCAGCAATGATTTGGATTTCTGGATCACGGATTGAACTACTTATACGATGGACTACTTGCTAGAGATGGGGTGCACCTTACGAAGACTGGAAAGCATGTATTTGGAAGTCGCCTTGCTACACTTGTAAGGAGAGCTTTAAACTAGAACAACATGGGAAGGGAAGCAAAAGACCAGAAAAAGCCATACACCTGACAAATGCTATTGAGAACTCTGCTATTAGAAGTGGAAAGGAAGAACAAAGACAAAAGAATCTAATTAATAAAAATATTGGAGAAAGAGAAACCAATCACAAACTAAAATGTTTCTATACTAATGCACAAAGCATGGGCAACAAACAAGGAGAATTGGAACTACTAACACCGGAAAAGAAATATGATGTCATTGGAATCACTGAAACTTGGTGGGATAATACACATGATTGGAATACAAGACTAGAAGGATACAACTTATTTGCAAGAAACAGACTTGATAAACGAGGAGGGGGTGTCGCATTGTATGTTAGAAACGCGTATATCTGCACAGAGATTGAAGCTTCAGAGACTGGGAGTTCTGTGGAAACTGTTTGGGTAAGAATACAAGGACAGAACAATGGAAAGGACACCATTGTAGGCATTTACTACAGGCCGCCTGTGCAAGCTGAAGATATGGATGAACTCTTTATGCATCAAATGGCCAAGTTCTCCAAAAAATATGACATAGTTGTCATGGGAGATTTCAACTATCCAGACATTTGTTGGGAATCTCTCTCAGGCAAAACTATCAGGTCAAGGAAATTCTTATCCTCTCTTGCTGACAACTTTATCTTCCAAAAGGTAAGGGAGAAAACAAGGGGAACTGCTACATTGGATCTAATCATTATAAACAGGGAGGAAATGGTTGAGGAGGTAAAAGTGGCTGGGACCCTAGGAGGTAGCGACCATGCTATTTTAGAATTTTGGATAACTAGAGGAGGAAGACCTGTGAAGACTCAGACGTCAAGGTTAGATTTCAGAAAGGCAGATTTTAAGGGATTCAGAAAGAGAATTGGAGGGATCCAATGGCTGGATATCCTTAAAGACAAAAATGTCCAGGAAGGATGGGAAATCTTGAAAAATGAAATTCTCAAAGCACAGTTGTTAACAATTCCGAAAAGAGGGAAGAATAGGAAGCATTTAAGGAAACCAGGATGGATGAACACAGAACTTAAGCACATGCTAAAAAGGAAGAAAAAAATGTTTATAAAATGGAAAGAGGGAGGCATATCTAAAGAAGAATATAATGCTGTCTGCAGAACCTGCAGGGCACAAATCAGATTAGCTAAAGCTGAAAATGAATTGAGGCTTGCAAGAGATGTCAAAAGCAATAATAAAGGATTTTGGGGATATGTCAAAAGTAAAAGAAAAGTCAAAGATGCTATAGAATTTTTACAGGATGAAAATGATGAAATGGTAAGACAGGATGTTGAGAAGGCTGAACTTCTATTTTGCATCTGTTTTCTCTCAGAAAGGAAATGTAACATCAACTGTTCTTCACTGTCCTATTAAGGGAATAGAAGAATCCAGGATATCTATAAACAGAAAGATAGTGAGGAAACACTTAGCTAACCTAAATGAATTCAAGTCTCCAGGTCCAGATGAATTACACCCCAGAGTACTGAAGGAGATAGCAGAAGAAATTTTTGAACTCCTCTCCATAATCTTTGAAAATTCTTGGAGAACAGGAGAAGTGCCAGAAGACTGGAGAAGAGCAAATGTTGTTCCTATTTTCAAAAAGGGAAGAAGGTGGACCCAGGCAACTATAGGCCGGTGAGTCTGACTTATATACCAGGAAAGATCTTTGAACAAATTATTAAACAACATGTATGTCAATACCTGGATAAGAATGAAGTGATTAAACAGAGTCAGCATGGGTTTGTAACTAATAAGTCATGTCAGACTAACTTAATTTCCTTCTATGACGGTATCACTGATTGGGTGGATCAAGGAAATGCTGTAGATATAGTATATCTTGACTTCAGCAAAGCATTTGACAAAGTCTCTCATACAATCCTTATTGAAAAAATGACTAAGTATGGAATGGACAAGGCAACTGTTAGGTGGATTCATAACTGGCTTAGTGATCGGACCCAAAGAGTGGTCGTAAATGGCTGCACATCCAGTTGGAAGAATGTCTCAAGTGGGGGACCACAGGGCTCTGTCCTGGGCCCTGTATTGTTCAACATCTTTATCAACGATTTAGATGAAGGAATTGAGGGTAAACTGATTAAATTTGCTGATGACACAAAGCTAGGAGGGATAGCTAATACTAGAGAAGAGAGAGAGGATTCAAAAAGATTTAAATAAACTGGAGAAGTGGGCAGCAACTAACAGAATGGTTTTTAACAGGGAGAAATGCAAAGTACTACATCTGGGCAATAAAAATGAAAAAAGCATATATAGAATGGGAGGAATAGGGCTAAGTGACAGCACATGTGAAAAAGACTTGGGTATACTAATAGATCACAGACTGAATATGAGTCAACAGTGTGATGCAGCAGCAAAAAAGGCAAATGCAATTCTAGGATGTATTAACAGAAGCATACAGTCTAGATCACATGAAGTCATTATTTCCCTCTACTCCTCTTTGGTCAGACCTCATCTGGAATATTGTGTCCAGTTTTGGGCACCACATTTTAAAAAAGACATCAGCAAACTGGAGCAAGTTCAGAAAAGAGCGACCAGAATGGTGACCGGTCTGCAAACCCTGTCTTATGAGGAAAGGTTGCAGGATTTGGGAATGTTTAGTTTTCAAAAGAGAAGACTGAGAGGAGACTTAATAGCTGTCTACAAATATCTAAAGGGCTGTCACATTGTAGAAGGATCAACTTTATTCTCATTTGCACAAGGAAAGACTAGAAGCAATGGGATGAAACTGAATGGGAGGAGACACAGATTAGATATTAGAAAAAACTTTTTGACAGTTAGAGTGATCAATGAGTGGAACAGGCTGCCACGAGAAGTGGTGAGTTCTCCTTCAATGGAAGTCTTCAAACAGAGGCTGGACAGACATCTGACTGGGATGATTTAGCGAATCCTGCTTTGAGCAGGGGGTTGGACCAGATGGCACAGGAGGTCCCTTCCAACTCTACGATTCTATGATGATTCTATGATTCTATGATAACCTACAATACACATCCTATAGACTAAGTGGAGCCTTTACATTTCTAGAATCTTCTGATGGACCATACCATTGAATAGTAGGTGTGACCCCTACCCCCCCTTCAGATGGGCTGATCCCAGGAGCCCTGACAATACATTCTTGTTTTTAGATCAGTGTGATTTGAGTGCGGACGAGGAAGGAGTCATGAACTGAGTTGAGGCCAGCGCGTGACGTCCGTGGGATTGTGTGGAATCCTGTGGACTATTGCAAGGATTATTGTTATCGTATCTGGCACATGGACTATCGTGAGGTGCCCGGATTTGTTTTTCTTGTGCGGACTTATTGTGGACTTCTCATGGACTCTTAAGAACATTACGGATATTTGGATGTTGTATGCTTCCTGTCTTAATAAATCTCGTTGGATCGTCCCTCGGCCTGTTGTCCCTTCTCGCTCTGTCGTATACCCCGTCACAAACTGGTTGGCAGCGCTGTGATCAGAGCAGAAGGAATGGAGGACAACGGCCCATCAAAATCTGGAAACAGCACCGCAGAGTGCAAGAACTGGACTGCGGTGAACCTACAAACAAAGGCCTGTGAACTGGGAGTCAGCTACAAGGGACTCTCCAAGGAGCAGCTGATTGAGGCTTTGGAAGGAGTTCGCCTGCAAGATGACACTGAGAAAGGATCCCCACAGCAAACGGAGGAAAGACTGCAGCCGGAGGTAAATACCCAAAAAAGTCAGTGGGTTGTGTGGTACGAGGAGGAGTTGGCATTGCTGGGAGAAGAGGCTACCATAGAAGATAAGAGGGAGGCCATTCATAGAGCTCAAGAGAGGGCATTGCTGGAGAGGCAGCTCGCTGTGGAAGCAGCTAGAAGCTCCAGTCAGACTGTAACCCCAGCACCCACCATGAGGGAACTCCCCAGTGTGTCCCACAAAGACTTCAAGCTGTTTAATGAGGCTTCAGGTGACATTGAGGGCTTCTTCCAAGACTTTGAGCATCAGTGACGATTAATGGAAGTCCCGGAAAGGGAGCGAGTCCGACATCTGGTGGGGCTCTTAGGGGGTGGAGCTGCCGCAGCCTATAGAGCTATGGACCCTCGGTGGAACTGTGAGTATGCGGAGATTAAACAGACCATTCTGGAACATTATGCTGTGACCCCAGACACTTACAGGACCCAGTTCCGTACTTTAGCCTGTGATGAGGAAGTGTCCTTCAAGATGTATGCCCACAGACTCAAACAAGTATGTCATCGCTGGCTGGAGGGAGAGGAGGCCTTAACTTGGGAGACCTTCCTCCAAGTCATCCTAAAAGAGCAGTTTTACTTCAAGTGCCCCGCTGAGATCCGGGAATGGGTGCGTGAAAGGAGACCAGCCACTGTGGAGGAAGCTGCAGCTCTAGCTGATGAGGCTCTCACCATCAAGCCTCAGTAGAAAAAGCAACTACTCAGTGAGAAAAAAACTACCAGCCCCCCAACGTTGGCGGCCCCTGGTCCTTCGGCCTCCAATATTCACCACCCCACTAGACCATCAACTCATGGTGACCTTCGCGTGACTATGCCTCGCATTACTCCCGCTCCACCTTCGGGACTACGACGTGGAGGAAGAATCCCAGAGCGCAGATGTTATAGATGTGGGCAGCCTGGGCATCTGCAATTTCAATGTCCCGGTGTTCGGAGGCAGGACAGCTACAGGCGCCTTTGCCTGTTCATTATCTACAGACACCCTCACCAGGAGAAGGGCTGAATTCAGTCCCTGCAGATGTTCTTCTAGGAAATGATGTGGGAAATCTTCATTGCCACTTTGTCGGTGCTTTAACCAGAAGTCAAGCCGAGAGAGCAGCAAATGTGGACATGTACAACCCAACCATGGAAATGAGGCCAACAGAACTGCCGTCACAGCCGGTGAGTGATTCTTCGTGTGAGGACAATGTGAGTGTTACTTGGGATAAAGTTCAGTTTAGACAAGAGGTAGATACTGACCCCACCCTAGCTAGTTTCAGAACTCGAGCTGAGATAGGGCAGTTGGGGGAGAACGGGGGAGAACGGGGAAAGAATTATCAGAGAAAATGGACTTCTGTATTGAGTTACCAATGCTGACTCCCTAGATAAGCCCTGGACTTATAACCAACAGCTGATTGTTCTTCAGAAATACATAATTCCCCTATTACACCTTGCTCATGACATTCCTACTGCTGGCCATCAAGGCAAAACCCGCACTGAGAGACGATTGACTGAATCTTTCTGTTGGCCTGGGATTTCCCAAGCCGTAGCGCATTTCTGCCGAACTTGCGACATATGTCAGCATAGAGGGCGACCCGGAGATCACCCAAAGGCACCCCTGCAACCACTCCCTATAATAGAAGAACCCTTTCAAAGAGTGGCTGTCAATATCATTGGACCTCTGGTTAAACCAAGTAAATCAGGAAAGCAGTACATTCTCACTGTTGTGGACTATGCCACTCGATAATCAGAAGCTGTGGCCTTGTCAAGTATTTCTGCAGCCAAGGTGGCCGAGGCCCTGGTTACCATTTTCACCAGAGTAGGATTCCCCAGTGAGATCTTGTCAGACCAAGGCTCCCAGTTTATGTCAGAGCTGGTCCAGTGTCTGTGGCGCACCTGTGGAGTACGAGCGATCCGAACGACCCCGTATCATCCCCAAACAAATGGACTTTTGTGAACGATTCAGTGGCACTCTGAAGAATATGCTGAGGGCCTTCACTGACAGAAATTCAGACTGGGAGGGGTACCTACCCCATCTCTTGTTTGCCTATCGGGAAGTTCCCCAGGAGTCCACCGGGTTTTCCCCCTTTGAACTACTCTATGGAAGAAAGGTCCGAGGACCCTTAACCCTGCTAAAAGAATATTTGGAGGGACAAGTTGAAGATACAGGAGCCCCTGTTGTCCCTTATGTCCTAAAGCTGCGAGAAACCCTGGCTCAACTCGCTAGTTTAGCCCAGAGTCATGTGCGTATGGCTCAAACCAGACAGAAGACCTGGTATGACTGTAAAGCACGCTATCGGGAGTTTGTAGAAGGACAACAGGTCTTAATGATTGTTCCTCACCGGCAGAATAATCTGCAGACAACATGGGAGGGTCCCTTCCGGGTTCTCAGAAAACTAAATGATACCAATTATCTTCTTGCTTTAGATGATCAGGGGCTAAGGCAAAGAACTGTCCATGTGAATATGATTAAGGAGTACCATGACCGGAACCTTCCAATGATAGCAAGCTGTCGGCTAGCTTCAGAGGACGGTCAAGAGGATGAGGACTCCCTAACTGATCTCGTGGAAGCAGCGAGAGCCTCATCCACTGTGGAACAGGTTCCTCTGGGAGATCACCTGGATTCCTTGCAGAAAAGCCAGATGCTGGGAGTGCTTCAACAGAGATGGGCTGCTTTCTCATCCCAACCAGGTCGAACCACCATCACCCAACATCATGTGGACACTCAGGTTATCGTCCCATACAACAGGCTCCTTACCGGGTACCTGAATCTGTTCGAAACACCATACAGCACGAACTGGAGGAGATGTTACAGCTTGGGGTCATCCAGGCCTCCCATAGCCCTTGGGCCTCTGCTGTGGTGTTAGTACCCAAGAAGGATGGGAGTACTCGATTTTGTGTGGACTATCGACGACTAAACGACCATACCGTCAGCGATCCTTACCCAATGCCTCGTATTGACAAACTTCTAGACCGACAGGCTGGGTCCCGATATGTCACTACCTTTGATCTCAGTAAGGGATACTGGCAAATCCCTCTCACGGAGGAAGGGAGAGAACGGTCCGCTTTTATAACCCTCTTTGGTCTGTATGAATTTCTAAGCATGCCTTTTGGAATGAAGAATGCCCCGGCAACCTTCCAGAGAATGGTGGACCAGATCCTCCGGGGATGTGGTGACTTTGCTTGTGCCTACTTGGATGATATCGCCATCTTCAACCAGACATGGGAGGAACATCTGAATCAAGTAGCTATTATTCTTGACCTGATTCTTGCAGCCGGCCTAACCATTCGACACGATAAATGCCAGTTGGGGATGGGTGAAGTCCAGTACCTAGAGCATAGAGTAGGAGGAGGGAAGCTCTGTTCTGAACCTGCCAAAATCCAGGCTATTAGAGACTGGCCTGTACCCCAAACTAAGAAACAAGTTATGGCTTTTTTCGGCACTGCCAGTTATTACCGAAAATTTGTTGCTCATTTCAGCACTGTGGCCAAGCCTCTTACGGACCTGACCAAGAAAATGATGCCCCGGCTGGTGATCTGGGCTCCAGCCTGTGATGAGCCTTTTAACTGGCTAAAAGACGCCCTGGTCTGCGACCCTGTTCTGGCTGCTCCAGATTACAAGAGGAGATTCATCGTGCAGACGGATGCCTCTGCTTATGGACTGGGAGCTGTCCTCAGCCAGGTGAATGCAGCTGGGGACTAACACCCCATCGCCTACATTAGCCAGAAACTGCTGGACCGAGAAGTGGCCTATGCAACTGTTGAAAAAGAATGTCTGGCTGTAGTGTGGGCCCTTAGGAAACTAAGGCCGTATCTGTATGGACGAGAATTCACTGTCATTACTGATCACAATCCCCTCACCTGGCTGAACCGAGTCTCTGGGGACAATGGACGCATACTACGATGGAGCCTGGCTCTGCAGCCCTATAACTTTACCATACAGTATAGAAGAGGCAGCCAACACCAGAATGCCGATGGACTGTCCAGGCAGGAGGAGCCCTGAGTCTGGTCAGCCATGCCTGTGTGTACTTAACAAGCGACCTGTAGAGGTCCCTAGTACGTGCACAAATTGGGAGGGGAAGGGATTGTCATGATTTGTAGTTTTGCCTTGTCCTATATTTTGTATAATATGTCATTTAAATTTTCTCTGGTTGTATTTGCTGTAAATTAACCATAGAATCGTAGAGTTGGAAGGGACCTCCTGGGCCATCTGGTCCAACCCCCTGCTCAAAGCAGGATTCCCTAAATCATCCCAGTCAGATGTCTGTCCAGCCTCTGTTTGAAGACTTCCATTGAAGGAGAACTCACAACTTCTCGTGGCAGCCTGTTCTACTCATTGATCACTCTAACTGTGAAAAAGTAAACCATGTCTCCTTCCCCCAATACTTTGCAATGTCTTGGATTGTACCTGGACCATAATCTAATTTAGGCTTATGTCAACAGGTAGTGGGATTTTGGCTATTGTTTTCCTAAGCAGAAGATAACCTACAATACACATCCTGTAGACTAAGTGGAGCCTTTACATTTCTAGAATCTTCTGATGGACCAAACCATTGAATAGTAGGTGTGACCTCTACCCCCCTTCAGATGGGCTGATCCCAGTAGCCCTGACAATACATTCTTGTTTTAAGATCAGTGTGATTTGAGTGCGGACAAGGAAGGAGTCATGAACGGAGTTGAGGCCAGCGCGTGACATCCGTGGGATTGTGTGGAATCCTGTGGACTATTGCAAGGATTATTGTTATCGCATCCGGCACAAGGACTATCGTGAGGTGCCCGGATTTGTTTTTCTTGTGCGGACTTATTGTGGACTTCTCATGGACTCTAAGAACATTACGGATATTTGGATGTTGTATGCTTCCTGTCTTAATAAATCTCGTTGGATCGTCCTTCGGCATGTTGTCCCTTGTCGTTCTGTCGAATACCCCGTCACACTCACAGACGCGGATTCTTTACTGTAAGAGCAGTGAGACTATGGAACTCTGCCATATGATGTTGTAATGAGTGATTCCCTACTAAAATTTAAGAAGGGACTGGATGCCTTTCTTGAAAAGTATAATATTACAGGGTATATACACTAGTTTCCTTAATATTGCGTTGATCCAGGGAGCTAGTCTGATTGCCGTATGTGGAGTCGGGAAGGAATTTTTTTCCCCAATGTGAAGCTTACTGTTTGCCACATGGGTTTTTTTTTGTCTTCCTCTGGATCAACATGTTAGGGCAAGTTAGGATAGGATATGGGGTGAACTAGATGGACTTAAAGTCTTCCTTCAACTTTAATAACTATGTTACTATGTAATCTGTATGTTGACTTTCAAAGTTAAGTGTTGATTTCTAGTTGGTCAAGAAAACAGACTTTTGTTTGTGTCAGCTAGTAATATTGACTTTTATTGTGCGCTTATTCTTGATCACTGGTGATGTTTGCTGATATGCTAATTATACATTGTGTTATGGAGCCAGTTTGTTGACTTCTAAAGCAGAGAGGGAAAAACTATGCAAATAGTTTAAATAATCAAGTAATGCTATAATAATCTCATCTCCATTCTTACCCTTTATGTAAATACTGAATGAGGGACATTTGTTAAGTCTAAAAATAGGTTACATGCCTCTGTCTAAAGAGAGAGAGAAACAGCCCGAGAGATTCTGCCAAGACATCCATACATCCCAAAAGGACCCGAGACAGGACAGTAGCCATTTTACATCATGGCTCCATTACGAGGGACACGGATATATAATTGTATAGGAAACAACCTAGGGGTTTTCAGCCTCGGTTGGAAGAATACAGATCTGCTCAGCTGACCATCACTGAACCATGGATACGTTTGGAGAAGCCAGATTGTGATCATTGGATCAACTGGCCTTGTATGGACTGTCATCTTCCTACACTTGTTGTTACCTCTTCTCTGTGTGTGCCACAGGTGAGGTAGTGACCCTGGAAGATCTGTAGTCACAGCTGCTATTATCCCGGTGAGTCAGTGGAAGGGTGAGACTCTGTAATGTGCTCCATCTTGGGTCCTGTGCTGGGACTGTTCTATGTGTTATCTGCCTGTTTTGTGGTACAATAAAGCATTGCCCACACTGTTTTACGCTCACCCTGTGTTGTCTGAGTAGCATTTTGCCCATGTTAAAAGGAGAGCGGCAGTTCGGCGGGACGATCCCTGGTCCATGCATTTTCGGATAGTGGGCGGTGCTCATAGCAACCCGGCAGTGACAACCATAGACTTCTGCTGGAGACCTCTGGTTGTCATGCCAACCCATCGTTGACCCATGATCATGTGATGGGGTAACTGATGAGCGGGATTTCCGGCACGCTTACTGAAAGTGCCAGAAAAGATGTGGGCTCAGCGCTGGAGCCGACATCAAAGGGAGGGGTTAAAGGGGATTGTTTTTACAGAGACAGAAGCTGTAATCAATCATGTATACATACAGATAATTACAGAAATACACAGATTCTAATGGTAAATAGTATAGAGTTACCACAAGAAAATATAATTTGTGTAAACCATGTGTAGATATAAAAATTCAGGCAAATGTAGCGCCATCTAGTGGCTATGTGCAAAAGTGCTATCATAGAGTAACATGTATCCTGAGAGTGTCACTATCAAGGTTGAAATGAGATTAAAGGGAAGGTGCCGTGATTTTTGATTTATCGTAAAAATGAAGATTATCTAAAAAGATGTTTTCACCTAAGCTTGACTCTGTTCTGTTTATGTTTTTTTATACTGTTTTAGTGCAGCCACTGGGCGCTGCCATTTTACCTTGCAGGTCTGTAATGGCTGCTGAACGACACTTTCCATCCTCAAATACGGCAGTCCCTGGGCATAGGAGACAGCGATCGGATGCCGACCCTATCTCTAACATTGCAGCCGCATCAGCTGTGAACTGGGTATGCCTCTGTGGGCTGCTCAATTCACAGCTGTAGTTGTGGCTAGGCGCCATTTTATTAGAGGCCAGTGCTATCCGCTGAGCTCCATTTACACTCTAATGCCAGCCCTATTATTTCGGATGCTGTACTGTTCACTTCCAGCATAACAGGTCTTAGATGGTCACATTGCGCCTACCGAAGGAGCTGCAGGAGATCAGGACAGGACACCAGACGAGCT
Organism: Dendrobates tinctorius; assembly: GCF_039654945.1. Lineage (NCBI taxonomy): Eukaryota > Metazoa > Chordata > Amphibia > Anura > Dendrobatidae > Dendrobates > Dendrobates tinctorius. The sequence goes on from NW_027361900.1 coordinate 5,260,715, forward strand.
CCTGGAGGCTTGATGAGCTGCTGCCTGCTGTAGACCCGACGAGCTGCTGCCTGCTGTAGACCCGACGAGCTGCTGCCTGCTGTAGACCCGACGAGCTGCTGCCTGCTGGAGACCAGACGAGCTGCTGCCTGCTGTAGACCCGACGAGCTGCTGCCTGCTGGAGACCCGACGAGCTGCTGCCTGCTGGAGACCCGACGAGCTGCTGCCTGCTGGAGACCTGACGAGCTGCTGCCTGCTGGAGACCCGACGAGCTGATGCCTGCTGGAGACCCGATGAGCTGCTGGAGACAAGACAACCTGCTGTATACCAGGTGTGCTGCAGCAACGACAGGAGTGGGGTGGTGACATCATCCATTGGTAACTATCAGGGCTGCAGAGGTGAAGGGCCAGGAATACTGTTTTTTGTACAGAAGCAAAAATATGAGAAGTGGTTGATGATATGTGTCAGGGGGGAAGAAGCATATGGTGGTGGTGGATGGCATATACAGAGGTGAGCTGGCATATGGTGGTGGTGGATGGCATATACAGAGGTGAGCTGGCATATGGTGGTGGTGGATGGCATATACAGAGGTGAGCTGGCATATGGAGGTTATGCGTATCATATACAGGGGGAGCTGGCATATGGAGGTTGTGCGTGGCATATACAGGGGGAGCTGGCATATGGAGGTTGTGCGTGGCATATACAGGGTGAGCTGGCATATGGAGGTTGTGTGTGGCATATACAGGGGTGATCTGGCATATGGAGGTTGTGTGTGGCATATACAGGGGTGAGCTGGCATAAGGAGGTTGTGCGTGGCATATACAGGGGGAGCTGGCATAAGGAGGTTGTGCATGGCATATACAGGGGGAGCTGGCATATGGAGGTTGTGCGTGGCATATACAGGGGGAGCTGGCATATGGAGGTTGTGTGTGGCATATACAGGGGTGATCTGGCGTATGGAGGTTGTGCGTGGCATATACAGGGGTGAGCTGGCATATGGAGGTTGTGCATGGCATATACAGGGGTGATCTGGCATATGGAGGTTGTGCGTGGCATATACAGGGGTGAGCTGGCATATGGAGGTTATGCGTATCATATACAGGGGGAGCTGGCATATGGAGGTTGTGCGTGGCATATACAGGGGTGATCTGGCAAATGGAAGTTATGCGTATCATATACAGGGGGAGCTGGCATATGGAGGTTGTGTGTGGCATATACAGGGTGAGCTGGCATAAGGAGGTTGTGCATGGCATATACAGGGGGAGCTGGCATATGGAGGTTGTGCGTGGCATATACGGGGGGAGCTGGCATATGGAGGTTGTGCGTGGCATATACAGGGTGAGCTGGCATATGGAGGTTGTGCGTGGCATATACAGGGGAGCTGGCATATGGAGGTTATGCGTATCATATACAGGGGGAGCTGGCATATGGAGGTTGTGTGTGGCATATACAGGGGGAGCTGGCATATGGAGGTTGTGCGTGGCATATACAGAGGTGAGCTGGCATATGGAGGTTATGCGTATCATATACAGGGGGAGCTGGCATATGGAGGTTGTGTGTGGCATATACAGGGGTGAGCTGGCATATGGAGGTTATGCGTATCATATACAGGGGGAGCTGGCATATGGAGGTTGTGTGTGGCATATACAGGGGTGAGATGGCATATGGAGGTTGTGTATGGCATATACAGGGGGAGCTGGCATATGGAGGTTGTGTGTGGCATATACAGGGGTGATCTGGCATATGGAGGTTATGCATGGCATATACAGGGGGAGCTGGCATATGGAGGTTGTGTGTGGCATATACAGAGGTGATCTGGCATATGGAGGTTGTGTGTGGCATATACAGGGGTGAGCTGGCATATGGAGGTTGTGCGTGGCATATACAGGGGTGAGCTGGCATATGGAGGTTGTGCGTATCATATACAGGGGGAGCTGGCATAAGGAGGTTGTGCATGGCATATACAGGGGGAGCTGGCATATGGAGGTTGTGCGTGGCATATACAGGGGGAGCTGGCATATGGAGGTTGTGTGTGGCATATACAGGGGTGATCTGGCATATGGAGGTTATGCATGGCATATACAGGGGGAGCTGGCATATGGAGGTTGTGCATGGCATATACAGGGTGATCTGGCATATGGAGGTTGTGTGTGGCATATACAGGGGTGAGCTGGCATATGGAGGTTGTGCGTGGCATATACAGGGGTGAGCTGGCATATGGAGGTTGTGCATGGCATATACAGGGGGAGCTGGCATATGGAGGTTGTGCGTGGCATATACAGGGGGAGCTGGCATATGGAGGTTGTGTGTGGCATATACAGGGGTGATCTGGCATATGGAGGTTGTGCGTGGCATATACAGGGGTGAGCTGGCATATGGAGGTTGTGTGTGGCATATACAGGGGTGAGCTGGCATATGGAGGTTGTGTGTGGCATATACAGGGGTGATCTGGCATATGGAGGTTGTGCGTGGCATATACAGGGGTGAGCTGGCAAATGGAAGTTATGCGTATCATATACAGGGGGAGCTGGCATAAGGAGGTTGTGCATGGCATATACAGGGTGATCTGGCATATGGAGGTTATGCGTATCATATACAGGGGGAGCTGGCATATGGAGGTTGTGCGTGGCATATACGGGGGGAGCTGGCATATGGAGGTTGTGCGTGGCATATACAGGGGAGCTGGCATATGGAGGTTATGCGTATCATATACAGGGGTGATCTGGCATATGGAGGTTGTGTGTGGCATATACAGGGGTGAGATGGCATATGGAGGTTGTGTATGGCATATACAGGGGGGAGCTGGCATATGGAGGTTATGCATGGCATATACAGGGGGAGCTGGCATATGGAGGTTGTGTGTGGCATATACAGAGGTGATCTGGCATATGGAGGTTGTGTGTGGCATATACAGGGGTGATCTGGCATATGGAGGTTGTGTGTGGCATATACAGGGGTGAGATGGCATATGGAGGTTGTGTGTGGCATATACAGGGGTGAGATGGCATATGGAGGTTGTGCGTGGCATATACAGGGGTGAGTTGGCATATGGAGGTTGTGCGTGGCATATACAGGGGGAGCTGGCATATGGAGGTTGTGCGTGGCATATACAGGGGTGAGATGGCATATGGAGGTTGTGCATGGCATATACAGGGGGAGCTGGCATATGCAGGTTGTGCATGGCATATACAGGGGTGAGCTGACATATGGAGGTTGTGCGTGGCATATGCAGGGGTGAGCTGGCATATGTAGGTTGTGCGTGGCATATGCAGGGGTGAGCTGGCATATGGTGGTTGTGTGTGGCATATACAGGGGTGATCTGGCATATGGAGGTTGTGTGTGGCATATACAGGGGTGAGCTGGCATATGGAGGCTGTGTATGGCATATACAGGGTGAGCTGGCATATGGAGGTTGTGCGTGGCATATACAGGGGTGAGCTGGCATATGGAGGTTGTGTGTGGCATATACAGGGGGAGCTGGCATATGGAGGTTGTGTGTGGCATATACAGGGGTGAGATGGCATATGGAGGTTGTGTATGGCATATACAGGGGGAGCTGGCATATGGAGGTTGTGTGTGGCATATACAGGGGTGATCTGGCATATGGAGGTTATGCATGGCATATACAGGGGGAGCTGGCATATGGAGGTTGTGTGTGGCATATACAGAGGTGATCTGGCATATGGAGGTTGTGTGTGGCATATACAGGGGTGAGCTGGCATATGGAGGTTGTGCGTGGCATATACAGGGGTGAGCTGGCATATGGAGGTTGTGCGTATCATATACAGGGGGAGCTGGCATAAGGAGGTTGTGCATGGCATATACAGGGGGAGCTGGCATATGGAGGTTGTGCGTGGCATATACAGGGGGAGCTGGCATATGGAGGTTGTGTGTGGCATATACAGGGGTGATCTGGCATATGGAGGTTATGCATGGCATATACAGGGGGAGCTGGCATATGGAGGTTGTGCATGGCATATACAGGGTGATCTGGCATATGGAGGTTGTGTGTGGCATATACAGGGGTGAGCTGGCATATGGAGGTTGTGCGTGGCATATACAGGGGTGAGCTGGCATATGGAGGTTGTGCGTGGCATATGCAGGGGTGAGCTGGCATATGGAGGTTGTGCGTGGCATATGCAGGGGTGAGCTGGCATATGGTGGTTGTGTGTGGCATATACAGGGGTGATCTGGCATATGGAGGTTGTGTGTGGCATATACAGGGGTGAGCTGGCATATGGAGGTTGTGTATGGCATATACAGGGTGAGCTGGCATATGGAGGTTGTGCGTGGCATATACAGGGGTGAGCTGGCATATGGAGGTTGTGTGTGGCATATACAGGGGGAGCTGGCATATGGAGGTTGTGTGTGGCATATACAGGGGGAGCTGGCATATGGAGGTTATGCGTATCATATACAGGGGGAGCTGGCATATGGTGGTTGTGTGTGGCATATACAGGGTGAGCTGGCATATGGAGGTTGTGCGTGGCATATACAGGGGTGAGCTGGCATATGGAGGCTGTGTATGGCATATACAGGGTGAGCTGGCATATGGAGGTTGTGCGTGGCATATGGAGGTTGTGTGTGGCATATACAGGGGGAGCTGGCATATGGAGGTTATGCGTATCATATACAGGGGGAGCTGGCATATGGTGGTTGTGTGTGGCATATACAGGGTGAGCTGGCATATGGAGGTTGTGTGTGGCATATACAGGGGGAGCTGGCATATGGAGGTTGTGCGTGGCATATACAGGGGGAGCTGGCATATGGAGGTTGTGTGTGGCATATACAGGGGGAGCTGGCATATGGAGGTTGTGCGTGGCATATACAGGGGTGAGCTGGCATATGGAGGTTGTGTGTGGCATATACAGGGGTGATCTGGCATATGGAGGTTGTGCGTGGCATATACAGGGTGAGCTGGCATATGGAGGTTGTGCGTGGCATATACAGGGGTGAGCTGGCATATGGAGGCTGTGTATGGCATATACAGGGTGAGCTGGCATATGGAGGTTGTGCGTGGCATATGGAGGTTGTGTGTGGCATATACAGGGGGAGCTGGCATATGGAGGTTATGCGTATCATATACAGGGGGAGCTGGCATATGGTGGTTGTGTGTGGCATATACAGGGTGAGCTGGCATATGGAGGTTGTGTGTGGCATATACAGGGGGAGCTGGCATATGGAGGTTGTGCGTGGCATATACAGGGGGAGCTGGCATATGGAGGTTGTGTGTGGCATATACAGGGGGAGCTGGCATATGGAGGTTATGCGTATCATATACAGGGGGAGCTGGCATATGGTGGTTGTGCGTGGCATATACAGGGGTGAGCTGGCATATGGAGGTTGTGTGTGGCATATACAGGGGTGAGCTGGCATATGGAGGTTGTGCATGGCATATACAGGGGTGAGCTGGCATATGGAGGTGGTGCGTGGCATATGGCGGGTGAGCTGGCATATGGAGGTTGTGCGTGGCATATACAGGGGTGAGCTGGCATATGGAGGTTGTGCATGGCATATACAGGGGGAGCTGGCATATGGAGGTTGTGTATGGCATATACAGGGGTGAGCTTGCTTATGGAGGTTGTGCATGGCATATACAGGGGGAGCTGGCATATGGAGGTTGTGCATGGCATATACAGGGGGAGCTGGCATATGGAGGTTGTGTATGGCATATACAGGGGTGAGCTGACATATGGAGGTTGTGCGTGGCATATGCAGGGGTGAGCTGGCATATGGAGGTTGTGCGTGGCATATGCAGGGGTGAGCTGGCATATGGAGGTTGTGCGTGGCATATACAGGGGTGAGCTGGCATATGGAGGTTGTGCGTGGCATATACAGGGGTGAGCTGGCATATGGAGGTTGTGTGTGGCATATACAGGGGGAGCTGGCATATGGAGGTTGTGTGTGGCATATACAGGGGGAGCTGGCATATGGAGGTTATGCGTATCATATACAGGGGGAGCTGGCATATGGTGGTTGTGTGTGGCATATACAGGGTGAGCTGGCATATGGAGGTTATGCGTGGCATATACAGGGGTGATCTGGCATATGGAGGTTGTGTGTGGCATATACAGGGGTGAGATGGCATATGGAGGTTGTGCGTGGCATATACAGGGGTGATCTGGCATATGGAGGTTGTGTGTGGCATATACAGGGGTGAGATGGCATATGGAGGTTGTGTATGGCATATACAGGGGTGAGCTTGCTTATGGAGGTTGTGCATGGCATATACAGGGGTGAGCTGACATATGGAGGTTGTGCGTGGCATATGCAGGGGTGAGCTGGCATATGGAGGTTGTGCGTGGCATTTACAGGGGTGAGCTGGCATATGGAGGTTGTGCATGGCATATACAGGGGTGAGCAGGCATATGGAGGTTGTGCGTGGCATATACAGGGGTGAGCAGGCATATGGAGGTTGTGCATGGCATATACAGGGGTGAGCTGGCATATGGAGGTTGTGTGTGGCATATACAGGGGGAGCTGGCATATGGAGGTTGTGCATGGCATATACGGGGTGAGCTGGCATATGGAGGTTGTGTGTGGCATATGCAGGGTGAGCTGGCATATGGAGGTTGTGCATGGCATATACGGGGTGAGCTGGCATATGGAGGTTGTGCGTGGCATATACAGGGTGAGCTGGCATATGGAGGTTGTGTGTGGCATATACGGGGTGAGCTGGCATATGGAGGTTGTGTGTGGCATATGCAGGGGTGAGCTGGCATATGGAGGTTGTGTGTGGCATATACAGGGGGAGCTGGCATATGGAGGTTGTGTGTGGCATATACAGGGGGAGCTGGCATATGGAGGTTGTGCATGGCATATACAGGGGTGAGCTGGCATATGGAGGTTGTGCGTGGCATATACAGGGGGAGCTGGCATATGGAGGTTGTGTGTGGCATATGCCGGGTGAGCTGGCATATAGAGGTTGTGCGTGGCATATACAGGGGTGAGCTGGCATATGGAGGTTGTGCGTGGCATATACAGGGGTGAGCTGGCATATGGAGGTTGTGCATGGCATATACAGGGGTGAGCTGGCATATGGAGGTTGTGCATGGCATATACGGGGTGAGCTGGCATATGGAGGTTGTGTGTGGCATATACGGGGTGAGCTGGCATATGGAGGTTGTGCGTGGCATATACAGGGGTGAGCTGGCATATGGAGGTTGTGCATGGCATATACAGGGGTGAGCTGGCATATGGAGGTTGTGCGTGGCATATACAGGGGTGAGCTGGCATATGGAGGTTGTGCATGGCATATACAGGGGTGAGCTGGCATATGGAGGCTGTGTGTGGCATATACAGGGTGGTCTGGCATATGGAGGTTGTGCATGGCATATACGGGGTGAGCTGGCAAATGGAGGTTGTGCGGGGCATATACAGGGGGAGCTGGCATATGGAGGTTGTGTGTGGCATATACAGGGGTGAGCTGGCATATGGAGGTTGTGTGTGGCATATACGGGGTGAGCTGGTATATGGAGGCTGTGTGTGGCATATACAGGGTGGTCTGGCATATGGAGGTTGTGCATGGCATATACGGGGTGAGCTGGCAAATGGAGGTTGTGCATGGGACACTGCTCAGTGCGTGTGATGACAGGATCTGCTAGTAATACCGCCAGTCAGCCCTTTATTGTTCTCACTCGTACAATATGCCTTCCATGGCCTTCATTGAGTATGATTCCCTCAAAAATTCCCCCTCCCACACACAGTACAATTCCCCCACAGTGAACTCCTCACACAATGTGCCCCTACAATACCCAACACGTGCACACTAGGATGACTCTACAGTGACCCTAACACAGTATGATGCTGCAACCGTGTCCACAACATAGTATCATGACCCCACAACCACTAACACAGTATGATGCTGCAACCGTGTCCACAACATAATATCATGCCCCCACAACCACTAACACAGTATGATGTGACCATTGCACACCCCATTCATTATGATACTGCAACAGCCCCCTCCAACGCAGTATGTTGTCCCCACAGTGCCCCCAACACCGTATGATGCCAACAGTCTTCCCCCACATACATTATGAGGCCCCTACACTGTAAGAATCTTCTACATCCCCCCACACAGTATGATGCCTCCACAGCCCCACAAAACAGTATGATGGCCCCCACAGTACCCCATACACAATGTGATGGCCCCCAAAGTCTTACACACCGTATGATGGTCCCAGCTGCCTCCAATATAAAGTATGATTCCCCCACAGTTCCCTACACAGTTTGATTACCCACACAGTCCCCTCACACAAAATTGAGGCCCCCACACATAGCATGATGTCCCCATAACTATGTACACAGTATGGTGATCCCCACAATTCCATCCACAGCACACACAGTATCATTGCTCCTACTCAGCATGCTGGCTCCATTCCAAAAGAATTGACTGACAAAATTGTTTAAAAATGTTCTCACGCAGCCCAATTCCTCCAATGCCCTTCACCCGTCTGTGCAGGCGCGATCTAGTCTCATCATTGTGCCTTCTGTGCTGACACTCAGATCTACAGACTGAATACAGTTCTACCATTGAATTCCACTGTATTGGCCTCGGATGCAGATACTGGTGAAATTTAGCCACCAGCACAGGGAGGGCAATGTTGCTTGACACCCCCCCCACACACTCACGGGTCCCATCATGGCTGCATGGTTTGCCGCTGTTAGCTTGAAGCAGGTGGCATACTGCTATCATTTAGACACTTTTGTTCATGAATGATAACTTTGTGATCCAGGCAAAGAACTGAGTGATGGAGGCCACAACTGTTCATCGTGATATTTCAGAGTCCTGTTCTCTGGATCTATGGGGATCCAATCTGTCTGACTCCCACCAATCACAATGACCAATCCTGTGGAAAATGTGAAGCTAAAGACTGTTTATAGATGGACGGTAGATTGCTGCGAGGTCAGGTGGATCTTCTGCATTGTCTCTAGTGGGTCATCCAGTTGTTAGAAGTAGTGAAGGTAGAAATGACCATTGTCAACCAATAGAAACTTTACAGCATACTAGACTTCTATTGGGGAAAAATAAAAGTCTAGTTGCTATGCGTCTCCATTGCTTTTCTGTACAGGTTAAAAGAAAGTATACCAATGCGTATACATCAAACGTGATGATAACACAGCCTGAACTCCAATGCAGGTTCACATTGAAGAGCAGTTTTATAGTTACACATAGCTAGAATTTACAGGAAACATTGGAGATTTATTGAGGCTTTTGTTCCATTTTTCGCACATAAAAAAATCACCAAGATTGTACCGTTTCGTGCAGCACTTAAAATTTGGTGCAAAGAACAATAATGCAGCCCAAAAAAAACCTGACTTCAAGCTTCAATTCATCTCATTAATATTATTATTATTATACATTTTTATAGCACGATTTATTCCATGTCACTTTACAAATATGGACAAGTACAATCAACATGAGCAAAACAAGGTACACACAAGTACAGAAGGCAAGAGGACCCTGCCGGCAAGGGCTCCCCGTCTACAGGACACGGGTGAGGGTACACTAGGAGAGGGTAGAGCTAGTCGTGTGGCGGTTCACTAGACTAAGGATCACCGCAGGTTGTAGGCTTGTCGGAAGAGGTTGGTCTTCAGGTTCTTTTTGAAGGTTTCTGTGGTAGGGGAAAGTCTGATGTGTTGAGGTAGAGAGTTCCAGAGTATGGGGGAAGCACAGGAGAAGTCTTGTATGCGGTTGTGTGTAGAAGAGATAAGAGGAGAGTAGAGAAGGAGATCTTGAGAGGATCGAAGGTTGCGTGTGGGTAAGTACCGGGAGACCATGTCACAGATGTATGGAGGAGACAGGTTGTGGATGGCTTTGTATGTCATAGTTAGGGTTTTGAACTGGAGCCTCGACAATAGGAAACCAGTGAAGGGCTTGGCATAGAGGAGAGGCTAAAGAATAACAGGGAGATAGATGGATTAGTTTGGCAGCAGAGTGTAGGATGGATTAGAGTGGTGCAAGAGTGCTAGAGGGGAGGTCAGAGAGTAGGAGGTAGCAGTAGTCAAGGTGGGAGATGGTAAGGGCATGCGCTAGTGCTTTTGTGTCTTCGTAGTCAAGGAATGTACGGATCCGGGAAATATTTTTGCGTTTGTGTCAGCAGGAGGAGGCAAGGGCTTGGATATGTGGCTTGAAAGAGAGGGCAGAGTTGAGGATCACCCCAAGGCATTGAGCATGCGGGACTGGGGAAAGTTTATCTCATGATAAATTCCCTCTTGTAAGTCACTTTGTAAGGCTGGTTTCACACTTGCGTTTTTTTGCGCTGCGTTTTTGCGCATGCGGTTTTTCCCCTATACTTAACATGGGTGCGCATAGTCATGCGTTCGTACGCATTTGTATGCGCATGCGTTTTTTTGTAGTGTGCGCCCGGGCACACAAAATGCATCCTGTGGCATTTTTTGTGCGTCCGACCTGTCTCAAAAAAATGCATGCACTCGCAATGCGCACAAAATTCACCCAAAAACACATTATAGTCTATGGGTGCTCTGACGTGCGCATGGTCGTGCGCACGCAGCGCAAAAAAACGCAAGTGTGAAAGTAGCATAAGGGTGTTATTTTATCATGTGCGGTTCCATGACAATTGTGTACAAGATAATGGTGTACGGACAATTGTGTACAGAAAATTGTGTACAGGCCAATTGTGTCCAAGGACAATTGTGTACAAGGACAATTGTGTACAGGGCAATTGTGTACAAGGACAATTGTGTACAGACAATTGTGTACAGGGCAATTGTGTACAAGGACAATTGTGTACAAGGACAATTGTGTACAGGGCAATTGTGTACAAGGACAATTGTGTACAAGGACAATTGTGTACAGGGCAATTGTGTCCAAGGACAATTGTGTACAAGGACAATTGTGTACAGGGCAATTGTGTCCAAGGACAATTGTGTACGGACAATTGTGTACAGGGCAATTGTGTACAAGGACAATTGTGTACAGACAATTGTGTACAGGGCAATTGTGTACAAGGACAATTGTGTACAAGGACAATTGTGTACGGACAATTCTGTACGGACGATTATTTACAGACAAGTATAGGGAAAACAAAAAATTAAACGTCCAAAAAAAGAAAATACTATATTCATCATTGATTTTAACGTAAGATTGCTTATTGAATAACAGTTTCAAAGCTTCTTCTATTCTTATTCTACAAATATTGCTGGTCTTGTCTATCGTGCCTGCATGTTGCTGATCGCTCGTAGATACCGCAGCTTGTCTCCTTGATTGTGATAATCAGCCACTTTCACACGCAGTCGTTCAGCTAGCTGGACATACTTGCTTCGTGGATGCTCAACATTCAGTACCTCAGCATTCTGGGCTGTAAGTCTATGAATTGCCATGTCACTAATGAGTCCGTTGAACAGTTTCCACACGGTAGGATGAGCACAAAGAAAGAGTGCTTGTAAGGCGTTATGAAACCCCTCGCAGCAATTCGTGGTCTTGGGGGCAGAGGCCAAAGCGTCAGCATAATGATTCCAGACCTCTGGAGTAAACCTTGTGTTTCGAAAGCGTCCATCTACTCCTGGCCCCCTAACGTAGGTATGCTCAAAGTAGGAGAGGAGCTGATTGGTAGCATCATCATCAGGGAAGATTTGGGCTAGTTCGTCATACCTTGCACTTACTTCGGCTGGTGGGACAAACGCCAAGGAGGCCAAAGATTTTACCTTGAGATTGAACTCTCCATCCTCAGCCTCAAATTCAGCCTTTAGGCCCAGCTCATTGACCTTTCGAATAATGGACTGGCTCAGATGAAAGAAGCAGCCAGAAATCGCTGCAGCTGGAAACTCATCTTGGAAAGCTGACATTGCTGCCATCTCAAAGTCAAGAAGAATTTTCTGGGGATTTGCACCTGGCATCAACCCTTTGAGCGCCGTGATCATTCGACGATAGGTTGGACCAGTCTTGTTTGGCAGCAGGCAGTAGATCAGGGGAGGATAGGAGTTGCCGACTTTTGCATGGAGAGAATACAGCTGAAAGAACATGGTTGGCACCACCTTGAACGTTCCATCGCCAAACCATGTGTCTCCTCTTTCGAAATAAGGCAACAGTTCATTGCTACCAATGACAAGAATCCTTTGGGGGTCATCTCTTGCAGAGTCATATAAAATGATGTCGCTGTATTCCTGGGGGATAGCAAAATTGATGCTTTGAGGAGGAGCCAGCATGGTGTTTGCTCGCTGCCTGACCCGACGTGTATTTCGCTCAACGTCACTTCGCTTGGGCATTCGAGACAACACGTCATCAGACCTGTCTCGAAGAACCTGTCCAACAATGCTTCTAGTAGATGCTTGAGAGCTGATTGCTTCTTGCCTCAGAGCAGCCATTGTAGCTCTGGCTTCAGCTTGAACTGGATCTGCAGAGTGACTGTGCTCAGTCGGCTGTTTAACAATCGCGGCTCCAGATGTGTGCATGCGTGTGGGACACTTGAATTTGTTGACTTGCCTGCACCGCCATTCTTTGATGCTGTCATCACGTGTCCTGTGCAGGATATACTCGTGTCCCCCAAGCCTAAGGACATCTTTGTCTTTTTCAGACTTGCTCATAGTAAAAGTCATGGTGAAAGTTGCAAGGGGTGAGTAATGAAACCGAAAGTAAGCGTCAGTGTGAAAGTGGCCTGTACAATTATCTTTGTCTTTTTCAGACTTGCTCATAGTAAAAGTCATGGTGAAAGTTGCAAGGGGTGAGTAATGAAAGTGAAAGTAAGCGTCATTGTGAAAGTGGCCTGTACAAGTGGCCTGTACACAACAAGTAAAAGTCATGGTGAAAGTTGCAAGGGGTGAGTACTGAAACCGAAAGTAAGCGTCAGTGTGAAAGTGGCCTGTACAAGTGGCCTGTACACAAATAATTGCCTTGTACACAATTGTCCGTACACAATTGCCTCTTGTACACGGTTCCATGACCTTGTACACAATTGTCCGTACACAATTGCCTTGTACACAATTGTCCGTACACAATTGCCCGTACACAATTGCCTTGTACACAATTGCCCGTACACAATTGCCTTGTACACAATTGCCTTGTACACAATTGCCCGTACACAATTGCCTTGTACACAATTGCCTTGTACACAATCGCCTTGTACACAATCGCCTTGTACACAATCGCCTTGTACACAATTGCCTTGTACACAATTGCCTTGTACACAATCGCCTTGTACACAATTGCCTTGTACACAATTGTCATTGTACACAATTGGCCTGTACACAATTGTCTGTACACAATAGTCCGTACACAATTATCTTGTACACAATTGTCCTGTCACCCCATGTTACTGCTAGACAAGATTAGAGGGAAACATGTGGATAATGGAGAGGATCCAGCTATGGTCACACTGGACGCAGAAAAAGTGTTCGATAATGTGAGGTGGCCATGGCTGGGTCAAGTGTTGGATAAAATAAATCTGGTGGGTCCGTTTAGACAATTTTTGGCGGTACTACATCAGAAATGAGACAGTCAAAAATGCCCTATTTGCAGATGACATAATTCTGTTCATGAACAACCCAGAGGAAGATCTCCCTATGTTGCTGCTTGAAGTTTGGAAAATTCTCGGCTTTCGTTTAACCCCTTCACGACCAATGACGCCACATAGGCGTCATGAAACCTGGTTCAAATCTGACCAGTGACGCCTATGTGGCGTCATGACTTCAAAGCCCCCCTGCGGGTCGGGTGACCGGGGTCACTGAAAGGTCACCCGACCCGCAGATACAGGGGGCTTTGTAATTCACCACAGGGGGCGTGCCTTCGCCCCCACGTGGCTACGATCGCTCTGATTGGCTGTTAAAAGTGAAACAGCCAATCAGAGCGATAGTAATATTTCATCAATAAAAATTGATGAAATATTACAATCCAGCCATGTCCGATGCTGCTGTAGCATCGGACATGGCTGGAGACACCGATTCCACCCCCCCCCACCGGCGATCGCCCCCCCGCAACTGAATGACAGCGGCGATCTGCCGCCGCTGTCATCATCTGCCCCCCTCCCATTCCCTCTGCTCCCCGCCAGCCTCCGATCCCCCCCTCACCCCCCCGGTACCTCCGGTGTCCCTCGGGTCCGGATGATGGGCGCCGCCATCTTTGAAAATGGCGGGCGCATGCGCAGTGCGCCCGCCCGAATCTGCCGGCTGCAGATTCCATTCTTTCATTTTGATCACTCTCACAGTGATCAAAATGAAAGAAAAAGTAAATAAACCCCCCGATTATCACCCCCATAGGTAGGCAGAACTAATAAAATAAAGATAATATTTTTTTTTTTTTTTTTCCATTAGGGTTAGGGTTAGGGTTGAAAAGAGGGTTAGGGTTAGGGTTAGGGTTGAAAAGAGGGTTAGGGTTAAAAAGAGGGTTAGGGTTGAAAAGAGGGTTAGGGTTGAAAAGAGGGTTAGGGTTAGGGTTGAAAAGAGGGTTAGGGTTGGAAAGAGGGTTAGGGTTAGGATTGGAAAGAGGGTTAGGGTTGGAAAGAGGGTTAGGGTTGGAAAGAGGGTTAGGGTTGGAAAGGGTTAGAGTTGGAAAGAGGGTTAGGGTTGGAATTAGGGTTAGGGTTGGAATTAGGGTTAGGGTTGGAATTAGGGTTAGGCTTGTGGTTAGGGTTATGGTTAGGGTTGGGATTAGGGTTCAGGGTCTGTTGGGGTTAGGGTTATGGTTAGGGTTGGAATTAGGGTTAGGGATGTGTTGGGGTTAGGGCTGTGGTTAGGGGTGTGTTGGGGTTAGGGCTGGAGTTAGAATTGAGGGGTTTCCACTGTTTAGGCACATCAGGGGGTCACCAAACGCGACATGGTGCAACCATTGATTCCAGCCAATTTTGCGTTCAAAAAGTTAAACGGTGCTTCCTCCCTTCCAAGCCCCGACGTGTGCCCAAACAGTGGTTTACCCCAACATATGGGGTATCAGCGTACTCAGGAAAAATTGCACAACAACTTTGGGGGTCTAATTTCTCCTGGTACCCTTGGGAAAATAAAAAATTGGGGGCTAAAAAAATATTTTTGTGGAAAAAATTTTTTTTATAATTTTCACGTCTCTGCGTTATAAACTTCTGTGAAGCACTTGGGGGTCCAAAGTGCTCACCAGGCATCTAGATAAGTTACTTGGGAGGTCTAGTTTCCAAAATGGGGTCACTTGTGGGGGGTTTCTATTGTTTAGGCACATCAGGGGCTCTGCAAACGTAATGACGACCGCAGACTATTCCATCAAAGTCTGCATTTCAAAACGCCACTACTTCCATTCCGAGCCCTTACGTGTGCCCAAACAATAGTTCCCCCCCATATATGGGGCACCAGCGTACTCAGGACAAACTGTACAACAACTTTTGGGGTCCAATTTATCCTGCTACCCTTGTGAAAAAAAAAATTGCTGGCTAAAAATCATTTTTTTTGAGGAAAAAAAAATATTTTTTATTTTCACGTCTCTGCGTTCTAAACTTCTGTGAAGCACTTGGGGGTTCAAGGTGCTTACCACACATCTAGATAAGTTCCTTAGGGGGTCTAGTTTCCAAAATGGGGTCACTTGTGGGGGGGTTCCACAGTTTAGGTACATCAGGGGTTCTGCAAATGTAACATGATGCCCGCAGACCATTCCATCAAAGTCAGCATTTCATAATGTCACTACTTCCCTTCCGAGCCCCGACGTGTACCCAAACAGTGGTCATCCCCCACATATGGGGTATCAGCGTACTCAGGACAAACTGGACAACAACTTTTGGGGTCCAATTTATCCTGCTACCCTTGTGAAAAAAAAAATTGCTAGCTAAAAATCATTTTTTTTGAGGAAAAAAAAAAATTTTTTATTTTCACTGCTCTGCGTTATAAACTTCTGTGAAGCACTTGGGGGTTCAAGGTGCTCACCACACATCTAGATAAGTTCCTTGGGGGGTCTAGTTTCCAAAATGGGGTCACTTGTGGGGGGTTCCACAGTTTAGGTACATCAGGGGTTCTGCAAATGTAACATGATGCCCGCAGACCATTCCATCAAAGTCAGCATTTCATAATGTCACTACTTCCCTTCCGAGACCCGACGTGTACCCAAACAGTGGTCCCCACCCACATATGAGGTATCAGCGTACTCAGAACAAACTGGACAACAACTTTTGGGGCCAATTTATCCTGCTACCCCTGTGAAAAAAAAACTGCTGGCTAAAAATCATTTTTTTTTTGTGGAAAAAAAAATATTTTTTATTTTCACGGCTCTGCGTTATAAACTTCTGTGAAGCGCTTGGGGGTTCAAGGTGCTCACCACACATCTAGATAAGTTCCTTGGGGGGTCTAGTCTCCAAAATTGGGTCACTTGTGGGGGGGTTCCACAGTTTAGGTACATCAGGGGCTCTGCAAATGTAACATGACACCCGCAGACCATTCCATCAAAGTCAGCATTTCAAAATGTCACTACTTCCCTTCCGAGCCCCGACGTGTGCCCAAACAGTGGTTCCCCCCCACATGTGGGGTACCAGCGTACTCAGGACAAACTGGACAACAAATTTTGGGGTCTAATTTATCCTGGTACCCTTGTGAAAATAAAAAATTGCGCACTAAAAAATAATTTTTTGAGGGAAAAAAATTTTTTTTTATTTTCACGGCTCTGCGTCATAAACTTTTGTGAAGCACTTGAGGGTTCAAAGTGCTCACTACACATCTAGATAAGTTCCTTAGGGGGTCTAGTTTCCAAAATGGGGTCATTTGTGGGGGAGCTCCAATGTTTAGGCACACAGTGGCTCTCCAAACACAACATGGTGTCCGCTAACGATTGGAAGTAATTTGCATTTTAAAAAGTCAAATGGCGCTCCTTCCCTTCTGAGCCCTGCCGTGTGCCCAAACAGTGGTTCCCCCCCACATATGGGGTACCAGCGTACTCAGGACAAACTGGACAACAAGATTTGTGGTCCAATTTCTCCTGTTAGCCTTGTGAAAATTAAAAATAGTGTGCTAAAAATCATTTTTGAGGAAAAAAAATTATTTTTTATTTTCACTGCTCTGTGTTATAAACTTTTGTGAAGCACTTGGGGGTTCAAAGTGCTCCCTACACGTCTAGATAAGTTCCTTAGGGGGTCTAGTTTCCAAAATGGGGTCACTTGTGGGGGAGCTCCAATGTTTAGGTGCACAGGGGCTCTCCAAATGCGACATGGTGTCCGATAACGATTGGAGCTAATTTTCCATTCAAAAAGTCAAATGGCGCTCCTTGCCTTCCGGGCCATGCCGTGCACCCAAACAGTGGTTTATGACCACATATGAGGTATCTGTGCACTCAGGAGAAATTGCTCAACAAATTTTAGGATCCATTTTATCCTGTTGCCCATGTGAAAATGAAAAAACTGAGGCTAAAAGAAAATTTTTGTGAAAAAAAAGTGTTTGTTTTTTTTTACAGATCAATTTGTGAAGTACCTGGGGGTTCAAAGTGATCACTATGCATCTAGATAAGTTCCTTGGGGGGTCTAGTTTCCAAAATGGGGTCACTTGTGGAGGAGCTCCAATGTTTATGCACACAGGGGCTCTCCAAACACGACATGGCAACCGCTAAATATTCCAGCATATTTTCCATTCAAAAAGTCAAATGGCGCTCCTTCCCTTCTGAGCCGTGCCGTGCGCCCAAACAGTGGTTTATGACCACATATGAGGTATCGTTGTACTCCGGAGAAATTGCCCAACAAATTTTAGCATCCATTTTATCCTGTTTCCCATGTGAAAATGAAAAAATTGATGCTAAAAGAAAATTTTTGTTGGAAAAATTAAAATGTCCATTTTTTCTTTCCACATTGCTTTAGTTCCTGTGAAACACCTGAAGGGTTAATAATCTTCTTGAATGTAGTTTTGAGTAGCTTGAGGGGTGCAGTTTTTAGAATGGTGTAACTTTTGGGTATTTTCTGCCATATAGACCCCTCAAAGTGACTTCAAATGTGAGGTGGTCCCTAAAAAAATGGTTTTGTAAATTTTATTGTAAAAATGAGAAATCGCTGGTCAACTTTTAACCCTTATAACTTCCTAACAAAAAAATATTTTGTTTCCAAAATTGTGCTGATGTAAAGTAGACATATGGGAAAAGTTATTTATTAACTATTTTGTGTCACATCACTCTCTGGTTTAACAGAATAAAAATTCAAAATTTGAAAATTGCAAAATTTTCTAAATTTTCACCAAATTTCTGATTTTTTTGACAAATAAACGCAAAAATTATCAACCTAAATTTACCACTAACATGAAGCCCAATATGTCACGAAAAAACAATCTCAGAATCGCTAGGATCCATTGAAGCGTTCCTGAGTTATTACCTCATAAAGGGACACTGGTCAGAATTGCAAAAAATGGCCTGGTCATTAAGGTCAAAATAGGCTTGGTCATGAAGGGGTTAAACAAGTCTAAATGTTGAGATTCTGTTCATGAGGAGTGAGGTAAAACGTGGCCAGGAGAGTAATATAATGGGTATCCAGAAAGCAACAACATCTATAAAGTACTTGGGAATTTACTTGGGGAGAACACCAAAACAAATTTATGATCTCAATTATAAGCCTATCATAGACAAAACAGAGAAGGCGTTGGAGAGGTGGGGAAATCTACCCCTCTCGCTGCTAGATCGCTGCCACCTAATCAAGATGACAAGCTCTGCGAGATTACTGTACCCAGTGCAAACTATCCCAATGTTAATTCGTCACGCAGATGTTCTCAGATTAAACAGGGCCTTTTCTAAATTCATCTGGAGGGGTAAAAGGGCGAGATTGGCTACAGGAACTCTAATGCACACAAAGGAGGGAGGGGGCGCGGGATTGCCAAATATTAGGGGATATAATTTATCGTGTTTAATGAGGAATGTAATAGAATAGATTAAAAAAACGGGGCGATATACTGACTACAAATTGGAAACGGAATTTTGTGGCTTGTGGGACCTGATGGCGCTGCTACATACGCCGCTGTCACACATACCGCCAAACATTAAATATACGGTAATATGTAAAGATACCATTGCTACATGGAAGGCAGTAAGAAAAAAACTAAAAATGTCGTGGAGAGTGTCG
Organism: Dendrobates tinctorius; assembly: GCF_039654945.1. Taxonomy (NCBI): domain Eukaryota; kingdom Metazoa; phylum Chordata; class Amphibia; order Anura; family Dendrobatidae; genus Dendrobates; species Dendrobates tinctorius. The sequence continues at coordinate 5,279,689 of NW_027361900.1, forward strand.
AAACACCTGAACCCTTGGGCATCTCCTGCCTTTAGATTAGGAAGAGAAAATAATTATACACAGTGGTTGGGGAAAGGAATAGAGACGTTAGGGGACTTACTACATCTACAAGAAGGCCGCTGGTTGATGGGATTGGAAGTGATAGACAAATTTGAGCTGCCGAGATTTCATTTGATGCTATATAGTCAATTAAAGCATTATGTATTAGACCTCCTTCAGGATGTGAGGAAGGAAATCGATTCAGAAATATGGTAGGACTTGGTTACCAAAGACATTTAGAAATATCTATCACCTCACTATATGGGATGCTGAGGGACATAGTACGCCCTTCAGGGAAGGGCAAAATATTTCACAAATGGGAATGAAGAACTTGAGCATAAGATTCTGCTGGGCTGGGAATTGGTAAGAAAGCATATCATCAATGAACAATGGAGAGATAGTCAGTTCAGAATAATGCATAAAACAATAGGTGGCTTCAATATACCTCCGACTCCGCAGAATCCTGATAGGCAGACAAGCTGCCCAAAATGTACAATGGCCAAATAGACACAGAACATGGATTGTGGTCATGTCCCAGGACACAAGAACTCTGGGTAAAAGTCCAGGATATGTATCTGAAGACCTGTGGGATATGGGTAGAAGTAGATCCATTGTGTTGGTTGTTTGATGACTTCCATTGAAGGAGAACTCACCACTTCTCATGGCAGCTTGCTCCACTCATTGATCACTCTGTCAAAAAGTTTTTTCTAATATCTAATCTGTCTCCTCCCATTCAGTTTCATCCCATTGCTTCTAGTCTTTCCTTGTGCAAATGAGAATAAAGTTGATCCTTCTACAATGTGACAGCCCTTTAGATATTTGTAGACAGCTAATAAGTCTCCTCTCGGTCTTCTCTTTTGCAAACTAAACATTCCGAAATCCTGCAACCTTTCCTCATAAGACAGGGTTTGCAGACCAGTCACCATTCTGGTCGCTCTTTTCTGAACTTGCTCCAGTTTGTTGATGTCTTTTTTAAAATGTGGTGCCCAAAACTGGACACAATATTCCAGATGAGGTCTGACCAAAGAGGAGTAGTGGGCAATAATGACTTCACGTGATCTAGACTGTATGCTTCTGTTAATACATCCTAGAATTGCATTTGCCTTTTTTGCTGCTGCATCACACTGTTGACTCATATTCAGTCTGTGATCTATTAGTATACCCAAGTCTTTTTCACATGTGCTGTTGCTTAGCCCTATTCCTCCCATTCTGTATATGCTTTTTTCATTTTTATTGCCCAGATGTAGTACTTTGCATTTCTCCCTGTTAAAAACCATTGTGTTAGTTGCTGCCCACTTCTCCAGTTTATTTATATCTTTTTGAATCCTCTCTCTCTTCTCTAGTATTAGCTATCCCTCCTAGCTTTGTGTCATCAGCAAATTTAATCAGTTTACCCTCAATTCCTTCATCTAAATCATTGATAATGATGTTGAACAATACAGGGCCCAGGACAGAGCCCTGTGGTACCCCACTTGAGACATTCTTCCAACTGGATGTGCAGCCATTTACGACCACTCTTTGGGTCCGATCACTAAGCCAGTTAAGAATCCACCTAACAGTTGCCTTGTCCATTCCATACTTAGTTATTTTTTCAGTAAGGATTGTATGAGAGACTTTGTCAAATGCTTTGCTGAAGTCAAGATATACTATATCTACAGCATTTCCTTGATCCACCCAATCAGTGATTCTGTCATAGAAGGAAATTAAGTTAGTCTGACATGACTTATTAGTTACAAACCCATGCTGACTCTGTTTAAGGTGCAGGCTTTATTTTCAAGTGTAGGGGTGTGAAGTATGAGGTCCTGCAGCAGCTGAGGTGTGCAGTATGAAATTCTGCGGAACAGTATGAGGTTCTGCCCCCCCAGGTTTGATCCTGGCTACGCCCATAGTGTGAATGTAGCTTGAGGATCTAGGCTTTATCTTAGCTGAGATAAGTCATAGTGTGTGTGTATATATATATATATATATATATATATATATATATATATATATACACATACAGTACAGACCAAAAGTTTGTAGATTGTAGATTCACTCTGAAGGCATCAAAACTATGAATTGACACATGTGGAATTATATAATTAACAAAAAAGTGTGAAACAACTGAAAATATGTCTTATATTCTAGGTTCTTCAAAGTAGCCACCTTTTGCTTTGATTTCTGCTTTGCACACTCTTGGCATTCTCTTGATGAGCTTCAAGAGGTAGTCACCGGAAATGGTTTTCACTTCACAGGTGTGCCCTGTCAGGTTTAATAAGTGGGATTTCTTGCCTTATAAATGAGGTTGGGACCATCAGTTGTGTTGTGCAGAAGACTGGTGGATATATAGATGATAGTCCTACTGAATAGACTGTTAGTATTTGTATTATGGCAAGAAAAAAAAAAGCTGAGTAAAGAAAAACGAGTGGCCATCATTACTTTAAGAAATGAAGGTCAGTCAGTCCGAAAAATTGGGAAAAATTTGAAAGTGTCCCCAAGTGCATTGGCAAAAACCATCAAGCGCTACAAAGAAACTGGCTCACATGAGGACCGCCCCAGGAAAGGAAGACCAAGAGTCACCTCTGCTGCGGAGGATAAGTTCATCCGAGTCACCAGCCTCAGAAATCGCAGGTTAACAGCAGCTCAGATTAGAGACAGGTCAATGCCACACAGAGTTCTAGCAGCAGACACATCTCTACAACAACTGTTAAGAGGAGACTTTGTGCAGCAGGCCTTCATGGTAAAATAGCTGCTAGGAAACCACTACTAAGGACAGGCAACAAGCAGAAGAGACTTGTTTGGGCTAAAAAACACAAGGAATGGACATTAGACCAGTGGAAATCTGTGCTTTGGTCTGATGAGTCCAAATTTGAGATCTTTGGATCCAACCACCGTGTTTTTGTGCGACGAAGAAAAGGTGAACGGATGGACTCTACGTGCCTGGTTCCCACTGTGAAGCATGGAGGAGGATGTGTGGGGGTGCTTTGCTGGTGACACAGCTTTGCTGGTGGCTACCACAGCATCTTGCAGCGGCATGCTATTCCATCCGGTTTGTGTTTAGTTGGACCATCGTTTATTTTTCAACAGGACAATGACCTCAAACACACCTCCAGGCTGTGTAAGGGCTATTTGATGAAGGAGAGTGATGGGGTGCTACGCCAGATGACCTGGCCTCCGCAGTCACCAGACCTGAACCCAATCGAGATGGTTTGGGGTGAGCTGGACCGCAGAGAGAAGGCAAAAGGGCCAACAAGTGCTAAGCATTTCTGGGAACTCGTTCAAGACTGTTGGAAGACCATTTCCAGTGACTACCTCTTGAAGCTCATCAAGAGAATGCCAAGAGTGTGCAAAGCAGTAATCAAAGTAAAAGGTGGCTACTTTGAAGAATCTAGAATATAAGACATATTTTCAGTTGTTTCACACTTTTTTGTTAATTATATAATTCCACATGTGGTAATTCATAGTTTTGATGCCTTTAGAGTGAATCTACAATTTTCATAGTCATGAAAATATAGAAAACTCTTTGAATGAGAAGGTGTGTTCAAACTTTGGTCTGTACTGTATATATGTAATCGATATTATACAGTGTATGACATATTTACAATTTATTACAGTTTTTTGTGTTCTAAAGTTGTATTCCAATAAATAGATATTATGTTCTTTCTAAATATCTTGATTATTGGATCATAGAAATGATTAAATGTCTGATTGTCTGATGTTCACATTGTACTACAATAAATTTTTCACCTAAATATAAGCAATATATGTGGGAGATGGAGTCAGTGTAAGGGAAATTGAGGAGTTGGAGTCGCAGGTTTGGTTTACCGACTCCACAGCCCTGTTAGCAGGTTTAAATATGTTCCTTGTAACAATTCAATGCAACGTTTATAACTTGTAATATGCAACTTCATTACAAAATCAATAAAAATGATGCTTCAAAAAAAAAAAAAAAAAGATACAATGCTGTATGTCTTCACAATGCCAAAAGTAAAAAAAGTTTTTAAAAATATAAAAAAAATATAAAAGTTCAAATCACCCCCCTTTCGCCCCTTTTAAAATAAAACAATAAAAAAAATCAAACATACACATATTTGTTATAGCCATGTTCAGAATCGCCCGATCTATCACTATAAAAAAGAATTAACCCGGTCGCTAAATGGTGCAATTAGAAAAAATGTCAAAACGCCAGAATGACTTCTTTCATTAAAATGCAATAAAGGATGACAAAAAAAATCGTAGCTGCACCAAAATGGTATCCATTAATAACGTCAGCTCGGCCCGCAAAAAATAAGCCCTCACCCAAACTGAGATCATGAAAAAATGGAGACACGACGGGTATCGGAAAATGGTGCAATTCTTTTATACTTTACCTAATAAAGAGGAATTATTTTTACTGATACAGCGGGTATGGAAAGTATTCAGACCCCTTTATATTTTTCACTGTTTGTTTCATTGCAGCCGATTGGTAAATTCAAATTCATACTATCTATTCCTGACACTGGAGGGGCTTATAAACTTACGAAGTATATAGTTTGAGGTCTGGGATCTGCCAATATATGGCTAGTTTTCTGACTGTTTCGGATAATACATGATTTTAGGGTTTTTTTCCTTTTGTCTCGTTCGAATATAGGTCAATATTAAATAGTCTCCTGATGAGTCGACTTTGGTGAGGACGATGAAACCCGTAGAAATGAGAGGCTTGGAGAATGAGTGTGTATATGTCACCTCACCCGATATACTGAGAAGTGGGGTATGTTTTTTCTATTAGTCATCTTCTGACTAAGCTTCAGGGGGTGAATTATGGGTATAGTTTTACATTTGGAATTAATAAAGTTTAGTTTTATCCTTTTGTCAGCAAACATGAGGAATGACAAGAGACAACCCATTTAAGAAAATTCAATTTTGGGTAAAACTATTCCAACACTATGAACATAAAAAAGGCTTCTCCCCTATGTGACATCTCTGATGTTTATTAACAGCTGATTTCCAAGTAAAATATTTCCCATATTAAGAAAATGAAAAAGGTTTCTCCTCTGTGTGACTGCTCTGATGGTGATCAAGAAGTGCTTTCTAGTTAAAACATTTCCCACATTAACATGTAAAAGGCTTCTCCTCTGTGTGAGTTCTCTGGTGCTTAACACAATTTGATGTCTTGCTAAAACATTTCCCACATTCTGAACATGAAAAAGGTTTCTCCCCTGTGTGAGTTCTCTGGTGCTTAACGCAATCTGTTTTATTGTTAAAACATTTCCCACATTCTGAACAGGAAAAAGGCTTCTCCCCTGTGTGAGTTCTTTGGTGGATAACAAAATGTGATTTCTGTGCAAAACATTTCCCACATTCTGAACAGGAAAAAGGCTTTTCCCCTGTGTGAGTTCTCTGGTGAGTAACAAAACGCGATTTCCATGTAAAATACTTCCCACATTCTGAACAGGAAAAAGGCTTGTCCTCTGTGTGGGTTCTCTGGTGGTTAACAAAATGTGATTTCCATGTAAAACATTTCCCACATTCTGAACAGGAAAAAGGCTTCTCCCCTGTGTGAGTTCTCTGGTGGTTAACAAAATGTGATTTCCATGTAAAATACTTCCCACATTCTGAACATGAAAATGGCTTCTTTGCTTTAGGAGCAGTTTGTTTTTTAATGTCTCTTTGGTGACATTGATTTTCCTTAGTAGTCAGTAATGAATCAGAAGATGGGACCTGTTTCAAAGGATCAGATGACAGATCTTTGCTGTGAATGGATGATGATATATCTGGTGTAATGGCAATCACTTCAGTTGTATCTTGTAGAATCTCAAGATCATCAGATTTAAAAGTTGAAGATGTCAGCTGTCCCTCTGATCTCCTGGTACAGTCATCTGCTAAGACAAAAAAACAATTTTTTTTATAAAATATCCTTGAGCTTTATATTTTTGAATGTCTCTATTTAAACTGTCCATAAAAATGGCAAGCTATGTAAAAAAAACTTTAATTATTTACCAAGACAATGACAGTTCACAGTCTAATAGAAAACCTTGTTGGATGAACCAGTAGTGTGTGGTGTTCAACTGTTTGTTCATTCTGCCTCCCAAATATCAAATAAAAAGAAACCAATCAATGTTATGTAGATGAAAATAATACCTATTCTCATCTCACAAAAAACAAGTCCCCACTCAGGTCCATCATCTGTCAATGGAAATACAGAGGTTCCCACACTATTAGTGGCTCAAAGGCTGTTGAAAAGCAACAGAGTTTCTATAAACCAATCCAGCAAAATCCGCTCTCACTTCGGAGTCTTGCAGTGTGCGCAAACAACATTTAGGATCCCTGTATTTAGCAATATTATAGTGAGAAGAATCCACTTAATTTGCGGTGTGTGTCTCCTGGAGCACAATCTGGGCACTATGTGCTGGGTAATAAAATGGCAAATGTGTAATTTTCACTCTCCAACATCCACTGCGTGTTAATTTCCGGAAAGTGGCTGTGGAGTCAAAATATTCACTCCTCCTAAGGATTATAACCCTCAGTGAATTAATAACATGGAATCACTTTATGGGGATTTCTACTCTTCTGGTTTTCTGTGATTTAGTTATATTAGGGCTTCTGCATATGGTGTGTCCAATCTCATCTGGGATCTGTTCCTGCTGTCCAGCTGGAGTAATCTGCTCCCTACTTCAGCCAATTGGAAAGTACCACACCCTACTAAAGCGCAAAGCACATGGCCGGAATCTGCCAAATACAGCGCTGTTCTCCTCTGGTTCAGTCCTCTGTGCTCAGCTTGCGCATTTGCTTCCTGTTGTGACCGTGGCCCGTTTACTGACTACTCTTGTGTCTTCTGATTCTGTATTCTGTCCTTCTGGTTCTGACCCAGCTACCTGACTATTCTTCTTGCCATCGAACACCACAGACTAGCAGGTAACATTATGGTCCAAGCCTAGGGGTCCCAGTGTAAGTCCAGATCCATGTAATGGTGTTAGATGAGCAAGGCAATCCTTGGGATATGGAAAGCAGAGAATGTTCATGGTGGACATCTTTTGAGCTGCCAGGTGACCATGAACAGTGCTCCCAATACATTCAAAGAAAAAAAAGGGGGGTTTCCAGCTTCCAAATGTACAAAAAGTTTATTAAAGGCATAAGAACAGAGATGAACGGACATGCCCCATAATGGCGGAAAGCAGAGCAACGCGTTTCAAACAATATGTTCTTTTTGCGCTTGAAAAAGAACATTGTTTGAAATGCGTTGCTCTGCTTTCTGCCATTATGGGGCATGTCCGTTCATCTCTGTTCTTATGCCTTTAATACATTTTTTGTACATTTGGAAGCTGGAAACCCCCCTTTTTTTTCTTTGGATGTATCTCACGTTTGGCTTGACTGAAATCCGAGCTTCCATGCACCACTATTAGCCGGGACAGGTGAGCTGGTTACTGTTTTTTCATTATACTCCCAATACATTGTGTCTGCAAACTATTCCAGCTAGATCTGCATTCAAATAGCTAAATGGCGCTCCTTCCCTTCTGAACACTGCCATGTGCCCAGACAGTAGTGTACAACCGTATGTAGGGTATAGTGCGAAGCTGGAAAATAATTTGTAAGATCCATTTGTTTTCTATTACCCTTTGTGAAGAATTCCAAACTTACCACCACATAAAGTGACACACATCAGATAATAATAATGGGGCCTGATTAGGAACTACTGAAATGATCAAACTCCACAGTCTCCATCAGTAATAAATGAGTAACTAGTGGTGAAACCTCTCTGGGGTAATTAGAGTATGGGGCTCGGAGACTTCACAATCTATACTAGCCTAAGCTTCAATATTTTCTGTCAGATAAGTTTCAAGAAGAAATATTAGGCATTTAAAGAGAACTGTGTATTAGGCCGGTTTCACACGTCCTGATATTTCCGGTACCGTTTTTTCTGATCCATGTGCATAATACTTGTGGCACATGTGTGACAACCCTGTGCAGCATCAGTACCACATGGACGGCCGGCAGGGAAGAAGCGCTACAGTAAGTGCTGTTCCCCTGCGGCGGGTGCTGAAAACGCTCTCATCATTCTCCCCTGATCTGCCGGCAGGGAGAATGATGAGCGTTATATTAAAGTCAGAATGATGACAGCAGGTGGGGGCTTTTGGGACTATTACTCCCATCAACCTACACCTGCTGCTAAGAACAGTGACAGCAGGAGCGGATGATTGGAGTATTCCTCACCCGTCGTCTGCACTATAACTAAATAAATGAATGAAAAAAACGGCGTGGGTTCCCCTTATTTTCTATAACCTGTCTGGCAAAACTCACAACTGGGGGCTGCAACCCTCAGCTGTCAACTTCTGCAAGGCTGGTTATCAAGAACAGAGGGGTCCTCACACTGTTTTTTTAATATTTAAATAAATAATTTAAAAAAACGGAGTGGAGTCCCCCATTTTTGAAAACCAGCCATGCTACAGCTGACAACTGGGGGGCTGGTATTCTCAGGCTTGTAAGGGGCCATGGATACTGACCCCCCCAGCCTAAAAATAGCAGCCCACAGCTGCCCAGAAAAGGCACATCTATTAGATGCGCCAATTCTGGGCGCTTTGCCCGGCTCTTACCACTTAGGTGTTAGTTGAGTATAACTGTGTTTGTTATTTTTGAAAAAGGAAAACTGTTTTGTTTTATTTCTAATAAAATACTTTATTCTGACTGTGTGTTTATTTACCATGTAACTATGGGGTTAGTAATGAATAGACACCTTTCCATTACTAAGCCATGGGCTTGATGTCACCTGACAATACAAAGGTGACATCAACCCTACAAATATGAACTCCACGTGCCACCACTACAGGGCAAGTGAGAAGAGCCGGGCAAAGCATCGAAATTGGAGCATCTAATAGATGTGCCTTTTCTGGGCAGCTGCGGGCTGGCTATTGTTTAATCTGTAGTTGTAGTTTTCAGTTAATGAGATTCTCATGCTCTGGGGCGGGGCTGTGGGTTGCGTTGTGGGTGGGGCCTTATGTGGTGCTCTGCGTACATATTAATCTGTATTTGCTTATGACATTGATCCTTCAGTGACCTGCCCCCTATTTTACATAAAAAAATTACATACAGAAAAATGTCAGCGCAGTACCATCTATAAGTAAGAGATAGAGGCTACTGGACAGGCGCCGTCAGTGTCATGTGTAATTTTTTTTTTCTAAGCCTCACAATAGCCACAATATTATAGGCATTATCAACAATAATATCAATACTATTATATGCATTATGTAAAAATGGGGGGCAGGTCAGTGAGGGATCAGCGACCTGTCATAAGCCAATACAGATGAATATGTAATCAGCGCACCACATAAAGCCCCGCCCATGGGCCACCACAGCCCCGCCCCAGAGCACGAGAATCTTATTAACTGAAAACTACAAATACAGATTAAACAACAACCACAAGACGGATTTCATCACCAGGTATCATTGTAATCAGTATAACGGCGCCGACCTGATAGTGTCTGTAGGTTACTGAACACAATCCTGCTGACAGGATCCCTTTTATATTTAGATCTTAGGCATTTGGAAGAGGCAATGGAGAGATTTTTTTCCAAGACTATCAAGAAGTTATAGACTCACATTAGGCAGGAAGGCCGATCCCACCACAATCAAACTATCATACAGAAGGAACAGGTTAAAAAAAAAGACAGAATAAAAAAATATGCTACATCCCCAACAACAACGTATGTATGAGGAGAGAACACTAAACTGGAGTTGCACTCATTTATAGTGGACCATTGGAGCCACTATGAGTCCTGACCAGAAGATTAGAGAAAGTATTAGTGCCTCCATTTCAGGAGACATTGTGCAGTAATCTGAATTTCTTAGGTTGGAAAACATAATGTAATTTATGACGTGGAGTGAATCCATGAAACCAGGGCTGGAGCCATGCCAACACATCTCCTGCAGGCGTGAATAAATGTATATTACAGCCATCAGCCACGCACAGTTTAGAGATATATCATGGCACAGGTGGAATGTTTGTCCTGTAGATTATCACAATCCTCCTTGAAGTTAGTTAGAATCATAGAATCGTGCATTTTCTCACCTCTATCAAAAAGCAGCAGTCACAGCCACCAATGTGCATCACATCTATTGGTCTGCCTTCTATTGGTGAGTGATCTGTTATATATATTGTACATGCCATTAGTTTATCCATGTATGTTTTAGAGCAGGTGTTTTTCTATTTGGTTTTTATCATTGCTTATTTTCTTTAGTCCTATAGCGCAGGTCAATCTGTTTATTTTTGATATCCCCAAAATCCTTTATTATTGCTTTTGACATCTCTTGCAAGCCTCAATTCATTGTCAGCTTTAGCTAATCTGATTTGTGCCCTGCAGGTTCTGCAGACAGCATTATATTCTTCTTTAGATATGCCTCCCTCTTTCCATTTTATAAACATTTTTTTCTTCCTTTTTAGCATGTGCTTAAGTTCTGTGTTCATCCATCCTGGTTTCCTTAAATGCTTCCTATTCTTCCCTCTTTTCGGAATTGTTAACAATTGTGCTTTGAGAAATTCATTTTTCAAGATTTCCCATCCTTCCTGGACATTTTTGTCTTTAAGGATATCCAGCCCTTGGATCCCTCCAATTCTCTTTCTGAATCCCTTAAAATCTACCTTTCTGAAATCTAACCTTGACGTCTGAGTCTTCACAGGTCTTCCTCCTCTAGTTATCCAAAATTCTAAAATAGCAATAGTTGGTTTTAAAAGAAATTGAAATTTCAGGCTAAAGGGAAACTCACACTTGCCATATTTTTTGGACCATAAGACACACCTAGGTTTTAGAGGAGGAAATTAGGAAAAACAAATTGAAGCAAAAAATGTGGTCAATTCTGTACTTAATATCCCCTATCCTGGTATATATGGTCCCTTCACCCCCATCCTGATACAAATGTCCCCCTCATCCCTACCCTGGTATGCATGGCAACCTCATCCCTATCCTGGCATGCATGGATCCCTCATCCCTATCTTGGTATGCATGGCCCCATCACTATCCTGGTATGCATGGCCCCATCCCCATCCTCGTATGATTGGCCCCCATCCTGGCATGCATGGCCCCATCATCCCTATCCTGGTATGCAGGGCCCCATCTTGTCCTGGTATGCAGGGCCCCATCTCGTCCTAGTATGCATTCCACCTCATATCTATCCTGGTATGCCTGGCCCCCATCTTGTCCTAGTATGCATGGCCCCATCATCCCTATCCTGGTATGTAGGGCCCCATCTCGTCCTAGTATGCATGGTCCCATCTCTATCCTGGTATGCAGGGCCCCATCTTGTCCTAGTATGCATGGTCCCATCCCTATCCTGGTATGCAGGATCCCCATCTTGTCCTAGTATGCATGGTCCCATCCCTATCCTGGTATGCAGGATCCCCTATCTCATCCTAGTATGCATGGTACCATCATCCCTATCCTGGTAAGCATGGCCCCATCCTTATCCTAGTATGCATGGTCCCATGTTGTCCTGGTATGCATGGCCCTGTAGGAGGAAGGAACGGAACAATGAAGGCAAGTGTCTCTGGGCCGTAACCATTGGGTATGCCACTGGTGTGGCAGGGGGACGGAGAACCTGACCGGGACAGACCTGTGACCTCTGTTTCAAAGGTCGAGTCTGATATAAAAAGTGGGGTGCGCCGGAACCTGGGGCTTCTGGCGGGAAGACAGGAGGTGCAGCAGAGGAAGATTTGCTCCCTCCCTGCGGGTAACACTACTGACGACAGACTGCGCTTGAGTGCGCACCCCCCCACCATCCAGCAACAGCACCAGTGACTGCTTACCGCTGCCGGACACCGACCCTACGCAACCGCAGGCAGGAAGGGCTGACCGTACTCTGCAACGCTTGACAGCAAACAGTGTAGAGTGCATGGCTCCCGTCGGAGACTTTGACTTTACATCCACGGCTACGGCCTTAATACCAGAACCTTCCGCCTCATCCGCTGAAACAACAGCCACCGATACCCGGACATAGAGCAGCCCACCAAAAGGTCCCGGACTCTTCTTCACCGCTAAGAGACAGTGCCTCCGGTACATCCAGGATCGCTTCCTCAAAGTAACGCGCCATCTGCGGGGCCATCGTGGAATCTTCCAACCACCTCCCTTCGGATGACAGAGTCTGATAAGTTGAACCCTACGTTTTTTCCTTTCCCGCCGTTAGCAATTCTTTTTTTGTTGTTATCATTGTTGACAGCTGAAGTCAAGCTGTCACTGCATAATATTGAACTTCCACATATTTGTCTGCGCAATACTTCTGTGCATCTTGTATATATTAACTCCCTGCATGGAGAAAGCGTTATCTTTTTCTCTGGTTATAAAAAGACACCCGTTAACACTTGCTCTGCCCCCTGCTAGTCACTGCATCCAACGCACCTGCTAGTAACCTACAATTGGTGTAGTTGGCAGGATGCAGTCTATCAGCATGGTGGTGGCAGACCAAGGAGTTGGGGACAGCCCAAGGTCTAGCATATCATTGGTGGCCATACTGAATAATCTGCCAAAGTACACCGGTAGTAACACCATGCTGCGGAGCTGGACCAAGCGGATACGGGCCATGATGAGAATGCACCCGATGACCCCTGCTTTAGAGGCTGAGGTGGCCATTATGACCTTAGATGGGGAAGCCCGAAACTCGGTAATGTTACGGACCCCTAGGTAACACGATACCTTCGGCAAAGTTCTGCAGCTCCTAGAGGAGACTCATGGGGACCCGACTGATGTAGAGGAACTGAGGACTCACCTATTCAGCCGTATGCAGAGGGAAGGTGAAACAGTGACCCAACATATGAATGCTCTGCAAGAACTTAATACCGCCACTGTTAGAAAGAACAGTGTGGGAGTGGGCCCCATAGACGTAACTTTGCGAGACCTCTTAGTGACTGGACTGCGGGATACCCTGACGAAGCAGGCCTTGTGGGAGCGCGTACGGGTGAATCTTCGCCAGACGTTTTCCAAAATAGGGAGTGAGGCGTGCACACGGGAGCAGAAGCAGGGGTGGCAGTCCCAGTGGGGAAGGCTCAGTGCACTAAAACATCTGTGAGTGCGGTGGCCAAGCCCCAATGGGTTGAAGAGATGAGAAAAGAACTGCAGGACATAAAAGGAGAGTTGGCGGAAGTTAAGAAAAAGGCTGAAGCTGCTGTGACTCGCTCTGGGGCAGAGCCCTGCCATGATTCCAGAATGTACCAACAACAGCGACCCCTCACCTGTTATGAATATGGGGAAACAGGACAAATGTCCAAGGCGAGGAAGAAACCAACCTCGCCGCCCGTTAAACTAGAGGGCTCTGAGCCGGGGGGACTCCGCTTGGAGCCAGAACAGATACGGGGGAGTAGTGGAAGTCCCACAAATTTAGTGTCTACGTGCCCGTTGATCTGGGCAGAATTCGAGGGGCGTGCTGTGCAATGTTTGGTGGATACAGGGTCCCAAGTGACCACCATGCCTGAGGCCTATTTCCGGCAACACTTCCCTGAAGCTATGAGACCTGAATGGGGAACCGTGATAAAATTGATGGTTGCCAATCAGTTGCCAATCCCGGTTGCAGGGGTAGCTTGGATGCAGGTTTCTCTCTGTGGCAAAGACCTAGGATGGAGGGGTGTGGTGCTGACTCAAGGGGAGGAGAGCCATGAACATACAGTCACGTTAGGGATGAATGTGCTAAAAGAGTTCGGAAGTCTCCTTTTCAATGAGCCCTCCCAAAAAATCCTGAAGCAATGGAGCTCCCACACCCCCCTCAGAGGAAAATCATCCAACAGCTGGTGCGGGTAGCCCAAGCCCAGAAGTCGTGCCGAGAGGGAGAAGTGCTGGGGAAAGTGATTGCACCCTCGTCAGTGAAGCTCGTGTTACTACCCAGACAAACATTAATCTCTCTGCCTGTCCGGGGTCGCATTCCCTTGGAAGGGGTGGAGATACAGATCGAGCCTTCTTTCTCGGAGCAGTTACCCTCGGGATTCTTGTTAGCCTGCTCTTTGGCTACAGTAAAAGGCGGGGCTGTTCCCATTCGGTGTGTAAACCTAGAAGATCGAGATATCACCTTGTGGCCCCGAAGTGAAGTGGCCAAGGAAATGGGTTTGCCTAAAGACATTCTGCTCTCCCAGATACTGCAACTGGAAGCTTGTTGGGGGGACTCCTGGACAGTGACAGTGATTTCAACCATGGCTACAGAGCCGGAACCTACCCTAGAGGGGCAAGTAATCCTGGAGCAGATGCGGGCCGAGCTCTCAGAGCTCACTCCGTCTCAGGTGCAGCAAGTAAAAAACTTCTTGGGACGATATAGAGAGGTGTTTGCCCGTCATGAGGATGATTTCGGTTGTACCATGGCCATTACTCACGAAATTCCAACTGGAGACTCCGCACCCATTGGGGAACGTTACCAGCAAATTCCCCCACAACTGTATCAGGAGGTGAAGACGATGTTGGGACAGATGTTGCAAAAGGTTGTCAACCGAGAGAGTCAAAGCTCATGGGCAGCTCCAATCTTTCTGGTGAGGAAAAAGGACAGCACTCTGCATTTCTGTGTGGATTATCGGAAGCTTAATGCCTGTACCATAAGGGATTCGTATCCGCTTCCCTGCATTAAAGAGTCCCTGTCTGCTCTAGGAAGAGCAAAGTAATTCTCCACGCTCGACCTGGCCAGCGGATACTGGCAGGTGCCCATGCCAGATCAGGATCGGGCGAAGACAGCTTTCATACTACCCATGGGGTTATTTCAGTTCAATCGGATGCCCTTCGGCTTGGCCAATGCCCCCGGGACTTTCCAACGGCTGATGAAGAGATGCCTGGGCGACCTGAACTTTGAAGCCACCTTGATCTACCTGGACGACATCATTGTGTATGCGGCTTCATTTGAAGAGCATCTATGACGCAGAGAGCAGATACTCAGTCGTCTCCAGAAACACGGATTAAAAGTAAAGCCGCAGAAATGCCATCTATTTCGTACCCAGATTGAGTACTTGGGGCATGTAGTCTCAGCAGAAGGCGTGAGGCCATCACGGGAAAAGATCGCAGTCATACAGGACTGGCCTACTCCAGAAATGGTGAAGGATGTTCATGCATTCTTTGGCTTGACAGAATACTACCGTCGATTTGTGAAGAACTTTGCCCACTGAGCCCAGCCACTGCTGGATTTATTGAAAGGGGCGCTGTCCAGTGCAAAGAGTTGGAAGATCCACTGGCAAGAACCGCAAGAGAAGACTTTCAAGATCTCAAGAAGGCATTAACCAAGGCCCCTGTCTTGGCTTACGCGGATTTTACTCAACCGTTTATTCTCCACACTGACGGGAGTTTGCACGGACAGGGAGCTGTGTCTCAGGCGCAGGGCGGAAGAGAGAGGGTGATCGCATACGCTAGTCGGTCCCTTCACGATTCTGAACATAATCCTGACAACTACAGCTCCTTTAAGTTGGAGCTGCTCGCGTTGGTGTGGGCTATGATGGAGAGGTTTGCGGAATATTTGTCTAAGTCATAGTACGCATGGACTTCAACCCGTTGGCACATCTAGAAAATGCCAAATTATGGGCATGAGAACAGTGATGGGTGGCCAGAATGGCCAATTTAGGTATAAAATCGCCTACAAGAGAGGAGTGGAGAACAGCCATGCCGACTTTCTTTCCAGGATCCGCCATGCTGCCCTCGGACTGAGCAGAGATGAGGAGTTGGAAAATGAAGAGATTCCATGTTTCATGGAGCCCGCCAAGACTGTAGTGGCGACGCAGGAACAGCTGTGAGCAAAGACAACGGAAGGCATTTTGGGTCAATCTAGGGATGAATGGGTTCAGTTACAGCAGAAAAATACGGAGCTCACCCTACTGCGACGGTGTGTAACTCAAGGAAGATTTCCCAGTACGGCCCAGAGGGGCGCTCTGTCCCCCGGAACCCTCTGGATCCTTCGCCAGTGGGAGTGCCCACAGATGAAGAATGGGCTATTTGTCATGATCTGCTGTTTGTGTGATCAGGTAGTTCAGAGGTTAATCTGGACAGCCTCACTCAGACTCTGGGAGGCTTTTTATAGCCTCATTGTGGGCTCACTCCTTGTCGCTTATACTCAGACCCTTGGCTGAGTGTGTGACCCTAGTGTGCTTTGTGACTGTGATACTTTGTGCTTGCTTGGTTTTGATCCGGTTCTGTCCCTGTTACGAGTTCTGCCTGTTCCTTTTGTACTGCTCTGATATTCCCGTGTATGACTCTTTTGCTTTGGACCTGACTATTTTCTGACTCCCCCCTTGTACTGCGTTGCCATCTCTGTGCATGATTCATTGCTTACGTTTTGACTATTCTCTGCTTGTCCCCCTGGTACCACGCCGCCCCCTCTGTGAATGACCCTCCGTTTGTCTGATCTGAGTTTCCCTAGCCTGTACTCCAGGATTCCTGTTATAGAACTCTATTGCCATCTCCAGCAGCAGGACGCTAAGCCACGCCCCCTGTGGTCACATGATCGTAGGTCCTGGTGCTGCTAAACTACTTTCAGTGTCGCAGGTCCTGGTGTCAGAATTTTCCCTGCAGTATTGGACCCCGGGTCCCCCCGTAGTCTGGGTGAGTTATCCTGTTCAGCCGCAGCAGTCCGCCGGCGCTGACAGGATCCTGATACTATTATATCGGAAGATACAGCTCCAGACGGAGCTGGCTGCCACATGGCAAGCAGTAACACCTGAAACCCTACTTCCTGAAATTGCCCGTGAAGCACATGAAGGAGGAACACATTTTGGCCCGGAGAAAACTTTCCGGTGGTTACAATGATTCATCTACCACCCTCGACTGCAGACAGAGGTTGAGAAGGCCTGCAGGAAATGCCGGCAGTGTGAACTGGCGAAGCCGCCTGAGCAAAGGGCTCCCGTCCAAACCATAGCGACATCCGCCCCCTGGAACTCCTGATGATAGATTATCACACCATTGGCCCAGTTCACCAGGGTGACCACTTCACACAGTTTGCTGTGGTGACTCCCACTCGTGACCAAACCGCAGAGTCCGCCGCTTACTCCATCCGTAAGAATTTTATTCAGATCTACGGCTGTCACAAACGGATTCATTCGGATCGAGGTGTCTGCTTCTTGGGGAAGGTAATGGAGCAGTTGCATCACCTGTATGGCATCGACATGTCTCAGACCACTCCGTACCACCCGCAGCTTGTGAGAGATTCAATCGGACTCTGATTCAAATGCTTCGAACCCTAGAGGAAGACCGAAAAGCCTGTTGGCCTGAATATGTCTCCGAACTGGTTTGAGTGTACAATAATTGTGTACATCGAGTTACTGGCTACACCCTGCTGTTCAGTCGTGAAGGAAAAGAGATCAGCGAGCTGGAACTGGATCCTGAAGAAAAATATCCAGCCCAGGAGAGGGGGTCTCTTCTTGGTCCTAGATCACCGGCATTGTTTACAGACACTGCATCGGCTGGTGCAAACAAGAGCTAGAACACTCAGTCAGGCCCCTTGCCAGGCAGCTGAGCTTCAAGTAGGAGATCGAGTACTGGTGAGAGAGAAACGTCCTCAAAACAAACTGGAACACCGTTGGGAGAAGGAACCTTATCGGAAGTGACGAGTCAGTTCTGAGGGAACTGTTTACGAAATCCAGAGACCCTGTTTACGAAGTCTAGAGACCCAATTTGACCAGAGGAGATTCCCGAGGCCCTGGAGCCGACTCCAGCAGTTCTAGAAGAAAAAGAGGAAGAGAACGTCCTCACACCAAGCGACGGCCCTCCAGAAGAGTACATCTCTGGATCCCCCATCATACAGCCAGATTCCACCTCTCCAGAGAGCTCCACTACTCTTCCCAGCTTACGACGCTCCGAATGGTCAACAGCTGGCAAACCCCCCCGAACGTTATGAGCAAGACCAATTCGTATGGCAGAAGCGAATCCAGAGAAGGTAAAAGTTTTCTAACGCTCTCCACAAATCTTCACCCGTAGAATGGCGAGCAAAAAGAGTGGGGGGATGTAGGAGGAAGGACCGGAACAATAAAGGCAACAGTGTCTCTGGGCCGGTACCATTGGGATTGCCACTAGTGTTGAAGGGGGACAGAGAACCTGAGCGGGACAGACCTGTGACCTTTGCTGCAAAGGGCGGGTCTGATATAAAAAGGGGGGTGCGCGGGAACCTGGGGTCTCTAGCCGGAAGACAGGAGGTGCAGGGAAGGTTTGCTCCCTACCTGTGGGTAACACTACTGACGGCAGACTGCGCTTGAGTGCGCACCCCCAACATCCATCAACAGCACCAGTGACCGCTTACTGCTGCGGGACGTTGACCCTACGCGACCACAGGCAGGAAGCGCTGAACGTACTGTGCAACGCTTGACAGCTGACAGTGCACGGCTCCCGTCGGAGACTTTGACTTTACAGCCGCGGCTGCTGCCTTGATACCGGAACTCTCCGCCTCATCCGTTGAAACAACAGCCACCGGTACCCGGACCTACAGCAGCCCACCAAAAAGTCCCAGACTCTTCTTCACCGCTAAAAGACAGTGCCTCCGGTACATCCAGGACCGCTTCCTCAATGTGACGCGCTGTCTGCGGCGCCATCGTGGGATCTTCCAACCACCTCCTTCCAGATGAGTCTGATAAGTTGAACCCTACGTATTTGTCCACGCAATACTTCTGTGCATCTTGTATATATTAACTCCCTGCGTGGAGAAAGCCTTGTTATCTTTTTCTTTGGTTATATAAAGACACCCGTTAACACTTGCTCTGCCTCCTGCTCGTCACTGCATCCAACGCACCTGCTGGTAACCTACAGCCCCATCTCGTCCTGGTATGCAGGGCCCCATACTTATAAGTGGCCCCCACCCCCATTCCTATCCTGGTATGCATGGCCCCATCAGAAAACATTAAAAAAACAAACCATTACACTTACCTACCCCGCGCTCCCTCGCAGCGTCCTGCTCCAGTGCCAGCAAATGCTTTATGCTTGTAAGCAGCGCTGAGAACAGTGAGTATTCATGAATATTTCTCTTAAGTAGCGGCACACGTGACCGCCAGTAGCAGCAGGAAGCTGGCGGCTGACACTGAAGAACAATGAATACTCACTTCCCTTTGAGTGCACAGTCCTGGCATCTGTGCTCTGCTTATGAGCAGCGCGTGACGTCCCTGCCATGCGCTGATTACAAGCATATAGCAGTTGCTGGCACCGGAGCAGGATGCTGCGAGGGAGCGCGGGGTAGGTAAGTGTAATGATTTGTTTTTTTAATGTTTTCTGATGGGGCCATGCATACCAGGATGGGGATGGGGGTGTGGGCCAATTATAAGGATGGGGCCTTGCATACCAAGACCGGGGTTGGGGGGTAATCAGATCAAGATACTATTATTAAAGAGCAATTAATATTCATTGCCCTTAAAGCCCATTGGCGTGGAATGCAGTGAATATTCATTTCTCTTTAGCAGCGGGAACAGGAGTTAGCCACAGCCACCTGCTCTAGCTTCCTGTGATCCGCTGCTCCGCCGATACCGTTCCCCCGCCTCGCCACCACAGCCAGAGCCGGTACATCCGGATAATAAGACACACCTCCCATTTTCTTCAAGCATCTTATAGTCCGAAAATTACGGTAGTTTAATTGAAACGTGAGGATAAAGGGAAATTAGTTATTATACAGAAATTCACACTTGGCCTCACTGCAAATTTAATGTTGTCGCTGATAAAAGCAAAGTTTGACTAGAAAGACTGGACCTGGTCTTGAAGGGACCATGAGACATTCAGCAGCACAGAAGGGAGAGAAGATTCATCCGATAAGATCTCAGGGATCTAGGAAGCCAACAGCATCATTACCCTCCGCTTTCTCTTATGGGCCATCATGATATTTTTCTTCAAGTGATTTTGTATCTTGTCAGCACATTCTACGTACGCTGTCATTTGACTTCCAGGGAGTAGGTGGATCTACCAGGTTGTAAGTTCTATAGAAAAGGGCTTTCAATACCCAAAGTCATTTGAACAGTTTTGGGTGGAGGAAAATGTTGTGGTCTAGAGGCAAAATGGTGATCATGGTAATACGGCCGGCCTACACCACCGATATAGTAGCCACAGCAGGTGACTGAGAGGAATCTGCGACTTCTCTGCATTCAGTGGTTACTACTCACCTGGGTAGTCATATGTAGGAATCTCCTCTTTACACCACTCATCACCCCTCACATATGTCTCTGTAGTATTAATATGAGTCAGATCTTCACCCTGAAACAAATATTGTAAGAGTCACAGACAGATGGAGAAGTCCCATCTATGATCAGCTCTAATCCTGCCATCCCCACCGTTCTTATTACACAAGTATAAAACATATAATACTGGGGGATAAAACAAGACTGAGCACAAGACCTTCACAGTCGTCTACACATCATAGGTGTCAAGGTATGCCTAGGTTACTTTAGGCAAAAACCCCGGGACCCCTGCGATGTCCCTCAGACTAGGGGAACCCTGTCTGTCCCTCTACCCAGGGTTTACACTGAAGGGGTGCCTGTCTGAGCCTCCACCCTGTCCCTGTCTCCTGTCCAGCCCTAAGCTGAACCCACCTCCCTCCACCCAGTGAGGGGACCAGACACCAGACCCCACAAATACGTATGGACAGGGGTAAAAGAAACACCACACAGTTAATACAATAATGTGCAAGGGCAACCATATATATATATATATAACAGATTGGAGAAAGAACCACTGAGGGATATACTGCACCAGATATCAGACGCTCCAACACCACCACTGCTGACCGGTATTGCTAGCACTAGGCAAAAGCTATAGTCGGCGACGCCCATAGTCAGGACGAACTATTTAAAGACCAAGGGCGTGGCCCAGCCCTCAGCCAGCATGACAACCTGGTTAACCCTATCCCGACTGGAACAGAATACCCAACAGGGTATTACCGCTGTCTGCCGGACACCCTGGTGTGAAGAGTGTCCGACATGACAGTACCCCGCCTTCTACGAGGGACCTCCAGAACCTCACCATGTCGAGGACCTGGCTTGTCTGGATGGCGACGATGGAACATAGTAACCAGTCGATCAGCATGAATGTCAGAGGCCGGCACCCATGTCCTCTCCTCAGGACCATAGCCACGCCAGTGGACCAGGTACTGTAGAGTGCGACGCACAACCCTAGAGTCCACCACTTTGGACACCTCAAATTCCAACTCGCCATCCACCAAGACAGGAGGTGGTGGCCCGGGGGAACCATCCACCAAACCCACGACCTTCTTTAGCAATGCTTTGTGAAATACATTATGAATCTTATACACAGCCGGCAACTCCAAACGAAATGCCACGGGGTTGATCACTGCGGAGATTCTAAATGGGCCAATGAACCTGGGACCCAACTTAAGTGACGGTATCTTGAGCTTAATGTTCCTAGTAGATAACCACACCCAATCACCCACACACAGGTCCAGACCTGGCACACGTCTGCAGTCAGCCACCCGTTTGTACCTGGAACCCACCTTCAACAAGCGCTGCTTGACTCTCCTCCAAACAGACGACAATTGAGCTCCCAACTGGTCCTCCTCAGGGACGCCAACTGAGCACCCCTGACGCAAGGTGCAAAATTGAGGATGTTGACCATACACACAAAAAAAAGGAGATTCCCCAGACGATTCCTGGCAATGGTTGTTTATTGCGAATTCTGCCAGAGGAAGAAACGCTGACCACTCTTCCTGATTGTCGGAAATAAAGCAGCGCAAGTATTGCTCCAGGTTTTGGTTCATCCACTCAGTCTGTCCATTCGACTGAGGGTGGAAAGCCGATGAATGAGATAATTTGATTCCAAGGCGAGAACAAAAAGCTCTCCAAAACTTTGCCACGAACTGCGTACCTCAATCAGACACAATGTCAGACGGGACACCATGAAGTCTGACCACCTCGCGAATTAATATCTGAGCAAGAGTCTTAGCATTGGGCAAAGACGGTAAAGCAACGAAATGTGACATTTTGGAGAACCTATCAACAATTACCAAAATGACCGAGTTCCCTGCCGAGGCGGGCAAGTCAGTAATAAAATCCATGGAAATCTCAGTCCATGGCTTACTGGGCACCCCGAGAGGCTGCAAGTTACCAGCGGGACGGGAACGAGGAGTCTTGGCCCGTGCGCACGTGGTACAGGCAGCCACATATGAGGCCACATCCTGCCGGATTTTAGGCCACCAAAAACGACGCGATACCAGTTCCAGAGTGCTCTTAACCCCTGGATGACCTGCCAGTACAGTGTCGTGATGTTCGCCCAACACTCTAGAGCGTAGATGTAGCGGCACAAAAGATGTATTAGCAGGCAACCCCGGCGGTACCACCTCCTGAGCCTCCGCAATCTCTGCCTCAATCTCTGTCGTGATGGCAGATACCACCACACCCTTTTGGAGAATAGGCACCGGCTCTTCACATAACTCTCCACCAGGAAAACACCTCGATAAAGCGTCTGCCTTAACATTCTTCGACCCAGGTCGATAGGTAACAATGAAGTTGAACCGGGTGAAGAATAATGCCCAGCGAGCCTGTCTGGAGGACAGGCGCTTAGCAGATTCTAAATAAAGCAAATTCTTATGGTCGGTTATCACAGTAATCTGATGAACAGCCCCCTCCAAGAAGTGTCGCCACTCCTCAAATGCCAATTTGATGGCCAATAGTTCCCTGTTGCCAATATCATAATTACGCTCCGCAGGCGACAGCTTCTTGGAGAAGAAGGCACACGGATGCAACTTGGCCCAAGAAGGGCCCTGAGACAGTACAGCCCCCACTCCAACCTCCGACGCATCCACCTCCACGACAAATGGTAAGGAGACATCGGGCTGCACCAGAATGGGCGCTGAGGCAAAACTATTCTTGAGGAATTCAAACGCCTGTACCGCAGGCTCAGACCAGTCAGAAAAGTCGGTACCCTTCTTAGTCATGTCAGTTAGTGGTTTGGCAATCATAGAGAAGTTCTTAATAAATTTCCTATAGTAATTGGAGAAGCCAAGAAATCGCTGAAGCGCGTTAAGATTATCAGGCCGATCCCAATGTAGTACCGCCTGCACCTTTGCGGTGTCCATCTTAAAACCTGAGGCGGAGATTATATAACCCAAGAACGGTAGCTCCTGTACGAAAAACACACATTTTTCAAGCTTGACATAGAGCCTGTTCTCTCTGAGCAACTGCAGAACCTGTCTAACATGCTCTATATGTGTATCATGGTCGCGAGATGAAATGAGGATGTCGTCAAGATAAATTATAACGAACCTCCCCAACAACTGAGAGAAGACATCATTAATGAAGTGTTGAAAGACCGCCGGTGCCATAGTCAACCCAAACGGCATTACCAAACTCTCAAAGTATTGAATGCTGTCTTCCACTCATCCCCCTGACGGACTCTTATAAGATTGTACGCCCCCCTGAGGTCCAGTTTGGAGAACCACCTGGCACCAACCACTTGGTTGAATAAATCGGGTATAAGTGGCATAGGGTAAGGATCACGGACCGTAATCTGGTTGAGTTCTCTGAAATCCAGACACGGGCGTAAACCGCCATCCTTCTTTTTAACAAAGAAGCCAGCAGCCAGAGGAGAAGAGGAAGGTCTAATATGACCCTTGCTCAGGCTATCCGCAATATATTCCTTGAGAGCTAGCCTCTCGGGACCTGAGATATTAAACATTCTAGCTTTAGGTAACTTGGCCCCTGGTTTCAACCTAATAGCACAGTCATAGGGGCGATGCGGTGGTAGTTCCGAACAACCCTTCTCAGAAAATACATCCGCATAATCCAGCAACGGCTCCGGAATATTGGGGGTCAAAGCGGAAATACATGTAGCCAGGCACCTCTCCTGACACTCCCTGCTCCACTGAATTATGTCCTGGGTCTTCCAATCAATAACAGGATTATGCATTGACAACCATGGAAAGCCCAGAACCATCTGAGCCGGTAAGTTATTAAGCACCTTACAAGTTACCTGCTCTGAGTATAATACTCCGATGTGGAGTTGTATATCCAACACACACTCTGTGATCTCCCCTTGAGACAACGGGGAAGCATTGATGGTAACCACCCGGATGGGGTTCGGCAATTTCTCCACCGGAAATCCCGCTGTATGCGCGAACCTCTCATCAATGAGATTGGCAGCTGAGCCACTATCAATAAATACTGTAATAGAGAGCATTTGCCCCCCCAAGTACCACCCTAGCAGGGAGCATACACTGGGAAACCATGACGGAGGATACACAAAGGCTCAGACAAGACTCCTCCAAACCCTCTGAGCCTATCAGTTTTCCGCCGGCGCGCCCTTCTTAGGTACCAGAAGGCAAGCGTTAATAAAATGTCCTCCTTTGCCACAAAAAAAACAGAGCCCCTGCCTTCTGTGCCAAGGACGTTTAGGCTTGTTACTCGGTGACTGTGCTATACCAGCGATCTGCATGGGTTCCACGGATTCACCCGCGGCAACCTCACCGACCACTCCCCCACCTCCCGGAGGCAACGAAACCAGCGCCCCCTGACGGAGACGTCGGTCTATGCGTACTACAAGTGCCATCGCAGCCTCCAGAGAGGCGGGAGTCTCGTACATTAGGAGAGTCTGTTTAACCCTTCCAGAAACCCCATGCAAAAATTGACTTCTAAGCGCAGGGTCATTCCACTGCGTGTCCACCGCCCAGCGCCGGAATTCCGTGCAGTAATCCTCAGCTGGTCGATCACCCTGTAGCAGTGAGCGTATCTTAGACTCTGCTAAGTTTAATCTATCCGGATCGTCATAGATCAAACCCAGAGCAGAGAAAAAAAAATCTACAGATTCAAATGCCGGTGAGTCTGAAGGGAGTGAAAAGGCCCAGGCCTGTGGGTCACCACTCAGCAAAGAAATCACCAAGCCCACGCGTTGAGCCTCATTACCTGAGGAATGTGGACGCATACGGAAATACAATTTGCATGATTCACGAAACACCGTGAACTTACCACGATCACCAGCAAATCGTTCAGGAAGGGGAAACTTGGGCTCAGCTGCCCTGGCTGCAGCCTCAGCAGGTACTGCAGGAGCTGACAGGCCTTGTTGCTGGACCGCCCCCCTGAGTTCAGTGACCTGTATGGATAGAGCCTCCAGCTGCTTGGTTAGGGAAAGTATAGGATCCATAGTAAGTAACCCCTATATTCCCTATCTATACCTTTTTTTTTTTTTTTTTTTTTTTTTCTCTCACTTTATTATTTGGGCCGACTATAATGTCAAGGTATGCCTAGGTTACTTTAGGCAAAAACCCCGGGACCCCTGCGATGTCCCTCAGACTAGGGGAACCCTGTCTGTCCCTCTACCCAGGGTTTACACTGAAGGTGTGCCTGCCTGAGCCTCCACCCTGTCCCTGTCTCCTGTCCAGCCCTAAGCTGAACCCACCTCCCTCCACCCAGTGAGGGGACCAGACACCAGACCCCACAAATACGTATGGACAGGGGTAAAAGAAACACCACACAGTTAATACACAAGGGAATACAATAATGTGCAAGGGCAACCATATATATATATAACAGATTGGAGAAAGAACCACTGAGGGATATACTGCACCAGATATCAGACGCTCCAACACCACCACTGCTGACCGGTATTGCTAGCACTAGGCAAAAGCTATAGTCGGCGACGCCCATAGTCAGGACGAACTATTTAAAGACCAAGGGCGTGGCCCAGCCCTCAGCCAGCATGACAACCTGGTTAACCCTATCCCGACTGGAACAGAATACCCAACAGGGTATTACCGCTGTCTGCCGGACACCCTGGTGTGAACAGTGTCCGACATGACAATAGGGGAGATCTCCTGACACCTTCTCTCCATCTACCTGATGATCCTGAGGAGCTCTGGGATCTTCTTGTTTACAGTCCTGTGGAAGAAGAGGACGGGGACATCTCTCTGGTGTTGTCCTCTTACTGGATAGATCTGGAGGAAACACATACAGGGACTGAATTCATTCTCTACATACAGATAATTATAGGCCGTGTGTATTTAGTCCTGTCTATTACCTGGAGATGTGAGGAGCTGGGGAACCTCCATTATGACGTTCTTGTACAGATCTCTGTGTCCTTCTAAATACTCCCACTCCTCCATGGAGAAATAGACAGCGACATCCTGACACCTTATAGGAACCTGACACATACAATGATACCGTCATCCCCCGATCCCTTCATAGTGTTACTGTATAATGTCCCAGCATTCCCAGCAGTGTCACCTCTCCAGTCAGCAGCTCAATCATCTTGTAGATGAGGTCTAGGATCTTCTGGTCATTGATGTCCTCAGGGATCAGGGGGTGAGGTGGAGGCCCCGTGATTGGGCTCAGGGGTCTTCCACATCCTTCAGACACAGGGTCCTGACAGCGATCACTAGAGGTCTTCTTTACCACTGTGTAATCCTGGTAAGGGAGGGACACATTAATAAATCTCACTACAGACATTTCCAGAGTCCTCACCTCTCCAGTTCTGTCCATCTGTTATTCCCATAGATAACAATGATGTAATGTGACGTCATCAGAATCTCTCACCTCTCCAGTGAGACGGAAGAGGATCTCTAGGGTGAGGTGCAACATCCTCTCCGCCATCTTGTCTCTGTCCATATCCATCCTTGATGGGTAAATCAGGAAAATTCTCTTCTGTAGAAGATCTTCACTGAGAGGATCCGATATTGTAGAGACCTGAATGAGAGGAAGATGATCCGATGTAACACCATAAGAATCCTGTGTAATAATACAATTACTGGAGATAATAAGGGAAACATAGGAGGAGATTTATTATCTTACAGGGTTTAGTTTTCTCCCCTGACATCTACTAATAAAACCTATATATTTAGGCCACAGACAACAAGCAGTTTCCTCCTCGGAGTCGGCAGCTGAACACGTTCCTCATAGACTCATCTTCCATAACGCTAATTCTCGTCTCATTACCGACACTGGAATCGGCATTAGCAATACTGCAGGAGAGATTCATTACACGCGACATGAGAAATAACTCCTTCATGATGAGGACGACATCTTCATCTTCTACTGCGGCTCTAGAGACAGATTTGGCCAGAGTCGGTCACTGCCTCCATCCCCACCGGCCGTCTATATGAAGGTTTCCCGTCTTCCCCGCACTGGAATCTTCTATCACGTTAGATCTCAGCTCTGAGTCACACACAGAAGTTTGAGGCTTTTAGAAAAGATTTTTTGTTTCTACAAACACAACGGACAGAAATGATCTGATCCCAAAGTCTCCATGTACAGTGATTTATGGGGATTATTTCTGGCCTTAGACTTTCCCATATTACAAGATGGATGTGAAGACTTTTCTGCCCAATGATGATATAACTATTCTCGGAGTGACGCCTTTATAACCAGATAATAGTATGTTTGCAGCTTGCAGAGCACAGCGGCTCCTTCTTCAGGCAGCTGTAACAATCCGGTCTCTCTCAGCACTGACAGCTTCTATGGCTGCTCTGAAGATAAAACTATTTTTTGTGGTAAAATGTAATTATTTTTTCCTCATCGCCCAATGGTATAAAATTCTGGGAGAAAGATGAGTAATTGAGAGGTGGCGGGTGTAACATGGCGCCTCTTATTGGGGGCTCTGATAATGTGACATGGCCCCTAACACCATAAGAGCAGACTCTGCCCTGTCAGACGGCGCTCCTTCCCTCCTGAGGAGTGTCCGGCCCCTTATGGGGTATCGGCACTCAGGGGAAATTGTGGAACAAGTGGTTTCTGTTTTCTCCTCTTCTCCCGTGTGATAATTACAGACTTGGGGACGGAGCGACATTTTAGTGGGAACATTTCATTCCTCCGCTCAATGTTACACAATTCTGTGACCCCCTGAGGGTTAATAATCCTCCCTGCCCCCTAGATGAGCCCCCCAGAGGTGGAGGGGGTAACATGGGGCCACTTGTGGGGTCTCTGCTGTTCTGTTGTCAGCGCTCTTCACACGTCACACGGCGTCCGCCGTCTATCCCAGCCACAATGGCGCCCCTTCCCTCCCGAGCCTGTGGGGTATCGGCCCTCAGGAGACACGGTGCACTGTGCGGCCTCAGCGCTCCTGTCACCTGTAGGACAATGATACATTGGGGGAAAGTCACATTTCTGTGAGGAAAACAGTAAAATTGTCATTTTTTCCTTCCACATTGCTGAAATTCCTGTCACACTGTCCGAATTCAGAGATTGTCCTGTCAGAAAGGAGACGACAGGGGGCGAAAGGGTTAACAGGACTCACAGGAGGAACCGGCCCAGAAAGCAGAAGATCCAGGAGTGTCTGCCACATATATGACTGCTCTGTGCACAGGACCTGTGATGAGGTCACAGGAGGGGAGGAGTCAGGGGTCACATGATCAGGCGCCTCAGTGTGTGCAGGACTCTGCTGTGCTGGTTGTCATGGTGCTGGATGAGGGGAAGTTTCTGTGTGGGGTCAGGAGGGGTTTACAGGGTGGATGTAGCAGAGCCGTGTGTGTACGAGGTGTACGGAGCGGAGCCGTGTGTGTACGAGGTGTACGGAGCGGAGCCGTGTGTGTACGAGGTGTACAGAGCGGAGCCACGTGTGTACGAGGTGTACGGAGCGGAGCCGTGTGTGTACGAGGTGTACGGAGCGGAGCCGTGTGTGTACGAGGTGTACGGAGCGGAGCCACGTGTGTACGAGGTGTACGGAGCGGAGCCGTGTGTGTACGAGGTGTACGGAGCGGAGCCGCGTGTGTACGAGGTGTACGGAGAGGAGCCGCGTGTGTACGGGGTGTACGGAGCAGAGCCGTGTGTGTACGAGGTGTACGGAGCGGAGCCGCGTGTACGAGGTGTACGGAGCGGAGCCGCGTGTGTACGAGGTGTACGGAGCGGAGCCGTGTGTGTACGAGGTGTGCGGAGCGGAGCCGTGTGTGTGCGAGGTGTACGGAGCGGAGCCGCGTGTGTGCGAGGTGTACGGAGCGGAGCCGCGTGTACGAGGTGTACGGAGCGGAGCCGTGTGTGTACGAGGTGTACGGAGCGGAGCCGTGTGTACGAGGTGTACGGAGCGGAGCCGTGTGTGTACGAGGTGTACTGAGCGGAGCCGTGTGTACGAGGTGTACGGAGCGGAGCCGCGTGTGTACGAGGTGTACGGAGCGGAGCCGTGTGTGTACGAGGTGTGCGGAGCGGAGCCGTGTGTGTACGAGGTGTACGGAGCGGAGCCGTGTGTGTACGAGGTGTACGGAGCGGAGCCGTGTGTGTACGAGGTGTACGGAGCGGAGCCGCGTGTGTACGAGGTGTACGGAGCGGAGCCGCGTGTGTACGAGGTGTACGGAGCGGAGCCGCGTGTGTACGAGGTGTGCGGAGCGGAGCCGCGTGTGTACGAGGTGTACGGAGCGGAGCCGCGTATGTACGAGGTGTACGGAGCGGAGCCGCGTGTGTACGGGGTGTACGGAGCGGAGCCGCGTGTGTACGGGGTGTACGGAGCTGAGCCGCGTGTGTACGGGGTGTACGGAGCTGAGCCGCGTGTGTACGAGGTGTACGGAGCGGAGCCGCGTGTGTACGGGGTGTACGGAGCGGAGCCGCGTGTGTACGGGGTGTACGGAGCGGAGCCGCGTGTGTACGGGGTGTACGGAGCTGAGCCGCGTGTGTACGGGGTGTACGGAGCTGAGCCGCGTGTGTACGGGGTGTACGGAGCTGAGCCGCGTGTGTACGAGGTGTACGGAGCGGAGCCGCGTGTGTACGAGGTGTACGGAGCGGAGCCGCGTGTGTACGAGGTGTACGGAGCGGAGCCGCGTGTGTACGAGGTGTACGGAGCGGAGCCGCGTGTGTACGAGGTGTACGGAGCGGAGCCGCGTGTGTACGAGGTGTACGGAGCGGAGCCGCGTGTGTACGAGGTGTACGGAGCGGAGCCGCGTGTGTACGGGGTGTACGGAGCGGAGCCGCGAGTGTACGAGGTGTACGGAGCGGAGCCGTGTGTGTACGAGGTGTTCGGAGCAGAGCCGTGTGTATACAGGGTGTACGGAGCGGAGCCCTGTGTGTACGAGGTGTATGGAGCGGAGCCGTGTGTGTACGAGGTGTACGGAGCAGAGCCGCGTGTGTACGAGGTGTAAGGAGCAGAGCCGTGTGTGTACGAGGTGTACGGAGCAGAGCCGTGTGTATACAGGGTGTACGGAGTGGAGCCCTGTGTGTACGAGGTGTACGGAGCGGAGCCGTGTGTGTACGAGGTGTACGGAGCGGAGCCGTGTGTGTACGAGGTGTACGGAGCGGAGCCGTGTGTGTACGAGGTGTAAGGAGCAGAGCCGTGTGTGTACGAGGTGTACGGAGCAGAGCCGTGTGTATACATGGTGTACGGAGCGGAGCCCTGTGTGTACGAGGTGTACGGAGCGGAGCCGTGTGTGTACGAGGTGTAAGGAGCAGAGCCGTGTGTGTACGAGGTGTACGGAGAGGAGCCGTGTGTGTACGGGGTGTACGCAGCGGAGCCGTGTGTGTATGAGCTGTACGGAGCGGAGCCCTGTATGTACGAGGTGTACGGAACGGAGCCCTGTGTGTACGAGGTGTACGGAGCGGAGCTGTGTGTGTACGAGGTGTACGGAGCGGAGCACTGTGTGTACGAGGTGTGCGGACCGGAGCCGTGTGTACGAGGTGTACAGAGCAGAGCCGTGTGTGTACGTGGTGTACGGAGCGAAGCTGTGTGTGTAGGTAAGCGTGGCCGATGGTGCAGTGGGTCCACATCCACCAGTGTTACACCAAGTAACTGTGCACACCTCACAACTTTTGAAGCACAGAAAGAGGCACAGAGCATGCGACGCGCATAGCAGCAAACTTTGGCCTCACCCTAATCCATGGCCATTTAGCACTGCTTTCTCCCCCGGCAGGAGGGGTTGTCAGAGGGGCGCTGGTAGTGAGGGAAATTCAGCAGACGCCTGAGACTGCAGGGTGTAGACCCAAATCCGGGACTGTCCGCTGTATCCGGGACAGTTGGGACTAGAGATGAGCAGATGGATTCATAGGTCTCTGGTCCAGCGTGCGTGGGACCTGGGGATTATTTTTTGTGCCGTCATTCACAGTCGGAGCCTCCAGAACGTTCTCCTCTTTATGTAGCGTCACTATACGACATCCAGCTTATTTGTGTCTGTAAGGCCGTGTTCACACACTGCAGAAATACGGTGTTTTTTGTTTTCTGCAGGATCCGCACCATCTACAATAACGATCTTCTCCCCCTTATTTGATGCGTTCTTGGTGCAGATGTGAAGCCGCGGTTTTAATGCGCTTTTTAGAGGACAGAAAAGCTTTGATTCTGCACTTAATAAAGTTTCTGCAGTTTTTTACCCGCGATTTTATTAGAGAGAAAAGCCCCAAATCCGCACAGATCAGCCGCGTCCTCGGGCGCACAGCGGGCGCCTTTTATGGTAAAGTAGTTTTTATTAAGGATTTATTTACATAAATGAGGTAAAGAAAAAGGGGAGAGACCGATTATAAATACTCAGTAATACAGACGAGAACAAAACAACAGCAATAAAGAGAAATGTAAAGTCATGAAAGATAGAGGCAGAATAAAGGGGAGAAAGGGTTAAGGAGGAGAACGGGGAAGGAAAAATAGGATTTTTAACCCCTTCGAGACCTTACCCTTTTTCATTTTTGCATTTCTGTTTTTCGCCCCCCCTTCTTCCCACAGCCATAACTTTTTTATGTTTCCGTCAGTATGGCCATGTTAGGCTAGTTTCACACTTGCTTTTTTTTGCAGCGCGTTTTTCCCGCAAAAAAACGCATTAAAAAAACGCATACAAATGCATACAAACGCTGCGTTTTTTTCAAGCATTTTTATGCGCATGCAGGAAAAAAACGCAGCGTTTTTGCGCGTTTGTATGCGTTTTTTGTGCGTTAGCGTTTTTTTTACAGATTTTGGAAAAACCCCACAAAAATGAAAAAACAACCATTCAACAACACACAAGACCAATGGGACTTCATTGTGGGTGTGGTATGTTAATATATAGACCCTGTCTACAGTATTCTTCACATTTGCTTGATTCTTCTCGTGACCATGGATCTGCGCTGGAAGAGTTTTCACTTCAACTTGGATTTGGACATCGCGATGGCTCAGGCGTATGCAGTTGCTTGCCATGAACAAAGGAAGAGAGAGAGGCAGCGAAGACGGCGGCGTATGTGGATACATCCGATTGTTGAACTCCGGGAGAGCCGTGGGGCATACCACACCCTCTACAGCGAGCTACAGGCAAACCCGGAGAAATTTACAGATTATATCAGGATGTCCCACGAAAGTTTCATGGATTTGCTTGCTCGTGTCCAACAATCCATCCGGAGACAGGACACACAGCTCCGTCGTGCGATTCCTCCTGAGGAACGGCTACTGGTGACATTACGGTATGTTTTAAAAACCAAGGGGTGCGGTCTGATGTTTTTTTTTTAAATTTAGTATTCAAAACCTTGGGTAATTAGTTTTCGTGAATGTACTAATATTTTATTTTATAGTTTTTTAAAATAATATTCATAAATATTAATTTTACTTCTTTGTCTGTTCACAGATTCCTGGCGACTGGAGAAACCCTATCTTCACTACACTTCCAGTACCGTATTGGAATCTCTACCTTGTCTGGAATTGTTGCTGACACCTGCCGGGCTCTCTGGAATGTTCTTTGCCCAGAATTTATGCCCCTGCCCACCGCTGAAAAGTGGATGGAAATTGCTGACAAATTCTGGACAGTATGCAATTTTCCCAACTGTTTGGGAGCTGTTGATTGGAAACACATACGGATCATCAAACCCCAAAGAACGGGATCTGAGTACTATAATTACAAAAAGTACTTTTCAATAGTACTCATTGCGATTGCGGATGCCGGATGTATGTTTGTAGCAGTGGACATTGGAGCATTTGGCCGTGGTAATGACTCACAGGCTTTTAAAAACTCAGACATGGGCCGGAGGTTGTATGGCAACCAATTTAATTTCCCTATGCCACGGCCTCTTCCTCACACCGAAGCTCCGCCACTGCCCTTTGTAATGGTTGGCGATGAGGCTTTTCAAATGTGCGGAAACTTACTGAAACCCTACTCCAGCCGGGACTTGGACCACACCAAAAAAATATTTAATTACAGGCTGACCAGGGCCAGAAGAACTGTCGAGTGTGCTTTTGGGATTCTTGTTTCCAGATGGCGAATTCTGGGCACGGCCATTAATCTTAAACTTGAAACAGTCGATGAGGTGGTGAAGGCCTGTGTGGTTCTACATAACTTTGTGATGGCTAAAGAGCACCCGACCT
The DNA here is from genome assembly GCF_039654945.1 of Dendrobates tinctorius. Classification (NCBI taxonomy): domain Eukaryota; kingdom Metazoa; phylum Chordata; class Amphibia; order Anura; family Dendrobatidae; genus Dendrobates; species Dendrobates tinctorius. The sequence continues at coordinate 5,312,814 of NW_027361900.1, forward strand.
TTGAACTGGACGATGATGCTCCTAACCCATTGCCTGAATTCACTCAGCACACTCTCAGGTCATCCGTTGAAGTTGGCCAAATGAGGGACCAATTTGCGGCCTACTTTATTTCTGATGTAGGACGGGTGCACTGGCAAGATGAAATGGTGTAATGTTGTTGTTTATGGTAATAAAAATCCTTATTTGATACCATTACTGAGTGCACTATATTTTTTAAACTCCAATTAAATAAAAAACTTCCCATGTATAACTGAATTTTTTTATGTTCACACACCTGGGCAGGTAAATACACATATGAGTTAAAATGCAGCATTGCTAGTCTGCGTGAAATATATTGGAACGAGCAAAGCTGCAGGCCATGAATCAGGAAACCATTTTTTTTCAAGAGAAAATTGTGCAACTAGTTTAAAACAAAGTATGTGATTTTCTCAAAACACAACCCTCAAAACCCAACCCCAATGAAAGTCCATGGGGAATACAAGTCAGCATTGAGTGGATGAATGTAATCTGCTCATGTAATCTGCTCCATTACAAGTTATTACACTAGGCCTTGGAATGACTATACTAGGCCGTGGTATTTCAAATATGAGTATAGTAGGCCTTGGGCCTACTAGTATAGTCATATGTGAAATACCACGGCCTAGTATAGTCATAACAAGGCCTACTCGATTTTTGCCAACTAGGATCTTGTTTCACGAAAAACAAACGGGTGAAACTTGACAAGTTTCAACAGTTTGTTTTTCATGAAACCAGATTCTAGTTGGTAAAACTAGAGTTATTACACTAGGCCTTGGAATGACTATACTAGGCCGTGGTATTTCAAATATGAGTATAGTAGGCCTTGGGGCTAGTAGTATAGTAATATGTGAAATACCACGGCCTAGTATAGTCATACCAAGGCCTACTGTAATAACTCGATTTTTAACAACTAGCATCTTGTTTCACAAAAAACAAACTGGTGAAACTAGAAAGAAACTTATTTTTAAGACAAGTTTCAACAGTTTGTTTTTCATGAAACCAGATCCAAGTTGGTAAAACTCGAGTTATTACACAAGGCCTTGGTATGACTATACTAGTCCGTGTTATTTCACATATGACTATACTAGGCCTTGGGTTGGTTTTTAACATGTATTTACCCATCAGTGTGTGTTAGCGGCGCAAACAACATTAATGAAACTTAGTAATGGTGAACCACAAATGTAAATTTATTTTTTATCACAAAAATAAACCAAAAAATTATTTTTTCCGGCGTTTGGGGGCAGATGGTTTCAATTTGGGGGTGTGCAGGGAATATGCAACACTTGCAGTTGAAGACGGTGTTTGAGGGGAAGGGGCAACAAAACTTGTGGGGGAAGGTAGTCCAGTTAAGGGAATTAAACTAGGAACACTTGGAGGAGAGGAAATCTGTTCAGGTACATTAGTTGTAATGGCATGTCGCCGTAGGCTTGTGTGCCTGGACCGACTTTGGCCCAATGCCCGCCTTGATAGATTTCGCCTTGAACTAGGGGCAAATATGGAATGTAGGTCCCCCGTCTGCTGGTATGGCTGCTGCTGCTGCTGAGGTGGCGGCTGCTGCTGCTGAGGTGGCGGCTGCTGCTGAGGTGGCGGCTGCTGCTGAGGTGGCTGCTGCTGCTGAGGTGGTTGCTGCTGCTGAGGTGGTTGCTGCTGCTGCTGAGGTGGCTGCTGCTGCTGCTGAGGTGGCTGCTGCTGCTGCTGAGGTGGCTGCTGCTGAGGTGGCTGCTGCTGCTGAGGTGGCTGCTGCTGCTGCTCTTCGTTGTCAGTGCTCGTCCTTGCAGGAGGACTGGTGGCAGCAGTGATGGTCCAGGTTTGCAGAGTGGTGGTGGCAGGGCTACTACATGTTGTTGTAGCGGCAGGGCTGTTCCATGTTTGCCTAGTGGTGGCTGAGCTCCACGCATGCATGGGAGTGGCGGTGGTGCTCCAGACAGGAGCAGCGCTTGCCATGGTGGTGTCGGTGAAGTGACCAGCTGCACTCAGACTTGTGGTGGTGTAACGGTGGGTGTCCTGGCTTTGAATAGAGGTGTCCGTGCAGTGGTATGCAGCACAAGTCGGTAGTGAGGTGAAGCGAGTCAATGGTGGCACAGGTGGAAAGGACACCACTGACTGCTGACCGTACCGATTATGCTGCATAGCCTGCAAGAAAGCATTGTTGCAGGCCTGCAGCACATTCAGCTGTTGATCAGGACTAAGGTGTTCCGCCATGCCCTTTTCAATCTTACTAAAAAAATGGTGTGCTGGTCTGTTGAGGTCGGCCTCCAGACGGTCAAGGCGCTGTTCTACAGAATTGAAGCGGTGTTCAAAGTGGTTAAAACCATGTTCCATGAGTGCAAAACCGCTTTCAACTCTGTCGGACAGTGACTTGAGGCTGGAATTAAATGTCTCGCTCAAATGCATAAACTCGGGCAAGACATTCCTGTCCAAGGCCCTCTGCCGCTGGCGGGTAGTGCCCGCATAACCAGTGGCAGAGACCTGGGACAGGGGAACACATGATGGCCCAGCTTCCTGGTCACCAGCTGTGTGTGTGGTTGACCTGCAAGGTGCTTCCTGGCTGTCGGATGGCTGGGACGGGTCAGAGGACGTCCGAGGAAGGACCGCTCCAGGGCTAGGTTGCAGGGTGCTGCTCCAGGTGCTGTGGAAGAAAGGAAAATCATTACTACCATGCCTGTACAAGAAGCATCAGCTGTGGATTAGAAAAACACAGATTAATAAAAATAAAAACCCAAAATTTATAATACTTACGATCTCGTGGCAAGGACCGGTCTTAGGAACTGCAACGCGTGATAGTGACGGTATCTAGTTCTGGTCCTTGACGCAGATCCACTGCGAACCTGGCCCTCAGCACGAACATCACTGTTGAAGCGGTCCTTGATCGAACGCCAACGTGTTCGGACTTTGTCCACTGTTGATAAAAAAAAAACAGTGCCGTCAAGGACAACAGTCACTGCGGCACAATGTAGCAATACAATACTCAAAGCAGTCACTGTAGACCCCGATGACACTGTTGGGTTTCCTGCTAGAATATGCCTAGCACGAAACCCAACAGTGCCGTCAAGGACAACAGTCACTGCGGCACAATGTAGCAATACAATACTCAAAGCAGTCACTGTAGACCCCGATGACACTGTTGGGTTTCCTGCTAGAATATGCCTAGCACGAAACCCAACAGTGCCGTAAAGGACAACAGTCACTGCGGCACAATGTAGCAATACAATACTCAAAGCAGTCACTGTAGACCCCGATGACACTGTTGGGTTTCCTGCTAGAATACACCTAGCACGAAACCCAACAGTGCCGTCAAGGACAACAGTCACTGCGGCACAATGTAGCAATACAATACTCAAAGCAGTCACTGTAGACCCCGATGACACTGTTGGGTTTCCTGCTAGAATACACCTAGCACGAAACCCAACAGTGCCGTCAAGGACAACAGTCACTGCGGCACAATGTAGCAATACAATACTCAAAGCAGTCACTGTAGACCCCGATGACACTGTTGGGTTTCCTGCTAGAATATGCCTAGCACGAAACCCAACAGTGCCGTCAAGGACAACAGTCACTGCGGCACAATACAGAGCAGGGAAATACTCACTAAACGCCTTTTTGGAGGATGCTGTGGCGCTGTCCCAGCCATCAATCAACGCTGCGGCCACCTCATTCCATAGCCGCCGGGTCACCACAATGTCCTTGTGCAGCCGGTCACGGCTGTCCCACAACGGCGAACGCTCCTGGACCAGGCTGATGAGCTGCTCATTATCCAGGTAGACGTCTTCATCCCGTTGTGGAACCTAGACAAAACACATTCATTAGAATAATCAAATTTAAATTGAATAAAAAGTTACAAAAAAAGAAACATAAAAAAGAGTAAAAATAGAAGATAAAAAATAAAGAACATTACAAATCATTTGATACTTACATTCCGTATCACCACCAGGACTTGGCTTCGCTGCTCCTGCTCTTCGCCCTCACTAGTCCCGTCCGCAGATGATGATGACGATGTCTTAAAAAAGTTGAAAAAAACGTAAGAGATTTGGAGAAGCAGCAGATATACTTACCAGATGCACGAAAATAATCACCTCACGGTCTGCTTGCGCCAATTCCTGCCGCGATGGGGAATACTCGGATTCTGAAGACATACTGCATGTAAAAATAATAAAAATCATTAGTACATACATAATTTAAAAGGACAGGCATATAATGTAATATACTCACATTCTTCGCTGATATAATGGGTTCTTGGTTGACTGTCTGCTCTTCAATCTGTCAGTGTAGTAGTGGCAGAGTTTTGGCAGGCACCTCCTTTATATAGACTTTTTTTTTGACTTTAGAAGATTATAACTAGGACAACAAGTGGACACCACCAAAAAAACGCAGCGCTAAAAAAAAGCATACATGCGCATGCCAGTGCGCACGTATGCGCATCCATAGGCTATAATGGCCATTTTTAGCGCAAAACGTGCGCATACGTGCGCATGCGCTTTTTTCCAGGGCCAAAAAATGCAACATGCTGCGTCTGGAAAATACCAACGCACACCCCAAAAAAACGCAGCGCATGAAAATCGCATACGTGCGCATGCCAGCGCGCAGGTATGCGCACCCATGTTAAATATAGGGGAAAAATCGCATGCGCACGTATGCGTTTTTTTCCAGCGCTAAAAAACGCAAATGTGAAACCAGCCTTAGGGCTTGTTTGTTGCGGGACAAGTTGTGCTTTGGAACGACATCATTGGTTTCACCATATCGTGTACTCAAAAATGGGAAAAAATTTCCAAGTGCGGTGAAATTGCAAAAAAGTGTAACTCCACAACTTTTTTTGGATTTTCTTTCTACCATATTCACCAAATGCTAAGACTGCCCTGCCATTATGATTCTCCAGGTCATTACAAGGTCATAGACACCAAACAGGTCTCAGTTCTTTTGTATTTAAGTGGTCAAAAAAATACATAATTTGTTGGAAAAAAAAAGTGTGCCATTTTCCAAGACCCGTAGCGTCTCCATTTTTCATGATCTTGGGTTGGGTGAGGGCTTATTGTTTGCGCGCTGAGCTGATGTTTTTAATGATCCCATATTGGTGCAGATACGATCTTTTGATCATCCGTTATGGCATTTTAATTCAATGTTGCGGCGATCAAAACACCTTAATTCTGGCATTTTGACTCTTTTTCTCACTACACCGTGTAGTGATCGGGTTGTTCCTTGTTTTATTGATAGATCGGGCGATTCTGAACGCGGCGATACCAAATTTGTGTATGTTTGATTTTTCTATTTTATTTTGAATGGGGTGAAAGGGGGGTGATTTGAACTTTTATATTTTTTATTTTTTTATATTTTTAAAAACATTTTTTTTACTTTTGGCCTGCTTCATTAGTTTCCATGGGAGACTAGAAGCTGCCATAACTCGATCGGCTCTGCGATGATCAGATCACCTGTATGTAGCAGAATACCTCACTTGAGCTGACGTGTGCTGGGAAAGATGCAGGCTCACCGCCGGAGCCGACATCAAAGGGAGAGAAGTTACCTGCGCCGTACTAGTATGGTCATGAATGGGTTAAGGAACATGGGGAAAAGGGAAAGGGATCAAAAGGAAATGAAAAAGATTGGTCTGCACCGGATAGGCCGGGAAAGGGGTTACGGGACACATGTAATACCTTATATATAAAACATTTAAGAGGCGGGAGGGGAAGAGAAGGAATGGGAAAGGCGAGGAAAGAAAAAGGGGAGAAAGGAAGAACAGCTGTAACCAGGCGGAGAGACGAGAATCTAGAGGAATCCTGACTGTTACATCATGGAAGATACTGAGTGTTGGAGTCTGATAGCGCCACAGTTCTCATGAAATCTGCGCTCTCTGTGGTCTGAAGACCCTGCGGACCTCTGGGTTTTGATGCGTTTTCCCTTTATAGGCTTCTTCTGAAAAAAACGTATTAAGAAAAAAAATGTATGAAGAGAAAACCGCCGTCACATTTATAAGCGCAGAATCAAAGCTTTTCTGTACTATTAAAAAAGTGTTAAACGCGGCTTCATATCTGCCAAATAACATCAAATATGGGGGAAAATGCAAAAAAGAAGAAACGCAGCAAACGCGCTATAATCAGGGAGGATTGTCACTACGTCATCTGGGTCAGACATTTACAGAAGAAAGAACGCAGCATTTACGCTACGTGTGAACACGTCCTCCGTCCGCATCACAGCTTTATCACATTATTTTATGGGTTTTATAGAGAAAAATATCAATTACGCCATTTTGTTTTTCCCGTAATTTACCGATTCCTGTAAATAATCTGATCGCTGTGTTCTGCGGGTCATTACAGTTATATTGACACAACTATGTGTAGAAAAAATAACACTTTCCTACTTTTTAAGTAAGAGCACGGTGAGGATAGAAAGGGAAACAATACTGAATTGTGTGGATAAAACAAATCTTGTTAATGTTCATTCAAAAAGTGATTACAAAAATGAAGAAAAGTAAGTTCATAGCACACAGAAATAAGTATTAGATTAAAAGAAGAGAAAACAAGCATTCATTGGTTCTTACATGTGGTCTTGAGGCATGATGCGGTCCGTGCTGGAGATTCTCAAGATATAAGAGATCTCCCTGAACAGGAGTTAGGTCGGCTTATACACTATTTTGACCCATAGGCCGGGGTCACACTAACCGACGCAAAATACGGTCCGTAGTTTACATGCGTAATACGGATGAATGACCCCTAAATAGTGCTCCGTATGTCATCCGTACTCAAGGTGTGGTCGCGTATTTTGCGCATGTCTGCATCCGTATGTAATCCGTATGGCATCCGTATGCGGAGATTTTCTCACAGGCTTGCAAAATGGACATGTAACGGTTTTGAGGTCTGCAAACTATTGAAATCATTAGCCTGCACCCTATTTATTGCCTCTGTAACAGGTGGCTGCCTCCATTCTGTCCATTTTTGACCTTGCCTTGTCTAGGTGTGTTGGTGTTGTATGGCCAACATGACAGTCTGAGTTTCAACACAACTGAGCAGGTTCTCTTCAACTGGCTTTTGTCACGCTGCTTTGGATAGCCATACCCAGTGATAGTGGATCCGCGGAGGAGGAGACGCATGTGGGTCCATCCACTTTTGAGGCAACGACTCACAAGAGGTCATTTTCACCGCCTCTATTCTTCTCTGTGGGAGCATCCAGCTAAATTCTACCAATACTGTCGCATGAGCCTTGCAACATTTGATCTACTCTTGGAGACAGTGCGCCCTGGGATAACCTTTCAGAACACAAGGATGCGCAAAGCTAGACTGCAGAGGAGCGACTTCTACTCACATTACGGTATGTACTATACAACCACCTTCTCTATGTTCATGAGGTGTTGGCCAAAGTATGTGTCTTTTCGGATTTGTTTGGTTTGTTTTGGCCTCATCTTAGTCCAGATATATTTAAACTTACACACCAGAATGTTATGTGTAATATGTACTGAATATCACGTAGTCATTATCCTTGAAAAAATATGTGTGTTAGTAGATATGAAACCCCAACATTTTGGTTATGTATGTAGCTGCTGTTTTTCTCATTTTTTGGTTCTAAATGTCACATTTCTGCTGTTCTTCAGCTTCCTGTCCACTGGCCTGTCTTATGCCGCCCTCCACCATGAGTTTCTCATTGGAAGATCTACCATTTCTGGCATAGTCAGGCCAACATGTAGTGAAATCTGGTAAAGACTACATCAAGTCGTCATGCCCGAGCCCAGGATGGAAGACTGGTTGAGGATCTCAAGGGACTTTGAGGAGGAATGCCAGTTTCCTAATTGTATTGGGGCCCTTGATGGGAAACATATCCGGGTGTGTAAGCAGCCGAACTCTGGCTCCCAATTCTTCAATTATAAACAATACTTTTCTGTTGTATTGTTGGCTCTGGCCGACCCTCAATACAAGTTTATAATTGTCGACAACGGGGCCTATGGAAGGACGGGAGACTCAAGAGTCTTCAATACTTCCATTATGGGTCGGCGGTTACGCACTAACCAGTTAGATCTACCCCCACCACGCCAGCTACCAGGCTCAACTCAAGAATCAGTCCCTTATGTCCTTTGGCATTCTTTGTGCCAAAGGGTGGGTCCTCCAGTCTGCCATTCAGCTGAGTGAACAAAATGTTAATGAAGCTATAAAAGCCTGTGTCGTTCTTCATAACTTCACCAGGATACATGATTGTTCCTCCTCTGCTGGTGTTGTGCGTGGGTCGGACATTGTGCGTAGGGCAAGACCACATGTCAACCCTCAACGTAGACCGCTCTCTGCTCTCAAAGTGCGAGATATTTTCACAAATTATTTTATGTCACCTGAGGGGGAAACTTCTTGGCAAGAGCATGCTGTGTCTATGTTATAATTTTGTGCTTTTTGTCTGTGTAAATATATATATTTCAAACCCTTATGGTTCGCTCACTGTGTAATTGCCTTGGTAAGGCTGGTTTCACATTTGCATTTTTTAGCGCTGGAAAAAAACGCATACGTGCGCATGCGATTTTTCCCCTATATTTAACATGGGTGCGCATACATGCGCGCTTGTAAGCGCATGTATGCGATTTTCATGCGCTGCGTTTTTTTGGGGTGTGCGTTGGTATTTTCCAGACGCTGCATGTTGCATTTTTTGGCCCTGGAAAAAAGCGCATGCGCACGTATGCGCACGTTTTGCGCTAAAAATGGCCATTATAGCCTATGGATGCGCATACGTGCGCACTGGCATGCGCAGGTATGCGATTTTTTAGCGCTGCGTTTTTTGGGTGGTGTCCACTTTTTATCCTAGTTAGAATCTTCTAAAGTCAAAAAAAAAAAGTCTATATAAAGGAGGTGCCTGCCAAAACTCTGCCACTACTACACTGACAGATTGAAGAGCAGACAGTCAACCAAGAACCCATTATATCAGCGAAGAATGTGAGTATATTACATTATATGCCTGTCCTTTTAAATTATGTATGTACTAATGATTTTTATTATTTTTACATGCAGTATGTCTTCAGAATCGGAGTATTCCCCATCGCGGCAGGAATTGGCGCAAGCAGACCGTGAGGTGATTATTTTCGTGCATCTGGTAAGTATATCTGCTGCTTCTCCAAATCTCTTACGTTTTTTTCAACTTTCTCAAGACATCGTCATCATCATCTGCGGACGGCACTAGTGAGGGCGAAGAGCAGGAGCAGCGAAGCCAAGTCCCAGTGGTGATACGGAATGTAAGTATCAAATGATTTGTAATGTTCTTTATTTTTTATCTTCTATTTTTACTCTTTTTTTTGTTTCTTTTTTTGTAACTTTTTATTCAATTTAAATTTGATTATTCTAATGAATGTGTTTTGTCTAGGTTCCACAACGGGATGAAGACGTCTACCTGGATAATGAGCAGCTCATCAGCCTGGTCCAGGAGCGTTCGCCGTTGTGGGACAGCCGTGACCGGCTGTACAAGGACAATGTGGTGACCCGGCGGCTATGGAATGAGGTGGCCGCAGCGTTGATGGATGGCTGGGACAGCGCCACAGCATCCTCCAAAAAGGCGTTTAGTGAGTATTTCCCTGCTCTGTATTGTGCCGCAGTGACTGTTGTCCTTGACGGCACTGTTGGGTTTCGTGCTAGGCGTATTCTAGCAGGAAACCCAACAGTGTCATCGGGGTCTACAGTGACTGCTTTGAGTATTGTATTGCTACATTGTGCCGCAGTGACTGTTGTCCTTGACGGCACTGTTGGGTTTCGTGCTAGGCGTATTCTAGCAGGAAACCCAACAGTGTCATCGGGGTCTACAGTGACTGCTTTGAGTATTGTATTGCTACATTGTGCCGCAGTGACTGTTGTCCTTGACGGCACTGTTGGGTTTCGTGCTAGGCGTATTCTAGCAGGAAACCCAACAGTGTCATCGGGGTCTACAGTGACTGCTTTGAGTATTGTATTGCTACATTGTGCCGCAGTGACGGTTGTCCTTGACGGCACTGTTAGGTTTCGTGCTAGGCGTATTCTAGCAGGAAACCCAACAGTGTCATCGGGGTCTACAGTGACTGCTTTGAGTATTGTATTGCTACATTGTGCCGCAGTGACTGTTGTCCTTGACGGCACTGTTGGGTTTCGTGCTAGGCGTATTCTAGCAGGAAACCCAACAGTGTCATCGGGGTCTACAGTGACTGCTTTGAGTATTGTATTGCTACATTGTGCCGCAGTGACTGTTGTCCTTGACGGCACTGTTTTTTTTTTATCAACAGTGGACAAAGTCCGAACACGTTGGCGTTCGATCAAGGACCGCTTCAACAGTGATGTTCGTGCTGAGGGCCAGGTTCGCAGTGGATCTGCGTCAAGGACCAGAACTAGATACCGTCACTATCACGCGTTGCAGTTCCTAAGACCGGTCCTTGCCACAAGATCGTAAGTATTATACATTTTGGGTTTTTATTTTTATTAATCTGTGTTTTTCTAATCCACAGCTGATGCTTCTTGTAAAGGCATGGTAGTAATGATTTTCCTTTCTTCCACAGCACCTGGAGCAGCACCCTGCAACCTGGCCCTGGAGCGGTCCTTCCTCGGACGTCCTCTGACCCGTCCCAGCCATCCGACAGCCAGGAAGCACCTTGCAGGTCAACCACACACACAGCTGGTGACCAGGAAGCTGGGCCATCAGGTGTTCCCCTGTCCCAGGTCTCTGCCACTGGTTATGCGGGCACTACCCGCCAGCGGCAGAGGGCCTTGGACAGGAATGTCTTGCCCGAGTTTATGCATTTGAGCGAGACATTTAATTCCAGCCTCAAGTCACTGTCCGACAGAGTTGAAAGCGGTTTTGCACTCATGGAACGTGGTTTTAACCACTTTGAACACCGCTTCAATTCTGTAGAACAGCGCCTTGACCGTCTGGAGGCCGACCTCAACAGACCAGCACACCATTTTTTTAGTAAGATTGAAAAGGGCATGGCGGAACACCTTAGTCCTGATCAACAGCTGAATGTGCTGCAGGCCTGCAACAATGCTTTCTTGCAGGCTATGCAGCATAATCGGTATGGTCAGCAGTCAGTGGTGTCCTTTCCACCTGTGCCACCATTGACTCGCTTCACCTCACTACCGACTTGTGCTGCATACCACTGCACGGACACCTCTATTCAAAGCCAGGACACCCACCGTTACACCACCACAAGTCTGAGTGCAGCTGGTCACTTCACCGACACCACCATGGCAAGCGCTGCTCCTGTCTGGAGCACCACCGCCAATCCCATGCATGCGTGGAGCTCAGCCACCACTAGGCAAACATGGAACAGCCCTGCCGCTACAACAACATGTAGTAGCCCTGCCACCACCACTCTGCAAACCTGGGCCATCACTGCCGCCACCAGTCCTCCTGCAAGGACGAGCACTGACAACGAAGAGCAGCAGCAGCCACCTCAGCAGCAGCAGCCACCTCAGCAGCAGCAGCCACCTCAGCAGCAGCCGCCACCTCAGCAGCAGCCGCCACCTCAGCAGCAGCCGCCACCTCAGCAGCAGCAGCAACCACCTCAGCAGCAGCAGCCACCTCAGCAGCAGCCGCCACCTCAGCAGCAGCCGCCACCTCAGCAGCAGCCGCCACCTCTGCAGCAGCAGCCGCGACCTCAGCAGCAGCAGCCATACCAGCAGACGGGGGACCTACATTCCATATTTGCCCCTACTTCAAGGCGAAATCAATCAAGGCGGGCATTGGGCCAAAGTCGGTCCAGGCACACAAGCCTACGGCGACATGCCATTACAACTAATGTACCTGAACAGATTTCCTCTCCTACAAGTGTTCCAAGTTTAATTCCCTTAACTGGACTACCTTCCCCCACAAGTTTTGTTGCCCCTTCCCCTCAAACACCGTCTTCAACTGCAAGTGTTACATATTCCCTGCACACCCCCAAATTGAAACCATCTGCCCCCAAACGCCGTAAAAAATAATTTTTATTTTTTTTTTTGTGATAAAAAATAAATTTACATTTGTGGTTCACCATTACTAAGTTTCATTAATGTTGTTTGCGCCGCTCACACACACTGATGGGTAAATACATGTTAAAAACCAACCCAAGGGCTAGTATAGTCATATGTGAAATACCACGGCCTAGTATAGTCATTCCAAGGCCTAGTGTAATAACTCTAGTTTTACCAAATAGAATCTGGTTTCATGAAAAACAAACTGTTGAAACTTTTCTAAAAAATAAGTTTCTTTCTAGTTTCACCAGTTTGTTTTTTGTGAAACAAGATGCTAGTTGTTAAAAATCGAGTTATTACAGTAGGCCTTGGTATGACTATACTAGGCCGTGGTATTTCACATATTACTATACTACTAGCCCCAAGGCCTACTATACTCATATTTGAAATACCACGGCCTAGTATAGTCATTCCAAGGCCTAGTGTAATAACTCTAGTTTTACCAAATAGAATCTGGTTTCATGAAAAACAAACTGTTGAAACTTTTCTAAAAAATAAGTTTCTTTCTAGTTTCACCAGTTTGTTTTTTGTGAAACAAGATGCTAGTTGGTAAAATTCGAGTTATTACAGTAGGCCTTGTTATGACTATACTAGGCCGTGGTATTTCACATATTACTATACTACTAGCCCCAAGGCCTACTATACTCATATTTGAAATACCACGGCCTAGTATAGTCATTCCAAGGCCTAGTGTAATAACTTGTAATGGAGCAGATTACATGAGCAGATTACATTCATCCACTCAATGCTGACTTGTATTCCCCATGGACTTTCATTGGGGTTGGGTTTTGAGGGTTGTGTTTTGAGAAAATCACATACTTTGTTTTAAACTAGTTGCACAATTTTCTCTTGAAAAAAAATGGTTTCCTGATTCATGGCCTGCAGCTTTGCTCATTCCAATATATTTCACGCAGACTAGCAATGCTGCATTTTAACTCGTATGTGTATTTACCTGCCCAGGTGTGTGAACATAACAAAATTCAGTTATACATGGGAAGTTTTTTAATTAATTGGAGTTTAAAAAATATAGTGCACTCAGTAATGGTATCAAATAAGGATTTTTATTACCATAAACAACAACATTACACCATTTCATCTTGCCAGTGCACCCGTCCTACATCAGAAATAAAGTAGGCCGCAAATTTGTCCCTCATTTGGCCAACTTCAACGGATGACCTGAGAGTGTGCTGAGTGAATTCAGGCAATGGGTTAGGAGCATCATCGTCCAGTTCAAAGGTCGGGTGCTCTTTAGCCATCACAAAGTTATGTAGAACCACACAGGCCTTCACCACCTCATCGACTGTTTCAAGTTTAAGATTAATGGCCGTGCCCAGAATTCGCCATCTGGAAACAAGAATCCCAAAAGCACACTCGACAGTTCTTCTGGCCCTGGTCAGCCTGTAATTAAAAATTTTTTTGGTGTGGTCCAAGTCCCGGCTGGAGTAGGGTTTCAGTAAGTTTCCGCACATTTGAAAAGCCTCATCGCCAACCATTACAAAGGGCAGTGGCGGAGCTTCGGTGTGAGGAAGAGGCCGTGGCATAGGGAAATTAAATTGGTTGCCATACAACCTCCGGCCCATGTCTGAGTTTTTAAAAGCCTGCGAGTCATTACCACGGCCAAATGCTCCAATGTCCACTGCTACAAACATACATCCGGCATCCGCAATTGCAATGAGTACTATTGAAAAGTACTTTTTGTAATTATAGTACTCAGATCCCGTTCTTTGGGGTTTGATGATCCGTATGTGTTTCCCATCAACAGCTCCCAAACAGTTGGGAAAATTGCATACTGTCCAGAATTTGTCAGCAATTTCCATCCACTTTTCAGCGGTGGGCAGGGGCATAAATTCTGGGCAAAGAACATTCCAGAGAGCCCGGCAGGTGTCAGCAACAATTCCAGACAAGGTAGAGATTCCAATACGGTACTGGAAGTGTAGTGAGGATAGGGTTTCTCCAGTCGCCAGGAATCTGTGAACAGACAAAGAAGTAAAATTAATATTTATGTATATTATTTTTAAAAACTATAAAAAAAAATATTAGTACATTCACGAAAACTAATTACCCAAGGTTTTGAATACTAAATTTACAAAAAAAAACATCAGACCACACCCCTTTGTTTTTAAAACATACCGTAATGTCACCAGTAGCCGTTCCTCAGGAGGAATCGCACGACGGAGCTGTGTGTCCTGTCTCCGGATGGATTGTTGGACACGAGCAAGCAAATCCATGAAACTTTCGTGGGACATCCGGATATAATCAGTAAATTTCCCCGGGTTTGACTGGAGCTCGCTGTAGAGGGTGTGGTATGCCCCACGGCTCTCCCGGAGTTCAACAATCGGATGTATCCACATACGCCGCCGTCTTCGCTGCCTCTCTCTCTTCCTTTGTTCATGGCAAGCAACTGCATACGCCTGAGCCATCGCGATGTCCAAATCCAAGTTGAAGTGAAAACTCTTCCAGCGCAGATCCATGGTCACGAGAAGAATCAAGCAAATGTGAAGAATACTGTAGACAGGGTCTATATATATTAACATACCACACCCACAATGAAGTCCCATTGGTCTTGTGTGTTGTTGAATGGTTGTTTTTTCTTTTTTGTGGGGTTTTTCCAAAATCTGTAAAAAAACGCAAACGCACAAAAAACGCATACAAATGCGCAAAAACGCTGCGTTTTTTTCCTGCATGCGCATTAAAATGCTTGAAAAAAACGCAGCGTTTGTATGCATTTGTATGCGTTTTTTTAATGCGTTTTTTTGCGGGAAAAACGCGCTGCAAAAAAAAGCAAGTGTGAAACTAGCCTAAGCGTATGTTATGAAATTTTTTCAAAATTGAGACACAGACATAAAATTGTGTAGACAAATTTTTACTTTTGTCTTTTTGGTTTTTTCAACCCATATTATTGCCATATGGTAAATGTGGCAATGGCCCAAAGTGGCCTTTTTGCTGATTTGCAAAGTTACAACCAAGACATTTGCTGAACCCAATAAAACAAAAACACAACATTATGCAAAAACAATATTCCAACATTACAAATGGTGGTAGGTCGGGGGAGAAGGTGGAAGACCAGCCTGTGTTTGCTGCTGGCTATTTTGCCCAACTTGCCCATCGCCTTGTGTGGGGGCATACTGTTGCCCATGATGTGGGTAGTGTACTGCCTACTGTGATTGTAGTGGGTAATGGGCTGACTGAAACTGGAGAGAGGCCTCTTGTTGGGGATGATAGGCCCGTGGCTCATACCCACCAAAATAGCCATGTTGTCCCCAACCAGGTTGGGACCAGCCTCCAACACTGGGTGGGAACTATTGGTGAGGTTGGCTCGAGGCAGACATATGTCAAGGTTGGGTAGGGAGAGGAAGGGGTTGAGGTGTTGGCCCACATGTTGGAGGATCCTCAGAGCCTGATTGAGCAAACATGTGTGGGGGGTCTAAGGCGCATCAGATTCCTTAAGGAAAGCTGCCACCTCTCCAGATATTCAAATAACTCATATGGGGTATTTGGGTGTGTGCTTGCGTCAAGCAGGATCTGAAAACATCCTCGAATACGTAGCCTCACCTCACGGGGAAGGGGCCTAAGATACCGGGCCAGGCTGCGTGAGTACGCCTACTCCCCATAATCATTATTAACTTGAGAAAGATAGTTCAGTACCCCTGTGTCAACATTGGTACAGGTATCTTGGGCAGGGATCTGGCGCCTTCTTCTTCCTCGCCAGGATGGTCCAGCAGGCTGTGGGGGGTCCTGTAGCTGGGCAGTTGGGCTGCTGCTGATGTTGCCCTGCTCATCCTGTATGGCAGATGGTACTGCAGCAGATGGTCCTGCTTGTGGATGTGGTCCTGGTGGTGGGGTTTGTGGTGCAGGTCCACATGCAAGGGCAGGCGCTGGGTTATCAGATGAAGAAACTTGACCCATGATTCTTGGAGGGGGAGAAGATGGGTCAGCCACATCTTCCCCTACAGCCACAGAATTGATGATGGGCTCTGTATCTGAGCCAGTTTCCTTTTCCTTAAGGTTTGATTGAGTTCTGTTATGAAATATAACATAGCCAAAATTCAAAACATTAGTTTTGGCCCTGTAAAGTATCTGTGTAATGTGGTGTGAGGTATCTACTTACGGTCTCAGATCCAGAATTGGAGCGAGGAAGGAGAGGCGATCATAATACACATATTTGAGCTTTGTGGGGGGCCCGTATCACCACTCCTGGCCCGCTGCTGACGTTCCCGCCTGTACTGGTCGCGGATGCTGTGCCAGCGTCTCATCAAATCTTCAACTTCAATGTGACAGGAAATAATTTAAATTTCACATATTTGCAAGATAAAATTTGCTAAAAGTTGCATAGTCATGTGGCCTTTGAGGGTAAGCTTTATACCCAGGGTGGCATATATAATTGGGGCATCCAGGCCAGATACACAAGGTCACAATAGCTCAGGGGTCAAGTAACTACTCATAAATTGTTTGCCTAGGAGGATGAGGAGCTTGTGGACAGGGACCAATTATGTCAGGGTAAAACAATGGATCAAATAAAAATCTACACACCTCAAGAGGCTAAAAGGCCAAGCACAGGAAAGAGGGGGGCCTTATTCCAAATGGCTGTTTTGATGTGAGGTAATTTGAAACACTTGTTTTGGTTGTACTTACTCATTTGCTGCTGCTCCTCACGTGGCCGATCACCAAAATCGTGGAACATCTGGTGACATATGCGCCTCCATGACGCCTACTTTCTTGCCTGGTTGGCATAATGGGCATCACGTTGGTCCCAGATTTCCGGCCACTCCTGCATTAACACAATTAGCATCTCCACATTGAGGTAGTAGGGTGCCATGATGCTCCATGGAGGCATACTTCCTGAATGTCTGGAGCGCTTTTTGAGCTAATTAGCATGTCTAAGCTTCCTGAATATTGGTTGGCCCATTTCCTGTGACCTGCTGTTAAATATTAATCGGTTGTTAATTTTTTATTACACTCAGTTCTGTACTGAATGCATTGCTTTTGGTGACACTATATGCTATTTCTGTAAGTTTAGCTCATGGTAAATGTCAACTCCACTACATATGTAAGTTTAGCTCATGGTAAATGTCAACTCCATATATATATAGACCACTTGCTCTAACAGACGGATATATATGTTGGGACTTACTCTAGGGGGGTGCTCTCCTTCACTACCATCTGAAGGGACATCACTGTTTGGACACTACATTGAATGAACAGCTGGTATGTAACTGAATCACCATGTGTGACATCGAGAGAAGCTCTTAACAGAGACAGACGCCATTTACCATTCGGAGTTCCAGGGAAAGAAGGATACAAGCTTAGCTATGAACAAATGGACAATCACTTTAAAATCATTTCACCTCATTTTATGTTTTTCTGTAATAATCTTTTTTGATGGAAGAATCCAAATAAACCACTACATTTTTTATAAGAACATTGTCATATTTTAGAGTATCACATCTGGTAACAAGTACTGAATAATATACAAGAATATGTATTTTTAACATTGGAGAGCCAGCCATATCTGAATTTTTGTCCTTTTTTTTTGGCGGATTTCCCTCAACTTGCCCGAGGGGGAATTTTAAAGATCTTTGCTAACGTCAGATGTGCAAGTTATCAGGAACTCCACTACTATGTACAAGTCACAAGAATCAGACAGAACCTAGAAGTGAGGACTAAGAATTGCCAGATGGATTGAGAAGTACTACAAGTGCCAGACGTGCTGAAGATAGACGTGTGAAGACAAGAGCCCAGCGTTGTCATCAAAGGAACTACAAGCTGAGATATTTCAAGGTAAGAAATATGGATGTCATTACTTCGTTTTCTAAGCAGAGTAAACTGAAATTTATGTCTGTAGACGAGTCTAATTTGGATGTATTATGGCTCAGCTTATATGCAGAATGTGAAATGGAAACTCTAAAGTTAGATTCTAAGCTGTTGTCCTTTAATAGAGAAAGAGAGAAATTGAAAAATATTTTACAAATGATTGATGTATTTCACAAACTTGTATCAGAGAAATCCAAAAATTATTGTTGTGTAAAGGAAAATAGTGATGTTTCCGAGATTCACTGTAACGTGGAGAAGCAGTTACAAGAGGTAGCAGCCATTCAAGGTGACCTTGCAGACGTGGAATAAGATGGAGAAGTAGGAGGAGACTTCAGAACTGACATAGATGCCGTACAAGGAAAGATGGACCACTAAAAATAGACGACTCACAGGCCCAACTCCGAAATAAAGTTAGGAAAAATTTGTTAAAATTATGCAAAATCATTCCTGCATATGATAACAAAATCCATGTTTGTAGAAACTCTGGGGTTTTTGAAAGCTGTGTTGACAAATTTGATTTGACTAATGAGGAAAGAATCAGTTGTTTAAAATGTGGATCCCTGTAACCTTTTCCAGGCGGTTATCTTTAAAGATATCTGGTGATAAACATGTGAACTTAAATGATAAAGACAGATTAAAAATTCTGATTCTTTTGTGCATCAAATGAAAATTATCCAGATATTGATATTCTTCAAAAATTAAGGATTGGTCGGAAGGAATGCACTTATACATTTATGTCCATATTTGATCGCTTGTACAGAATGCTCATTGAAAATGTCAAAACACAGTCCATGATAAAGAGTTTTGTAAATAAATTTGGGTTTCTAAATCCTGCATCTCGTGTTATTGCGTCACAAATAGATTCTTTATTTGAATGTGCGCAATCCCTTGATTTTGCCAGAAAACACGAGAATCGTGAACGGGAAATAAATCATGCTAATTTTGTAAAGACAGGCAGAGTAAAATCTTATCAGAAGCCTGTATCAAACTATCCCTGTAATCAAATCTATGAAGAACGAAGAAAATCACGTTTGCTTTAAGCCTTATGGAATGATGCAGACCACCGAAAAATCTTCACAGTTTGAGTTAAGAAAAATTCAAAGTTCTGATCTTCTTCTTTCTGTAAAAAAGATGGCGGAATTTGACAGACAGAAGCAGGTGGTGAGTGACATCATGGTCTGTAAACTGAACACTCTGCTCAGACAATCCATCAGCTTCAAAATCGCAAGAACTTTTCAGGATATTTTTTGCAGAGAAATAAGATTGGGTTTAGGAATTGGCTAAAAAAGTAATTATATGTTGTGTAAAAGTGTTATACAATGTATTAGTCAGTTATATGTAATTATTATATAGAGTATAATTCTGTAGTTCTATAGCTTTGTAGATATACATATTCATACAGTATATATAGAGTGTTTGTAGAAGTAGAGATTGTAGATCTGTATTTTTTTAGTGAAAATTAAAATTTACTCCAGCAATAATATTTAGAATTATGAATATGATATTAACCTTCTCTTTTATTTTTCCTTAGAATTTTCATTTCAAAGCAGGACTTAATCGGGAAAAATTCTCTTAAAAGGATTTATGCCTTTATTTACACAGGAAGTTGCAATAATTGCATGATTTCATATATTTAACACTTAAAAGAAAATAACTAACTGCATTTTAAATGTGTTCTGTGTGTGCCTTTATTGCATGGCTTGACATGACAAACCACAGCATGTGAAATCTGAACCTTGTTATAATAATAAGTATACCATGTCCCTGGGTTTAGTGCTGTAATTTAGCCTGTTCTTTAGTGAAAAGAAATGTCAACTCCACTACATATGTAAGATTAGCTCATAGTAAATGTCAACTCCATATATATATATAGACCACGTGCTCTAACAGACGGATATATATGTTGGGTTTACTCTAGAGGGTGCTCGCTCTCTCTCCTTCCCCACCATGAGACACAGACTCGAGGAGTCATCTCTGCTCGGACACGACATTGAATGGACAGCTGGTATGTAATCTAATCACCATCCATAGAAGCTGCGTACTACAAGACAGATGCCTTTTTTCAGAGTTCTAGGAAAGAAGGATCTATGAACAAATGGACAATCTCTCTTTATAATCATGCATCTATTTTTATGTTTTTCTGTAATAATCTTTTCTTTGATGGAAGAATCCAAATAAACCACTACATTATTTTTTATAAGATATTGTCATATTTTATAGAGTCACATCTGGTAACAAGTCCTGAATAATATACAAGAAAATGCATTTTTAACAATTTACATTTGGAAGTAATAAAGTTTAGTTTTATCCTTTTGTCAGCAAAGAGGAATGACAAGAGATAACCCCTTTAAGAAGATCCAATTTTGGTTAAAACGATTCCAACAATCTAAACAAAAAAAGGCTTCTTCTCTATGTGACATCTCTGATGTTTATTAACAGTTGATTTCCAAGTAAAATATTTCCCACATTAAGAAAATGAAAAAGGCTTCTCCTCTGTGTGACTGCTCTGATGTTTAACAAGATTCTCTTTCTGGTTAAAACATTTCCCACATTCTGAACATGAAAAATGCCTCTCCTCTGTGTGGGTTCTCTTGTGCCTAACCAAATTTGAGTTATGCCTAAAACATTTCCCACATTCTGAACATGAAAAAGGCTTCTCCCCTGTGTGAATTCTCTGGTGCCCTATCAAATGTGAGTTAAGATTAAAACATTTCCCACATTCTGAACATAAAAAAAGCTCCCCTGTGTGAATTCTCTGGTGAATAACAAGGTCTGATTTCTGTTTAAAACATTTCCCACATTCTGAACAGGAAAAAGGCTTCTCCCCTGTGTGAGTCCTCTGGTGCCTAACCAAGTTTGAGTTATGATTAAACCATTTCTCACATTCTGAACATGAAAAAGGCTTCTCCCCTGTGTGAGTTCTCTGGTGAATAACAAGGTCTGATTTCTGTTTAAACCATTTCTCACATTCTGAGCAGGAAAAAGGCTTCTCTCCTGTGTGAGTCCTCTGGTGCCTAAACAATTTTGAGTTACAATTAAAATATTTCCCACATTCTGAACATGAAAAAGGCTTCTCCCCCGTGTGAGTTCTCTGGTGAATAACAAGCAGTGATTTATGTGCAAAACATTTCCCACATTCTGAACATGAAAAAGGCTTTTCCCCTGTGTGAATTCTCTGGTGAATAACAAGCAGTGATTTATGTGCAAAACATTTCCCACATTCTGAACATGAAAAAGGCTTCTCTCCTGTGTGAATTCTCTGGTGAGCAACAAGGTCCGATATCTGAGTAAAATATTTCTCACACTCTGAACAGGAAAAGGGCTTCTCCTCTGTGTGAGTCCTCTGGTGCCTAACCAATTTTGAGTTATGATTAAAACATTTCCCACATTCTGAACATGAAAATGACTTCTTTGCTTTAGGAGCAGTTTGTTTTTTATTGCCTCTTTTGTGACTTTGATTTTCCTTAGTAGTCGGTAATGAATCAGAAGATGGGACCTGTTTCATAGGATCAGATGACAGATCTTTGCTGTGAATGGATGATGCTATATCTGGAGTAATAGCAATCACTTCAGTTGTATCTTGTAGGATCTCAAGATCATCAGATTTAAAAATTGAAGATGTCAGCTGTCCCTCTGATCTCCTGGTACAGTTATCTGCTAAGATAAGAAAAATCAATAAAATATCCCTGAGTTTTATAATTTTGAACATTTCTACTTAAACTGTCCATAAAAATGGCAAGCTATGTAAAAAACTTTAATTATTTCCCAAGACAATGACAGTTCACAGTCTAATAGAAAACCTTGTTGGATGAGCCAGTAGTGTGTGGTGTTCAACTGTTTGTTCATTCTGCCTCCCAAATATCAAATAAAAAGAAACCAATCAATGTTATGTAGGCGAAAATAATACCAATTCTCATCTCACAAAAAACAAGTCCCCACTCAGGTCCATCATCTGTCAATGGAAAAACAGAGGTTCCCACACTATTAGTGGCTCAAAGGCTGTTGAAAAGTAACAGAGTTTCTATAAATCAATCCAGCAAAATCCGCTCTCACTTCGGAGTCTTGCAGTGTGCGCAAACAACATTTAGGATCCCTGTATTTAACAATATTATAGTGAGAAGAACCCCCTTAATTTGCGGCGTCTCCTGGAGCACAATCTGGGCACTATGTGCTGGGTAATAAAATGGCAAATGTGTAATTTTCACTCTAACATCCACTGCGTGCTAATTTCTGGAAGTGGCTGTGGAGTCAAAATATTCACTCCTCCTAAGGATTATAACCCTCAGTGAATTAATTTGTAAAATGGAATCACTTTATGGGGATTTCGACTATTCTGGTTTTCTGTCATTTAGTTATGTTAGGGCTTCTGCATATGGTGTGTCCAATCTCATCTGGGATCTGTTCCTGCTGTCCAGCTGGAGTAATCTGCTCCCTACTTCAGCCAATTGGAAAGCACCACACCCTACTAAATCGCAAAGCACATGGCCGGAATCTGCCAGATACAGCGCTGTTCTCCTCTGGTTCTGTCCTCTGTGCTCAGCTTGCGGCTTGTGTATTTGTTTCCTGCTGTGACCATGGCCCGTTTACTGACTACTCTTGTGTCTTTGCACAAGAACCGGATCTTATTGTTACGAATATTTCTGCACATAATGAATATAATGGTCTCAATTTCTCTGAGCAGATAGCATTAACCCCTTCACAACCAATGACGCCACGTAGGCGTCATGAAACCTGATACAAATCTGACCAGTGACGCCTATGTGGCGTCATGACTTTAAAGCCCCCCTGCGGGTCGGGTGACCTAGGTCACTGAAAGGTCACCCGACCCGCAGATACAGGGGGCTTTGTTCTTCAGCATAGGGGGCGTGGCTTCACCCCCACGTGACTACGATCGCTCTGATTGGCTGTTTCACTTTTAACAGCCAATCAGAGCGATAGTAATATTTCATCAATGAAAATTGATGAAATATTACAATCCAGCCATGTCCGACGTTGCTGTAGCATCGGACATGGCTGGTGACAGCGATCCGACCCCCCCACCCATTAACGGGGGCGATCTGCCCCCCGCCACTGAATGACAGCGGCGATGTGCCGCCGCTGTCATCATCTACCCCACCGCCTTCCCTCCGCTCCCCCTGGCTTCCGATTCCCCCCCTCCCACCTCCCGGTACTCACCGAGTGCCGTTATGGCTCCCGGTGTCCCGCGGTCCCGGACCATGGGCGCTGCCATATTGGAAAATGGCGGGCGCATGCGCAGTGCGCCCGCCGGCTCCAATTTCCATTCATTCATTTTGATCACTTTCACAGTGATCTAAATAGAATGAAATGTAAATAAACCCCCTGTTTATCACCCCCATAGGCAGGATCAACTGATAAAATAAAGAAATTATTTTTATTTTTCCATTAGGGTTAGGGTTGGAAAGAGGGTTAGGGTTGAAAAGAGGGTTAGGGTTGGAAAGAGGGTTAGCGTTGGAAAGAGGTTTAGGGTTGGAGAAAGGGTTAGGGTTGGAAAGAGGGTTAGGGTTGGGAAGAGGGTTAGGGTTGGAAAGAGGGTTAGGGTTGGAAAGAGGGTTAGGGTTGGAAAGAGGGTTAGGGTTGGAATTAGGGTTAGGCTTGTGGTTAGGGTTGGGATTAGGGTTAGGGGTGTGTTGGGGTTAGGGTTGGGATTAGGGTTAGAGATGTGTTGGGGTTAGGGCTGTGGTTAGGGGTGTGTTGGTGTTAGGGTTGAAGTTAGAATTGAGGGGTTTCCACTGTTTAGGCACATCAGGGGGTCTCCAAACGCGACATGGTGCAACCATTGATTCCAGCCAATTTTGCGTTCAAAAAGTTAATCGGTGCTCCCTCCCTTCCAAGCCCCGACGTGTACCCAAACAGTGGTTTACCCCAACATATGGGGTATCAGTGTACTCAGGAAAAATTGCACAACATCTTTGGGGGTCTAATTTCTCCTGGTATCCTTGGGAAAATAAAAAATTGGGGGCTAAAAAAATATTTTTGTGGAATTTTTTTTTTATTTTTTATTTTCACATCTCTGCGTTATAAACTTCTGTGAAGCACTAGGGGGTTCAAATTGCTCACCAGACATCTAGATAGGTTCCTTGGGAGGTCTAGTTTCCAAAATGGGGTCACTTGTGGGGGGTTTCTATTGTTTAGGCACATCAGGGGCTCTGCAAACGTAACGACGACCGCAGACCATTCCATCAAAGTCTGCATTTCAAAATGTCACTACTTCCAGTCCTTATGTGTGCCCAAACAATGGTTCCCCCCATATATGGGGCACCAGCGTACTCAGGACAAACTGTACAACAACTTTTGGGGTCCAATATATCCTGCTACCCCTTTGAAAATAAAAAATTGCTGGCTGAAAATCTTTTTTTTGAGGAAAAAAAATTATTTTTTATTTTCACTGCTCTGCGTTATAAACTTCTGTGACGCGCTTGGGGGTTCAAGGTGCTCACCACACATCTAGATAAGTTCCTTGGGGGATCTAGTTTCCAAAATGGGGTCACTTGTGGGGGGGTACCCAAACAGTGGTCCCCACCCACATATGGGGTACCAGTGTACTCAGGACAAACTGGGCAACAACTTTTTGGGGTCCAATTTATCCTGCTACCCTTGTGAAAAAAAAATTGCTGGCTAAAAATAATTTTTTTTGAGGAAAAAAAATATTTTTTATTTTCACAGCTCTGCGTTATAAACTTCTGTGACGCGCTTGGGGGTTCAAGGTGCTCACCACACATCTAGATAAGTTCCTTGGGGGATCTAGTTTCCAAAATGGGGTCACTTGTGGGGGGGTTCCACAGTTTAGGTACATCAGGGGCTCTGCAAATGTTACATGATGCCCGCAGACCATTCCATCAAAGTCAGCATTTCATAATGTCACTACTTCCCTTCCGAGCCCCGACGTGTACCCAAACAGTGGTCCCCACCCACATATGGGGTACCAGCGTACTCAGGACAAACTGGAAAACAACTTTTGGGGTCTAATTTATCCTGGTACCCTTGTGAAAATAAAAAATTGAGCACTAAAAAATATTTTTTTTGAGGAAAAAAAATATTTTTTATTTTCACGGCTCTGCGTTATAAACTTCTGTGACGTGCTTGGGGGTTCAAGGTGCTCACCGCACATCTAGATAAGTTCCTTGGGGGGTCTAGTTTCCAAAATGGGGTCATTTGTGGGGGAGCTCCAATGTTTAGGCACACAGGGGCTCTCCAAACACGATATGGTGTCCGCTAACGATTAGAAGTAATTTGCATTTCAAAAAGTCAAATGGCGCTCCTTCCTTTCTGAGCCCTGCCGTGTGCCCAAACAGTGGTTCCCCCCACATATGGGGTACCAGCGTACTCAGGACAAACTGGACAACAACTTTTGTGGTCCAATTTCTCCTGTTAGCCTTGTGAAAATTAAAAATAGTGTGCTAAAAATCATTTTTGAGGAAAAAAAATATTTTTTATTTTCACTGCTCTGTGTTATAAACTTTTGTGAAGCACTTGGGGGCTCAAAGTGCTCACTACACATCTAGATAAGTTCCTTAGGGGGTCTAGTTTCCAAAATGGGGTCACTTGTGGGGGAGCTCCAATGTTTAGGTACACAGGGGCTCTCCAAACGCGACATGGTGTCCGATAACGATTGGAGCTAATTTTCCATTCAAAAAGTCAAATGGTGCTCCTTCCCTTCCGGACCCTGCTGTGCGCTCAAACAGTGGTTTATGACCACATATGAGGTATCGGTGTTCTCAGGAGAAATTTTTTAACAAATTTTAGGATCCATTTTATTCTGTTGCCCATGTGAAAATGAAAAAACTGAGGCTAAAAGATAATTTTTGTGAAAAAAAAGTACTTTTTTTTTTTACAGATCAATTTGTGAAGTACCTGGGGGTTCAAAGTGATCACTATGCATCTAGATAAGTTCCTTGGGGGGTCTAGTTTCCAAAATGGGGTCACTTGTGGAGGAGCTCCAATGTTTATGCACACAGGGGCTCTCCAAACGTGACATGGCAACCGCTAAATATTCCAGCATATTTTCCATTCAAAAAGTCAAATGGTGCTCCTTCCCTTCTGAGCCCTGCCGTGCGCCCAAACAGTGGTTTATGACCACATATGAGGTATCAGTGTACTCAGGAGAAATTGCCCAACAATTTTAGGATCCATTTTATCCTGTTGCCCATGTGAAAATGAAAAAATTGATGCTAAAAGAAAAGTTTTGTTGGAAAAATTAAAATGTCCATTTTTTCTTTCCACGTTGCTTTAGTTCCTGTGAAACACCTGAAGGGTTAATAAACTTCTTGAATGTTTTGAGCACCTTGAGGGGTGCAGTTTTTAGAATGGTGTCACTTTGGGTATTTTCTGCCATATAGACCCCTCAAAGTGACTTCAAATGTGAGGTGGTCCCTATAAAAATGGCTTTGTAAATTTTATTGTAAAAATGAGAAATCGCTGGTCAACTTTTAACCCTTATAACTTCCTGACAAAAAAATATTTTGTTTCCAAAATTGTGCTGATGTAAAGCAGACATGTGGGAAATGTTATTTAGTAACCACTTTGTGTCACATAACTCTCTGGTTTAACAGAAAAAAAATTCAAAATTTGAAAATTGCAAAATTTTCTAAATTTTCACCAAATTTATGATTTTTTCACAAATAAACGCAAAAATTATCAACCTAAATTTACCACTAACATGAAGCCCAATATGTCAGGAAAAAACAATCTCAGAATCGCTAGGATCCGTTGAAGCGTTCCTGAGTTATTACCTCATAAAGGGACACTGGTCAGAATTGCAAAAAATGCCCTGGTCATTAAGGTCAAAATAGGCTTGGTCATGAAGGGGTTAAAGAATTTGAATGAGTTACATTCCACTAATACCATTGTTTCTAGGGATGTTTTTCAAGCAGAAAATTTATGCATAAAAAATCCAAGTTTTTATCCCATCCAGTCCAGAGCTGAGTGCATGGACAAGTTTCAAAATGTCATGAAGCGGGAACTCAAGAGCTGGACGTAACAATTAAAGCACAGAGGCAAAAAAGTAATTTGAGTCACAAACAGCAGAGAGCCATTGATGAAATTAAAAAAACAACTAAAATAACAATTGAAAAAGCAGATAAAGGTGGTCTGATCGTGATCATGGATACCGCCCAATACAGGGATCAAATGAATGCTTTATTAAGTGACAGTTCTACATACAGAAAATTGCCTCATGATCCCACAAAGGATTTTCATAGAAAGGTGTTTAAACTCGAAAGCACAGGTAGATTTTTTGAAAGTTGATTTCCCTATTATTCCTACAATATATGGGTTACCTAAAGTGCATAAAAGTGCATCACCACCCCCTATGCGCCCCATTGTATCGGGCGTTGGGTCTCTCACTGAACACCTCAGCCAGTGGGCAGATTCTTATTACAACCACTGGTTACACGAGTTCCGGTGTTCTTGAAAGACTCAAAAGACATACTACATCAATTTTCAAATGTGGTTTGGAACAGTGAATTTCAGTGGATTGGCTGCGATGTCACTGCCCTTTACACCTCTATCCCTCAAGACATTGCAATTAGAGCACTAGAATTTCACTTGTACAAACACAGTAATTATACTAATGAATTATGTAATTATATTGTGCAGGTCATTCATTTTCTGATGCTTCATAATTATTTCTTCTTTGATGGGGACTTTTTTCTGCAATGCAGAGGAGTATCAATGGGCGGCAAACACTCGCCATCGGTGGCTAATCTTGTCATGTCGCATTGGGAGGAGGTAATTCTATATTCTGACAACAATCCGTTTTTGTCCAGCATTTTCTGGTATGGCAGATACATCGATGATACACTCCTTATTTAGAGTGGTGATGTGTCTGCTATATCAGAATTAGTGGAGTATTTTAATTCTAATGATTTCAATCTAAAATTTACATTTGTGACTGACCCACATGTGATTTCATTCTTGGACCGCACACTGAAGGGTGTTGCAGGTGCTGTTATCAGCACTGCTACATTCTGTAAACCACTTTCTGGTAATAGTATACTACATGCTTCTAGTAGCCACCCCAGGCATACTATTAGATCTATACCAGTGGGGGAGCTTACTAGAATTACCAGAAATTGTAATGATGACAATATCTTGAAAAAGGAAATGAATTCATTTTGTGACAAGTTGGGAAAAAGAGGTTATTCTAATTGGTGTCTTGATAGAGCAAAGAAAATTGTGCACAAAAAGAAAAGACATGATATGTTGTTACCTAGGGCACATAATAATGTTCAGTACAGTTCTCAGTTCAATACCATTAAGACACTTATTCTAAAACATTGACCCGTTCTATTTGAAGATGACGTTTTATCTAATATTTTGCCCAAAGGTTGTCAAGTGGTTGCAAAAAAAGCCAACACTTTATCGGATATGTTGTCTCGGACATGGTTGCATTGCTGCGGTTTTTATCGTTGTGGCACATCTAAATGCAGAACATGTGCACATTCCGACATTGTCCACTCTTTTTTTGATAGCACCAATTGCAATGAACATAAAATAAAACAATATATTAATTGTAATAGTAAGAACGTAATATATTTGTCTGTTCAAAGTGTAATCTGAGATATGTGGGCTGCACACCTCGCATGCTCAAGACTCGCATATCTGAGCACATAACCGATATTTCATCTCCTTCTAGTGATAATCGATCTATTTCATCTGCGTCCAGACATCTCATTAATGAACATCAAAGAAGTGCTGAATCTTTTCGTGCTATGGGTATCGAGAAAATAATGCCACACACAAGAGGTGGAAATTTAAAGAAACGTCTTCTAACACGAGAAGCATACTGGATTTTTTATCTGAACACGTTTTCCCAATGGATGGAATGCCAGAAGAGAAATGATGTTCCATTATTGATGGTATTAATGTAATTGTAATCTATATGCATATGTTTTTTTCATTTTTTCTCTTTTTTTATATAAATGCCTGCCTTTTCTTTTTATATGGATTTCATAATTCCTTCCGTTTTTTATGTATATATAATTATTTGTGTACTATAGTTATTTTGTTTCCTTTTTTTTCTTTTCACATCATGTGTTTTAAATTTGACTTTATTGGGTGAAATGAGTATAAATTGTAGTAACAGCCAGGGGAAGTAGCTTTGAGAAACAACAAGCTTTTGTTCGAAACGCGTAACCCAACATCTGTTACTCATGTGAACGAATTTCTTCTTTTTTGTTCTGGACTTATTTTTAAACAATAAATTGGACTTTTTTGTGAAGCTGGACCCTTTCTCATCTTTTTTCTGTGCATTTATTCCCTGTTGTAACCGTGGCCCATTTACTGACTACTCTTGTGTCTTCTGATTCTGTCCTTCTGGTTCTGACCCAGCTACCTGACTATGCCTCTTGCTATCTAACACCACAGAATAGCAGGTAACACCATGGTCCAAGCCTAGGGGTCCCAATGTAAGTCCAGATCCATGTAATGGTGTTAGATGAGCAAGTCAATCCTTGGCAGAGGCATATCTAGGCTTTCTGGCACCCGGGACAAGAATTTGGTTTGGCTCCCCCCCACACACATTAACTCCCATCCCCACTCATTAACCCCCCACACACATTAACCCCCTTCCCAACTCATTAACCCCCCACACATTAACCCCCATCTCCACTCATTAACCCCCATCCCTTCATTAACCCCCCCACACATTAACCCCCATCCCCACTCATTAACCCCCCACACATTAACCCCCATCCCCACTCATTAACCCCCCACACATTAACCCCCATCCCCTCATTAACCCCCATTCTCACTCATTAACCCCCCATCCCCACTCATTAACCCCCCCACACTAACACCCCCCCATCTTCGGTGTCTTCAGCTCCACAGTGGAGCACTTACCACCAGCGTTCGCTCTGGACGCCAGGGAGTGACGTCAGCAGTGTGATCACATGACCTGATCACACTGCTGACTTCGCTATGGCCCGGCGGTCAGAGCTTCAATTGTACTGGCGTCTATATAGACGCCAGTGCAATTGTTCCCTGGGAGCTGGCATGCGCACCTTCTCTGCGCCAGCTGTCAGCTTGACAGCTGATACAGAGAACCACCGACTCTCAGGCCGGGGGGGCGGCAGAACGCAGCCGCCATGGAGGACACTGCGGACCGCTGCATTAGGCGGCCCAACTGCGCCCCCTGCCAGCGGCGCCCGGGGCAACTGCCCCGGCTGCCCCCCCCACATACGCCCCTGATCCTTGGGATATGGACAGCAGAGAAGATAGTGCCTTCTGGTGGACATCTTTTGAGCTGCCAGTTGACCACGAACAGTGCTCCGAATACATTGTGTCTGCAAACTATTCCAGCTAGATCTGCATTCAAATAGCTAAATGGCGCTCCTTCCCTTCTGAACACTGCCATGTGCCCAGACAGTAGTGTACAACCGTATGTAGGGTATAGTGCGAAGCTGGAAAATAATTTGTACGATCCATTTGTTTTCTATTATCCTTTGTGAATAATTTATCACCACATAAAGTGACACACGTCAGATATTAATAATGGGGCCTGATTAGGAACTACTGAAACAATCAAACTCCACAGTCTCCATCAGTAATAAATGAGCAGCTAGTGGCGAAACCTCTCTGGTGTAATTAACGTATGGGTTTCGGAGACTTCACAATCTAAACTATCGTAAGCTCCAATATTTTCTGTCAGATGAGTTTCAAGAAGAAATATTCGGCATTTAAAAAGAATTGTGTATAAGGCCGGTTTCACACGTCCTGATATTTCCGGTACCAGAGATGTCCATTGTGTGTAATACTGGTGGCACACGTGTGACAACCATGTGCAGCATCAGTACCACATGGATGGCCGACAGGGAAGAAGCGCTACAGTAAGCGCTGTTCCACGGTGGTGGGTGCTGAAGATGCTCTCATCATTCTCCTCTGCTCTGCTGGCGGGGAGAATGATGAGAGTTAGTCAGAATGATGACAGCAGGTGGGGGCTTTTGGGACTATTACTCCCATCAACCTACACCTGCTGCTAAAAACAGTGACAGCAGGAGCGGATGATGGGAGTATTCCTCACCCATCGCCTGCACTATAACTAAATAAATGAATGAAAAAAACGGCGTGGGTTCCCTTGTATTTTCTATAACCAGTCTGGCAAAACTCACAACTGGGGGCTGCAACCCTCAGCTGTCAGCTTCAGCAAGGCTGGTTATCAAAAATAGAGGGGTCCCAAAACAGTTTTTTTTAATTATTTAAATAAATAATTAAAAAGCCGCGTGGGGTCCCCCCCATTTTTGACATCCAGCCTTGCTAAAGCTGACAACTGGGGGCTGGTATTCTCAGGCTTGTAAGGGTCCATGGATATTGACCCCTTGCCTAAAAATAGCAGCCCGCAGCTGCCCAGAAAAGGCACATCTATTAGATGCGCCAATTCTGGCGCTTTGCCCGGTTCTTCCCACTTGCCCTGTAGTGATGTCAATTGGGGTTCATATTTGTGGGGTTGATGTCACCCTTGTATTGTCAGGTGACATCAAGCCCATGGCTTAGTAATAGAGAGACATCTATAAGACACCTATCCATTACTAATCCTATAGTTATATGGTAAATAAAGACACAGCCAGAATAAAGTCTTTTATTAGAAATAAAACAAAACACAGGGCAAGTGGGAAGAGCATGGCAAAGCGTTGGAATTGGCGCTTCTAATAGGTGTGCCTTTTCTGGACAGCTGCGGGATAGTAATTGTTTAATCTGTATTTGTATCTTTCAGTTAATGAGATTCTCATGCTTTGGGGTGAGGTTGTGGGAGTGGTTGTGGGAGTGGCTGTGTGCGGGGACTTATGTTGTGCTCTGCGTACATATTCATCTGTATTGGCTTATGACACTGCTCTTTCAGTGACCTGCCCCCTATTTTACATAAAAAAATTACATCCAGAAAAATGTCACCGGTGATGGAGGGGCCTGCACAGTACCATCTATAAGTAAGAGATATATGCTACTGGATAGGCGCCGCCAGTGTCATTTGTAAATTTTTTTTCTAAGCCTCAAAATAGCCACAATATTATAGGCTGTTGTGAATTCGCTTTCTGGTCTCCCTCTGGTTATTACTGAAGGTAGTGGAGCTAGGCAGATCAACAGAGGGGCTGCGAGTTCTCTTTCTGGGCTCCCTCTGGTGGTTACTGGAGGTAATGGAGCTGATCTGATTGACAGAGGCTTGCCACCTGATATTGATGATGACGATTGGAGATCTGGGGTTTCAGATTGTGATTTAAGACAACCGACTCCTCTATCCCTGCTGGTGATATGCTTCCTGTTCCTCCTGAGGTCTGATTTCTCCAGCTCTGTCCCTACATTTTCAGCTAAGTGGTTTATTTGCTATTCTGTTTGCATTTGATCTGGTTTTGTCTATCTCTTCTTGGTGCGGGTCAGCCAGCTCCGGCTGGGGCTGTGCTGAATCACCGCCCATATGTTACTGCTTGTGCCAGTTTGTTTTATCCCGTTAGATTGGTATATTCTGAAAGCAGAGCAAAAAGAGACCAGAGTGCTGATATAGTGGGGGGCGAAGTAGTGTGACTTCAGTGTTTTTTGCATCAGACGTGTTGGACTTTTTGCAGGGTTTTTTTGCATGATTGCAGACAGTGCCTTTCCTATCGTGTCCTGTCTGGTCAGTGTGGGTCCCCTCATTTGCTCAGTCTATTTTCCTGCCTGTGTTTGTGTTTTCATCTTCTCTCACCGACAATATATGTTTGGGGGCTATCTATTCCTTTGGGGTCTGCTCTGGGGCAGTTTAGATTTCCCCTTTCTTGCTTTAGGCTTAGTTAGCTCTACAGCTGTGCCGAGGCGTCTAGGATCATCGTTGGTACGCTCCACGGCTACTGCTAGTTGTGTGGATAGGATCAGGGGTCTGCAATCCGCTTAGGTACCAACCTCTCTGGTTTTCTGTGGCTTAGCCTGGACCTGCTCTCCTCCTCGGTGACCCATTCATAACAGAATCACCAGCCCAACTGTAGACTCTAGTGTACTCCAAAGAAGGAAGGAATTTCAAAAAAAAAAAAAAAAAGTGTCAGGATTTTTTTTAATATATTTTTTCCTCTTTTTTCTGGGGCTGCAGGAGGAGATTGTCTGATCGCGTTGAGCAGCTCGCTGCTGAAGTGCGAGTAATTTCTGCCTATCTCGCTCATTCATCTGCTGTTGAACCAAAAATCCCTACTCCTGATGTTTTTTGGAGATCGGTCTAAATTTTTGAATTTTAAGAATAATTGTAAACTATTTTTTGCTTTGAAACCTAACTCATCGGGGAGCTCGGTGCAGCAGGTTAAAATTGTCATTTCCCTGCTGCGTGGTGATCCCCAGGATTGGGCCTTTTCTTTGAAACCGGAGATCTTATTCTGGCTAATGTGGACGCGCTTTTTCAAGCCTTGGGTGTTATGATTGAGTCACCGTAGGAGGCAAAAATAGAAATGCTAGCTAAGTCCAGAAAACCAGAGAAGTTGGCAGCTATCGGATTGCAGACCCCTGAACCTATCAACACAACTAGCAGTAGCCGTGGGGGGCTCCTACGATGCCCTAGGCCCCTCGATCACAGCCGGAGGACTACATAGCCTAAAGACAGAAAGGGAAATCTAAACTGCCCCAGAGCAGGCCCCAAAGCAAAAGGCAGCCCCCCACATATAATGACGGTGAAGCAAGAAGAAAGAACAAAACACAGACAGAAAGATAGACTGAGCAAAGATGGGGCCCAAGCTAGCTTAGATAGGAAAGGACAGGAAGGCTGCTGTCTGCAATCCGTGAAAAAACCTATGATAATAAGAGCCAACAAACTGACAGTAAAAAAGGCCCTGAAGACGCTAGGCTTCAAAAAAGGCTATGTCAGTACTCAGGACTATTCTGAAGACAGAGCAACAGGCAAAAGGAGATTCAGCTCACCCCAGCAGGGAATGGCAGAATCCAGAAAAGCAAGGAAAACAAAACACTAATGCAAAAAGGCAAAGCAGAAATCTCAGCTTTAGATGAGCAGGAATCAGACTGTTTTCCTAGAAGTCCACAGAGAAATCACCCGCAGGCCAGAAGGGCGTCGGCAGCCTTATATCCAGTCATTAACTCCACTCAGCCAGTCATCATCATCAGCTGTGTTTTTTCTGTGGAGACGCCTCTCATACTATTTCTGTCCACCCTAAACGAGAAAAGCGTTTTGCTCACGCATTTGCGGTGGGAAATGTACAGCCTAAGTTTCTTTTGGCGATTACCCTGATCTGCTCCTTGTCTACATTTTCTGCTAAGGCTTTTGTAGATTCAGGAGCAGCTTCGAATCTGATGGATTTGGACTTTGCTAAACATTGTGGTTTTCCCATGATACCCCTGCGGACTCCTATCCCTTTGAGGGGTATTGATGCTACTCCTTTGGCGGGGAATAAACCCCAGTTTTGGACCCAGGTGATATTGCGGGTCGCCCCGGACCACCAAGAAAATTGTAAATTTTTGGTGCTGCACAATTTGCATGATACTATTGTTCTGGGTTTTCCTTGGTTGCAAACTCATAATCCTGTTTTAGATTGGAAATCTGTGTCTGTGGTGAGTTGGGGTTGTCAATGTGTTCTTAGGGACACTCCTGTTTTCTCCACCTCTCTCCAGTCTCATGATATTCCTGACTATTTGGCAGATTTTTCTGATGTATTTAGTGAGAGTAAGTCTGCGTCTTTGCCTCCTCATAGGAGTTATGACTGTGCAATTGAGTTAATGCCCAGGTGTAAATTTCCCAAGGGTCGGCTTTTCAATTTATCGGTACCAGAACATGATGCTATGCGATCTTATATCAAGGAGTAGTTGGAGAAGGGTCATATTAGACCATCCTCTTCACCTTTAGATGCTGGGTTTTTTTTTTGTGGCCAAGAAAGATGGTTCATTAAGGCCATGTATTGACTATCGTTCCCTTAACAAAATCACTGTTAAATATCAGTACCCTAGATGTACGGTACATTCTGGTATCAAATCAGTACCCGTTACCCCTGATTCCTGATTTATTTTCCAGAGTTAAAAGTGTCTGTTACCAAGCTTGACCTCAGGGGGGCGTATAATCTTATTCACATCAAGCACGGGGATGAATGAAAGATGGCGTTTAATACTCCGGAGGGACATTTTGAGTACCTGGTGATGCCTTTTGGGCTCACTAATGCCCCTTCTGTCTTTCAATCTTTTATGAACGATATTTTCCGGGACTTTGTGGATAAGTTTTTGATCATTTATCTTGATGATATTTTGATCTTTTCCAGTGATTGGGATTCTCAAAATCCGTAAGACAGTGTGGAACATATCCGGACTGTGTTCCGGATTTTGAGGGAAAATTCTCTGTATGTTAAGGGATCGAAGTGTCTTTTTGGTGTACAGAGGATTTCATTTTTGGGATTCATTTTGTCCCTGTCTGCTATTGAAATGGATCCGGCCAAGATACAGGCCATTTATGATTGGGTTCAGCCCACTTCTTTGAAGGCTCTCCAGAAGTTTTTGGGTTTTGCTAATTTCTACCGTAAATTTATAAGTAATTTTTCTGGTATTGTTAAACCACTGACTGATTTGACCAAAAAGGGCGCTGATGTGGTGAATTGGTCTCCAGAGGCACTCGGCATTTCAGGAGCTTAAGCGGAGATTCACTTCTGCTCCGGTTCTACGGCAACCTGATGTCTCACTCCCATTTCAGGTGGAGGTAGATGCTTCTGAGATTGGTGCAGGAGCCGTTTTGTCCCAAAAAGATCTGGTGACTTCTAAGGTGCCTTCTTTTCTCAAAAATTCTCCCCATCTGAACGCAACTATGATGTGGGGAATCGGAAATTGTTGGCCATGAAATGGGCATTTGAAGAGTGGAGACATTGGTTGGAGGGAGCTAGACATCAAGTTGTGGTCTTCACCGACCACAAGAATTTGATTTATCTTGAATCAGCCAAACGCTTGAATCCTAGACAGGCTAGGTGGGCCTTGTTTTTCACGCGTTTTAATTTTGTGGTCTCTTTTCTTCCGGGCACTAAGAATGTTAAGGCGGACGCCCTTTCCAGGAGTTTCTTTGCGGATTCTCTTGATGTGACCGAACCTACTACCATTCTAAATGAGGGTGTAATTCTTTCCGCTATTTCACCTGATTTGAGATGTGCCCTGGAGGAATTTCAGGAGGACAAACCTGAACGTTGCCCTAAGGGAAAATTGTATGTTCCTGACCAGTGGAGGAAAAGAGTAATGTCTGAAATTCATTGCTCCGTGTTGGCTGGTCATCCAGGTATTTTTGGTACCAGAGATTTGGTGAGTTGGTCTTTTTGGAGGCCTGCCTTATCTCATGATGTCAGGAATTTTGTGCAGTCCTTTGGGACTTGTTCTCGGTCCAAGCCCTGTTCTCGTTCTAGTGGGTTGTTGATGTCCTTGCCGGTGCCCAGGAGGCCATGGACCCATATTTCAATGGATTTTATTTCTGATCTTCCTGTCTCTCAGAGAATGACTGTTATCTGGGTGATTTGTGATAGATTTTCTAAGATGGTCCATCTTGTACCACTACCAAAGTTGCCATCTTCTTCTGAGTTGGTGCCCTTGTTTTTACAACAGGTGGTTCAGTTGCACGGGATTCCTGAGAACATTGTGTCAGACAGAGGAATCCAGTTTGTTTCCAGATTTTGGAGAGCTTTTTGTTCCAAACTGGGAATTCAGTTATCTTTCTCCTCTGCATTTCATCCTAAGACCAATGGGCAGACTGAGAGAACAAACCAGACTTTGGAGTCCTATTTGAGATGTTTCATATCTGCTGATCAGGATGACTAGGTCTCATTTTTGCCCTTGGCCAAATTCGCGCTAAACAATAGAGCTGGTTCTGCCAATTTGATGTCGCCCTTTTTCTGTAACTTTGGGTTTTATCCTCGATTTTATTCAGGGCAATTGGAATCTTCGGCCTGCCCAAGTGTGGACAC
The DNA here is from genome assembly GCF_039654945.1 of Dendrobates tinctorius. Lineage (NCBI taxonomy): Eukaryota > Metazoa > Chordata > Amphibia > Anura > Dendrobatidae > Dendrobates > Dendrobates tinctorius. The sequence goes on from NW_027361900.1 coordinate 5,349,469, forward strand.
TGTGGTAGAGAGAATGCAGCAGATTTGGGACCAAGTGGTGGATAAGTTGTCCCACTCTCAGGAAAGAGCCCAACGGTTTTCCAACCGGCATAGGACCATTGGTCCCCGGTTTAATATGGGTGATCTGGTTTGTTTGTCTTCAAAGAATATTCCCATGAAGGTTGCGCCTCCAAAATTCAAGCCAAGATTCATTGGACCTTATAAGATTTTGGAGATCCTTAATCCCATTTCTTTCCAATTGGCTCTTCCAGTTACGTTTAAGATCCATAACGTGTTTCATAAATCTTTGTTGAAGAGGTTTGTGGAGCCAGTAGTTCCTATGGCGGTGCCTCCTGACTCTGTATTGGTTAAAGGCAATTTGGAGTATGAGGTAGAGAAAATATTGGATTCTCGTTTGGCTAGACGGAGACTCCAGTACTTGGTCAAATGGAAGGGCTATGGCCAGGAGGATAATTCTTGGGTCTCTGCTTCTGACATTCATGCCGAAAGATTGGTTCGTGCTTTTCACCGGGCCCATCCTGATGGGCCTGGTGGCGTAGATGAGTGTTCGGTGACCCCTCCTCAAGGGGGGGTACTGTTGTGAATTTGCTTTCTGGCCTCCCTCTGGATATTACTGAAGGTAGTGGAGCTGGTCAGATCAACAGAGGGGTTGCGAGTTCTCTTTCTGGGCTCCCTCTGGAGCTGACTTGATCTGATTGACAGAGGCTTGCCACCTGATAATGATGATGACGATTGAAGATCTGGGGTTTCAGATTGGGATTTAAGACAGCTGACTCCCTCTATCCCTGCTGCTGATTTGCTTCCTGTTCCTCCTGAGGTCTGATTTCTCCAGCTCTGTCCCTGCATTTTCAGCTAAGTGGCTTATTTGCTATTCTGTTTGCATTTGATCTGGTTTTGTCTATCTCTTCTTGGTGCGGGTCAGCCAGCTCCGGCTGGGGCTGTGCTGAATCACCGCCCATATGTTACTGCTTGTGCCAGTTTGTTTTATCCCATTAGATTGGTCTCTTTTTGCTCTGCTTTCAGAATATACCAGAGTGCTGATATAGTGGGGGGCGAAGTTGTGTGACTTCAGTATTTTTTGCATCAGACGTTTTGCAGGGTTTTTTGCATGATTGCAGACAGTGTCTTTCCTTTCCTGTCCTGTCTAGTTAGTGTGGGTCCAATCGTTTGCTCAGTCTATTTTTCCTACCTGCGTTTGTGTTTTCATCTTGTCTCACCAACAATATATGTTTGGTGGCTATCTATTCCTTTGGGGTCTGCTCTGGGGCAGTTTAGATTTCCCCTTTCTTGCTTTAGGCTTATTTAGCTCTCCGGCTATGCCGAGGCATCTAGGATCATCGTAGCTACGCTCCACGGCTACTGCTAGTTGTGGGGATAGGATCAGGGGTCTGCAATCTGCTTAGTGACCACCCTCTCTGGTTTTCTGTGGCTTAGCCTGGACCTGCTCTCCTCCTCCGTGACCCATTCATAACAATAGGCATTATCAACAATAATATCAACACTATTATTGTATCAGGTACAAAGTGCTGCAGTGCAAAAGTAAAGAAGGATAAAGTGCATGGGTTTGTATCACCGAGATAAACAGTGTGCTGCCAGGGTCCCATGGACCTGATCCTTATTACAGGCACATTGTAGTTATATGCCCCCATGATGTGTTTGCACTATTAGCACTTTATCACACAGCGATTTTGGCACTGGTTTCTGTATAGCACCTTTGGCACTAAAGCACTTTGGTTATAACACTCTTCACATTTGCACAATGCAGCACTTTCCGTTTTTGTGATTTCATAAATATATACATTTTTTGATATTTGATTCACTATATTAACAATGATAGGGGCAGTTTATATAATGTGCTTTTATACTGACAGTGTGTATTAGGATTTTTCTATTCTACCTTTTCAGTTAGCCATTAAAAGGTATGCTCTGGGGCTATGCTCTGGGGCTGAGGTATGCTACTGAGGACTCTCAATCCTGAATATTTTTCTATCTACTGGCTAACACGGTACAAATATATACATCTTTCCTGTATCTATTCTATTGTGAATATTGTGGCTTTATTTACTGTAATACATTTTTCAGATATTTTCCAAACATGCTCCAGTTTGATTCAGCTGCATTCAGTTTTTATTTATTATAATTCAATAACAATTTTTTTAATATTATCATTATGTTTTTCCTGTAGTTTATCACAATCCTCCTTGAAATTACCGTATTTTTGGACCATAAAATGCATCTAGGTTTTAGAGGAAGAAATTAGGAAAAAAAATTGAAGCAAAAATTTGGTCAATTCTGTACTTAATATCCCCTATCCTGGTATATATGGTCCCCTCAGCCTCATCCTGATACACATGGCCCCCTCATCCCTATCCTGGCATGCATGGCCACCTCATCCCTATCCTTGCATGCATAACCACCTCATCCCTATCCTGGTATGCTTGGATCCCTCATCCCTACCCTGGTATGCATTCCGCCTCATCCCTATCCTGGTACGCAGGGCCCCCCCCATTTCATCCTAGTATGCATGCCGCCTCATCCCTATCCTGGTATGCAGGGCCCCCATCTCGACCTAGTATTCATGGTCCCATCCCTATCCTGGTATGCAGGGATCCATCTCATCCTGGTATGCAGGGCACCATCTCGTCCTGGTATGCAGGGCCCCATTCTTGTAAGTGGCCCCCACCACCATTCCTATCCTGGTATGCAGGGCCCCATCCCTATCCTAGTATGCAGGGTCCCATCCCGTCCTGGTATGCAGGGCCCCATCCTTATAAGTGGCCCCCACCCCATTCCTATCCTGGTATGAATGATCCCATCCCTATCCTGGAATGCATAGTCCCATCTCATCCTGGTATGCATGGCCCCATCTTGCCCTGGTATGCATGGCCACATCTCGCCCTGGTATGCATGGCCACATCTCAACCGGTTATGCAGGGCCCCATCCTTATAAGTGGCCCCCACCACCATTCCTGTCCTGGTATGCAGGGTCCCATCCCTATCATGGTATGCATGGTCCCATCTCGTCCTGGTATGCAGGGCCCCATCCTTATAAGTGGCCCCCACCCCCATTCCTATCCTGGTATGAATGATCCCATCCCTATCCTGGTATGCAGGGTTCCATCCCTATCATGGTATGCATGGTCCCATCTCGTCCTGGTATGCAGGGCCCCATCCTTATAAGTGGCCCCCACCCCCATTCCTATCCTGGTAGACATGGCCCCATGATTAAAAAAACAAAAACAAATCATTACACTTACCTAACCGGCGCTCCCTTGCAGCGTCCTGCTCCGGTGCCAGCAACTGCTATATGCTTGTAAGCAGTGCTGAGAACAGTGAGTATTCATGAATATTCATTTCTCTTAAGTAGCGGCACACGTGACCGGAAGCAGGAAGCTGGTGGCTGACACTGCGCGCTACTGAAGAGCAATGAATACTCACTGCCCTTTGTGTGCACAGTCCTGGCAGCTGGGCTCTGCTTGTGAGCAGCACATGACGTCCCTGCCATGCGCTGCTTACAAGCACAAAGCAGTTGCTGGCACCGGAGCTGGACACTGAGAGGGAGCGCGGGGTAGGTAAGTGTAATGGTTTGTTTTTTAATGTTTTCTGATGCGGCCATGCATACCAGGATAGGGATGGGGGTCAATTATAAGGATGGGGCCATGCATGCCAGGACCGGGGTTGGAGGCTAATCATATCAAGATACTATTATTAAAGAGAAATGAATATTCATTGCCCTCCAAACCCATGGGCGTGGAATACAGTGAATATTAATTTCTCTTTAGCAGCGAGAAGAGGAGTTAGCCGCAGTCACCGGCTCCAGCCTCATGTGACTCGCTGCTCCGCCGATGCCGTTCTCCCACCTCCCCACCACAGCCAGAGCTGGTACATCCGGACTATAAGACGCACCCCCCCATTTTCCTCCATATTTTTGAAGGAAAAAAGGCGTCTTATAGTCCAAAAAATAAGGTAGTTTTAACACAAATTGAAAAGTCAGGATAAAGGGAAACTCTGTTATTGTACACACTTATAATCACACTTGGCCTCACTGTCACTGCACATTTACTGTTGCCGCTCATAAAAGCAAAGTTTGACCAGAAAGACTGGACCTGGTCTTGTAGGGACCATGAGACATTCAGCAGCACAGAAGGGAGAGAAGATTCATCCGATAAGATCTCAGGGATCTAGGAAGCCAACAGCATCATTACCCTCCGCTTACTCTTACAGACCCATCATACTTTTCTTCAAGCGATTTTCTATCTTGTCAGCACAATCTATGTACGCTGTCATTTGGCTTTATAGTTACAGATCTGGGCAGGTAACGGTCAGCGTCTCCTAATTCAGCTCGTATGTTCTCTAGAAAAGGGCTTTCACTGCCCAAAGCCATTTGAACAGTTTTGGGTGGAGGAGAATGTTGTGGTCTAGAGGCAAAATGGTGATCATGGTAATACGGCCGAACTACACCACCGATAAAGCAGCCACAGCCGGTGACTGAGAGGAATCTGTGACCTCTCTGCATTCAGTGGTTACTACTCACCTGGGTAGTCATATGTGAGAATCTCCTCTTTACACCGCTCATCACCCCTCACATATGTCTCTGTAGTATTAATATGGGTCAGATCTTCACCCTGAAACAAATATTGTAAAAGTCACAGACAGATGGAGAAGTCCCATCTATGATCAGCTCTAATCCTGCCATCTCCACCGCTCTCATTACACAAGTATAAAACATATAATACTGGTGGATAAAACAAGACTGAGCACAAGACCTTCACAGCCGTCTACACATCATAGGGGAGATCTCCTGACACCTTCTCTCCATCTACCTGATGATCCTGAGGAGCACTGGGATCTTCTTGGTTACAGTCCTGTGGAAGAAGAGGACGGGGACATCTCTCTGGTGTTGTCCTCTTACTGGATAGATCTGGAGGAAACACATACAGGGACTGAATTCATTCTCTACATACAGATAATTATAGGCCGTGTGTATTTAGTCCTGTCTATTACCTGGTGATGTGAGGGGCTGGGGAACCTCCATTATGACGTTCTTGTACAGATCTCTGTGTCCTTCTAAATACCCCCACTCCTCCATGGAGAAATAGACGGCGACATCCTGACACCTTATAGGAACCTGACACATACAATGATACCGTCATCCCCCCGATCCCTTCATAGTGTTACTGTATAATGTCCCAGCATTCCCAGCAGTGTCACCTCTCCAGTCAGCAGCTCAATCATCTTGTAGAGGAGTTCTAGGATCTTCTGGTTATTGATGTCCTCATGGATCAGGGGGTGAGGTGGGGGCCCCGTGATTGGGCTCAGGGGTCTTCCACATCCCTCAGACACAGAGTCCTGACAGCGATCACTAGAGGTCTTCTTCACCACTGTGTAATCCTGGTTATGGAGAGACACATTAATAAATCTCACTACAGACATCTCCAGAGTCCTCACCTCTCCAGTTCTGTCCATCTGTTATTCCCATAGATAAGAATGATGTAATGTGATGTCATCAGAATCTCTCACCTCTCCAGTGAGACGGAAGAGGATCTCTAGGGTGAGGTGTAACATCCTCTCCACCATCTTGTCTCTGTCCATATCCATCCTTGATGGGTAAATCAGGAAAACTCTCTTATGTAGAAGATCTTCACTGAGAGGATCCGATATTGTAGAGACCTTAATGAGAAGATGATCCGATGTAACACCATAAGAATCCTGTGTAATACAATTACTGGAGATAATAAGGGAAACATATGAGGAGATTTATTATCTTACAGGGTTTAGTTTTCTTCCCTGACATCTACTAATAAAACCTATATATTTAGGCCACAGACAACAAGCAGTTTCCTCCTCGGAGTCGGCAGCTGAACACGTTCCTCATAGACTCATCTTCCATAACGCTAATTCTCGTCTCATTACCGACACTGGAATCGGCATTAGCAATACTGCAGGAGAGATTCATTACACGCGACATGAGAAATAACTCCTTCATGATGAGGACGACATCTTCATCTTCTACTGCGGCTCTAGAGACAGATGTGGCCAGAGTCGGTCACTGCCTCCATCCCCACCGGCCGTCTATATGAAGGTTTCCTGTCTTCCCCGCACTGGAATCTTCTATCCCGTTAGATCTCAGCTCTGAGTCACACACAGAAGTTTGAGGCTTTTAGAAAAGATTTTTAGTTTCCACAAACACAACGGACAGAAATGATCTGATCCCAAAGTCTCCATGTACAGTGATTTATGGGGATTATTTCTGGCCTTAGACTTTCCTATATTACAAGAAAACTCCAGAAAAAGCCGATATTAAAATGTTTCTAAAGAAAATAGGGCTCCAACAATTCTTGTAAGAAGAAAAAAATATGTAAAAAGCAGAAGACACATTTTAGAATTTTTAACATGTTAAACATTTATTAAAAAGAAATGAATCTTTTTGGGCCCCAGAACATGGATGTACACCGCAGGGACGGCACAGATGAGGCTGCAACAAAAACCCTGAAAAGCAAACATGGCATCTAAGAAGGTGTGACAGAGTTTGGCTGAATGCCCCCCGCCTCCAAGTACTCAATATTATGGGGCGGCCTAGTTACTCTGATACTTAGGCCTGTTTCACATTTCAGTTTTTGTCCATCAGTCAAGATCCGCCGTTTTGCAAAAAAACCGGATCCGCTATTTAGTTTGGCGGATCCGTTTTTTTTCCCATTGAGTTGCATTACCAGCGGATCTTGACGGACGGCCAACCGTTGGATCCGCTTTTTTGCGGATCCGCCAAAACTTTGCTGTCCGCCGACATGCCCGAACGGAGCATGTAACGTTTTTTCGGGCGGCAGGATCCGCACTTCACATTGCGCATGCCCGAAAAACTTCACTCACCCTGAAATTTAACCCTAAAGTCTGTTCTGGCGCCTGGAAAAAAAAAATCTCTCTCTCTTTCTCTCTCTCCCCCCTCCCCCCCCCCCCCCCCCCCCGGGCTGCAGGTCCTTTAAAATTCTTCATTCATCGGATCCGTCAAAAAAAACGGTCCGGTGGCATCCGTTCACATCAGTTAGCAACGGATCCGCTTTCCGCCATTTTGGCGGATTTTAACTGACACAAAAAAACTGAAGTGTGAAACAGGCCTTACATGCCTAATAATGGTGTCTGGGCTGCAATGTCTGAAGGTCTATTAGGCCGGGCCAGAGGCAGCGTCCAATAAGTTACCTTATAACCCCCCCATACACATTAGACTAAAGTTCCATGAAAGCACTGATTTCGGGGGGTTTGGCCGAGATATAATGTATTTGGGGGCCTCCCGACAGATGATGTCAGGGCAGAGAAGGATCTGGCATCCTGAATTTCAGAGGATAATCCGTTTGCTCTTCCTGTAGATAATCCTCCTCTAGAGGAGTCTGGAGGCGACTCTCTCATACAGACCACAGGAAAGCTGGAATATTTGTGTGTATGGGGGAGTCGGGAGAGATCGCCGTCTGCCAAATGACCGATCAGCCAACTCTGATCTCATGTGTATAGGGCGTTAGTATTACACTGACAGGCAGTGATGATACAAGGCACTACAGTAGTACAGGGCATCACCGGAGCCATCAGAGGCTTGTATGTTGTATGATCGCACTGATCAGAGGGGTTTAAAAAAGGTTTAAAGTGGAAAAAAAATCACAGTTTCAGCAACAAGAAATATCCGTCACTATATGGAAAGCAGAGTCACTGCACAATGTTAGTTACGTCACATCCATAACTACTTTATTATACTCTATTATCCTGTACACAGTGGAGTAGATAGAAATCACAGATCCCACAGCAATAGCTGGAATTGGACCCTCCAACGTAAAGAAAAAAAATCTATCTATCTATATACACTGTTCAAAAAAATAAAGGGAACACTTAAACAACAGAATATAACTCCAAGTAAATCAAACTTCTGTGAAATCAAACTGTCCACTTAGGAAGCAACACTGATTGACAATCAATTTCACATGCTGCTGTTGCAAATGGAATAGACAACAGATGGAAATTATTAGCAATTATCAAGACACCCTCAATAAAGGAGAGGTTCTGCAGGTGGGGACCACAGACCACATCTCAGTATCAATGCTTCTGGCTGATGTTTTGGTCACTTTTGAATGTTGGTTGTGCTTTCACACTCGTGGTAGCATGAGACGGACTCTAAAACCCACACAAGTGGCTCAGGTAGTGCAGTTCATCCAGGATGGCACATCAATGTGAGCTGTGGCAAGAAGGTTTGCTGTGTCTGTCAGCGTAGTGTCCAGAGGCTGGAGGCGCTACCAGGAAACAGGCCAGTACACCAGGAGATGTGGAGGGGGTCGTATGAAGGCATCAACCCAGCAGCAGGACCGCTACCTCCACCTTTATGCAAGGAGGAACAGGAGGAGCACTGCCAGAGACCTGCAAAATGATCTTCAGTAGGCCACAAATGTGCATGTGTCTGCACAAACGGTTAGAAACCGACTCCATGAGGATGGTCTGAGGGCCCGACGTCCACAGATGGGGGTTGTACTCACAGCCCAACACCGTACAGGACGCTTGGCATTTGCCACAGAACACCGGGATTGGCAAATTCGCCACTGGCGCCCTGTGCTCTCCACAGATGGAAGCAGGTTCACACTGAGCACATGTGACAGACGTGACAGAGTCTGGAGACGCCGTGGAGAGCGATCTGCTGCCTGCAACATCCTTCAGCATGACCGGTTTGGCAGTGGGTCAGTAATGGTGAGGGGTGGCATTTCTTTGGAGGGCCACACGATGTTGGGCTGTGAGCAAAACCCCCATGGAGACACAATTGTGCCTTTACCTGTAGATAAATTCCCAGTGGGGTGCTAAAAAGTCTTCACTAGACCCCTGTACAGCTGTATAATGAGGCCCAGGCTTTATAGTGAAGGGACAGGAGGGAGGAACTGTTCCCAGGAGATACTGACTGAGGAAAGGGCTAAAAAGCCTTCGCTAGACCCCAGTACAGCTGTATAATGAGGCTCAGGCTTTATAGTGAAGGGACAGGAGTGAGGGCCTGTTCCCAGGAGCTACAGTCTGAGGAAAGAGCTAAAAAGCCTTCACTAGACCCATGTACAGCTGTATAATGAGGCCCAGGCTTTATAGTGAAGGGACAGGAGTGAGGGCCTTTTCCCAGGGGCTACAGTCTGAGGAAAGGGCTAAAAAGCCTTCACTAGACCCCTGTACAGCTGTATAATGAGGCCCAGGCTTTATAGTGAAGGGACAGGAGTGAGGGCCTTTTCCCAGGGGCTACAGTCTGAGGAAAGGGCTAAAAAGCCTTCACTAGACCCCTGCACAGCTGTTTAATGAGGCCCAGGCTTTATAGTGAAGGGACAGGAGTGAGGGCCTGTTCCCAGGAGCTATAGTCTGAGGAAAGGGCTAAAAATCCTTCACTAGACCCCTGTACAGCTGTATAATGAGGCCCAGGCTTTATAGTGAAGGGACAGGAGTGAGGGCCTGTTCCCAGGAGCTACAGTCTGAGGAAAGGGCTAAAAAGCCTTCACTAGACCCCTATACAGCTGTATAATGAGGCCCAGGCTTTATAGTGAAGGGACAGGAGTGAGGGCCTGATCCCAGGAGCTACAGACTGAGGAAAGGGCTAAAAAGCCTTCACTAGACCCCTGTACAGCTGTATAATGAGGCCCAGGCTTTATAGTGAAGAGACAGGAGTGAGGGCCTGTGCCCAGGAGCTACAGACTGAGGAAAGGGCTAAAAAGCCTTCACTAGACCCCTGTGCAGCTGTATAATGAGGCCCAGGCTTTATAGTGAAGGGACAGGAGTGAGGGCCTGTTCCCAGGAGCTACAGACTGAGGAAAGGGCTAAAAAGCCTTCACTAGCCCCCTGTACAGCTGTATAATGAGGCTCAGGCTTTATAGTAAAGGGACAGGAGTGAGAGCCTGTTCCCAGGAGCTACAGTCTGAGGAAAAGGCTAAAAAGCCTTCACTAGACCCCTGTACAGCTGTATAATGAGGCCCAGGCTTTATAGTGAAGGGACAGGAGTGAGGGCCTGTGCCCAGGAGCTACAGTCTGAGGAAAGGGCTAAAAAGCCTTCACTAGACCCCTGTACAGCTGTATAATGAGGCCCAGGCTTTATAGTGAAGGGACAGGAGTGAGGGCCTGTTCCCAGGAGCTACAGACTGAGGAAAGGGCTAAAAAGCCTTCACTAGACCCCTGTACAGCTGTATAATGAGGCCCAGGCTTTATAGTGAAGGGACAGGAGTGAGGGCCTGTTCCCAGGAGCTACAGTCTGAGGAAAGGGCTAAAAAGCCTTCACTAGACCCCTGTACAGCTGTATAATGAGGCTCAGGCTTTATAGTGAAGGGACAGGAGGGAGAAAAGTGGGGAAAGGAGCCAGAAGAGCCGAACTGCCCATCACTAACCTGCAGAGCCGCACTCCACATATATGGCCGCTCTGTGCACAGGACCTGTGATGAGGTCACAGGAGGGGAGGAGTCAGGGGTCACATGATCTCCGGAGTGCAGACCTCCATGGAGCCTTCTCCTCAGTCAGTGACATTCCCGCCATTATTCGCCCCTCACTACTGGCACAATTACCCCGCGCCGCCTTCTCTACACAGTGTTGTGTGTGGAATGTAACGTGTGATTTCTCTGGAGGGAAATAGACCCCACACAGGAGGGAATTCTCCCCAGTTACCGGCCGTCTACTATATGGCGGCATATGATTGTGCTATCGACTCCACACCAGGAGCTAAAATGCCCAAATCTCTAATGTAACCGCTATAAGAGAAGATATAACAAATTTCCCCTAAACTCACACAGCGGAGGAGGCCTCACTTGGAGCAATGTGACTCGCGCACAGAAAATCTATTCCCGGTTCTGTGATTAAGTTATCGGCCGACAGGAAGAAGAAAGGTCTGAATTACAGCCCAGACTGGAGGAGAAACTGCAGAAGTTAGAATTGGCCAATCAGCGCTCTTCACCCCTATACTTATCTACACAAATACAAGATATGAAATGACAATTAGACGCCATTCTCACCACCAGGACGGAGAGGCGCTAACTTGGAGTAAAGCCGCGTTTTATCACCATGCCAATAAGCCTAATAAGATGCCGCTCGTAAGCTCAGAATGAGAGAGTCACTGCATATAATCTCCTCTATAAAAGACCCTAAGGGTCAGATCTCAGCCCACCCCGATGTCATGTATAGGCGTAGCGTGGGGGGGCGGGGGGGGCGGTCCGCCCCAGGCGGCATGTGTGTGGGGGCGGCGCGGCAGCAGCAATTCCACCCTGCAGTGCAGTGCAGCGGCGGGCAGGTAGCGATGCGATCACGGCAGCTCCGCTGCCTGCAAGAGTGAATAGCAGGAACGGAGCGGCAAGGGTCCGTCCTGCTTCCTGCCCGGAGGCCGCGCTTCCTGTTTCACACAGAGGAGCGCCGCTGAATGACGTCATCATTCAGCGGCCGCTGCTGTGTGAGGGAGGAAGCGCTGGCGATGCTGCGGACAGGTGAGAGGAGAGAGGTGGTGTCTTGTGTGTATGTATGTGTGTATGTATGTATGTATGTCTCTGTGTGTGTATGTCTGTGTGTATGTCTGTGTGTATGATGGAGCAGGCAGTGATGGGAGTGATGGTCTAGAAGGCAGTGATGGGGTGAAGGAGCAGACAATGATGGGGGTGATGGAGAAGGCAGCGATGGGGTGATGGAGCAGGCAGTGATGGGGGTGATGGAGCAGGCAGTGATGGGGGTGATGGAGCAGGCAGTGATGGGGTGATGGAGCAGACAATGATGGGGTGATGGAGCAGGCAGTGATGGGGTGATGGAGCAGACAATGATGGGGTGATGGAGCAGGCAGTGATGGGGTGATGGAGCAGACAGTGATGGGGTGATGGAGCAGGCAGTGATGGGGTGATGGAGCAGGCAGTGATGGGGGTGATGGAGCAAGCAGTGATGGGGGTGATGGAGCAGGCAGTGATGGGGTGATGGAGAAGGCAGTGATGGGGTGATGGAGAAGGCAGTGATGGGGTGATGGAGAAGGCAATGATGGGGTGATGGAGCAGGCAATGATGGGGGTGATGGAGCAGGCAGTGATGGGGTGATGGAGAAGGCAGTGATGGGGTGATGGAGAAGGCAATGATGGGAGTGATGGCGTGATGGAGCAGGCAATGATGGGGGTGATGGAGCAGGCAATGATGGGGTGATGGAGCAGACAATGATGGGAGTGATGGGGTGATGGAGCAGGCAATGATGGGAGTGATGGGGAGAAGGCAGTGATGGGGTGATGGAGAAGGCAGTGATGGGGAGAAGACAATGATGGGGTGATGGTCGAGAGGGCAATGATGGGGTTGTGGGTGAGAATGCAATGATGGTGGTGGTGGAAAGGGCAATAAATGGGGGTGGTGGAGGAGGAGGAAATGATGGAGGTGGTGGAATGGGCAATGATGGGAGTGGTGGGGGAGAAAGCAAAGATAGTGGTGGAGAAGAAAATGATGGAGGTGGGGGAGAGGACAATAATGGGATGCGAGGGGAGGAGGACAATGAGGGGTGTGGGGGATTGGGATATACATAATAAAGGAGACTATGTAATATATACCTGTATGTGTGTGTGTGTGTGTGGCTATATAACATCAATAATCTATATATATATGTATATATACACACACGTAGCTTTGACGCCATAAAAGGAGGGGGGCCCGGACACATTTCTTGCACAGGGACCCCAAGCTGTCAGTGTCCGCCCCCTGTCCGCCAAAATAATTTGTACTTTCTGTTTTTTTTTCTGTCACATTATTAAAAATTAGTATTAAAAAAAGCCATTAGGTCTTCATCCAGCATCATCAAGCTAATACATACATATAGAGAACTGCAAGAAGTTGAAAGTCTAGAAATTTAGAAATAATAGCAGAGTTAGTAGCAGACTAAAAATTAGATCTTTGAGTGTAGTGTGGGCTCTTCGGATGCTTCCGAATTATCAACGACCAAAGGGGCGGCAAATTTTTCGACCGCCCCGGGCGCCACAAACAGTTGCTACGCCACTGTGTATAGCACTTATAATGAATACCCCCAGAGTTTGTATTCGCCCCACAATCACCCCCCCTCACTACTGGAGTCATTCCTTCACACACTACATCTACCTAACCTGACTGAGTCCGCGGCACAACAACTCCATTTACACATCTCTGAGGAGGAAATAGTTTCAACAATCAAAAAACTAAAAAGAGGAAAGGCCCCGGGGCCGGATGGTCTTACAGCAATATATTATAAAAAATGCAGCGATGTGCTGACACCACATATAAAAACCTCTGTAATTCACTACTAAATGGCTCACAGCTGCCCCCTGAGTTCTACGTGCCGCATGTAACCGTAATCCCTAATCCTAAGAAAGATCATCTCACAACAAATTATAGACCTATATCCCTCTTATACATTGACTTCAAAATCTTTACATCCATTGTGACAGGATCAATAAAATCCTTCCAGAGGGACCTGGATAGATGGGCTTCCTCAAAGTTATCCTGGCTCGGCAGAATACAGGCATTAAAAATGGTGTCACTGCCTCGCTTCTTATATCTATTTAGGTCCCTCCCAATTATGGTACCAGCCAGAACGTTCACTCATTTACACTCTATGATGTCTAAGTTTCTTTGGCTCGGAAAACAACCCAGAATTGTGCAAAAACTTATGTTCCGTCACAGAAAAGAAGGGGGTTTATCCCTCCCTAATTTTACACTTTATTACAAGTCGGCACAGATTGCTCCATTAATAAGTGCGTGTTCATATCCCAATAGTCCGAGATGGGTTATTCTGGAATCATTTCTCTCCAAACCATTCTCTTTATCAGGCCTAATGTGGACCACAGACCGACTTCCACAGGGGTTAATGAATGTGGCTCCTTTTACAGTCCACTCGTTGCTTCTTTGGAGGAAAGTCCGGTTTAAATATAACTTACAATAAAGCCCTTCTCCCCTGACAGCTATATTACAAAACCCCATGTTCCCGCCAGGCCTTGAGCCTCAAATTTTTTCTTGGTGGAAGCTGAAAGGTATTCATGTACTTCAACATTTGTGTTCCCCATTTAATATCTTACTTGACAGACAGGAATTTGTTCAAACATTTGACCCTCCAGTTAGGGAGGTAATGCGACTGAACCAGATCTTCCACTTTGCAAAGCAGATCCTCCCGAGCGGTACTACTCTCAGGGCAACGAGTTTTGAAAATAAATGTCTAAATGACCCTTTGGGCAGGGGAACGATCTCTCATTGACAGTAGTGTAGCTACCGGGGGGCAGAGGGGGTGGTGGCCCCGGGCCCCGCGCTCTGATGGGGCCCACCCGAGCTATGCCATGTAACTATATCAGCATGCAGATCGCACAGATACAATTCCATGCTGCAGCAGGGAGTAAGTCATGTGACCGCTCTTCTGCAGAGGAGAGGGGGAGGGGAGGTCACTCACCCAATCCTGGCTGAGCGCGCTCTCCTTGAAAGCTCCCTGCTGCAGAGAAGTCATCAGCTCCAGCAGCAGCCTGGACGCGGGGGGCTCTGCCTCTGCCTGTGAGCTGAGTTCACTGTCTGCTCTGCACTTGATTGCTTCTGACTGAGAGGAGCCTGACAGCTGAGGAGCCGCTGCTCCAGGACCGGTGGACACTGCACACAGCATGGGGATTGATGAGTATCTATGGTAATTACTATTTGAAGTGTCTAATCTGTTGCTTTGGATATATACATACAACTTACTGCTATTGGGGTGTAATATTCATTACATGATGCTCTCCTTACGTGTTACATAGTTTTCAGGCACTTTGCAGCGGTCACTGATGCGCTATATGGCGATGCTTTGTCTTGGCCTGGGAATTTACTGCACTTTGGGACTGAGAGAAAACCAGGAAAAGTGCAAACTAGAGATCGCACTGCTGGCTGCAGGCATTGAGCTGTGCAGAGAGAGCGGCGCATCCTCCCTGGCAGGCAGAGGGAGGGTTAAACCAGTGTATCACCTTATCGCGCTGTTTGTGCTGGCGTGTAATTATTAACCTACCCGTTACCAGGCTGACAGCGAGTCCTAGAGGATTAGGGGATGTGCACACGTTGTGGATTACTCTGCGGATTTTTCCGCGCGGATTTGGCTAAATCCACAGGTAAATCCACAGGTAAATCCACAGGTTAAATGACCGGCGTTTTACCTGCGGATTTAGTGCAGATTTTGTGCGGATTTCCCCTGCGTTTTTACACCTGCAGATTCCTATAATGGGGCAGGTGACAAAACGCTGCGGATTCCGCACAAAGAATGGACATCCTGCAGATTTAAATCCGCAGAAAATCCTCAGCGTGTGCACTGTGTTCTTCATTTCTCATAGACTGTACTGTACAACGCAGCAGGAACTGCTGATCCGCAGGACCAAATCCACTGCGGATCCGCAGCAGAATCCGCAACGTCTGCACACACCCTATCTAGTGTTTGCTGCTCCTACTGGGAAGTGAAGTCTGGCACTTGTAGTGCCACAGCAGCAGTTAGTGCTTGATGACAAATAGCTGTGGAATAGTGTTTTTCTATGCAGCGCTTGTTAGTGGCATGGACATGTTACTAGTGTGATATATTAGTATCAGTAATGCAGGTGACTTATCTCTAACCCTACAATGTGGGGAGCTACAGGGGGGAGGGAGGTCACCCCGGGACCAGCGCTCTGAGGGGACCCACCCACAGCACGCCGATAGTGTTACATTCTGCGGCAGATCAGGCAGAATCGATCTCCCCGCTCTGCCACCCGGCCGCTATGGGGCCCCTGAGCAGGCGCTAGGGCCCTGCGCCAGCAGTGGGTCCCCACCTGTCATTGCAAAATCAACTGTGTTGGCTGGAGGCCATTTCAGCTGACTCCATTGATGAGAGAAGGAGCATTACGCTCCCTCTCCCATCATCCCCCTCTCATCAGCTTCTGATGTCACTAACGCCAACACTGACAGGGGGTCGCAATGACGTCACTACTCGGAGCCTACAGTCCGGAGATGTGCGGGAGCTCGCAGCAGTGAAGAAACCAGGAGGAAAGGTGAGTTTTGGATTTATTTTTTATGAGGCTGCCTATGGGGTGCATTATATAAAGGGCTGCATTATTCTATAGGGTCTGCCTATGGGGAGTGCATTATACTATATTGAGGACTATAGTGAGACTTGTCTGGCACATTACACTATATGGAGGCTATCTAGCGGGCCATCATACAGTGTGGAGATTACAGTGCTGGAGCTATCAAACAATTTGGGGAATACTAAGCGGTCAGTGTATATACAGTGAGGGGGGATTAGACTGTGTATAAGAGCATCATACTGTGTATAAGAGAGCATCATACTGTGTATAGGGGAGCATCATACTGTGTATAGGGGAGCATCATACAGTGTATAGGAGAGCATCATACAGTGTATAGGGGAGCATCATACTGTGTATAGGGGAGCATCATACTGTGTATAGGGGAGCATCATACTGTGTATAGGGGAGCATCATACAGTGTATAGGGGAGCATCATACAGTGTATAGGGGAGCATCACACAGTGTATAGGGGGGCATCATACTGTGTATAGGGGAGCATCATACTGTGTATAGGGGAGCATCATACAGTGTATAGGGGAGCATCATACAGTGTATAGGGGAGCATCATACAGTGTATAGGGAAGCATCATACAGTGTATAGGGGAGCATCATACAGTGTATAGGGGAGCATCATTCTGTGTATAGGGGAGCATCATACAGTGTATAGGGGAGCATCATACAGTGTATAGGGGAGCATCATACTGTGTATAGGGGAGCATCATACAGTGTATAGGGGAGCATCATACTGTGTATAGGGGAGCATCATACTGTGTATAGGGGAGCATCATACAGTGTATAGGGGAGCATCATACAGTGTATAGGGGGCATCATACTGTGTATAGGGGGGCATCATACTGTGTATAGGGGAGCATCATACAGTGTATAGGGGAGCATCATACTGTGTATAGGGGAGCATCATACAGTGTATAGGGGAGCATCATACAGTGTATAGTGGGGCATCATACTGTGTATAGGGGAGCATCATACTGTGTATAGGGGAGCATCATACAGTGTATAGGGGAGCATCATACAGTGTATAGGGGAGCATCATACTGTGTATAGGGGAGCATCATACTGTGTATAGGGGAGCATCATACTGTGTATAGGGGAGCATCATACAGTGTATAGGGGAGCATCATACTGTGTATAGGGGAGCATCATACAGTGTATAGGGGAGCATCATACTGTGTATAGGGGAGCATCATACAGTGTATAGGGGAGCATCATACTGTGTATAGGGGAGCATCACACAGTGTATAGGGGGGGCATCATACTGTGTATAGGGGAGCATCATACTGTGTATAGGGGAGCATCATACTGTGTATAGGGGAGCATCATGCAGTGTATAGGGGAGCATCATACAGTGTATAGGGGAGCATCATACAGTGTATAGGGGAGCATCATACTGTGTATAGGGGAGCATCATACTGTGTATAGGGGAGCATCATACTGTGTATAGGGGAGCATCATACAGTGTATAGGGGAGCATCATACTGTGTATAGGGGAGCATCATACTGTGTATAGGGGAGCATCATGCAGTGTATAGGGGAGCATCATATTGTGTATAGGGGAGCATCATACAGTGTATAGGGGAGCATCATACAGTGTATAGGGGAGCATCATACAGTGTATAGGGGAGCATCATACAGTGTATAGGGGAGCATCATACAGTGTATAGGGGGGCATCATACTGTGTATAGGGGAGCATCATACTGTGTATAGGGGAGCATCATACTGTGTATAGGGGAGCATCATACAGTGTATAGGGGAGCATCATACAGTGTATAGGGGAGCATCATACAGTGTATAGGGGAGCATCATACTGTGTATAGGGGAGCATCATACTGTGTATAGGGGAGCATCATACAGTGTATAGGGGAGCATCATACAGTGTATAGGGGAGCATCATACAGTGTATAGGGGAGCATCATACTGTGTATAGGGGAGCATCATACAGTGTATAGGGGAGCATCATACAGTGTATAGGAGAGCATCATACAGTGTATAGGGGAGCATCATACAGTGTATATGGGAGCATCATACAGTGTATAGGGGAGCATCATACTGTGTATAGGGGAGCATCATACAGTGTATAGGGGAGCATCATACTGTGCATAGGGGAGCATCATACTGTGTATAGGGGAGCATCATACTGTGTATAGGGGAGCATCATACTGTGTATAGGGGAGCATCATACTGTGTATAGGGTAGCATCATACAGTGTATAGGGGAGCATCATACTGTGTATAGGGGAGCATCATACTGTGTATAGGGGAGCATCATACCGTGTATAAGGGAGCATCATACTGTGTATAGGGGAGCATCATACTGTGTATAGGGGAGCATCATACTGTGTATAGGGGAGCATCACACAGTGTATAGGGGGCATCATACTGTGTATAGGGGAGCATCATACAGTGTATAGGGGAGCATCATACTGTGTATAGGGGAGCATCATACTGTGTATAGGGGAGCATCATACAGTGTATAGGGGAGCATCATACAGTGTATAGGGGAGCATCATACAGTGTATAGGGGAGCATCATACTGTGTATAGGGGAGCATCATACAGTGTATAGGGGAGCATCATACTGTGTATAGGGGAGCATCATACAGTGTATAGGGGAGCATCATAAAGTGTATAGGGGAGCATCATACAGTGTATAGGGGAGCATCATACAGTGTATAGGGGAGCATCATACAGTGTATAAGAGAGCATCATACTGTGTATAGGGGAGCATCATACAGTGTATAGGGGAGCATCATACTGTGTATAGGGGAGCATCATACTGTGTATAGGGGAGCATCATACAGTGTATAGGGGAGCATCATACTGTGTATAGGGGAGCATCATACTGTGTATAGGGGGGCATCATACTGTGTATAGGGGAGCATCATACAGTGTATAGGGGAGCATCATACTGTGTATAGGGGAGCATCATACTGTGTATAGGGGAGCATCATACTGTGTAAAGGGGAGCATCATACAGTGTATAGGGGAGCATCATACTGTGTATAGGGGAGCATCATACAGTGTATAGGGGAGCATCATACTGTGTATAGGGGAGCATCATACAGTGTATAGGGGAGCATCATACTGTGTATAGGGGAGCATCATACAGTGTATAGGGGAGCATCATACTGTGTATAGGGGAGCATCATACAGTGTATAAGAGAGCATCATACTGTGTATAGGGGAGCATCATACAGTGTATAGGGGAGCATCATACTGTGTATAGGGGAGCATCATACTGTGTATAGGGGAGCATCATACAGTGTATAGGGGAGCATCATACTGTGTATAGGGGAGCATCATACAGTGTATAGGGGAGCATCATACTGTGTATAGGGGAGCATCACACAGTGTATAGGGGGCATCATACTGTGTATAGGGGAGCATCACACAGTGTATAGGGGGGCATCATACTGTGTATAGGGGAGCATCATACTGTGTATAGGGGAGCATCATACTGTGTATAGGGGAGCATCATGCAGTGTATAGGGGAGCATCATACAGTGTATAGGGGAGCATCATACAGTGTATAGGGGAGCATCATACTGTGTATAGGGGAGCATCATACTGTGTATAGGGGAGCATCATACTGTGTATAGGGGAGCATCATACAGTGTATAGGGGAGCATCATACTGTGTATAGGGGAGCATCATACTGTGTATAGGGGAGCATCATACTGTGTATAAGGGAGCATCATACTGTGTATAGGGGAGCATCATACTGTGTATAGGGGAGCATCATACTGTGTATAGGGGAGCATCACACAGTGTATAGGGGGCATCATACTGTGTATAGGGGAGCATCATACAGTGTATAGGGGAGCATCATACTGTGTATAGGGGAGCATCATACTGTGTATAGGGGAGCATCATACAGTGTATAGGGGAGCATCATACTGTGTATAGGGGAGCATCATACAGTGTATAGGGGAGCATCATACAGTGTATAGGGGAGCATCATACTGTGCATAGGGGAGCATCATACTGTGTATAGGGGAGCATCATACTGTGTATAGGGGAGCATCATACTGTGTATAGGGTAGCATCATACAGTGTATAGGGGAGCATCATACTGTGTATAGGGGAGCATCATACTGTGTATAGGGGAGCATCATACTGTGTATAAGGGAGCATCATACTGTGTATAGGGGAGCATCATACTGTGTATAGGGGAGCATCATACTGTGTATAGGGGAGCATCACACAGTGTATAGGGGGCATCATACTGTGTATAGGGGAGCATCATACAGTGTATAGGGGAGCATCATACTGTGTATAGGGGAGCATCATACTGTGTATAGGGGAGCATCATACTGTGTATAGGGGAGCATCATACAGTGTATAGGGGAGCATCATACAGTGTATAGGGGAGCATCATACAGTGTATAGGGGAGCATCATACTGTGTATAGGGGAGCATCATACAGTGTATAGGGGAGCATCATACTGTGTATAGGGGAGCATCATACAGTGTATAGGGGAGCATCATACTGTGTATAGGGGAGCATCATACAGTGTATAGGGGAGCATCATACAGTGTATAGGGGAGCATCATACTGTGTATAGGGGAGCATCATACTGTGTATAGGGGAGCATCATACAGTGTATAGGGGAGCATCATACTGTGTATAGGGGAGCATCATACAGTGTATAGGGGAGCATCATACTGTGTATAGGGGAGCATCATACAGTGTATAGGGGAGCATCATACTGTGTATAGGGGAGCATCATACAGTGTATAGGGGAGCATCATACTGTGTATAGGGGAGCATCATACAGTGTATAGGGGAGCATCATACAGTGTATAAGAGAGCATCATACTGTGTATAGGGGAGCATCATACAGTGTATAGGGGAGCATCATACTGTGTATAGGGGAGCATCATACTGTGTATAGGGGAGCATCATACAGTGTATAGGGGAGCATCATACTGTGTATAGGGGAGCATCATACAGTGTATAGGGGAGCATCATACTGTGTATAGGGGAGCATCATACTGTGTATAGGGGAGCATCATACAGTGTATAGGGGAGCATCATACTGTGTATAGGGGAGCATCATACAGTGTATAGGGGAGCATCATACTGTGTATAGGGGAGCATCATACAGTGTATAGGGGAGCATCATACTGTGTATAGGGGAGCATCATACAGTGTATAGGGGAGCATCATACTGTGTATAGGGGAGCATCATACAGTGTATAAGAGAGCATCATACTGTGTATAGGGGAGCATCATACAGTGTATAGGGGAGCATCATACTGTGTATAGGGGAGCATCATACTGTGTATAGGGGAGCATCATACAGTGTATAGGGGAGCATCATACTGTGTATAGGGGAGCATCATACTGTGTATAGGGGAGCATCA
The DNA here is from genome assembly GCF_039654945.1 of Dendrobates tinctorius. NCBI lineage: Eukaryota > Metazoa > Chordata > Amphibia > Anura > Dendrobatidae > Dendrobates > Dendrobates tinctorius. Next base: position 5,370,874 of record NW_027361900.1, read on the forward strand.
TGCAGTGTATAGGGGAGCATCATATTGTGTATAGGGGAGCATCATACAGTGTATAGGGGAGCATCATACAGTGTATAGGGGAGCATCATACAGTGTATAGGGGAGCATCATACAGTGTATAGGGGAGCATCATACTGTGTATAGGAGAGCATCATACAGTGTATAGGGGAGCATCATACAGTGTATAGGGGGGCATCATACTGTGTATAGGGGAGCATCATACTGTGTATAGGGGAGCATCATACAGTGTATAGGGGAGCATCATACTGTGTATAGGGGAGCATCATACAGTGTATAGGGGAGCATCATACAGTGTATAGGGGAGCATCATACAGTGTATAGGGGAGCATCATACTGTGTATAGGGGAGCATCATACTGTGTATAGGGGAGCATCATACAGTGTATAGGGGAGCATCATACAGTGTATAGGGGAGCATCATACAGTGTATAGGGGAGCATCATACTGTGTATAGGGGAGCATCATACAGTGTATAGGGGAGCATCATACAGTGTATAGGAGAGCATCATACAGTGTATAGGGGAGCATCATACAGTGTATATGGGAGCATCATACAGTGTATAGGGGAGCATCATACTGTGTATAGGGGAGCATCATACAGTGTATAGGGGAGCATCATACAGTGTATAGGGGAGCATCATACTGTGCATAGGGGAGCATCATACTGTGTATAGGGGAGCATCATACTGTGTATAGGGGAGCATCATACTGTGTATAGGGGAGCATCATACTGTGTATAGGGTAGCATCATACAGTGTATAGGGGAGCATCATACTGTGTATAGGGGAGCATCATACTGTGTATAGGGGAGCATCATACTGTGTATAAGGGAGCATCATACTGTGTATAGGGGAGCATCATACTGTGTATAGGGGAGCATCATACTGTGTATAGGGGAGCATCACACAGTGTATAGGGGGCATCATACTGTGTATAGGGGAGCATCATACAGTGTATAGGGGAGCATCATACTGTGTATAGGGGAGCATCATACTGTGTATAGGGGAGCATCATACAGTGTATAGGGGAGCATCATACAGTGTATAGGGGAGCATCATACAGTGTATAGGGGAGCATCATACTGTGTATAGGGGAGCATCATACAGTGTATAGGGGAGCATCATACTGTGTATAGGGGAGCATCATACAGTGTATAGGGGAGCATCATACTGTGTATAGGGGAGCATCATACAGTGTATAGGGGAGCATCATACAGTGTATAGGGGAGCATCATACAGTGTATAAGAGAGCATCATACTGTGTATAGGGGAGCATCATACAGTGTATAGGGGAGCATCATACTGTGTATAGGGGAGCATCATACTGTGTATAGGGGAGCATCATACAGTGTATAGGGGAGCATCATACTGTGTATAGGGGAGCATCATACTGTGTATAGGGGGGCATCATACTGTGTATAGGGGAGCATCATACAGTGTATAGGGGAGCATCATACTGTGTATAGGGGAGCATCATACTGTGTATAGGGGAGCATCATACAGTGTATAGGGGAGCATCATACTGTGTATAGGGGAGCATCATACAGTGTATAGGGGAGCATCATACTGTGTATAGGGGAGCATCATACAGTGTATAGGGGAGCATCATACTGTGTATAGGGGAGCATCATACAGTGTATAGGGGAGCATCATACTGTGTATAGGGGAGCATCATACAGTGTATAAGAGAGCATCATACTGTGTATAGGGGAGCATCATACAGTGTATAGGGGAGCATCATACTGTGTATAGGGGAGCATCATACTGTGTATAGGGGAGCATCATACAGTGTATAGGGGAGCATCATACTGTGTATAGGGGAGCATCATACTGTGTATAGGGGGGCATCATACTGTGTATAGGGGAGCATCATACAGTGTATAGGGGAGCATCATACTGTGTATAGGAGAGCATCATACAGTGTATAGGGGAGCATCATACAGTGTATAGGGGGCATCATACTGTGTATAGGGGAGCATCATACTGTGTATAGGGGAGCATCATACAGTGTATAGGGGAGCATCATACTGTGTATAGGGGAGCATCATACAGTGTATAGGAGAGCATCATACAGTGTATAGGAGAGCATCATACAGTGTATAGGGGAGCATCATACAGTGTATATGGGAGCATCATACAGTGTATAGGGGAGCATCATACTGTGTATAGGGGAGCATCATACAGTGTATAGGGGAGCATCATACAGTGTATAGGGGAGCATCATACTGTGCATAGGGGAGCATCATACTGTGTATAGGGGAGCATCATACTGTGTATAGGGGAGCATCATACTGTGTATAGGGGAGCATCATACAGTGTATAGGGGAGCATCATACTGTGTATAGGGGAGCATCATACTGTGTATAAGGGAGCATCATACTGTGTATAGGGGAGCATCATACTGTGTATAGGGGAGCATCATACTGTGTATAGGGGAGCATCACACAGTGTATAGGGGGCATCATACTGTGTATAGGGGAGCATCATACAGTGTATAGGGGAGCATCATACTGTGTATAGGGGAGCATCATGCTGTGTATAGGGGAGCATCATACAGTGTATAGGGGAGCATCATACAGTGTATAGGGGAGCATCATACAGTGTATAGGGGAGCATCATACTGTGTATAGGGGAGCATCATACAGTGTATAGGGGAGCATCATACTGTGTATAGGGGAGCATCATACAGTGTATAAGAGAGCATCATACTGTGTATAGGGGAGCATCATACAGTGTATAGGGGAGCATCATACTGTGTATAGGGGAGCATCATACTGTGTATAGGGGAGCATCATACAGTGTATAGGGGAGCATCATACTGTGTATAGGGGGGCATCATACTGTGTATAGGGGAGCATCATACAGTGTATAGGGGAGCATCATACTGTGTATAGGGGAGCATCATACTGTGTATAGGGGAGCATCATACAGTGTATAGGGGAGCATCATACTGTGTATAGGGGAGCATCATACTGTGTATAGGGGAGCATCATACAGTGTATAGGGGAGCATCATACTGTGTATAGGGGAGCATCATACTGTGTATAGGGGAGCATCATACAGTGTATAGGGGAGCATCATACTGTGTATAGGGGAGCATCATACTGTGTATAGGGGAGCATCATACAGTGTGTAGGGGAGCATCATACAGTGTATAGGGGAGCATCATACTGTGTATAGGGGAGCATCATACAGTGTATAGGGGAGCATCATACTGTGTATAGGGGAGCATCATACTGTGTATAGGGGAGCATCATACTGTATATAGGGAAGCATCATACTGTGTATAGGGGAGCATCATACAGTGTATAGGGGAGCATCATACTGTGTATAGGGGAGCATCATACAGTGTATAGGGGAGCATCATACTGTGTATAGGGGAGCATCATACTGTGTATAGGGGAGCATCATACAGTGTATAGGGGAGCATCATACTGTGTATAGGGGAGCATCATACTGTGTATAGGGGAGCATCATACTGTGTATAGGGGAGCATCATACTTTGTATAAGAGCATCATACAGTGTATAGGGGAGCATCCTACAGTGTATAGGGGAGCATCATACTGTGTATAGGGGAGCATCATACTGTGTATAGGGAAGCATCATACTGTGTATAGGGGAGCATCATACAGTGTATAGGGGAGCATCATACAGTGTATAGGGGAGCATCATACTGTGTATAGGGGAGCATCATACTGTGTATAGGGGAGCATCATACTGTGTATAGGGGAGCATCATACTGTGTATAGGGGAGCATCATACAGTGTATAGGGGAGCATCATACTGTGTATAGGGGAGCATCATACTGTGTATAGGGGAGCATCATACTGTGTATAAGAGCATCATACAGTGTATAGGGGAGCATTCTACAGTGTATAGGGGAGCATCATACTGTGTATAGGGGAGCATCATACTGTGTATAGGGGAGCATCATACAGTGTATAGGGGAGCATCATACTGTGTATAGGGGAGCATCATACAGTGTATAGGGGAGCATCATACTGTGTATAGGGGAGCATCATACTGTGTATAGGGGAGCATCATACTGTGTATAGGGGAGCATCATACAGTGTATAGGGGAGCATCATACTGTGTATAGGGGAGCATCATACAGTGTATAGGGGAGCATCATACTGTGTATAGGGGAGCATCATACTGTGTATAGGGGAGCATCATACTGTGTATAGGGGAGCATCATACTGTGTATAAGAGCATCATACTGTGTATAGGGGAGCATCATACTGTGTATAGGGGAGCAACATGCAGTGTATAGGGGAGCATCATACTGTGTGTAGGGGAGCATCATACTGTGTATAGGGGAGCATCATACAGTGTATAGGGGAGCATCATACTGTGTACAGGGGAGCATCATACTGTGTATAGGGGAGCATCATACAGTGTATAGGGGAGCATCATACTGTGTATAGGGGAGCATCATACTGTGTATAGGGGAGCATCATACAGTGTATAGGGGAGCATCATACAGTGTATAGGAGAGCTGTACAGGGGGGGAGACTCATGACATTATTAAATGTAAAGTGGGCACTTATTGTTATAGGGAACTCAGGTAACGCTGACTGTCAAAGGGGCACAGATGGCGCTCTTACTTTCTAGGAGATAAAATATGGGCACTGTTTTTGAGAGTTGCTTTAGAAATTAGAGGGCACAGAGAGCCACACAGCAGGTACAGTTAAAGGGACACATACAGCAGCAGCGGCTCAGCATTGGGGTATCAGCAGGGTAAGGAGTTTGTGCAGGTAGGGAGTAGTCCCATTGGTGACAGTGCTGAAAACATGAGACATGAAATGAATCTTTGTTGTAATCTCTGCAGACGAGTCCTGGCTGGAAGAAGTTGTCATGTTGGTCTGGGCCAGATGGAAAAGTGAACGATTCCATCAGAAAGAACGTCAGCTGTAAGTCACCATCTGTAGCTGTGCTGTGATCTCTTATACGGTATGTTGTGTAGGACGGGTATCTACCACTCACTATATGGCGGTAATATCAATATTGGTCTTTATTTAGAAATTATATTCAGCAACAGCGCGGTCCTCTGCTGAGGTTCTCCTCCACTATTACTGTGCGTCACCGAGCTGTAATCAAGGTTACCTGGTTGGGGGCTCACTCAGAAGTTTCGCCCCCCTTAACCAAAACCCTAGCTACGCCTCTACTCATTGATCTACTATGCTATAAATTCTCCACAATATGATAAAAAAATTGAAGTATATGTTACAGTGGGAGGAGGATCTGGGGTTTGAACAGTCAATTGATGAATGGTATCGTAGCTGTGACACCCTATCAAGAGGTAGTCACCAGACTTCCCTTGTGGAGACTTCCTTAAAACTATTGCACAGAGTCTATTATGTACAGGAAAAAACTCACAGCATTTTTCCTAAAATCTCGGGAGACTGTTTTGGGGGCTGTGGAATATCTGGTGACATGAGACATATTTGGTGGTCTGGTACGGTGGTTTCTGGGCTTTGGGAGAAGGTGAAGCGTCTGATAGCACAGATGTATGGTGGACCGGCTGATCTGGAACCTTCTACCCTTTTACTGGGAACCAGGCCTTCCCGGCTTCCAGAAAGCTTTCAGAAGCTAGTAAACTACTTATGTATGGCCACTAAATCCACTTTGCGGCAAAGTGGAAGTCGCCCTCACTGCCAATATCTATGGTGAAAGAGAAGATGAGCAACATTATGTTATTCTCATTTGTGGCCCCAGCGTTTCTTGTAGAATAAATCCCTTTCTCACACAGTCCTGTAGTAATGACTTTGTTCTCACGTTTTGTAGGAGGGTTCGTCTGACTCCATCTTATGTTTTCAGTATAAGTGCGAGAGATGAGAGACCGACGACCGCAGTTTTACCGTGTGTGTCCGGCGACAGTTCTACAGTGTGAGAGATGCGGGGTCTGTGACCGAAGCTGGGGGTATACGGGTGTATACAGTGTACATAGGGGTCTGTGACCGAAGCTGGGGGTATACGGGTGTATACAGCATACACAGAGGGGTCTGCGAACGAAGCTTGGGGTATACAGATGTATACAGCATACACAGAGGGGTCTGTGACCGAAGCTGGGGGTATACGGGTGTATACAGCATAGAGAGGGGTCTGTTACCGAAGCTGGGGATATACGGGTGTATACAGCGTACACAGAGGTGTCCACACAAACACGGCTCCGCTCCGTACACCTCGTACACACTCGGCTCCGCTCCGTACACCTCGTACACACGCGGCTCCGCTCCGTACACCTCGTACACACACGGCTCCGCTCCGTACACCTTGTACACACTCGGCTCCGCTCCGTACACCTCGTACACACACGGCTCCGCTCCGTACACCTCGTACACACGCGGCTCCGCTCCGTACACCTCGTACACACTCGGCTCCGCTCCGTACACCTCGTACACACGCGGCTCTGCTCCGTACACCTCGTACACACACGGCTCCGCTCCGTACACCTCGTACACACACGGTTCCGCTCCGTACACCTTGTACACACGCAGCTCCGCTCCGTACACCTCGTACACACACGAGCCTGCTCTGTACATCCTGTACACTCACAGCTCTGCTACATCCACCCTGTAAACTCCTGGCCGCACACATAAACTTCCCCTCATCCAGCACCATGACAACCAGCACAGCAGAGTCCTGCACACACTGAGGCCCCTGATCATGTGACCCCTGACTCCTCCCCTCCTGTGACCTCATCACAGGTCCTGTGCGCACAGAGCAGCTGTAGAAATCTCCGGCCTCGGGGGTCTCACCAGACTTCGCTCTTTTCTTGCAGGGGCCGCAGTGGATTTCATCCTGGATCCATAGAGCTGAATAGAGGAGCGATGTTCCTTCACTCTGATGGGAATTGATGGTGACGTTGATGAGTCTATGAGGAACGTGTTCAGCTGCCGACTCCGAGGAGGAAACTGCTTGTTGTCTGTGGCCTAAATATATAGGTTTTATTAGTAGATGTCAGGGAAGAAAACTAAACCCTGTAAGATAATAAATCTCCTCATATGTTTCCCTTATTATCTCCAGTAATTGTATTATTACACAGGATTCTTATGATGTTACATCGGATCATCTTCTTCTCATTCAGGTCTCTACAATATCGGATCCTCTCGGTGAAGATCTTCTACAGAAGAGAATTTTCCTGATTTACCCATCAAGGATGGATATGGACAGAGACAAGATGGCGGAGAGGATATTACACCTCACCCTAGAGATCCTCTTCCGTCTCACTGGAGAGGTGAGAGATTCTGATGACCTCACATTACATCATTCTTATCTATGGGAATAACAGATGGACAGAACTGGAGAGGTGAGGACTCTGGAAATGTCTGGAGTGAGATTTATTAATGTGTCTCTCCATAACCAGGATTACACAGTGGTGAAGAAGACCTCTAGTGATCGCTGTCAGGACCCTGTGTCTGAGGGATGGGGAAGACCCCTGAGCCCAATCACGGGGCCTCCACCTCACCCCCTGATCCATGAGGACATCAATGACCAGAAGATCCTAGAACTCACCTACAAGATGATTGAGCTGCTGACTGGAGAGGTGACACTGCTGGGAATGCTGGGACATTATACAGTAACACTATGAAGGGATCGGGGGATGACGGTATCATTGTGTGTGTCAGGTTCCTATAAGGTGTCAGGATGTCGCTGTCTATTTCTCCATGGAGGAGTGGGAGTATTTAGAAGGACACAGAGATCTGTACAAGAACGTCATAATGGAGGTTCCCCAGCCCCTCACATCTCCAGGTAATAGACAGGACTAAATACACACGGCCTATAGGTATCTGTATGTAGAGAATGAATTCAGTCCCTGTATGTGTTTCCTCCAGATCTATCCAGTAAGAGGACAACACCAGAGAGATGTCCCCGTCCTCTTCTTCCACAGGACTGTAACCAAGAAGATCCCAGAGCTCCTCAGGATCATCAGGTAGATGGAGAGAAGGTGTCAGGAGATCTCCCCTATGATGTGTAGACGGCTGTGAAGGTCTTGTGCTCAGTCTTGTTTTATCCACCAGTATTATATGTTTTATACTTGTGTAATGAGAACGGTGGAGATGGCAGGATTAGAGCTGATCATAGATGGGACTTCTCCATCTGTCTGTGACTTACAATATTTGTTTCAGGGTGAAGATCTGACCCATATTAATCCTACAGAGACATATGTGAGGGGTGATGAGTGGTGTAAAGAGGAGATTCCCACATATGACTACCCAGGTGAGTAGTAACCACTGAATGCAGAGAAGTCACAGATTCCTCTCAGTCACCGGCTGTGGCTGCTTTATCGGTGGTGTAGTCCGGCCGTATTACCATGATCACCATTTTGCCTCTAGACCACAACATTCTCCTCCACCCAAAACTGTGCAAATGACTTTGGGCAGTGAAAGCCCTTTTCTATAGAACTTACAACCAATTACATTGTTTTTGATCCTAAGGAATTCAGGATACTGCACAATCTCTCCTGAAATGGGGAGCAATATTATTTTCCATAGTGGATCCATAGTAGCTCCAATGGTCCACCATAAATGAGGGCAACTCTGGTTTACTGTTGTGTAATCTGTATTTGTAGTTTTCAGTTAATGAGATTCTCGTGCTCTGGGGCGGGGCTGTGGGTGGGGCTGTGGGCGGGGCTTTATGTGGTGCTCTGATTCCATATTCATCTGTATTGGCTTATGACAGGTCGCTGACCCCTCACTGACCTGCCCCCATTATTACATAATGCATATAATAGCATTGATATTATTGTTGATAATGCCTATAATATTGTAGCTATTGTGAGGCTTAGAAAAAAATTACATCCAGCACAATGTCACCGGCGATGGCGGCGCCTGCGCAGTAGCCTAGCCTCTATATCAACTGTATCAATTTTTTTTGTTAGGAAGTTATAAGGGTTAAAAGTTAAACAGCGATTTCTCATTTTTACAACAAAATTTACAAAACCATTTTTTAGGGACCACCTCACATTTGAAGTGAGTTTGGGGGGTCAATATGACAGAAAATACCCGAAAGTGACACCATTGTAAAAACTGCACCCCTCAAGGAGCTCAAAACCACATTCAAGAAGTTTATTAACCCTTCAGGTGCTTTACAGGAATGATTGGAATGTGGAAGGAAAAAATAAACATTTACTTTTCTTTCACACAAATTTTCCTTTAGACCTAAGTTTTTTTACTTTCGCAAGAGTAACAGGAGAAAATGGACGATACATTTTGTTTTGCAATTTCTCCTGAGCATGCCGATACCCCATATGTGGGGGAAATCTACTGTTTGGGCGCACGGCAGGGCTCGGAATGGAAGGAGCGCCATTTCACTTTTTGAATGTAAAATATGCTGGAATAATTAGCGGTTGCCATGTCGCGTTTGGAGAGCCCCTGATGTGCATAACCAGCGGAGACCACCAACAACTGACACCAATTTGGAAACTAGACCCCCCCCAAGGAAATGTGTGGTGAGCAGTTTGAACCCCCAAGTACTTTGTAGAAGTTAATTACGTAGAGCCGTGAAAATAAAAAATCATATTTTTTCAACAAAAAATGATCTTTTCACCCTCCATTTTTTTTCCAAAGGGTAACAGGAAAAATTAGACCCCAAAATTAGTTGTGTAATTTGTCCTGAGTATGCTGACACCCCATATGTGGGGGGTAAACTACTGTTTGGGCGCATGTCAGAGCTCCGAAGGGAAGGAGCGCCATATTGGAGAGCAGATTTTGCTGGAATTGTTTGTGGGTGACATGTCACATTGTCAGAGCCCCTGAGGTGCCAGAACAGCATAAGCCCCCAAAAGTGACTGCATTTTACCAAATACTTCCCTGAATGAATTCTTCTAGTGGTGCAGTGAGCATACTGACACCACAGCTGTTCCATAGAAAATTATACCATTGGGCAGTGAAGAAAAAATAATTGCTGTATTTTTCGGACTATAAGATGCACCCCAAATCTTCAAAAGGAAAATAGGGGAAAAAAATGTGCAAAATGGGGGGTCCGTCTTACAGTCCGAATTCAGCTTACTAGGGGGGATCAGCACAGGTGCAAGAGTGGTCACAGACATTGTTCGGTGGTCCAGGCTGGTGCGGTGGCCTCCGGAAAATCCCATCCCAGGCTGAGGCGGCAGGGGTGCTCTGTGCTGGGGTGGTGGCAGCGCTCTGTGTTGGGGTGGGGGTAGTGCTCTGTGCTGGGGTGGCGGCAGCGCTCTGTGCTGGGGCCACGGCAGCGCTCTGTGCTGGGGCTGTGGCGCTCTGTGCTGTCTGGGGGGCTCTACCGCTGTTTTGTCAAAGCCGGAGGCCACTGCAGCTCTATTGTTGCGATGCGGTGGCCTCCGGGAAACTGGCAGATGGGGGCGGTGAATGCTCAGATTAACAGGGGCGGACCTACCGCCCGTGCAGACCGTGCATTGCACGGGGGCCCCGGGGGAGAGGGGGCCCCTCCAGCACCGCATGGCTAGTTATGTCAAAATTCAAATTAGCCATGTGTAGTGCAATGAGGAGAGCAGCGAGCGCTGCGGGAGGCAAAGGGGCCCCTGTGAGGCAGGGGAGCCCGCGTGCCCCCAGCACCGACTCCACCCCCCTGATCCCCACATTGAAGGAGGCAATGATGGAGCCTGGAGGAGAGAGCGTCAGCTGACGCTCCCTCTCCCATCATTCCCCACTCTGCCTCTGACTCAGCGGGGGCGCGATGACGTCATCGTGCTCTCACTGTGTACCATGCAGAGAAAGAGAGGAGACAGGAGCCAGGAGCAACGCAGGCACGAGGAGAAGGGGAGGAGGGTGTTGTTTTTTGTTTTTTTTTATTAAATCAGTGTTAGTACTGGACTGTGGGGCCATATACCATGCTGGGCTGTATTATACCATGCTGGGGGGGCTATATACCATGCTGGGCTGTATTATACCATGCTGGGGGGGCTATATACCATGCTGGGCTGTATCATACCATGCTGGGGGGGGCTATATACCATGCTGGGCTGTATTATACCATGCTTAGGGGGCTATATACCATGCTGGGCTGTATCAAACCATGCTGGGGGGGCTATATACCATGCTGGGCTGTATTATACCATGCTGGGGGGGCTATATACCATGCTGGGCTGTATTATACCATGCTGAGGGGGCTATATACCATGCTGGGCTGTATTATACCATGCTGGGGGGGCTACATATCATGCTGGGCTGTATTATACCATGCTGGGGGGGCTACATACCATGCTGAGCTGTATTATACCATGCTGGGGGGGGCTATATACCATGTTGGGCTGTATTATACCATGCTGAGGGGGCTGTATACCATGCTGGGCTGTATTATACCATGCTGGGGGGCTACATATCATGCTGGGCTGTATTATACCATGCTGGGGGGGCTACATACCATGCTGAGCTGTATTATACCATGCTGGGGGGGCTATATACCATGCTCGGGGGGCTATATACCATGCTGGGCTGTATTATACCATGCTGGGGGGGCTACATACCATGCTGGGCTGTATCATACCATGCTGGGTGGCTATATACCATGCTGGGGGTGCTATATACCATGCTGGGCTGTATTATACCATGCTGGGGGGGCTATATACCATGCTGGGCTGTATTATACCATGCTGGGCTGTATTATACCATTCTGGAGGGGCTATATACCATGCTGGGCTGTATTATACCATGGTGGTCTGTAATGTACTGTAAGAATGTTTCTAGAAACTTCTAGAAGTCTCTCCTTTGCTTATCAGGACATTGCAGCCTGCCGTGTAGCTGCAAACCCCCCCTTCTCTTCCCACACACACACACCAGTGTCTTCATGTGCACAGCCTGTAAAACCTGAAACCGTCCATTTCCTGTGAGCTAGGAATGTTAATTAGCTAAGTGAAAAGATGGTCCTTTGTTTAAAACCAGAGGCTGCTTACAGGTATAGGAAATATTAAAAGACGCCTAGCTTGCACTCCGCTCATGACAGAGATATAATAGTCATATTTCCTTGATCTGAGTGGACCCAGCTTCGCTACGGTGCCTCATGCGTAGTTCTCGGACCTCCAAAACCTGAAATATGGATTGCTCCCAAATAGAGGGTCTTAGTTATGGCATGCTTGGTGTTTTCGGATTCTATTCGGTAAATCACAAACAATGATGCCATATATGTGTTTGTGCGGGCTTCCCTCGCTAAGATATGATCCTCATAAGTTTTGTAGCCAAATCATAACTTGAAGAGAGGAAGGTGGGACCTTCCCAGACCGCCCATTTCGTGAGGTCATAGACCCAAAAGGATAAGGGATTCCCTCCCCAAAACTCAGGCAGAGCAGCTTAAGTCCTCGTGCCAGAGAGACGTGCCGATGAGCGGCGACGTTTGGTTAAGTGCCCCTCCCCCCAGCCGCATGGGATGCCTAACGCCAACTGACCACATGTGAGTGTACTTTCTTCTTTCATCCATTTTGTTTTATACTTGTCTATTGTACATATTTTGTGTCTCAACTTTATAGCAACTTTTATCTGTATAACCACTGACCACATTTTGGGAATAAATCGTAAAATTATCAGTTTGTCTCCATGCTCTAAGAAACGAACTATACGCCTTCTTTAGATAATCGCTACTAATTTAAGGGGTTTGCCACGGACCCTCTTAATTTAAGACTGTGAATTAAGTAAACTGTGGATGGTGGCAGCGCGATGTGTGCGATTGATTAGGCTAGTTGGCAGTCCAGAAGGGTCTTATATTGCAGAAGGGGGGCTGTGGCCACAGCACTGATAATTCCCTCACTGCAGTAGACTAATTGCCCGTGCACAACAAGCAGCCCGTCCGGCGACTAATTAACCTAGGTGCAGTTCCCTGACTGACCTGAGGGTAAGGGGGGCGCCGGAGAGCTGCGAGTTCCAAAGTGGAACTGAGAAAGTGGGATATACATAAATCCCCGCAGTTCTTGGAAGGTTTTTAGTAGTGGTGGGGCATCCAAAATACCCCCCTGCAATAAATTGTTAGAGCGAGATTAGCTTGCTGGGTATTTTTGTCACATGGTGCCAGTGGTGGGATAACTAAGATAAGCCCCCACTGTGCCTGTGATAGCCGTGTGCCGGCAGTGTGTCGCGTCCCTCCGTCCGCTGATACACCCATGTCAGTGGTGGGATTGTGACATAGTGGTGACACAGGGTCCGCTGACCGTCATGTTTTGGTGGCAGCGGGACCACCGTTTGTCACAATTTGGTGGCAGCGGTGGACTGTTCATCACGTATTGGTGAACAGCGGTGGGCTGTTCGTCACATGGTCTATATACCATGGTGGGCTGTATACCATGGTGGGCTGGGCTATATACCATGTGGTGCTGGGCTATATACTATGCGGCTGTGTTATATACCATGGGGGTACATTTTACATTATATTCTATAAGGGGAGGCTGTGTTATATAATATGGGGGGCTACATTATATTCTATGGGGAGGTGGGCTGTATTATATTCTATTTGGGGCTACATTATTTTCTATAGGGGGGCTGTATTATATTTATTATATTCTGTGGGGGCTGCATTATATGATATGAGGAGGACTACATTGTATTCTATGGAGGGGCTACATTATGCTATATAAGGGGCTGCATTATATCCTATGAGGGGGTTGCCATATATTCTATGGAGGGGCTGCATTATACTATATGGGGGGGCTGCATTATATTCTATGGGGGGTTACATTATGTTCTATACAGATATTATATCCAGCCCTGCATAGCCTCAATATTAGATAACAACAAATAACTTTGTTGCCCTATGAAGGGTTGGGGGGGCCCGAAAAATTTATTGCACAGGGACCCACTACAGTCTGTGTCCGCCCCTGCAGATTCAGATCTTGGCAACGATATCTCGGGACGAGATCTGAATCTGAACATGCGCCGCCCACAGCGGCCATTCCATTTTTCCAGAGACCACCGCATCGCAGCAATGGAACTGCAAGGGTCTCCGGGCTTTGACAAAATGCCAGCGGAGCCTTCCACGCAGCACAGAGCGCCGCCGCAGCATTTGCAAGTATTTTCCGACTATAAGACGCACCCCCTTTTCCCCAAAAAATTTTTGGGGAAAAAGTGCGTCTTATCGTCTGAAAAATATGGTACATTTCTACCCAGATTTTACATTGGAAAATAGATAGATGGGTAAATGGTCACTACACCCATAGATGAATTCGCAGAGGGGTGTCATTTCCAATTCCCAGAGGGGTGTCATTTCCTTTTTCGGAAATGACACCCCTCTGGGAATTCATCTATGGATATAGTGACCATTTTCATTACATGGATGATTTCCAGATACACGTAGTGGAAATTTTAGAGCAAAAATTGCAAAAATGTCATTGTGGTGCCCAATATATTGTGCCCAGCTCGTGTCTCTGGAGACCTTCCCCCACCTACCCCCGGAAATTGTTAAGTCAGCTCTACTCAAATGTGTCTGTCACTAAATAAACCAAATGCTTGAATGTCAAAACGGTTCAAAAACGTGATTCTGTGTGGAAGATTGTAAAGCCGTCATGGAGGCATAAGGCTGGCAATGATGGGCATTGTGGGTAATAATAGCGGTATCATGCCTCATTCCTCTCTAGGAACATACACGACATCTTCTCTGGGGGTTCTTTCTTGTTTCAGTTACTGGGATGAGTGCAATAAAATGTCGCTCAGTGAGTCTTCTCACATCTTCAGATTCTACAGGATTGGCAGGGACAAAATTTTCAAAAACAAGATTTTCAGTGACCTTTTCCTGATAATCAAGGAAAGTATCTGCATTTCCGGCTTTTTTGTATAACACAAAAGAATTATATGTGGCCACCTGAAACAAATACATGACTAACTTTTTATACCAGATCTATGATTTTCTTGATACCTGGTATGGCTGTAGAACCTGATCTTCAAGGTCCACACCCCATATATTTGTTGTAGTCAATGACAGACACAGGTTTTGGAGTAGTGGATCCCTGTTGGTCTGCAGTGGCCCTTGCGGCATCTGTGTGGATCGAGCTCAGGATAAAAATATCATTTTTATCCTTATACTTAAGGGCAAGCAGCTCTCCATTGTGTAAAGACCCTGACTGCCCCTTTGGGAACCTTTTGCTGACCAATGATTGTGGAAACCCCTGACGGTTTTTGTGAATGGTCCCATAAGCCCCTATGTTATGTTCAGCCAGACTTTTAAATAGGGGTATGCTGGTGTAGTAGTTGTCAACATACAGATTGTAGCCTTATTGTAAAAAAAGGCTCAGAACGATTTTCCCGATGTCCCCAGATAAGTAGGGCATCCTGGTGGGTGTAGTTGGCTATCTTTCCCCTCATAAATGTGTAAAGCTGATGTGTATCTGATTGAACGCTCGCACATTTTATAGAGCTTTATTCCGAACCTTGCCCTCTTAGAAGGAATAAATGGCTTGAGGTGCAGTCTTCCTTTGAATTTTACAAGGGACTCATCAATGGAAATGTTTTCTGTTGGGGTGTAAAGCTTTAAGAACTTTTCTGTCAAGTCTTCGATGATGGGTCTGATTTTGAATAGTCTGTCATGTTCTGGGGCATTTCTGGGCAGGCACTGACTAGTGTCGTTAAAGTGCCAAAATCTCATGAGCATTTCATAACGGGTCCTAGGAAGAATGGCAGAAAACATAGTGGTGGCTTGAACAGGGCGGTTGGACCAATAGGACCGAATGCTCATTTCTTTAACAAGCCCCATAGCGAATGTGAGTCCTAAAAATGTTTTTATTTCTAGGACATTAGTTGGTTCCATAAATTTGACCTAGCATAATAGGATCGTGGATTCTGGCTGATGAATTGGGACACATATAAATTTGTAGGACAATATGCTCTAGCAAGCTATCTGTCAGAAACAAATTTAAAAAAATAATTGGTCCAAAATGTTCCACCTCCACATTTATACCAGGAATGGCATTACAATGAGGGATGAATGGAGTAGCCGAATCCGAAGCCTCCCATCTGGGAAATGCTACAGCAAGAGGCAAAGCCCCTTGGACATTGGTGTGCGCCAATTCCCGAGCACTAGGGACAGCGCTAGTACTGGGCATTGTTCCCTGAGTTGGAGACATTTCTCCAGAAGCGCTATTTGTCCTCCTTGTTGTACTGGTCCTTGTGTGTGAGGATGGACCAGAATCACTGCTCATTTCTGAGCTATCACTGTCGCTGCTACTAAAGCCCTCAAAATCCACATCGCCATCTGACACTGCACTTTCTTCACTGTCAGAGCATAAAAGTGCATAAGCCTCCTCTGCACCATAATACTGACCGGCCATTTTATTCATTATTTTTTTTCCGGAAATAGAAAACTCAGACGTGACCAAATTATTGGGGAGACAATTGAGAAAAGCCTAATTCTTTACCCTATCCCTAACTTTAGAATAAACCCTAACTTTAGCCTAACACTAACCCTAACTATAGCATTAACTGTAATCTTCCTTATCTGTTTTTCCATTGACAGATGATGGACCTGAGTGGGGACTTGTTTTTGTGAGATGAGAATTGGTATTATTTTCGCCTACATAACATTGATTGGTTTCTTTTTATTCGATATTTGGGAGGCAGAATGAACAAACAGTTGAGCACCGCACACTACTGGTTCATCCAACAAGGTTTTCTATGAGACTGTGAACTGTCATTGTCTTGGTAAATAATTAACCCCTTTCTGACATCAGACATACTATCCCGTCCATGGGACCCGGGCCCCTATGCCCATGGACGGGATAGTACGTCTAGCGCGATCAGCGGCGCTCACGTGGTGAGCGCCGCTGATCGCGGCCGGGTGTCAGCTGATTATCACAGCTGACATCCGGCACAATGCACAATGTGTCAGGGGTGGTGACAGACTGCCCCCGACACGTTAACCCCTTGCACACTGCGATCAAACACGATCGCGGTGTACAGGGGGTTAAAGGGAAGCATCGGCAGGGAGGGGGCTCCCTCCGTGCTTCCCTGAGCCCCCCACAGCAGCGCAATGTGCAGCGCTGCTGCGGGAGGCTCCTTTCCTGCAGGTCCCCGAATCCAAGATGGCGACGGGGACCTTCGGGGGCCTGCAGGAAGCTGGCTTCCTCAGTGCCTGCAAAGCGCAGGCAAGGAGGAAGCCTGCAGCACTGGCTGTGACAGATCGCTGATCTGTCACAGTGATCTGTGATGTGACAGATCAGCAATCTGTCACATGACAGTAATGTCCCCCCTGGGACAATGTAATAAAGTTAAAAAAAAAAAAATGTAAAAATAATTTAAAACAAATCGCTAAATAAATTAAAAAAAATATATATATTCCCTAATAAATTCATTTTTTGGAAATAAAAAAAACAAAACAATAAAAGTACACATATTAGGTATCGCCGCGTCCGTAAAAACCCGCCCTATAAAACTGTCCCATTAATTAACCCCTTTAGCGAACCCCTTAAAAAATAAAAATAAAAAACGAAGCAAAAAATAATGATTTGTTATCATACTGCCGAACAAAAAGTGTAATAACGCGCGATCAAAAAGACGCATATAAATATCCATGGTACCGCTGAAAACGTCATCTTGTCCCGCAAAAAACGAGCTGCCACACAGCATCATCAGCGAAAAAATAAAAAAGTTATAGCTCGCAGAATAAAGCGATGCAAAAATAATTATTTTTTATATAAAATAGTTTTCATTGCATAAAAGCGCCAAAACATAAAAAAAACCTAAATGAGGTATCGCTGTAACCGTACCGACCCGAAGAATAAAACCGCTTTATCAATTTTATCGCACGCGGAACGGTGTAAACGCACCCCCCAAAAGAAATTCATGAAACGCTGGTTTTTGTTCATTCTGCGTCCCAAAAATCGGAATAAAAAGCGATCAAAAAATGTCACGTGCCCGAAAATGGTACCAATAAAAACGTCAACTCGTCCCGCAAAAAATAAGACCTCACATGACTCGGTGGGTGAAAATATGGAAAAATTATAGCTCTCAATATGTGGTGATGCAAAAACTATTTTTACAATAAAAAGCGTCTTTTAGCGTGCGACAGCTGCCAAACATAAAAACCACCATAAATAGTAAATCAAACCCCCCGTTATCACCCCCTTAGTTAGGGAAAAATAATAAAATAAAAAAAATGTATTTATTTCCATTTTCCCATTAGGGCTAGGGTTAGGGCTGAGATTAGCGTTAGGGGTGTGTTGGGGTTGGAGTTCGAATTGGGGGTTTCCACTATTTGCGCACATCAGGGGCTCTCCAAACGCAACATGGCGTCTGATCTCAATTCCAGCCAATTCTGCGTTGAAAAAGTCAAATGGTGCTCCTTCCCTTCTGAGCCCCGACGTGTGCCAATACAGTAGTTTTCTCCCACATATGGGGTATGAGCGTACTCAGGACAAATTGGACAACAACTGTTGGGGTCCAATTTCTCCTGGTACCCTTGGGAAAATAAAAAAATTGGGGACTAAATGATCATGTTTGTGGAAAAAAATGATTTTTTTATTTCCACGCCCGGGCGTTATAAACTTCAGTGAAGCACTTGGGGGTTCAAAGTGCTCACCACACATCTAGATAAGTTCCGTGGGGGGGTCTAGTTTCCAAAATGGGGTCACTTGTGGGGATTTTCAATAGTTTAGGTAGATCAGGGGTTCTCCAAAAGCACATGACACCCGCAGACCAATCCATCAAAGTCTGCATTCCAAAACGTCACTACTTCTCTTCCGAGCCCCGACGTGTGCCCATACAGTAGTTTTCTCCCACATATGGGGTATCAGTGTACTCAGGACAAATTGGACAACAACTTTTGGGGTCCAATTTTTCCTGTTACCCTTGGGAAAATAAAAAAATTGGTGACTAAACGATCATGTTTGTTGAAAAAATAAGATTTTTTTATTTTCACGCCCGGTCGTTATAAACTTCTGTGAAGCACTGGGGGGTTCAAAGTGCTCACCACACATCTAGATAAGTTCCTTAGGGGGTCTAGTTTCCAAAATGGGGTCACTTGTGGGGGGTTTCCACTCTTTAGGTACATCAGGGGCTCTCCAAAAGCAACATGACACCCGCAGACCATTCCATCAAAGTCTGCATTCCAAAACGTCACTCCTTCCCTTCCGAGCCCCGACGTGTGCCCATACAGTAGTTTTCTCCCACATATGGGGTATCAGCGTACTCAGGACAAATTGGACAACAACTTTTGGGGTTCAATTTGTCCTGGTACCCTTGGGAAAATAAAAAAATTGGTGACTAAACGATCATGTTTGTTGAAAAAATACGATTTTTTTATTTTCACGCCCGGGCGTTACAAACTTCTGTGAAGCCCATGGGGGTTCAAAGTTCTCACCACACATCTAGATAAGTTCCTTAGGGGGTCTAGTTTCCAAAATGGTGTCATTGTGGGGGGTTTCCACTGTTTTGGTACATCAGGGGTTTTCCAATCGCGACATGGTGTCCGATCTCAATTCCACCCAAAAAAGTCAAATGGCGCTGCTTCCCTTCTGAGCTCTGCCATGCGCCCAAATAGTCGTTTACACCCACATATGGGGTATCAGCGCACTCAGGACAAATTGTACAATAACTTTTAGGGTCCTGTTACCCTTGGGAAAATAAAAATTGGGGGTGAAAAAACCTTTTTTTGGAAAAAATATGATTTTTTAATTGTACCGCTGTACGTTATAAACTTCTGTGAAGCCCTTGTGGGTTCAAAGTTCTCACCACATATCTAAATAAGTTCCGTGGGGGGTCTAGTTTCCAAAATGGGGTCACTTGTAGGAGGTTTCCACTGTTTAGGTACATCAGGGACTCTCCAAACGTGACATGGCGTCCAATCTGAATTCCAGCCAATTTTGCATTGAAAAAGTCAAACGGCGCTCCTTCCCTTCTGAGCTCTGCCATGCGCCGAAACAGTGGTTCCCCCCACATATCAGGTATCAGCGTACTCAGGACAAATTGCACAATAACTTTTGCAGTCCAATTTCTCCTGTTACACTTGGTAAAATAAGAAAAATTGAACCTGAAGTATTTTTTTTGTGAAAAAAAGTTAAATGTTCATTTTTTTTTTAAATATTCAAAAAATTCCTGTGATGCACCTGAAGGGTTAATAAACTTCTTGAATGTGGTTTTGAGCACCTTAAGGGGTGCAGATTTTAGAATGGCGTCACTTTTGGGTATTTTCTATCATATAGACCCCTCAAAGTGGCTTCAAATGTGATGTGGTCCGTAAAAATGAAATGGTGTTGCAAAAATGAGAAATCGCTGGTCAACTTTTAACCGTTATAACTTCGTAACAAAAAAAAATTTTGGTTCCAAAATTGTGCTGATGTAAAGTAAACATGTGGGAAATGTTACTTATTAAGTTTCTTGTGTGCCATATCGCTGTGATTTCAGGGCATAAAAATTCAAATTTGGAAAATTGCGAAATTTTCGCCAAATTTCCATTTTTTTAACAAATAAACGCAAGTTGTTTGAATGAAATTTTACCACTAACATGAAGAACAATATGTCACGAGAAAACAATGTCCGAATCACCGGGATCCATGGAAACGTTTCAGAGTTATTACCTCATAAAGGGACAGTGGTCAGAATTGTAAAAATTGGCCCGGTCATGAAAGTGCAAACCACCCTTGGGGGTGAATGGGTTAAAGTTTTTACATAGCTTGCCATTTTTATGGACAGTTTAAGTAGAAATGTTCAAAAATATAAAACTCAATGATATTTTATTAAAAAAATTGTTTTTTATCTTAGCAGTTGACTGTACCAGGAGATCAGAGGGACAGCTGACATCTTCAGTTTTTAAATCAGATGATCTTGAGATCCTACAAGATACAACTGAAGTGATTGATATTACTCCAGATATAGCATCATCCATTCACAGCAATGATCTGTCATCTGATCCTATGAAACAGGTCCCATCTTCTGATTCATTACTGACTAATAAGAGAAATCAAAGTCACAAAAGAGGCAATAAAAAACAAACTGCTCCTAAAGGAAAGAAGTCATTTTCATGTTCTGAATGTGAGAAATGTTTTAACCAGAAATCACAATTGGTTAATCACCATAGAACTCACACAGGGGAGAAGCCTTTTACCTGTTCAGAATGTGGGAAATGTTTTAACCAGAAATCACAATTGGTTAATCACCATAGAACTCACATGGGGGAGAAGCCTTTTTCCTGTTCAGAATGTGGGAAATGTTTTAACCAGAAATCACAATTGGTTAATCACCATAGAACTCACACAGGGGAGAAGCCTTTTTCCTGTTCAGAATGTGGAAAATGTTTTAACCGGAAAGAGCATCTTATTAGTCACCAAATAACCCACACAGGGGAGAAGCCTTTTTCCTGTTCAGAATGTGGGAAATGTTTTAACAATAAATCAGTTTGTATTAAGCACCAGAGAATCCACACAGGGGAGAAGCCTTTTTCCTGTTCAGAATGTGGGAAATGTTTTAACAATAAATCAGATTGTGTTAATCACCAGAGAATCCACACAGGGGAGAAGCCTTTTTCATGTTTAGAATGTGGGAAATGTTTTGCACACAAATCAAATTTTGTTACCCACCAGAGAACTCACACAGGGGAGAAGCCTTTTTCATGTTCAGAATGTGGGAAATGTTTTAGAAATAAATCAGATTCTGTAAAGCACCTTAGAACTCACACAGGGGAGAAGCCTTTTTCCTGTTCAGAATGTGGGAAATGTTTTAACAGGAAATCACAACTGGTTAATCACCATAGAACTCACACAGGGGAGAAGCCTTTTTCCTGTTCAGAATGTGGGAAATGTTTTAACCGGAAAGAGCATCTTATTAGTCACCAAATAACCCACACAGGGGAGAAGCCTTTTTCATGTTTAGAATGTGGGAAATGTTTTAACAATAAATCAGTTTGTATTAATCACCAGAGAACTCACACAGGGGAGAAGCCTTTTTCATGTTCAGAATGTGGGAAATGTTTTAACAATAAATCAGTTTGTATTAATCACCATAGAACTCACACAGGGGAGAAGCCTTTTTCATGTTCAGAATGTGGGAAATGTTTTAGAAATAAATCAGATTCTGTAAAGCACCAGAGAACTCACACAGGGGAGAAGCCTTTTTCCTGTTCAGAATGTGGGAAATATTTTAACCAGAAAGCGCTTCTTGATCGCCATCAGAGTAGTCACACAGAGGAGAAGCCATTTTCATTTTCTTAATGTGTGAAATATTTTACTTGGAAATCAACTGTTAATAAACATCAGAGACATCACATAGTGGGAAGCCTTTTTATGTTCATAGTGTTGGAATAGTTTTAACCAAAATTGAATCTTCTTAAATTGGTTGTCTCTTGTCATTCCTCATGTTTGCTGATGAAAGGATAAAACTAAACCTTATTAATTCCAAATGTAAAACTATACCCATAATTCACCCCCTGAAGGTTAGAAAGTGACTAATAGAAAAAACATATACCCCATGTCTCAGTATATAGGGTGTTAGGGCTGGCGGAATGCAACAAATAATAAAAGATGGTAATGAGGTGCGTTTGCAGCCCGGGGTCATCCGTGCAGAGATGGTAGACTGCTGCTCGGTAATGGCGGACAGAAACTGGCGGTATAGCGAACACACACGGGTTAACTTCACCCGGTGAATAGGAGGTGAACCCTGTAGCTTCACAGGGCCGCGATACTGCAGAGTGAACACTAGTGTTTTGGTCACAGGACCCTGCCCCAAGGACACGGGGTTAGAGTCCCTCTAGACCCACCAGTGTTCGGCGCCAACACTGCAACACCAGGGAGAGACCCTTACTGAACACTGTGCCCTGTTAACAGCCACAGGGCACAGCTGATAGATCAATACCGCACGAAGTACGTACAGCGCAGCTCTGGCGAACGCCACTAACCAGCCTAAGCTTTGGTCTGGAAAGCACATTAGTGGCGCACAGCGCCGCTCAGGCTGATGTCGCTGAACGTGCGGTACCGTAGTGCCTAATGTAGTGTGGCGCAGAGTGGCGCTAACATGTGATTGGAGCTTGGAGCACTGCGGCGCTAGGCAGTGCCACTACCCGGCGCTGACTCAAACTCTAAACCCTAACAGCATACGTATCAGAGGGAAGGGGTTTCATAATGAGTCAGTCAGCGTTTCACAAGCATCCATCATCACACATACCATTACAAATTACAGACTATACTAGCCTTTTATAGCAGCGTCCTTCCGGGACCTTCCTGATGGTCCAATTCGAGCTGGAGAAGAACCTGAGCGTGTGACCCCCGACCTCCAATGAGAGGACGTCCCACGGGCATGCTCAGAAGGCTGCAAAAAGGACTTAGCCTCTGGAGCTGCTTGCTGCTGGCTAGTGCGGATTGCCAAAGCTGACCCAGAGGTGGCAGCAGCAACCAACCTGACAGCACTAGCCTGAGCAAGACGCTGAGAACGACGTCTCTAATGAGCAGCCTCCTCTGCGGCTGGGACTGAATGGGAGACCACAGAAGGCAAAGCTCGAGATTCCCCCTGTGCAGGGGCAGGAATCCGACACCTAACATTGGGTGAGGTGACGTTTACACACTCACTCTCCAAGCCTCTCATTTCTACGGGTTTCATCGTTCTCACCAAAGGCAACTCATCAGGAGACTATTTAATATTGCCCTATATTCAAACGAGACTAGACAAAAAAAAACTAAAATCATGTATCATGGTATCCGAAACAGTCAGAAAACTAGCCCCATATTGGCAGATCCCAGACCTCAGACTATATACTGTGTAAGTTTATAAGCCCCTCCAGTGTCAGGAATAGATAGTATGAATATGAATTTACCAAATGGCTGCAATGAAACAAAGAGTGAAAAATGTAAAGGGGTCTGAATACTTTCCATACCCACTGTATCAGTAAAAATACCTCCTCTTTATTAGGTAAAGTATAAAAGAATTGCTCCATTTTCCGATACCCATCACGTCTCCATTTTTCATGATCTTGGGTTGGGTGAAGGCTTATTTTTTGTGTGCCGAGCTGATGCTATTAATGGAGACCATTTTGGTGCAGATACGATCTTTTGGTCTTTCCTTTATTGCTTTTTAATGCAATGTTGTGGCCAAAAAAAGTAATTCTGGCGTTTTGACATTTTTCTCGTTATGCCATTTAGTGATCGGGTTAATTCTTTTTTATAGTGATAGATCTGGCGATTCTGAACGCGGCTATAACAAATATGTGTGTGTTTGATTTTTTATTGTTTTATTTTGAAAGGGGCAAAAGGGGGGTGATTTGAACTTTTTTATATTTTTTTAATAGTTTTAAAAACAGATTTTTCTACTTTTGGGATTGTGAAGACATACAGCATTGTATCTTAATTAACCAGATGACTATTTTTTAGCAAATGAAGAATAATAGAATGTTATCTGTATGTTGGCTTTAAATGTAAGTGTTGATTTCTAGTTGGTCAAGAAAACAGACTTTTGTTTGTGTAAGCCGGTAATATTGACTTTTATTGTGCGCTTATCCTTGATCACTGGTGATCTTTGCTGATATGCTAATTATTCATTGTGTTATGGAGCCAGTTTGTTGACTTCTAAAGCAGAGAGGGAAAAACTATGCAAATAGTTTAAATAATCATTGCTATAATAATCTTATCTCCATTCTTACCCTTTATGTAAATACTGAATGAGGGACACTTGTTAAGTCTAAAAATAGGTGACATGCCTCTGTATAAAGAGACAGAGAAACAGCCAGAGAGATTCTGCCAAGACATCCATACATCCAAAGGACAAGAGACAGGACAACAGCCATTTTACATCATCAAAAGGGACACAGGTCTTTGATTCTATAGGAAACAACCTGGGGGTTTTCAGCCTCAGTTGGAAGAATACAAATCTGCTCCATTGACCATCACTGAACCATGACTGAACCATGGATACGTTTGGAGGCAGGTTGTGATCCTCGGATCAACTGGCCTTGTACCTTGTATGGACTCAATGGACTGTCATCTTCCTACACTTATTGTTACCTCCTCTCTGTGCGCGGTCCACAGGTGGAGTAGTCGACCCTGGAAGATGAAGCCAGGTTGTGATCCTCGGTCAACTGGCCTTGTACCTTGTATGGACTCAATGGACTGTCATCTTCCTACACTTATTGTTACCTCCTCTCTGTGTGCATGCCACAGGTGGAGTAGTCGACCCTGGAAGATGAAGCCAGGTTGTGATCCTCGGATCAACTGGCCTTGTATGGACTGTCATCTTCCTAAGCTTGTCATTACCTCCTCTCTGTGTGGGCCACAGCTGGGGTAGTGACCCTGGAAGATCTGTAGTCACAGAAGCTATTATCCCGGCAGGTCAGTGGAAGGGTGAGACTCTGACTGTTGTATTTGTTAGCATACAAAGAGATGAACTGCACCACAGGGAAATCACGGCCGCTACATGTGCTCGGTGCGATACTGCTCAGTTAGCCATGATGAGCTCATGTAACCGGACACTTCGGGTGCACACCAAGTAAAGAAAGTGTGGACTCGCAGAAGCGCAAAATGGCCGTCATCACTCGCATACTCTATCTCCCATTCTCCCTGAGGACATGCTGTGAACGGCTTGATCAATAAAGAACAGACTTTTTACACTGGTGAGTGCCACCTCATCTTTTCTTTGTGTTCTATGTGTTATTTGCCTGTTTTGTTGTACAGTAAAGCATGGCCACACTGTTTTACCCTCACCCTGTGTTGTCTGAGTAGCGTTTTGCCCATGTTAATAGGAGAGCGGGAGTTCAGCGGGATGATCACTGGTCCATGTGGTTTTGGCTAACGGGCGGCGCTCACAGCATTCTGGCAGTGACAAGCATAGAGGTCTGCTGGAGACCTCTGGTTGTCATGCCAACCCATCGGTGACCCATGATCATGTGATGGGGTCACCGATGGGCGGGATTTCCAGTGCTTGCTGGAAGTGAGCATTAAATGCCGCTGTCAGAGGTTGTTCGGGGCAAATGGCAGCTGTTCAAAACAGCTGACATGTGCCGGAAAAGATGTAAGCTCAGCACCGGAGCCCACATCAAAGGGAGGAAGTACATTTACACCCAATGTCAGAAAGGGGTTAAAGGGGATTGTTTTTACAGAGATAGAAGTGGTAATCAATCATGTATACATACAAATAATTACAGAAATACACAGCTTCTAATGGTAAATAGTATAGAGTTACCACAAGAAAATATAATTTGTGTAAACCATGTGTAGATATAAAAATTCAGGCAAATGTCAGATGTTAAACTGGGTCTGAGCAGAAAAAGTAAATTAATGTGCATGCAAAATGTAATTGCATATGAACACATGACCTTTACACAGAGAAAACCAAAAACGAAACACAAAACAAATATCCTGGAATAAAAAAGTAAAAAAATATATATTGCAAAAATTGCATGAAGGTAGTAATAATAAGGGTATTTAGTTAACATAATTTTGATCAAAATAATGTAGAAGCCATCCCGCCACGTCACAGCAACCCTTGTGGGACAGTCCTAACTCTTGTATTTAAAACCTTTCCACTTGTCAAGTGACGTAAATGTGAACAAGGACAGAGGGACTGAACCACCAGTAATAGTATTGGCCAGACAGGATGGATTTTCCAACTCAGAAGCAGGGCGGTCACACCCTTATATGCACAGAATGCACAATGAAACAAATGAGAAACTGGGTCTGAGCAGAAAAAGTAAATTAATGTGCATGCAAAATGTAATTGCATATGAACACAGACCCAGTTTCTCATTTGTTTCATTGTGCATTCTGTGCATATAAGGGTGTGACCGCCCTGCTTCTGAGTTGGAAAATCCATCCTGTCTGGCCAATACTATTACTGGTGGTTCAGTCCCTCTGTCCTTGTTCACATTTACGTCACTTGACAAGTGGAAAGGTTTTAAATACAAGAGTTAGGACTGTCCCACAAGGGTTGCTGTGACGTGGCGGGATGGCTTCTACATTATTTTGATCAAAATTATGTTAACTAAATACCCTTATTATTACTACCTTCATGCAATTTTTGCAATATATATTTTTTTACTTTTTTATTCCAGGATATTTGTTTTGTGTTTTGTTTTTGGTTTTCCAAATGTCAGATGTTGTAGCTCCATCTAGTGGCCATGTGCAGAAGTGCCATCATAGAGTAACATGTATCCTAAGAGAGCGTCACTATCAAGGTGGAGATGAGATAAGTGCACCGTATTTATTGAGTGTAAGATAAATCCATACATAGATATATGTAAACGGATTGTAGATCTGTCACTGGATATCGGTGTATAAGGGGAATAGATCCTGTGCACTTATAAATGAATAGCTTATATAATGAGAGGACACGGGGGTCGTGTCTGGATGAGGAGCTGAGTGGGCGCAGAGAACGCTAGCTCCGGGCCCCAGCAGCAACTAACGGTGGGGGAAACCCGCAATTCCACTTATCACGACCTCAGACGGGGTCCGTGCACTGATGGGGTGCACAACGAGGAGCAGGGGAGCAGCGCCGGTCAGGATAACGGTCTTTGTGCCAGCGCCTGAGAAAATCCAAGATGGCCACCGCAGCATTCACCATGCGGCCAGCGGCGGTGTGTAGCGCTCTGGGGGGGTCTGATCTCCTGACACTGGGTCAGACCTCACAGGAGAGGGGCATGAGTGAAGTGGAGCAGGCAAAGGAGAGATCGGGCAGCTCTTCATCCAGGAGCCCGGAGAAGCAGAGCAACAAAACACAAGTATATGCACCTGACACAGGGCACCCCTCCACCCCCATCACTGAGGCCACACTGAAGTCCCTGCTAGGAGATATAAAGCAGGCTATACATAGTGACATTACCTCAGCCCTCACTGCACTACAGAAAGACATCGGGCACATAGGGGACAGAACAGCCCATACTGAGGAGAAGCTGGAGGAATTCACAGCCCACAACCACTTAGTGGACACTCATTATGAGGCAGATGAGGAGATCACCACCCTAAAACTAAAGCTGGCGGATTTGGAGGACCGCTCCATGCGCAACAATCTGCGCTTCAGGTGGATACCAGAAAGCGTTGCTGCGGGCGCGTTGAAGGAGTTCCTAACAGATTTCTTTACCGCACTAGTCCCTGAGGCGGAGCAGCGAGACCTCATAATAGAGCGCACAGGATCCCCAAACCCAAAAGTGCCCCCGCCTCTGTGCTCGGATGTAATTGCCAGGCTTTATTTTTATCATTAAAGAAGCCATTATAAAAGCTGCAGCGGGCGGACCGGAGCTCCCAGAGGTTCAAGAGAATCATGGTGTTCACTGACCTATCCGCCGTGACCCTGAACAGAAGGCGGGAGTTCTCCACAGCCACCAAGATCCTACAGGACAACGGGATCATGTACAAGTGGGGCTACCCGGTGATCGTCACCAAGAATGGGGTCACACAGGTCCTGACTTCCCCCCGAGAGGCCATGTCTCTGCTGCAGAAGTGGTCGCTGGTGACGGTGGACGAGGATACCAGCTCCCCACTGAAGAAGATGCCGTCCACCCTGATGAAGGTGTGGACATGAACAAGAGAAGAGAATACAAGACTATTTTTCACCATGGTCTGCGGAGGCACGAGAGGAGAGGTTTTTCTTTCTCTTCACCCCCCACTATATACTGGATAGAGGAGCATATCAACCCCCAATGCCCCCCATTATATACTGGATAGAGGAGCATATCAGCCCCCAATACCCCCCATTATATACTGGATAGAGGAGAATACCAGCCCCCAATGGCCCACTATATACTGGATAGAGGAGAATATCAGCCCCCAATGCCCCCACTATATACTGGATAGAGGAGCATATCAGCCCCCAATACCCCCCACTATATACTGGATAGAGGAGCATATCAGCCCCCAATATCCCCACTATATACTGGATAGAGGAGCATATCAGCCCCCAATACCCCCCACTATATACTGGATAAAGGAGCATATCCAGGAGGTTCACTTAGAACCAAACTCTATTTTTGAAGCTGTTACTGTTTTTTCACAAAATTAAAGTTTGTTTTTTGTTATTCCCCCATTTTTCCTAATTGTCTAGTGGTGACACACATATTTTATCTGTAATCTGTACATGGTTCTTCACATTTCTAGCATTAATGTAAAGGGACTGAATAGTCCATTCAGAAGATCCCTTCTATGGAAAGAGGCCAAATCCCTAAAAGCAGATGTATTGTGCGTTCAGGAAACCCACCTATATAGCACTGACGCCCCCAGACTGCAGAATAGAAATTTCCCAAATGTCTTTCATTCCCAAGCAATTGACAAAAAAGAGGAGTAGTAATCGCAATAAAGAACACCGTCGCCTTCCAGCTAATCACCAGCGTAGTGGACGACGAGGGCAGATATGTCATCCTAGTCTGCACCATAAATAACAAGACCTATACAATTGTCTCTATTATGCCCCTAACTCCAGGCAGATCTCATTTCTTAAAGACACCCTGGCGGAAGTAGCAAAGGTTAAAAAAGGCGCCCTGTTAGTCTGCGGGGACTTTACCATCACCCCCTGTCCTAACATTGATAAATTCGTGCCCCCTCAAAAGAAAGAAAATACCCAATCACTCTCTCAGACCCTCCTAGCGGAAGAACTCTATGATGTCTGGCGGGTTCTACACGCCTCCGAGCGGGATTACACCTTCTACTCACACTACCATAGAGGTGACTCCAGAATTGACCTAATGGTCACAGATAAATGGTTATTACAGGACGTCCAAAAGGCCGCGATAGGGAACATAACCTGGTCGGACCACGCCCCAGTCTCCGGTCAAATTACAGAGGGATACAACTATCCGACATATTCCCCATGGAGAGTAAATAACTACCGAATCACATCCCATAAAATTAGGCCCCAATTGCAGGAAGCATTATCAGAATATTTCACAATTAATAACACACCTGATGTGTCCGTATCTACAGTATGGTGCGCCCACAAGGCCGACATCCGGGGTAAAATAGCGTCCCAGAATAAAAAACCAACACTACACCAAATAGAGGAAATTAATCAAAACATAGCGCACTAGAAGAGGCACACAAACGTAGCCCCACA
Organism: Dendrobates tinctorius; assembly: GCF_039654945.1. Taxonomy (NCBI): domain Eukaryota; kingdom Metazoa; phylum Chordata; class Amphibia; order Anura; family Dendrobatidae; genus Dendrobates; species Dendrobates tinctorius. The sequence goes on from NW_027361900.1 coordinate 5,400,818, forward strand.
AACAATCCTCCAAACATTACAGAAACTAAGGTATGAACTATACCAACTGCTCCAACACAAATACGAGCACAATCTACGGAAAAGTAAAGCCAAATATTACTGGCAGGGAAACAAAGCGGGCAAAATTTTAGCATAAGTGAAGAGTCTCCGCGAGCTCAATGATCACTGGATTTTGTCCGTTGCAGCTGAAAAGAGGAAATCGGCAGACCAGGGGAAGAGTCCTGAGGAGAGAATTTGCATATTCCCAGTGCCTTCTGGGATAAGTGAAGAGTCTCTGCGAGCTCAACGATCACTGGATTTTGGCCGTTGCAGCTGAAAAGAGGAAATCAGTAAATTTTGGCTCATTTTTCATCGCTTTGAAATCTCTTTAACAATAACAATATGGAAGAGGCCAGGAGCCATTTGGTGAGCTGCATTTCTTGCTACATGTTCACAGACTTACCAGTGGAAAAGCCAAACTTCACATGCCACAAATGCAAGCTTGTGTCCCTGTTGGAGGAAAAGTTGCAAAATCTCGAGGAGAGGTTAGCTACATTGAAGATCATTAAGGAAGGTGAAGAGTTCTTAGACAGAGCAGAATTATCTCTTCATGTTACAGAAAGAGAAGAAATTCAAAGTGCACCTGAAGAAACAGAGGAATGGAGACATATGACCCAGAGAAGCAGGAGGATCAGGAGGCAGTCAGCACCCATACTGCTCAGAAACCAGTACCAGGCTCTCACGCAGGAAAACGATGAAGAAATACATCAGGATAAGACTTTGCCCACAAACAGCAACCTTGTACTCCTTCAGAATCCTCCTGGATGGAGAAAGAAAAATGTTGTGAAGAAGAAACGGAGAGTGGTGGTCATGGGGGATTCCCTTTTGAGAGTAAGAATACAAGGACTTACTTACTGTTTGGGTAAGAATACAAAGACAGAACCATGGAAAGGACACCATTGTAGGCATTTACTACAGGCCGCCTGTGCAAGCTGAAGATATGGATGAACTCTTTATGCATCAAATGGCCAAGTTCTCCAAAAATATGACATAGTTTTCATGGGAGATTTCAACTATCCAGACATTTGTTGGGAATCTCTCTCAGGCAAAACTAACAGGTCAAGGAAATTCTTATCCTCTCTTGCTAACAACTTTGTCTTCCAAAAGGTAAGGGAGAAAACAAGGGGAACTGCTACCTTGGATCTAATCCTTATAGACAGGGAGGAAATGGTTGAGGAGGTAAAAGTGGCTGGGACCCTAGGAGGTAGCGACCATGCTATTTTAGAATTTTGGATAACTAGAGGAGGAAGACCTGTGAAGACGCAGACGTCAAGGTTAGATTTCAGAAAGGCAGATTTTAAGGGATTCAGAAAGAGAATTGGAGGGATCCAATGGCTGGATATCCTTAAGGACAAAAATGTCCAGGAAGGATGGGAAATCTTGAAAAATGAAATTCTCAAAGCACAATTGTTAACAATTCCAAAAAGAGGGAAGAATAGGAAGCATTTAAGGAAACCAGGATGGATGAACACAGAACTTAAGCACATGCTAAAAAGGAAGAATGAAATGTTTATAAAAAGGAAAGAGGGAGACCTATCTAAAGAAGAATATAATGCTGTCTGCAGAACCTGCAGGGCACAAATCAGATTATTAAAGCTGACAATGAATTGAGGCTTGCAAGAGACATCAAAAGCAATAATAAAGGATTTTGGGGATATGTCAAAAGTAAAGGAAAAGTCAAAGATGCTATAGGATTTTTACCAGATGAAAATGATGAAATGGTAAGACAGGATGTTGAGAAGGCCGAACTTTTAAATTCCTATTTTGCATCTGTTTTCTCTCAGAAAGGAAATGTAACATCAACTGTTCTTCACTGTCCTATTAAGGGAATAGAGGAATCCAGGATATCTATAAACAGAAAGATAGTGAGGAAACACTTAGCTAACTTAAATGAATTCAAGTCTCCAGGTCCTGATGAACTACACCCTAGAGTACTGAAGGAGATAGCAGAAGAAATTTTTGAACCCCTCTCCATAATATTTGAAAATACTTGGAGTACAGGAGAAGTCCCAGAAGACTGGAGAAGAGCAAATGTTCCTATCTTCAAAAAGGGAAGAAGGTGGACCCAGGCAACTATAGGCCGGTGAGTCTGACGTCTATACCAGGAAAGATCTTTGAACAAATTATTAAACAACATGTATGTCAATACCTGGATAAGAATGAAGTGATTAAACAGAGTCAGCATGGGTTTGTAACTAATAAGTCATGTCAGACTAACTTAATTTCCTTCTATGACAGAATCACTGATTGGGTGGATCAGGGAAATGCTGTAGATATAGTATATCTTGACTTCAGCAAAGCATTTGACAAAGTATCTCACACAATCCTTATTGAAAACAATGACTTGGTATGGAATGGACAAGGCAACTGTTAGGTGGATTCATAACTGGCTTAGTGATTGCACCCAAAGAGTAGTCGTAAATGGCTGCACATCCAGTTGGAAGAATGTCTCAAGTGGGGTACCACAGGGCTCTGTCCTGGGCCCTGTATTGTTCAACATCTTTTTCAACAATTTAGATGAAAGAATTGAGGGTAAACTGATTAAATTTGCTGATGACACAAAGCTAGGAGGGATAACTAATAATAGAGAAGAGTGAGAAAGGATTCAAAAAGATATAAATAAACTGGAGCAGTGGGCAGCAACTAGTGGAATGGTTTTTAACAGGGAAAAATGCAAAGTACTACATCTGGGCAATAAAAATGAGAAAAGCATATACAGAATGGGAGGAATAGGGCTAAGCAACAGCACATGTGAAAAAGACTTGGGTATACTAATAGGTCAACGGTGTGATGCAGCAGCAAAAAAGGCAAATGCAATTCTAGGATGTATTAACAGAAGCATACAGTCTAGATCACGTGAAGTCATTATTGCCCTCGACTCCTCTTTGGTCATACCTCATCTGGAATACTGTGTCTAGTTTTGGGTGCCACATTTTAAAAAAGACATCAACAAACTGGAGCAAGTTCAGAAAAGAGCGACCAGAATGGTGACCGGTCTGCAAAACCTGTCTTATGAGGAAAGGTTGCAGGATTTGGGAATGTTTAGCCTATCATCCCGAGACGAACGGGTTGGTAGAGAGATCCAACCAGACCATGGTCACATACCTATGAAATTTTGTCTCGGCCAGGCAAGATGACTGGGAATCCCTGCTACCGTGGGCGGAGTTGCTTTGAACAATGCTGTGGCCGATTCCACCGGCTAGACCCCATTCCTACTTAATTATGGCCAGCTTCCGCGCGTCCCTGTCCCTATGCCCGTGTTGTCCACCTATTCCAGGGTGGCAGACTGGGTGGTGGAGGCTCGTGACATTTGGGAATGCACTCAGGATGCCATCCGGGCCTCCAAGGAGAGAATGAGGGTCTCCGCCGACATGCACCGGCATCCTGCTCCGACCTTTGCTCCGGGCGACTTAGTATGCTGGTCAGCAGCGAGCTACTCCAGGGACTAAGTCCTCTTTTCGGTCCACTAAGCATGCCCGTGGGACGATCTCTCATTGGAGATCGGAGGTCACATGCTTAGGTCCAGCTCCTGCTCTGATTCGACCATCAGGAAGGTCCCGGAAGGTCGTGGCTATAAAAGCCTTGCCGCCCCGCTATGTGCTATGATAGAGATTAATTCTTATTGTTATAGTGGTGTGTGTGATGATGGCTGTATGAGACAGGTGAATGACTCATTATGACTCCCCTCCCTCGGTTGTGTATGAGTTAGGGTCACAGAGTTAGAGTCAGCACCTAGTACTGATACTGCCTAGCGCCACAGTGCATTCAGCTCTCTCATCCGTTAGCGCCAGTGGGCGTCAGTCAGCACAGGCATCACAGTACCGCATGTGTAGCAGCGTCTGTCTGTACGGCGCCGTGCAGATAGTGTGCTTTCCAGCACCAAGCTCAGGCTGGTTAGTGGCGACCACAAGTGCAGAGGCAGTACATGCTCAGAGCGGCAGTCTAATGTGTCTTCGCCCTGTGACGGTTAACAGGGCACAGTGTTCCAGGGGGAACCTTCCCTGGCTCCGCAGTAGCGGTTCCGGGGTAATGGGTCTAGAGGGGCAGGCTCCTCGTGTCTCGGAAGCAGTGTCCTTTGCCCTCACGCTAGCGCTCCTCTAGCCATAGTACACATAGTACTGACACTATTAGTCACTGACATCTATAAATCTAATGGTTCTGCAATGGTTTATTGTATGTAAACTATGTCTCCTATCCTGTCGGGTTCTGTCATGATTTTACAGAATTATCGGCGATTCTGCCATCTATATCTGTATGAACTATAAAGACCTATAATATTTCAGGCCATGGATCGGTCAAATGTCCATTTTTCAGTAAAATCTCACCACACGGACACTTTGATGTGAGGAGATCGCATCCTCGCTCTGCACACGGAGGACACACGGATCACTGAACAGGGAACATCTCTGCCATTCTCGGCCCTGAAACACGGACCGATTTCTTATACGTTATGTGTGACCCCGGCCTCAGTCGGACTCTGGAAGGAGGAAATAACCGAGATTTGGGCATTTTAGCTCCTGGTGTGGAGTCGATAGCACAATCATATGCCGCCATATAGTAGACGGCCGGTAACTGGTGAGAATTCCCTCATGTGTGGGGTCTGTTTCCCTCCAGAGAAACCACACGTTACATTCCACACATAACACTGTGTAGAGAAGGCGGCGCGGGGTAATTGTGCCAGTAGTGAGGGGCGAATAATGGCGGGAATGTCACTGACTGAGGAGAAGCCTCCATGGAGGTCTGCACTCCGGAGATCATGTGACCCCTGACTCCTCCCCTCCTGTGACCTCATCACAGGTCCTGTGCACAGAGCAGCCATATATGTGGAGTGCGGCTCTGCAGGTGGAGGTATGTGGAGATTCCCCCCATTACTGAGCACGGGGGACATTAACCCCTTCTGCACTGAGACTCTTTATAAGAATCATCACGTTTCTGTGCTGTTTCCTGTAATAGATACATACGACCCCACTATGGAGGACAGACGGAGTGTTCCCATAGTACAGGGCCCCTTTCTTGGCCCCACACAGTGTAATGCCCCCATTATGCCCCTGTAAGCAGAGTTCTGCCCCACAACCAGCTGCCTCGGGCACTTTACCATGGCCGGTACCTCAGATTCCTCCCCGCACCCCTTTCCTTTGCTTGGCACCAAATCTGTGTCATGCTGCCGCCATCTGCCCCTGTCACACCTCTCTATATAGTATAATGCACCCCCATAGGCAGACTCTATAGTGTAATGCACCCCCATAGGCAGCCTCTATAGTATAATGCGCCCCCATAGCAAGACTATATAGTATAATGCACCCTCATAGGCAGCCTTTATAGTGTAATGCTTCCCCATAGGAAGACTATATAGTATAATGCATCCCCATAGGCAGTCTCTATAGTATAATGCACCCCCACAGGCAGCCTCTATAATGTAATGCACCCCCATAGGAAGACTATATAGTCTAATGCACCCCCATAGGCAGTCTCTATAGTATAATGCACCCCTACAGGCAGCCTCTATAATGTAATGCATCCCCATAGGCAGCCTCTATAATGTAATGCACCCCCATAGGAAGACTCTATAGTATCATGCACCCCCATAGGCAGCCTCTATAATGTAATGCACTCCCCATAGGAAGACTATATAGTATAATGCACCCCCATAGGCAGCCTCTATAATGTAATGCATCCCCATAGGCAGCCTCTATAATGTAATGCATCCCCATAGGAAGACTATATAGTATAATGCACCCCCATAGGAAGCCTTTATAGCGTAATGCACCCCCATAGGCAGCCTCTATAGTATAATGCACCCCCATAGGCAGCCTCTATAGTGTAATGCACCCCCATCGGAAGACTATATAGTATAATGCACCCCCATAGGCAGTCTCTATAGTATAATGCACCCCCACAGGCAGCCTCTATAATGTAATGCATCCCCATAGGCAGACTCTATAATGTAATGCACCCCCATAGGAAGACTCTATAGTATCATGCACCCCCATAGGCAGCCTCTATAATGTAATGCACTCCCCATAGGCAGCCTCTATAATGTAATGCATTCCCATAGGCAGCCTCTATAATGTAATGCATCCCCATAGGAAGCCTCTATAGCGTAATGCACCCCCATAGGAAGACTATATAGTATAATGCATCCCCATAGGCAGCCTCTATAGTGTAATGCACCCCCATAGACAGCCTCTATAATGTAATGCATCCCCATAGGAAGCCTCCATAGCGTAATGCACCCCCATAGGAAGACTATATAGTATAATGCACCCCCATAGGCAGCCTCTATAGCATAATGCTTCCCCATAGGCAGAGTCTATATGGAAAGCTGTAAATCTGCCCCTATTGCCTCTGCAAGGCATAAAAATGACCTCTCATTATACTCACCAATGGCGCTCACCAAGGCATAGCTGGTCTTGACTTAAGATCGCCATTCTCCATAACTGCATCATCTGGATGACACGTCCTTAGTCATCCACACAGTGTCACCCATTGTGCTCCTGTGCAGGCGCACTTTTCTCTGGGCTGCTGAAAGCAGAGCTAAGTACTGTAGTGCGTATGTGCTGGGAAAGGCTAAAGGGCGCTGATGACCTGGATGTAAAGCCGGCGCATGCGCACTACAATACTATGCTCTGACTTCAGTAGGGCAAAGATAAGTGCACCTGCACAGAAGTGCGCTAGAGGACACTGAATGCATGATGTAGGACGCATCTTCCACACGAAGCGGGACAGCGATCACAAGAAGAGGGTGAGCACCGGATTAGGACTAGAGACGCCCAGACAGCGCCGTCTGTGAGTATAATGAAAGCTCTTTTTTGTGCCTTGCATAGAGGATTGGGGACATATAGAGAGCATTCTAGAACACTGTATGTGAGGGCGATGCTGGCTGGACCTTATATGGGGGCAGCATGCTGAAAGGCTCCCTTTAATCTGTAAGACCTGTAGCCACCGCCTTTTAGCCACATTTAAAAAGCCATCCTGCAAGATTCCAGCCGCTCGCAAACTTAAGAAAATAATCATTCTCCTTCTCGTAAGCTAATCGGCAGCGTCCAGTCGGATGAGTGTCTATGGTCCCTGCTCAGCGCCTCCTCTGACCCCACAATTGCCATCCTCCTGCCTTTACTGACGTGGCTGATGCCTCCTATGTCATCCGGTCTGTTGCGCTGCGCAGCTCCTGTTCCCTCCTGTGCAGGTGCGAGAACTGGACAGACAGTGGATGACACAGGAGACGTCAGCCATGTCAATCAAGGCAGGAGAGACGGTGAATCAGGCCCATAGTGAGCAACAAAAACCGCTGTGCACATGCTGCGGAAAATTCAGCGCGGAAACACAGCGGTTTATTTTCTGCAGCATGTCAATTCTTTGTGCGGATTCTGCAGCGTTTTTACACCTATTCCATTATAGGAATCTGCAGGTGTAAAAACGCGAGAAAATCCGCACTAAATCCGCAGGAAACCCGCAGATAAAACACAGGTCGTCTTACCTGCGGATTCTGCAGAGTCCGTGCAGAAAAATCCACAATGGAATAAGCAACGTGTGCACATACCCTTAGTCTCTGTCCAGCTTGCAGGATAAACAAGACATAAAAGTTTAAAGGGGTTGTCCACTGCTTTAAATTAACCCCCAATGTATCCCCCCGGGGCCCCTAATGAATTTTGTAAATACCTCATGTTGCCTATACTGCCTGTGTGCGGCATTATCGCTGGTCGCTCACAGGCAGCACGTAACCCAGCGCTGACGTCACAAGTGAGGCGTGACTCAGCGCTGGGTCCCCGCAGTGGCTGCTGGGTTGTGGGCGGGGTTACCCCCGGGGTCACACCCAGCATCCACTGCACGCTTTCTCAATGAATGGGTGCCTAGTGGATGCCGGGTGTGACGCGGGGGGATAATTGTGCCCACAGCCTGGCAGCCAGTGTGGAAGGAGGAAGATGGACCCCCAGCTGCTGCCAGCACTTGTCGGGACGTCAACAGAAGCAAGAGCCGGCTGCAGCCAGGGGTCATGTGCTGCCTGTGAGCGGCCAGCGATAGCGACGCTCACAGGCAGTATAGGCAACATGAGGTATTTACAAAATTCATAAGGGGCGCCAGGGGGATACATTGGGGGGTTAATTTAAAGTAGTGGACAAACCCTTTAAGAACCTTAATTGCTTTATATATCTGTATGTATATATTCGACCAACAGATTAGACATATCAAATAGTAAATGACATGTGCCAAGATACTCATCAGTCCTCATGCTGTGTCCAGTGTGTCCCTGGTCCTCGGTGCTGCTCCTAGCCTCCTTGGCTGTCAGGTTCCTTCCAGGCAGAAGCAGAAGAGTGCAGACAGTGAGCTCAGCTCACAGTCAGAGGCAGAGCAAGCCCCGCTGCGTCCAGGCTTTTGGGGCTGATGACTTCTCTGCAGCAGGGAGCTTTGAAGGAGAGCGCGCTCATCCTGGATTGGGTGAGTGACCTTCCTTCCCCCTCTCCTCCACAGACTGCAGAAGAGCGGTCACATGACTCACTCTCTGCACTCTAATACATGTGCAGTACAAACGCCAGCCCTGACAGTAGCGTAGCTCCGGGTGGGCCCCCTCAGAACACAGGGCCTGGGGCAACCACCCCCTCTGCACCCCCGGTAGCTACGCTACTGCGTGTAAAAAATATCTCCTGCAGTATTGCTAATGCCAATTCCAGTGTCGGTATTGAGACCAGAATTAGCGTTATGGAAGATGAGTCTATGAGGAACGTGTTCAGCTGCCGACTCCGAGGAGGAAACTGATTGTTGTCTGTGGCCTAAATATATAGGTTTTATTAGTAGATGTCAGGGAAGAAAACTAAACCCTGTAAGATAATAAATCTCCTCATATGTTTCCTTTATTATCTCCAGTAATTGTATTATTACACAGGATTCTTATGATGTTACATCACATCATCTTCTTCTCATTCAGGTCTCTACAATATCGGATCCTCTCAGTGAAGATCTTCTACAGAAGAGAATTTTCCTGATTTACCCATCAAGGATGGATATGGGCAGAGACAAGATGGCGGAGAGGATGTTACACCTCACCCTAGAGATCCTCTTCCGTCTCACTGGAGAGGTGAGAGATTCTGATGACGTCACATTACATCATTCTTATCTATGGGAATAACAGATGGACAGAACTGGAGAGGTGAGGACTCTGGAAATGTCTGTAGTGAGATTTATCAATGTGTCTCTCCATAACCAGGATTACACAGTGGTGAAGAAGACCTCTAGTGATCGCTGTCAGGACCCTGTGTCTGAGGGATGGGGAAGACCCCTGAGCCCAATCACGGGGCCTCCACCTCACCCCCTGATCCATGAGGACATCAATGACCAGAAGATCCTAGAACTCATCTACAAGATGATTGAGCTGCTGACTGGAGAGGTGACACTGCTGGGAATGCTGGGAAATTATACAGTAACACTATGAAGGGATCGGGGGATGACGGTATCATTGTATGTGTCAGGTTCCTATAAGGTGTCAGGATGTCGCTGTCTATTTCTCCATGGAGGAATGGGAGTATTTAGAAGGACACAGACATCTGTACAAGAACGTCATAATGGAGGTTCCCCAGCCCCTCACATCACCAGGTAATAGACAGGACTAAATACACACGGCCTATAATTATCTGTATGTAGAGAATGAATTCAGTTCCTGTATGTGTTTCCTCCAGATCTATCCAGAAAGAGGACAACACCAGAGAGATGTCCCCGTCCTCTTCTTCCACAGGACTGTAACCAAGAAGATCCCAATGTTCCTCAGGATCATCAGGTAGATGGAGAGAAGGTGTCAGGAGAGCTCCCCTATGATGTGTAGACGGCTGTGAAGGTCTTGTGCTCAGTCTTATTTTATCCACCAGTATTATATGTTTTATACTTGTGTAATGAGAACGGTGGAGATGGCAGGATTAGAGCTGATCATAGATGGGACTTCTCCATCTGTCTCTGACTTTTACAATATTTGTTTCAGGGTGAAGATCTGACCCATATTAATACTACAGAGACATATGTGAGGGGTGATGAGTGGTGTAACGAGGAGATTCCTACATATGACTACCCAGGTGAGTAGTAACCACTGAATGCAGAGAAGTCGCAGATTCTTCTTAGTCACCGGCTGTGGCTGCTTTGTCGGTGGTGTAGTCCGGCCGTAATACCATGATCACCATTTTGCATCTAGACCAAAACATTCTCCTCCACCCAAAATGGTTGAAATGATATCTGGCATTGAAAGCCCTTTTCTATTGGACTTACAACCTGGTAGATCCACCTACCCCCTGGAATTAGGAGATGCTGACCGTTACCTGCCCAGATCTGTAACTATAAAGCCAAATGACAGCGTACGTAGAATCTGCTGACAAGATAGAAAATCACTTGAAGAAAAATATTATGCTGGGCCTGTAAGAGAAAGCGGAGGGTAATGATGCTGTTGGCTTCCTAGATCCCTGAGATCTTATTGGATGACTCTTCTCTCCCTTCTGTGCTGCTGAATGTCTCATGGTCCCTACAAGACCAGGTCTAGTCTTTCTGGCCAAACTTCCCTTTTATGAGCGACAACAGTAAATGTGCAGTGAGGCCAAGTGTGAATTTCTGTACAATAACAGCAGAGTTTCCCTTTTTCCTGAGTTTTTAAGTTTGTATTAAAACTACCGTATTTTTCGGACTGTGTGAAGCACTGTATTCCTTCAAAAATGTGGAGGAAAATGGGGGGTGCGTCTTATAGTCCAGATGTACCTGCTTTGGATGTGGTGGGGGGTGGGGGAACGGCATCCGCGGAGCAGCGGGTCACAGGAGGCTGAAGCTGGTGGCTGCGGCTAACTCCTGTTCCCGCTGGTAAAGAGAAATGAATATTCACTGCATTCCATGCCCATGGGCTTGGAGGGCAATGAATATTCATTTCTCTTTAATAATAGTGTCTTGATTAGCCCCCATCCTTATAATTGGCCCCCATCCCGGTATTCATGGCCCCATCAGAAAACAAAAAAAAAAAAAACCTTTACACTTACCTACCCCGCGTTCCCTCGCAGCATCCTGCTCCGGTGCCAGCAACTATATGCTTGTAAGCAGCGCATGGCAGGGACGTCATGTGCTGCTCACAAGCAGAGCACAGCTGCCAGGACTGTGCATGCAAAGATCAGTGAGTATTCATTTCTCTTCAGTAGCGCACAGTGTCAGCCACCGGCTTACTGCTGCTACCGGCGGTCACGTGTGCCGCTACTTAAGAGAAATGAATATTCATGAATACGCATGGTCCTCAGCGCTGCTTACAAGCATATAGCAGTTGCTGGCACCAGAGCAGGAGGCTGTGAAGGGAGCGTCGGGTAGGTAAGTGTAGTGATTTGGGTTTTTTATTGTTTTCTGATGGGGCCATGCATACCAGGATAGGGATGGGGGTGGGGGCTTCTTATAAGGATGGGGCCATGCATACCAGGACGAGATGGGGCCATGCATACCAGGACGAGATGGTGCCATGCATACCAGGATAGGGACGAGGGGGCCATGTTTATCAGAATGGGGATAAGGGGACCATATATACCTGGATAGGGGATATTCAGTAGAGAATTGACCACATTTTTTGCTTCAATTTTTTTCCTAATTTTCTCAACTGCCCCTATCATTGTTAATATGGAGGGAATCCAATTTAAAAAAAATATGAAATCAGAAAAACAAAGTGCTGCATTGTGGAAATGTAAAGAGTGTTATAACCATAGTGCTCTAGTGCCAAAGGTGCTATACAGAAACCAGTGCAAAATCGCTGTGTGATAAAGTGCTAATAGTGCAAACACATCATGGGGCATATAACTACAATGGACCTGTAATAAGTATCCGGTACAAAGTGCTGCAGTGCAAAAGTAAAGAAGGATGAAGTGCATGGGCTTGTATCACCGAGATAAACAGTGTGCTGCCAGGGTCCCATGTGCCTGATACTTATTACAGGCCTGCTGCTGCCCAGGGTGTCTGCTGCTGCCCGTCGCCGCTGCCCAGGGTGTCCGAGGCCACCACTGCCTGGGATTTCGGCTGCTGCTGTCCGCCGCCACTGCCCGGGATGTCCGCCGCTGCGGGGGCCTCTGTCAACATTTCTTGAAAGACCAGAGCCCCCTGGAAGTTCCATAGTTTCAGCCTGTGCATGTGGACTCCAGTAAAATGGCCGCCTACGCAGATGGAAATCTCAGCATGGAGATCTCGGAGATGAGATCTCAGCACTGAAATCTCATCTCCCGAGATTTTCGTCTGCGCTTGCGCCGCCTCCCGGCGGCCATGTTACTGGAGTCCAACGCACAGGAGGAAACCACAGAACTGCCGGGGGGTTCTGGCCATTCACAAAATGTCGGCAGAGCCCCTCGCAGCAGCGGACATCACGGGCGGAAGCGAACACCCCAGGCAGCAGCAGCGGACATCCCAGGCAGCAGCAGCGGGCAACAGCAGCGCGGCGGCAACGGACACCCCCTCATCCCAGCCTGCAGCTACTTACAGGTAAGTGGTTACCGGTATATCCGCATTGTAAGATGCACCCCCATTTCCCCCACAAATTTGGGGGGAAAAAAGTGTGTCTCGCAAAGCGAAAAATACGATAACTTGGCACTCAACTTAAGGCGTCCATGTATAGTAGAAATGTTTTTATTTGTGCAGTCCGTAAAATAACGTTTCGGCCTACATGGCCTTCCTCAGTCTGACTGCTTAAAATTATTGTGGTAAATATGGAGAACAAACGTGGATCCCCACTGTTGTAAGAAGCACAATGGTGAGCTATTCAGCTCCCAACGTTACGGCCTACATGGCCTTCCTCAGTCTGCGATAAATGATAAATAAAAGCATACAATGACTATGTCCTGCTTACAATGTATGGAAAATCAAAGATGTAGTATAATTTACAAAAAAGATAATGAAATACATTTACATAGTAAGAGATAATTGTACAGAAAAAAATAAAATAATATGTATGGAGAACCAGATGGGAAGACTGAAAGGAAAGAAAAAAATGGATAATGAACCTAATAAATAATAATAATAATTTTATTTCTATAGTGCCGACATATTCCGCAGCACTTTACATTTCGGAGGGGACTTGTACAGACTATAGACATTACAGCATAACAATAATCACATAGATTATAACAAATACCAAGAGGAGTGAGGGCCCTGCTCGCAAGCTTACAGTCTATGAGGAAAGAGGTAGACACGAAAGGTGGGTGGTAACAATTGCCCTGATTGTATGGACCAGCCATAATGTTAAGTGTGTAACAGTACAGACACAGAGGGCTAATGGATGCATAAAGCTTGTGGGAACATGATACGGGGAATCTGGTTATGGTAAAACTTTTGGCTGTGCCACACAGGGATAGATTAGGTTAATGTGTTGAGGTGGTAGGCCAGTGTGAATAAATGCATTTTCAGGGCACGTTTAAAATTGTAGGGATTGGGGACTAATCGTATTGACCTGGGAAGTGCATTCCAAAGAATTGATGCAGCACATGTATAGTCTTGGAGACGGGAGTGGAAGAATCTGATTATTGAGGATGCTAACCTCAGGTCATCAGCAGAACGGAGGGCGCGGGTAGGGTGGTAGGCTGAGACGATAGAAGAGATGTAGGGTGGTGCTGACCATGGAGAGCTTTGTGGGTGAGTGTACTAAGTTTGTACTGGATTCTGGAGTGAATGGGTAACCGGTGTACTGACTGGCACAAAGTAGAGGCATCGGTGTAACGATTGGTGAGGAATATGATCCTGGCTGCAGCATTCACGACAGATTGGAGGGGGGAGAGTTTGGTAAGAGGGAGACCGATTAGAAGAGAGTTACAATAGTTCAGACGAGAATGAATAAGAGAAACAGTAAGAGTTTTCACGGAGTCGAAGGAAAGAAAAAGGTTGAATTCTAGAAATGTTTTTGAGGTGCAGATAACAAGAGCGAGCCAGTGATCGGATGTGGGGGGCGAATGAAAGCTCGGAGTCAAGTATGACCCCAAGACAGCGGGCATGTTGCTGGGGAGTAATAGTGGAATCACAAACAGAAATGGCAATGTCGGGTATAGGTGCATTAGTGGAGGGAGGAAACACAAGGAGTTCAGTCTTTGACAGGTTCAGTTTCAGATATAGTGAGGACATGATGTTAGACACAGTGTTTAGACAATCGCTGGTGTTTTCTAAAAAGGCAGGCATGATGTCAGGAAAGGAAGCATATAATTGGGTGTCATCAGCATAGAGATGGTAATGAAAACCAAATCTACTGATTGTTTGACCAATAGGGGCAGTGTACAAGGAGAAGAGGAGGAGGCCTAGAACCAATCCTTGAGGAAGGGAAGATGAGAGGAGGAGGAACCAGCAAAAGATACAGAAAAGGAGCAATCAGAGAGATAGGAGGAGAACCAGGAGAGAACGGTGTCCTTGAGGCCAATGGAACGGAGGATAGTGAGGAGGAGCTGATGATCCACAGTGTCGAACGCTGCAGAGAGATCCAAGAGAATTAGCATGGAGGAATGACCATTAGATTTAGCTGTTAGTAGACCATTAGAGACTTTAGTGAGGGCAGTTTCAGTAGAGTGTAAAGAGCGGAAACTGGATTGGAGAGGGTCGAGAAGAGAGTTATCAGAGAGATAGTGGATAAGACGGGAGTGGACCAGGCGTTCCAGGAGTTTAGAGATGAAGGGAAGATTAGAGACAGGTCTATAGTTAGCGGCACAGTTTTGGTCGAGGGATGGTTTTTTAAGTAATGGCTGTATGATGGCATGCTTAAATGAGGAAGGAAAGATACCGGAAGAGAGAGAGAGGTTAAATATTTTAGTTAGGTGAGAGGTGACAGCAGGGGAAAGGGACTGGAGATGTGATGGAATTGGGTCACTGATGCAAGTGGTTGGGCGAGAAGATGCAAGGAGCCTGCTTACTTCGTCAAAGACTGTTTCAAAATCAGAGAGTGAGCTAGATGCAGTGGGGGAGGGAGGACAGTGCATGGTATGAGGTGATTGGGAGATAATTTCCTGTCGGATATGGTCAATTTTTTCTTTGAAGTAATTGGCCAGATCGTCAGCTCAAAGCTCTGTGGTTGGGGCCTGCACTCTTGGGTTGAGTAGAGAATGAAAAGTCTCAAAGAGACATTTAGGGTTATTGGACAGTGAGGTGATGAGGGTGTTGAAATAGGTTTGTTTGGAGAGGTGAAGGGCAGTGTTGTATGTTCTAAGCATAAAATTATAATGGATGAAATCTTCTGGTAGATTGGATTTTCTCCAGACATTCGGCGCACCTGGAGCACCGCTGCAGGAAACGTGTTTGCAGGGTGCGCCAGGGTTGTTGACGTCTGTGTCCTGTTGTTCTGTATATAGGAGGTGAAATTTCATCCAGGGCACTTTGAAGTTTTTCATTGTAATGCTTCAATGCAGAATCAGGACATGAGAGGGAGGAGATAGGGGCCAATGATGACTGCAAGTTCTTCATAAGTTTCTGGGTGTTAATGGCCTGTATGTTTCTGTAAGTATGGACAGTGGGGGTGACCTGAGCGGGATGGCAGTTCTTGATAGAGAATGAAAGAAGGTTGTGGTCAGAGAGTGGGAGAGGGGAGTTTGCGAAATCATCCACTGCAGAAAGCCGAGAGAAGACCAAGTGTTCGGAGTTTCCGGCTTCATGCATTGGAGAGTTAGTATGCTCCAAGAGGCCGAAAGAGGAGCTTAGAGATAAAAGGTGAGAAGCAGATGGGGAGAGGGGAAGAGCAATGGGGATGTTGAAATCGCCCATGATGAGGGTGGGGATGTCACAGGAGAGAAAATGTGGAAGCCAGGTGGCAAAATGATCCAGGAACTGATGGGAGGGGCCGGGAGGACGATACACCACTGCCTCTCACATGGAGAAGGGAGTGTTGAGTCTGACGGCCTGGACCTCAAAGTAAGGGAAGACAAGTGAGGGTGCTTGAGGGATAACCTGAAAGGTACATTTTGGTGATAGGAGCAGACCAATGCCTACACCTGCTCCATTGTCTGATCTTGGGGTATGAGAAAAGTCTAGTCCCCCATATGAAAGAGCAGCAGCAGCAGTAGTGTCTGCTGGATTTAAGTTTCAGTAAGAGCCAGAAGGTTAAGAGAATTAGAAAAGAAGAAGTCATGGATGAAGGAGAGTTTGTTACACAGAGAATTCCAAAGGGCACAATTAAGAGAGACAGAAGGCATGCAGGGAACATTAATAAGATTAGAGGGGTTTCTGAGTGTAGCAGTTGGGGAGTTTGACTTACTATAACATGAGGGGCTGGGGTTGGGAGAGATGTCCCCTGCGACTAGGAGGAGGATAGAAAGAGTGAGCAGATGGTTAAGTGATTTGTGAGAGCGTCTCTGATGTTGAATCGTGGGACTGACTGGATCTGTGCAATGTAGCAGTGTGAAGAGAGCATGAGTGCTATACAAAGGAAAGGACTGAGGGGCCGATATGGATGGAGTGTAAAGAGTTAGTGCCAGGTCGGTGGATGTGTATGAATGCAGCGGCCAGGATATAAATTATACAAATGCATATGGTATATATTTGTTGTAATCCAAATATACATGGATAAGATGTATATAAATGTCTTAACTGTCTCCTGCCCTGTCTAACTGCCATGTTATAACTGATTCATACTTTGATCAAATGTACTTTGATTAAATGTGCATAAATACCTCCCCCAAGCTATGTCTGAATATATAGGAGTCTGATGCTTAGATCTGGTTTTTTTGTTGTTTTTTTTTTGCTCTGCTCGTTAACAATCAAACTAATCTAGGACAGCAGGGCCCAGTAAATGTAGTGGTCAGATAAACCAGTGTCCTGGCCTACATGCATCATAAACCATGACTGCTTAAAATTATTGTGGTAAATATGGAGAACAAACGTGGATCCCCACTGGAATATAATATAAGCTCACGTAAGTATGATAAGTAAAAAATAGGATACACATAAAGGAGAAACTAGAGGTATAATAAATTACCTGTTGTAAGAAGCACAATGGTGAGCTATCCAGCTCCCTGTTATAGTAGAATGCTGTATATTAATTCAGGGTGGCATATGGCAGAACCTTGTGAGGCCAATAGTACTAAGATCAAAAAATAATTAGAGATCAGACCAGGAGGTGATTAGTTTGTGGTAATTAAAGTGGTATTATAAGGATACCTGATGTGTTAAGAGCGAGGCTTGTAGTAACGCTCCCTGTTGGGATTCTATACAGAAGACCATTATAAGGTGAGTATAGGGTTAAACACGTATATATAAAAAAGAGAATAGAGGAGCGTTTATACCTGTAATTATAGTAGATTCCGTACAATAGCTCTTTGTGAAGCTAAAGAGAAACGTATCAGAACGTTATAATTCCACTGATACATGTGTGAGACATATAGGTTATATGGACATAGTAATCTATGAAATTCTTACCATGGGTGGTCAGTGGTGACGGGCGTCAGGCTGAACACGGTTTCCACCGCTTGTCACGTCGCAATGTGGAGTCTAAATGCCGGAGGCTAAATAGGAAAGGGGCGGGACTGGAATTACATGTGTCCTGAGCAACTAAAGCGGAAGTGATGTTGGCGTGTGTTCCAAGCACCGGAAGACCCATTGTTTGCGTTCCACAGACAGCAAGTAGTTCTGTGTGCACTACACGTTTCACAAGTGAGAGGGGAGTCGAAAATAAGCTTGTATCTATTAAAATAGCCAGGTTGTGCCCACTAACACTGCGTATTGTATTAAATGAAGCAGATGATAGATGTCAGTGTAAGGTGAGCATATTAGGTTATGGTGAAATGGTATGGAATTAAGAGGATAAGTGTCCTATTTGACCAATGGTACCACACTTGTTAATGTAAAACATTTATTTTTTGCCCGAGTGTGGACTGAAAAAAGTGTTGCCTGTTGTGAGTTCATTTTCCCCTTCACCGTCGACGTCTGATGAACTCCCTCTTCTGGTGAAGGAAGGTAGTGAGGCTGATTACCAAACACCTGATCTGGTAGATGATGACTGGATAACAGGAACTTCTGACTGGATATAAGGCAGCCGACGCCCTTCTGAGTCGCTGGTGATTTCTCTGCTGGATTCTTGGAGACCAGTCTGACTCCTGCTTCCCAAAGATAAGTTTTTGCTCTGCTTTTGAACTTATCAGTTTTGTTTTGTTTACCTTGTTTTTTGGAGTTCAGCCATCCCCGGTCGGGGGTGTGCTGAGTTCCATTTTTGTCTCTGATCAGTTTATCTCTTTGCTCTGTCTTCAGAATTTACCTGAGTGCTGATATAGTCATTTTGAAGTCCTAGCGACTTCAGGGCTTGTTTTTCCTATCAGACGGTTGGGACATTTTTTGGTAGGGTTTTTTACGGATTGCAGACAGCAGCTTTTCTATCCTGTCCTGTTTAGTTAGCTTGGGCCCCATCGTTTGCTCAACCTATCTTTCTATCTGTGTTAGTGTTTTCATCTTGCTTCACCGTCATTATATGTTGGGGGCTGCCTATTGCTTTGGGGTCTGCTCTGGGGCAGTTTAGATTTCCCCTTTCTTTCTTTAGGCCTATTTAGTTCTCCGGCTGTGATCGAGGGGTCTAGGGCATCGTAGGAACCCCCCACTGCTACTGTTAGTTGTGGATAGGATCAGGGGTCTGCAATCCGATAGCTACCAACCTCTCCGGTTTTCTGGACTTAGCTTGTATTTTTGTTTTTTCCTACTTCGGTGACTCATTCATAACAGCTGCCTTTCTGAACATTATCACATTGATGGCATTGAAGACATGGGTACGTGCCTTTTTGGGGGGTTTGCAGAAACTCTAATATAACTAAATGACAGAAAACCAGGATAGTAGAAATCCCCATAAAGTGATTCCATTTTATAAATTAATTCACTGAGGGTTATAATCCTTAGGAGGAGTGAATATTTTGACTCCACAGCCACTTTCCGGAAATTAACACGCAGTGGATGTTGGAGAGTGGAAATTACACATTTGCCATTTTATTACCCAGCACATAGTGCCCAGATTGTGCTCCAGGAGACACACACCGCAAATTAAGTGGGTTCTTCTCACTATAATATTGCTCAATACAGGGATCCTAAATGTTGTTTGCGCACACTGCAAGACTCCGAAGTGAGAGCGGATTTTGCTGGATTGGTTTATAGAAACCTTGTTGCTTTTCAACAGCCTTTGATCCACTAATAGTGTGGGAACCTCTGTTTTTCCATTGACAGATGATGGACCTGAGTGGGGACTTGTTTTTTGTGAGATGAGAATTGGTATTATTTTCGCCTACATAACATTGATTGGTTTCCTTTTTATTCGATATTTGGGAGGCAGAATGTACAAACAGTAGAACACAACACACTACTGGCTCATCCAACAAGGTTTACTATTAGACTGTGAACTGTCATTGTCTTGATAAAAAAAGTTTTTTACATAGCTTGCCATTTTTATGGACAGTTTAAGTAGAAATGTTCAAAAATATAAAACTGAAGGATATTTTATTAAAAATGTTTTTTATCTTAGCAGATGACTGTACCAGGAGATCAGAAGGACAGCTGACATCTTCAATTTTTAAATCTGATGATCTTGAGATCCTACAAGATACAACGGAAATGAATGCGATTACTCCAGATATACCATCATCCATTCACAGCAAAGATCTGTCATCTGATCCTATGAAACAGGTCCCATCTTCTGATTCATTACTGACTACTAAGGAAAATCAAAGTCACAAAAGAGACATTAAAAAACAAACTGCTCCTAAAGCAAAGAAGTCATTTTCATGTTCAGAATGTGGGAAATGTTTTAACAAGAAATCACATTTTGTTACACACCAGAGAATTCACACAGGAGCCAAATATTTTTCATGTTCAGAATGTGGGAAATGTTTTAGCAATAAATCAGATTGTGTTAGGCACCAGAGAACTCACACAGGAGAGAAGCTTTTTTCATGTTCAGAATGTGGGAAATGTTTTGCACGTAAATCACAATTGGTTACGCACAAGAGCACTCACACAGGGGAGAAGCCTTTTTCCTGTTCAGAATGTGGGAAATGTTTTGCACTTAAATCACATTTTGTTAAGCACCAGAGAATTCACACAGGGGAGAAGCCTTTTTCATGTTCAGAATGTGGGAAATGTTTTAGCAGGAAATCAAATTGTGTTAAGCACCAGAGAACTCACACAGGGGAGAAGCCTTTTTCATGTTCAGAATGTGGGAAATGTTTTAGCATGAAATCAAATTGTGTTAAGCACCAGAGAACTCACACAGGGGAGAAACCTTTTTCCTGTTCAGAATGTGGGAGATGTTTTAACAATAAATCAGATTGTGTTAATCACCAGAGAATCCACACAGGGGAGAAGCCTTTCTCATGTTCAGAATGTGGGAAATGTTTTGCACGTAAGTCACATTTATTCGGACTCCCATGACAGCACCACGAGAGAGGGGATCCGCCCTTTAGGAACAGGAAACCTACAGATACAAAAGGGCGGCACATCTCCCACGCATCAGTTGGTTTCCTGTTCCTGAGGGGATGGGATCCTACAGAAGACTGGATCCCAGGCCGGCCGATACAGGTAGCGAGGGGGTCTCCTACCTCGGCCTGGTGCAGAACTCCTGGAAGACGCCACGGTGGCCCAGGATGGGTGGCATGGCGGTGGCGTATGCAGCAGGGAGCGGCGTCCGGAGGAGGTCCGTCTCCAGGGTAAGGCCGCCGCCGGTGAGTATGTCCCCCCGGGGGCTCCCGGCTCCGGCGGCGCAAGTGCGGTGGTAACGGGGGCCGGCGTGGCTGCGGGGTGCTGGGGCCAGGGAGCACTGCATTCCGGAGCGCCAGGGCGACTTCCGGTCACGTCGGGGTCGCGGTGACGTCAGGGGGCGGACGGATGATGCGCTTCCGGGTTGGCGGCGCCACTGCGCAGGCGCGAGAAACCAAGATGGCGGCGCCCATCGTAAACGCCGATAAGCGTCGGCTCTCCGGCCAGGTGCGGCGCCAGCTGAGGAAAGGGAGCCCTATTAGGGGGGGAGGGGCGCGGCAGGAATACTGCTGTCCGGAGGAGGGGTATATAGGCAAGACCCTGGCAGGGTGCCTTGCCTTGGCCACATTATTGCGAGCAGTAATGGAGAGCGATCAGGAGCAGCAGCGGCAACAGCAACGGCAGCAGCAGCGACAAGCATCACTGCCGCCCCTGGATGACCTTAGGCAGGTCAAGCAGAAAAAGAAAGAGGCCCGTGACAGTAAGGAACGTGCGGGACGAAGTGACCAATCCAGTCATAAAAGCTCCTCTAGGCAGACAGGAGCATCGACTGAGAAGAATCCCCCTCATTCTCCGGTACTTGATTGTGGCACTGGTAAGTGATCTTCGTGAAAGTTCACTCAGTGACGGGACCCCCCTTCTGTGTTTTATTCTAGGGGAAGAAGGCTACAAGTAAAACTAAACACAGGGAGTGCGCACTCTGTGCATGCCCATTACCTGATTCATGCCCAAAAAATTGTGCCCCCCCTGTATTCAGCAGACAGTGGCGGAAGAGTCGCCCGCGGTAGCGGCGAGTTTAAGGGACATAGTCAGGGCAGAGATGAAAGAAACCCTAAAGTCTTTGTCCCAGCCGGAAAGTCTAAAAGGCGGGGTCCCGGTGGAGTCCGATTCCTCGACAGAATGGAGGAGAAGTAGAGACTCCCAGGCTTCATCTCCCTTGTCTTCCTCAGGAGAAGAGGACTCTGGGCGATTTTGTCTGCCACTTGACCGAGTAGACAAGCTGGTCAAAGCAGTCAGAGGGATAATGGAAGTAGAGGAGCCTAAGCCCCAGTTATCCATGCAGGATGTCATGTTCGGGGGCTGGAGCAGAGAAAGCGTAGAGTCTTCCCATTAAATCAGAAGATCCAGGATCTGATCCACAGAGAGTGGAAAAAAACGGATAAAAGAGGGTTGCTACCACCAGCCCTCAAACGCAGATATCCCTTCGATGATCCGGCAGTGAATACTTGGGACAAGGCCCCCAAATTAGATGCAGCCATTTCGAAGGCATCGAAAAAATCCTCGCTACCCTTTGAGGACATGGGATCCCTTAAAGATCCCCTAGACAGGAAGGCAGATACCTTCCTTAAGAATACCTGGGAAATGGCTGCCGGGTCCTTAAGACCAGCAGTGGCATCAACATGCACTGCCAGGTCCATGATGGTCTGGTTGGACCAGTTGGAGTCGCAATTAAAACGGTACGTCGAGACAAACAATTCTTGGGGCCCTACCAACAATCCAAGAGGGAGCAGCCTTCCTAGCAGATGCCTCGGCGGATGCAGTAAGAATGGCCGCCAGGGCAGCAGGTCTCTCTAATGCGGCTCGTAGAGCCCTGTGGTTAAAGTGCTGGCAGGGAGACATTCAGTCCAGGGCGAAGCTCTGTACTATTCCGTATGAGGGTGAATATTTGTTCGGCGCAGTCCTGGACGAAT
Organism: Dendrobates tinctorius; assembly: GCF_039654945.1. Taxonomy (NCBI): domain Eukaryota; kingdom Metazoa; phylum Chordata; class Amphibia; order Anura; family Dendrobatidae; genus Dendrobates; species Dendrobates tinctorius. The sequence goes on from NW_027361900.1 coordinate 5,423,224, forward strand.
TGCTTGAGAAGGCTGGGGACGACAAGAAAAAATTCCCAAATCTCTGGTCTGCGTCCTACGGACGTCCATTTGGTAGAAGGAGATTCGATCAGAGGAGAAGGCGCAATTCTTCGCCTATTAGAGACCGTCCCAGATGGGAAGATAGAAGGAGAAGAGGTACGGGCTACATGTTCAGACGCTCGTCGAGAGATCAAAAGAGACAGAATCAATGACTAGTAATTCCCATGGGGGATAGACTATCATCCTTCCTCCCGGCATGGTTACAGATTACAAATAGTGACTGGGTGCGCAAGGTAATATCCACCGGGCTTAGGTTGGAGTTTAACCAGGTCCCGCGGGATACCTTTAGACCAACTCCTTTAAGATCTTCACCCCTCGAACAAGCAGCTTTAGAAGCGGAAGTCTTGAGCCTATGCCAGAAAAACGTCCTGATAGAGGTTCCAGAATCTGAGAGAGGAAGAGGGTTCTACTCTCCCTTATTCCTAATCCAAAAACCTGACAAAACATTTAGAACGATTATTAATTTACGTTTCCTTAATGAGTTTTTGGTTAATCGTACTTTTAAGATGGAATCCATCAATACAACAATAAAAATATTGTTTAAAGGGTGTTTTATGGCAGTCATAGAATTGAAAGATGCGTACTATCATGTACCTATCCATACAGATTTCCAGCAGTTCCTGAGAGTGGCGGTTTCAGTTGACGGCACAATCCGTCATTATCAGTATAGAGCCCTTCCCTTTGGTCTCTCTGCAGCGCCCCGGGTATTTACAAAGGTAGTGGCAGAAGTTATGGCTCATTTACGGGAAGTTGACATCTTGATCGTTCCATATTTAGATGATTTTTTGATTGTGGGAAAATCGGTGGGCCATTGTATATCCCAGATAGAAAGAGCTAAGTCCAGGTTAGAAAACCTCGGATGGATATTAAACTACGAGAAATACCGACTCCAGCACTTAAAGATACAGAAGTTTCTAGGCTTACTATTACATTCAGAAACTCAGCAGTGTCTGTTGCCATTGGATAAATTGCAAAAGATACAGCAGCAGGTTCTTCGGGCGATTGATAATCCTTCTATGACCCTCAGACAGGCCATGTCCCTGTTAGGCTCTTTAACCTCATGCATCTCAGCAGTCAGGTGGGCACAATTCCATACTAGAGCCCTTCAGAAAGACGTCCTGGTCAATAGCAGGGCCTTGGAAGGCTCCTTACAGGGTCGAGTGTTGCTAAGCCCCTCAGCTGTTAGATCGCTTAGATGGTGGCTCGATGACGAGAACCTAGCCTCAGGGGTGCCCTGGATAACGCAGATAACCCGTATTATAACCACAGACACTAGTCCCTTTGGTTGGGGGGCCCATATGGGGGACATAGTGGTACAGGGACACTGGGATTCTGATGCTGAGATCTCATCCAACCAGAGAGAGCTATTGGCGATAGAGCGGGCAGTCAAAAAACTCATTATGTACCTACAGGGCCATCACGTGAGGATACTCTCGGACAACCAGGTAGCAGTAGCATATGTCAACCACCAAGGTGGAACCCGCTCGGACGCCCTGATGCGGATAACAGAACATCTCCTTCACATAGCAGAGGAAAGTTTTGTATCTTTAACGGCGCTCCACATCAGAGGAAAGGACAACGTGAAGGCAGACTTTCTAAGCCGCAAGGCTCTAAAGCAAGGAGAATGGGCTTTGAACAGGGATATTTACCACCAGATTGTCCGCAGATGGGGTCAGCCAGAGGTAGACCTCTTTGCCACCAGAGAAAACAGGAAAGAAAAATCGTTCTGCTCTCTGAATCCCAGGGAAAATCCACTGGCAGTGGATGCCCTCCTGATAAGATGGAACTTTTCTCTGGCATACGCCTTCCCGTCATTAAATCTTCTACCTCTGGTAGTAAGGAAGATCAGGGAAGATCGGGCAAGAGTCATATTAATTGCCCCCTTTTGGCCCAGGAGGACCTGGTTCGCATGGTTGAGGACCATGTCGGTATGCGATCCCTGGGTACTGCCGAACCTTCCAGATCTCCTCTACCAGGGGCAGTCAGCCACCCGCATGTAGCGGGACTCCATTTGACGGCGTGGTGTTTGAGAGGACACTATTAAAGGATAGAGGGTTCTCCAAGAATTTAATTGATACCCTCCTAAAAAGCATGAAACAAACTACCACTAACATCTATGCTAGGACCTGGAAGCGATTCCTGTCCACCTTTCAGTTTGATGTCAGAGACGGAATTCCCACGAAACATATTCTGGAATTTCTCCAGAAGGGTCTCGAATTGGGTCTCTCCACAAGTACATTAAAAGTACATGTTTCAGCCTTAGGAGCCTTGTTTGCATGTGACATTGCCAATAACTATTGGGTAGCAAGGTTCATTAAAGCGGCGGCTAGATCGAGACCCATACACAAGGACAGATGTGTGCCTTGGGACTTAAACTTAGTCCTTACAGCCATGACAGAAAGTCCGTTTGAACCTTTGGATTCTGCCTCACTAAAGATTATATCTCTTAAGGCAGCATTTCTGGTAGCGATAACATCCGCACGTAGAGTGAGCGACATACAGGCACTTTCCAGATTGCCCCCTTACACAGAGTTCTTACAGGATAGAGTAATCCTAAGGCCAGATCCAGCATACCTTCCCAAGGTAGCATCACAATTTCACAGGACACAAGAGATAGTTCTGCCTTCCTTCCTCCCTAATCCGACCAACCCTAAGGAGCAAAAACTTCAGGCATTAGATATTAGGAGATGCTTACTTAAATATTTAGCAGCCACGGATCCTTGGAAGAAGGAGAATGCATTATTCCTATCCTTCCAAGGTCCCAGGAAAGGTTGTAGGGTATCGAAACGCACATTAGCAAGGTGGATTAGGGAGGCTATCTCTCTTGCCTACACAGCAGGTGGAGGTCCGGCTCCGCAGAACCTGAGGGCGCATTCCACTCGTGCCATGGCATCATCTTGGGCAGAAAGATCTGGAGTGTCAATTGATCAGATATGTAAGGCGGCCACCTGGTCATCTCCTTCCACCTTTTTTAACCACTATCGGTTAGACATGGGTGCCTCCTCAGATCTCACCTTTGGGCTAAGGGTGCTGCAGGCTGTAGTCCCTCCCTAAGTTAGTTTACATCTCTGTAATTCTCTCGTGGTGCTGTCATGGGAGTCCGAATAAAGTATTAAGTTACGTACCGGTAACGGTATTTTTCGGAAGCCCATGACAGCACCCTTAGTTCCCTCCCTTGTTCACATATAGGGGTGCACTCCTTTAGAAGATTGTCCACAATTTACTGTATATGGGAGATGGTATAAAAATATTTCTGATAAATAGGGTAGATAGGTTGTATATATTATATGTTGTGTACTAACCATGGTAGCCTCTCAAGCTCTGTAATCCAACTGATGCGTGGGAGAGGTGCCGCCCTTTTGTATCTGTAGGTTTCCTGTTCCTAAAGGGCGGATCCCCTCTCTCGTGGTGCTGTCATGGGCTTCCGAAAAATACCGTTACCGGTACGTAACTTAATACTTTTGTTACCCACCAAAGAACTCACACAGGAGAGAAGCCTTTTTCCTGTTCAGAATGTGGGAAATGTTTCACCAATAAATCAAATTGTGTTAAGCACCAGAGAACTCACACAGGAGAGAAGCCTTTTTCATGTTTAGAATGTGGGAAATGTTTTAGCAATAAATCAGGCTGTGTTAAGCACAAGAGAACTCACACAGGGGAGAAGCCTTTTTCATGTTTAGAATGTGGGAAATGTTTTAGCAAGAAATCATATTGTGTTAAGCACCAGAAAACTCACCCAGGGGAGAAGCCTTTTTCCTGTTAATGTGGGAAATATTTTAACCAGAAAGCGCTTCTTGATCTCCATCAGAGCTGTTACACAGAGAAGCTGCCTTTTTCATTTTCTTAATGTGGGAAATAATTTACTTGGAAATTAACAGTTAATAAACATCAGAGACGTCACATAGGGGAGAAGCCTTTTTATGTTCATAATGTTGGAATAATTTTAACCAAAATTAAATCTTCTTAAATGGGTTGTCTCTTGTCATTCCTCATGTTTGCTGACAAAAGGATAAAACTAAACTTTATGAATTCCAAATGTAAAACAATACCCATAATTCACCCCCTGAAGGTTAGTTGGAAAGTGATTAATAGAAAAAACATGTACCCCACATCTCAGTATATAGGGTGAGGTGATGTTTACACACTCTCCAAGCGTCTCATTTCTACGGGTTTCATCATCCTCACCAAAGGCGAGACTATTCAGGAGACTATTTAATATTGACCTACTGTATATTCAAGCGAGACTAGACAAAAAAACTAAAATCATGTATCGTGTTATCCGAAACAGTCAGAAAACTAGCCACATATTGGCAGATCCCAGACCTCAAACTATATACTTCGGTTGTTTATAAGCCACTCCAGTGTCAAGAACAGATAGTATGAATTTGAATTTACCAAATGGCTGCAATGAAACAAACAGTGAAAAATTTAAAGGGGTCTGAATACTTTCCATACCCACTGTATCAGTAAAAATAACTCCTCTCTATTAGGTAAAGTGTAAAAGAATTGCACCATTTTCCGATACCCGTCACGTCTCCATTTTTCATGATCTTGGGTTGGGTTTGGGATTATTTTTTGTGTGCCGAGCTGAGGTTTTTAATGGAAACCATTTTGGTGCAGATAGGATCTTTTGATCGCCCTTTATTGCATTTTAATGTAATGTTGCAGCGACCAAAAAAAGTAATTCTGCCGTTTTGACATTTTTTCTCGTTACGCCATTTAGCGATCAGGTTAATTCTTTTTTTATATTGATAGATCGGGAGATTCTGAACGCGGCTATAACAAATATGTGTATGTTTGATTTTTTTTTTGTTTTATTTTGAAAGGAGCGAAAGAGGGGTGACTTGAACTTTTACATTTTTTTATATTTTTAATAACTTTTTTTTACTTTTGGCATTGTGAAGACATACAGCATTGTATGTTAATTAACCAGACAACTATTTTTTTTAGCAACGAAGAATAATAGAATGTTTTCTGTATGGTGGCTTTCAAAGTTAAGTGTTGATATCTAGTTGGTCAAGAAAACAGACTTTTGTTCGTGTAAGCCTGGAATATTGACTTTTATTGTGTGCTTATTCTTAAATCACTACTGATGTTTGCTGATATGCTAATTATGCATTGGGTTATGGAGCCAGTTTGTTGACTTCTAAAGCAGAGAGGGAAAAACTATGTAAATAGTTTAAATAATCAAATAATGCTATAATAATCTCATCTGCATTCTTACCCTTCATGTAAATACTGAGTGAGGGACACTTGTTAAGTCTAAAAATAGGTTACAGGCCTCTGTATAAAGAGACTGAGAGAAACAGCCAGAGAGAGTCTGCCAAGACATCTATACATCCAAAGGACAAGAGACAGGACAGCAGCCACAACATCATCACAAGGGACACGGATCTATCATTCTATAGGAAACATCCTAGGGGTTTTCAGCCTTGGTTGGAAGAATACAGATCTGCTCCATTGACCATCACTGAACCATGGCTACATTTGGAGAAGCCAGGTTGTGATCCTCGGATCAACTGGCCTTGTACCTTGTATGGACTCAATGGACTGTCATCTTCCAGCACTTATTGTTACCTCCTCTTTGTGTGCGGGCCACAGGTGTGGTAGCGACCCTGGAAGATGAAGCCAGGTTGTGATCCTCTGATCAACTGGCCTTGTATGGACAGTCATTTTCCTACGCTTGTCATCACCCCCTGTGTGTGTGGGTGCCACAGCTGGTGTAGTGACCCTGGAAGATCTGAAGTCACAGCAGCTATTATCCCAGTGGGTCAGTGGAAGGGGGAGTGTTGTGAACTCATTTTGTGGTCTGCCTCTGGTGAGGGAGCTGGTTGTGCTGACAGAGGAGTTGTGAGTTCTCTTTCCGGGCTCCCTCTGGTGGTGGCAGGAGGTAATGAAGGTGATCTAATTAACAGACACATGCCACCTGATAATGAGGATAGGACATCTGGAGTCTCGGACTGGATTTAAGACAGCCGACTCCCTATTCCCATGCTGGTGATTTTTTCCTGCCTCCTGAGGTCTTGGTTTCCAGTTCAGTTCCTGCCTTCTCAAGCTAAGTGTTCTCTGCTAATGTTCACATTTGTTTTGGTTTGGTCTATTCAGTTTTTTGTGTGGTCAGCCAGCCCCGGCTGGGGCTGTGCTGAATTTCCATTCTTATGTCACTGTATGTGCCAGTTTGCTTTTTGTCCCTTATTAGATTGGCCTCTTTTTGCTCTGTTCTCAGAATATGCCAGAGTGCTGAAATAGTGTGAGAAGTCTAGTGACTTCAGGGTTTTTTTTGCTGTCAGAAGTGATGGACATTTTTGCAGTGTTTTTTTGGCTTGATTGCAGACAGTATCTTTCCTTTCCTGTCCTTTCTAGTTAGTGTGGGCCCCATCGTTTGCTCAGTCTATTTTCCTACCTGTGTTTGTGCTTTCATCTTGTCTCACCATCAATACATGTGTGGGGGCTGTCTATTCCTTTGGGGTCTGCTCTGGGGCAGTTTAGATTTCCCCTTTCTTGCTTTAGGCTTATTTAGTCCTCCGGCTGTGACGAGGCATCAAGAATCATCGTAGGTACGCTCCAGGGCTACTGCTAGTTGTGTAGATAGGATCAGGGGTCTGCAATCTGCTTAGTTACCAAACGCTCTGGTTTTCTGTGACTTAGCTTAGTCTTGTTTTCCTCCTCAGTGACCCATTCATAACAGGGGAGACTGTTATGAATGAGTCACCGGAGGAGGAAAAAACAAAAAGGCAAGCTAAGTCCAGAAAACCGGAGAGGTTGGTAGCTAGCGGATTGCAGACCCCGGATCCTGTTCACATCAACTAACAGTAGCCGTGGAGCGTGCCTACGGTGGTCCTAGACACCTCGTCACAGCCGGAGAGCTAAATAAGCCTAAAGAAAGAAAGGGGAAATCTAAACTGCCCCAGAGCAGACCCCAAAGCAATAGACAGCCCCCAACATGTATTGTTGGTGAAAAAAGATGAAAACACAAACACAGACAGAAAGATAGGCAGAGCAAACGATGGGGCCCAACTAACTAGATAGGACAGGACAGAAAAGATGCTGGCTGCAATCCGCAAAAGCCCTACCAAAAATGTCCCAACACGTCTGATAGGAAAAACGGCCCTGAAGTTGCTAGACTTCAAAATCCCTATATCAGCACTCCGATATATTCTGAGGACAGAGCAAAAGAAATTAAACCGATCAGGGACAAAAATGGAAATTCAGCATAGCCTCAGCCGGGGCTGGCTGAACAAAAAACTAAGTAAATCAGACAAAATCTCATGGAACAATAGCAGAGCAAAACTTAGCTTTAGAAGGCAGGAACTGGACTGGAGGCCAGACCTCAGAGCAGGAGAAATCACCAGCAACCCTACAGGGCGTCGGCTGCCTTATATCCACTCAGAGATTCCAGATGTCCAATCGCAAGCCACCTGTTCAGGTGACAGGTCTCTCCCATCCAAATCAGTTTCACCACCTCCTTTCATCAGCAGAGGGAGTTCATCGGACACCAAAGGTGAACGAGAAAATGAGCTCATAACAATACTCCCTCTTCTTCACATTCTAGAATGCTGCTTGGCTGGCCCCCTGTTTCCAAGCCAAGAGATTCAGAGAAGAGAAGTAGAGATGTCTCCTATCCAGGGCTCTCTGACTGCCTGGGCAATTTGGCAGGTGGTGAAGAGACAGATGGTTGCTCTTCAGTGCCTGGCCCTGAGAGGATGTGGAAGTAATTGAAGTCGATGCGTTAGCTGCCATCCATCCGACAACGGCTTCAATTTGTTCATCCCGCAGCAGTGGGGTACGGCGAGGTCCTACAAAGCTGCGCATAAAGGACTGTTCCCTGGTAAAACTGGGGGATGCTGAGTCACTGGTGCCCGCAGCAGGCACAGAATCCCCACGTCCTCTCCCTGCTGAAACTCCACGCCCACGTGCCTTACTCCCTGCCTTCTTCATCTTGGTAGACTGATAAAGAAAGGCAGAAAAATACAAGGGAGGGGCTTAGTGTGCTTATTCCTGAACAGCTGCTAACAGGTATAAGAAACACTAATATTATAAAGTGTGCGGACTACACTTTAATATGAGCTAATGTGGCCTAAACAACTGTCAAGTGGAGTGTTTAGTGAACTTTATTTACGTGTTTTTTTTTTCAAAAAGGATGTGACCAAAGATGTGAAAGCGATAGTATCACAAACTTTTTGGAGCTATTACAATGCAGGAAGGTAACCTACAATGCAATAGATGAGGCTCCAAAAAATAGGCTAATACTAATCTGGCTGGGGCCGCAGGGCACAAGCCAGCAAAAAGGCTCCTCTATCTACTCCTATATAGTGTTTGCAACCAATCTAGCTGGATACGGATGGAAGCACACTAATAGGAGAAATTCAGGAAAAATAAGCAGCACTACAGCAAAAAAGGACTATGTATGAGGCAGTGACGCACACTAAGCGGACTACAACCAGAGGTGACTGCAGAACACACTACAGCGTGAGCTGCACTCACACAGAGACCTCACAGACAGCCGTGAACAGTGCAGAGAACTGGGCACTAGCACTGAAAGGCTCCGCTGTCTACTCCTATATAGTGTTTGCAACCAATGTAGATGGATATGGATGGAAGCACACTAATAGGAGAAATCAGGAAAAATGAGCAGCAATAAAACAAAAAAAGGACTATGTATGAGGCAGTGACGCACGCTGAGCGGACTACAACCAGAGGTGGCTGCAGAACACACTGCAGCGTGAGCTGCACTCACACACACAGACCTTGCAGACAGCTGTGAACAGCACTGCAAGGCAAAAGAAAGCTTCACACAGCTGTTGCTAAAGTAGCCTGGGTAAAGCACAGTATAGCAAATCGCTATCTCTAACTGTCCCTCAGAACAACAGCGTCCTGTCCCTAACTGAATTCACAGCAGAGTGAACCCAAAATGGCGGCAGCTTTTATAGTGCATCATGACATCATTTCAGCAGCCAATCACAGCCATGCCATTAGTTAACATGCCTACATACCTAACAGGATGTGCCCACACTTCTTAGGATTCCTCATTGGCTGAATCAAATCAAACTGCCTCATAGCATTATGGGAACTTCCGATTCCGGTATTCGATATGCAAAAAGTATCGGAACTCAGTATCGGAATTTCGTTACCGCGAATATCGGCCGATGCCCGATATTTGCAGTATCGGAATGCTCAACACTAGTCATCAGTGAAAAAATAAAAAAGTTATAGCTCGCAGAATAAAGCGATGCAAAAATAATTATTTTTTATATAAAATTGTTTTCATTGCATAAAAGCGCCAAAAACATAAAAAAGACATAAATGAGGTATCGCTGTAATCGTACTGACCCGAAGAATAAAACCGCTTTATCAATTTTACTGCACGTGGAACGGTGTAAAAGCACCCCCCAAAAAAAATTCTTGAAATGCTGGTTTTTGTTTTTGTTCATTCTGCATCCCAAAAATCGGAATAAAAAGCGATCAAAAATGTCACGTGCCTGAAAATGGTACCAATAAAAACGTCAACTCGTCCCGCAAAAATTAAGACCTCACATGACTCAATGGGTCAAATTATGGAAAAGTTATAGGTCTCAAAATGTGGTGATGCAAAAACTATTTTTACAATAAAAAGCATCTTTTAGCGTGCGACAGCTGCCAAACATAAAAACCGCCATAAATAGTAAATCAAACCCCCCATTATCACCCCCTTAGTTAGGGAAAAATAATAAAATAAAAAAAGTATTTAACTACTAATATTAGTGTGCGCTTGGAACACTCAAAGAAGAGGGAAATCTAAATTGGGTGGTTGTAAAAAAAAACAAACCTCTTATAAGTGCTCTTTATGTAGCTGGATAATAGCGAGAAAATAGCAATTAGTAATAGTCAATTGTAAGACCTCAGAAGAAGTGCTTAAGGGAAAAAGAATATTTATAGATGCTGGTGGCAATCTTAGTTCCAACCTGAACAATCATTAAAAACTAAAAAGGCATGAGTGAGGGTAAAAACCTGAAATCATTGAACAGGTTATATACTGCAGGGTAATTCTCCTTAATAGCAGCTTAAAAAAAAAAAAAAAAAATCAAAGTCAAATTGCAGCCTGTGAACGCCTGTGCAGAGTAGCCTCAATAGTAAATGCACAAGTCAGAGAGTGGTACCTGTAAAGATAATGCGATGCGAAGTCTTCACTCCAGTAAGCGGTGCAGGTTAAAATAGCGCTTTTTGCTCCAGCTCTTGGAAAAAGAGGGGGGGGGTTTGTACACTGGGGTATAGACGAGTTACAGGGCCTGCCCCGGCCGGTGGCAGCCTCCTGTCAGTGTACCTCCAGCTGTGGAGCAGACGTGAGCGGCCTCTCGTGCTCCCGGCGTCTCAGGGAGGAAGAAGACAGTTAGTCTTTGAAACATGTTGGAAAGTCCATTGGTCCCCGCCGCAACCACCAGCAAGTGAAACCGACGTGGTCATGTGTTGACTCACATCACAAAGGTCCTGTACACCTGGAGCAGCTCACAGACGCCGGGAGCACGAGAGGCCGCTTACGTCTGCTCCACAGCTGGAGGTACATACGCACATGACACCCGCAGACCATTCCATCAAAGTCTGCATTCCAAAATGTCACTACTTCCCTTCCGAGCCCCGACGTGTGCCCATACAGTAGTTTTCTCCCACATATGGGGTATCAGCATACTCAGAACAAATTGGACAACAACTTTTGGGGTCCAATTTCTCCTGGTACCCTTGGGAAAATAAAAAAATTGGGGACTGAAAGATCATGTTTGTGGAAAAAATATGATTTTTTTATTTTCACGCCCGGGTGTTATAAACTTCTGTGAAGCACTGGGGGGTTCAAAGTGCTCACCACACATCTAGATAAGTTCCTTATGGGGTCTGGTTTCCAAAATGGGGTCATTTGTCAGGGGTTTCCACTGTTTAGGCACATCAGGGGCTTTCCAAACGCGGCATGGCGTCCAATCCCAATCCCAGCCAAAAAGTCAAATGGCGCTGATTCCTTTCCGAGCTCTGCCATGCGCCCAAATAGTGGTTTACTCCCACATATGGGATATCAGCGTACTCAGGACAAATTGCACAATAACTTCTGGGGTCCTGTTACCCTTGGAAAAATAAAAATTGAGGGTGAAAAGATCATTTTTGTGGAAAAAATGTGATTTTTTAATTGTACGGCTGTACATTATAAATTTCTGTGAAGCCCTTGTGAGTTCAAAGTTCTCACCACACATCTAGATAAGTTCCTTGGGGGTCTAGTTTCCAAAATGGGGGTCACTTGTGGGGGGTTTCCACTGTTTAGGTACATCAGGGGCTCTCCAAACGTGACATGGCGTCCAATCAATTCCAGCCAATTTTGCAATGAAAAAGTCAAACAGCGCTCCTTCCCTTCTGAGCTCTGCCATGCGCCGAAACAGTGGTTCCTCCCCACATATCAGGTATCAGCGTACTCAGGACAAATTGCACAATAACTTTTACATCTAATTTCTCCTGTTACCCTTGGTAAAATAAAAAAAATTGGACCTGAAGTTATTTTTTTTGTGAAAAAAAGTTAAATGTTCATTTTTTTTTAAACATTCAAAAAATTGCTGTGAAGCACCTGAAGGGTTAATAAACTTCTTGAATATGGTTTTGAGCACCTTGAGGGGGGCAGTTTTTAGAATGGTGTCACTTTTGGGTATTTTCTATCATATAGATCCCTCAAAGTGACTTCAAATGTGATGTGGTCCGTAAAAATAAAATGGTGTTGCAAAAATGAGAAATCGCTGGTCAACTTTTAACCCTTATAACTTCCTAACAAAAAAAAATTTTGGTTCCAAAATTGTGCTGATGTAAAGTAAACATATGGGAAATGTTACATATTAAGCTTTTGTGTGCTGTATCTCTGTGATTTAAGGGCATAAAAATTCAAAGTTGGAAAATAGCGACATTTTCAAAATTTTCACCAAATTTCCATTTTTTTCACAAATAAACGCAAGTTATATGAATGAAATTTTACCACTAACATGAAGTACAATATGTCACGAGAAAACAATGTCAGAATCACCGGGATCCATGGAAGCATTTCAGAGTTATTACCTCATAAAGGGACAGTGGTCAGGATGGTAAAAATTGGCCCAATCATGAAAGTGCAAACCACCCTTGGGGGTAAAGGGGTTAATCTGGGAGTGGTCTGTAATCTTTTTCCCATATGTGAAGGTAGCCATACTTTGAATATCTTATTTTTTTGTTCATCATTAAGATTGAATTTGTCTGTGTTTGATTCAAAAATGTCCGCATTATAAAAGGCGTCTATCTGTTCGTTGTAATTTGGAATGTCTTTTACAATTTTCATTAACTGATCGTGTATTTTCAGATTAATGCGTGCTGCTCTGTCATGTAATTTTTTCCGTTGTAATTCTACTGCCTCTACTGAAACACCTGGATCTTGTGTGTCTGGTACAAATGATGAGGCAGCAGCACTGTCCTCCTGTTTACCTGCTGATCTTGTGTTAGCAGAAACCCTTTTTATGTCTGGTCGCAATTTGGACAATAACTCTGTCCGAGTATCAATCTGATCCTCCAATTGTTCAATATGTTCTGACAATATCAAGAAAAAACAAAAATGGAAAGCGCACATAGGGTGTATTGTCAGTTAGACTCACCTGCTGAAGTTGTGTGAGTCACAACAAACTGGGAATCACTCATAAAGGTCCGGTCGTCGCTGGTATCCCGCTGGTAGTAAATGAAACAAATCCAAAGTGGAAAAAAGAGCCGGGCTGAATAAACCGCGCTGACCAGAAAAAAGCGCACCTTCGGCAGTCCATATAATAAAAAACTTCTTTAATAAGCCTACGCGTTTCGTGGCAAAACCAGCCACTTCAAGCGTCTTTTCCTCTCCTGGGTTGATCCAATGGATGATCTTCTGTGTCTTTACTGAAATCCTCAGCCCTCCGTTTGGATGGGACACATGCAGCTTTCTATGGTCGAAGACACGGATCCTCTCTCGTAGTCTGTAGATTCTGTCTGATCCTTGTGACGTGAAATAGTGGAATTCCTGAGGCTTTGTACAGCAGATGTTTTTAGCAGAGTTCTCCCCTTGTACAAACGAAGGAGTATAAATATAGCACAAAGATCAGCCTGGCCTTGGCTCGCCAAAATGAAGAAAAAATATCTCTTTCTTATTTTTTTCCTTAAGTAAGAGCAGGGTGAGGATACAAAGGAAAACAATGTTGAATTGTGTGGATAAAATTAAATCTTGTTTAATGTTCATTCAAAAAGTGATTACAAAAATGAAGAAAAGTGAGTTCATAGCACACAGAAATAAGTATTAGATTAAAAGAAGAGAAAACAAGCATTCATTGGTTCTTACATATGGTCTTGAGGCATGATGTGGTCCGTGTTGGAGATTCTCCAGATATGGGAGATCTCCCTGTACAGGAGTTAGGTCGGCTTTTATACTATTTTGACCCATAGACTTGCATTAGTGTCTATTTTTCCTGTCTCATAACCACATATGGTTATCTGCCGCTATGTTCGTAGCTTCTACCATATTAGAACGCTAGTATCTTATGGAATATGCATATTAGGTATTCATGCATTACGCTTGAAAAACTTAAGCTTATGGCCTTTGACCTTTGGAGCCATTTACAACCTCCAAATAGCCACATATTGACAGTTCTGACAAATGCCCTATAGTTCTGACAAGCAGGGAGCAGATGTATGAGCCAAAGTCCTCAGAATAACGCACTCACCCACTAAACAGAGCTGGCTAGCTAGACTCTGCATCCATATTTTTTATTATTGAAATACTGATATTTTACAGGTGACAACTATCAGCTCTTAATAAAGTGTTACCACTGACTGGTTTACGGAAAATAGTGCTATGTATGCACTTCCTATCACAATCACCTAAAAGGGTCAGATCCAAAAAATCCATTTTATTGTTTGAAAACGAAAAAGTAAACCACAAATTGATGGAGTTTTTCTTAAGATATTGCACAAAGAGTGGCACGGTCGCCACATCACCCCTCCATGTGAGTAGGAGATCGTCCACATAGCGGCCGTACCACTCAATGCAGCCTGCAAAAACATTTGATTCTGAAAAAATAAAAAACTCCTCCCAACAAGCAACAAACAAAATTGCTAGGGATGGTGAGAATCGCGATCCCATCGGGGCTCCAGTTACTTGAAAATAGAATTCAGAATTAAACATAAAGAAATTATACTTTACAAGATATGCTGTGCCTCTAATAATAAATTCCTTCAGTGAATCACTGTAGGAGCTATACTTATTTAGATGGTATGTAATTGCTGTTATAGCCTGTTCATGAGGAATACATGAGGATAAATTCATTATGTCACAAGACACAAAACAATTACACTCTGACCATTCAAAAGTTTTTAGTTGATTTAACACTGAAGTACTATTCTTTAAATAGCCAGGTGTGCGGGAAACTAGGGTTTGTAGATGTCTGTCAATCCAAACACTTAAACTTTTTGTTAAGTGATCCTATACTCGATATAATTGGACATAATGGAGGGGGAAAAATTTGTTTGTGCATTTTCGGGAGACTGTAAAACACCAGGGTGACAGGAAAATATTCAAAAAAGTTTTAGTTTTTTTATTAATTACCCCTAAATTTTCTTCCTCCATTACTAAAGATTCCAATACATTTTTACAAACACTAGTAGGGTAATTTGCTACTTTCCTATAAGTATCAACATCATTAAGAATGTCCATAGCCAAATTGCTATATAATCACCCTATATATTGAAACGTGGGGTACATGTTTTTTCTATTAGTCATCTTCTGACTGACCTTCAGGGGGTGAATTATGGGTATAGTTTTATATTTTGAGTTAATAAAGTTTAGTTTTATCCTTTTGTCAGCAAACATGAGGAATCACAAGAGACAACCTTTTCAAGAAAATCCAATTTTGGTTAAAACGATTCCAACATTATGAACATAAAAAAGACTTCTCCCCTATGTGATGTCTCTGATGTTTATTAACAGTTGATTTCAAGGTAAAATATTTCCCACATTAAAAAAATGAAAAAGGCTTCTCCTCTGTGTGACTGCTCTGATGGTGATCAAGAAGCGCCTTCCGGTTAAAATATTTCCCACATTTTGAACAAGAAAAAAGCTTCTCACCTGTGTGGGATCTCTGGTGCCTATCAAGATTTTTTTTCCATTTAAAACATTTCCCACATTTTGAACATGAAAAAGGCTTCTCCCCTGTGTGGGTTCTTTGGTGGCTATCAAGAACTGATTTCCGGGTAAAACATTTCCCACATTCTGAACAGGAAAAAGGTTTCTCCCCAGTGTGGGTTCTCTGGTGTCTATCACGAACTGATTTCCGGGTAAAACATTTCCCACATTCTGAACAGGAAAAAGGCTTCTCCCCTGTGTGAACTCTCTGATGGTTAACAAAATGTGATTTATGTGCAAAACATTTCTGACATTCTGGACATGAAAAAGATTTCTCTGTGTGAGTTTTCTGGTGGCTGTCAAGAACCGATTTCCGGTTAAAACATTTCCCACATTCTGAACAGGAAAAAGGCTTCTCCCCTGTGTGAGTTCTCTGGTGCTTAACAAGAAACGATTTACATTTGAAACATTTCCCACATTCTGAACAGGAAAAAGGCTTCTTCGCTGTGTGGGTTCTTTGGTGCTTAACCAGAATCAATTTCCGGTTAAAACATTTCCCACATTCTGAACAGGAAAAAGGCTTCTCCCCTGTGTGAGTTCTCTGGTGGGTAACAAAATTTGATTTCTGTGCAAAACATTTATCACATTCTGAACATGAAAAAGGTTTTGTTCCTGTGTGAATTCTCTGGTGAATAACAAGGTCTGATTTCTGTTTAAAATATTTCCCACATTTTAAACATGAAAAAGGCTTCAAGATTTCACCTGTGTGAGTTCTTTGGTGTTTAACAAGATTTCCTTTCTGGATAAAACCTTTCCCGCATTCTGAACATGAAAAAGGCTTCTCCCCTGTGTGAGTTCTCTGGTGGTTAACAAAATGTGATTTTTGTGCAAAACATTTCTCACATTCTGGACATGAAAAAGATTTCTCCTCTGTATGAGTTCTCTGGTGGCTATCAAGAACTGATTTCCGGTTAAAACATTTCCCACATTCTGAACAGGAAAAAGGCTTTTCCCCTGTGTGAGTTCTCTGGTGCCTAACAAGAAACGATTTCCATTTAAAACATTTCCCACATTCTGAACAGGAAAAAGGCTTCTCCCCCGAGTGAGTTCTTTGGTGTATAACAAGATTACATTTCTGGATAAAATATTTCCCACATTCTGAACATGAAAATGACTTCTTTGCTTTAGGAGCAGTTTGTTTTTTAATGCCTCTTTTGTGACTTTGATTTTCCTTAGTAGTCGGTAATGAATCAGAAGATGGGACCTGTTTCATAGGATCAGATGACAGATCTTTGCTGTGAATGGATGATGGTATATCTGGAGTAATAGCAATCACTTCAGTTGTATCTTGTAGGATCTCAAGATCATCAGATTTAAAATTTGAAGATGTCAGCTGTCCCTCTGATCTCCTGTCCCTCTTATCTGCTAAGATAAAAAATAATTATTTTTTAATAAAATATCCTTGAGTTTTATATTTTTGAACATTTCTATTTAAACTGTCCATAAAAATGGCAAGCTATGTAAAAAACTTTACTTGTTTACCAAGACAATGACAGTTCACAGTCTAATAAAAAACCTTGTTGGATGAACCAATAGTGTCTGGTGTTCAACTGTTTGTTCATTCTGCCTCCCAAATATCCAATAAAAAGAAACCAATCAACGTTATGAAGGCAAAAATAATAACAATTCTCATCTCACAAAAAACAAGTCGCCACTCAGGTCCATCATCTGTCAATGGAAAAACAGAGGTTCCCACACTATTAGTGGCTCAAAGGCTTTTGGAAAGCAACAAGGTTTCCATAAACCAGTCCAGCAAAATCCGCTCTCACTTCTGAGTCTTGCAGTGTGCGCAAACAACATTTAGGCTGAGTTCACACGTGGCGTTTTTTTCGCGTTTCCGTGGCGGTTTTAACCACGTGATTTTGCTGCGAAAACAAGAAAAATAAGCATCACATGCATTCCTATGGGATTCCTCAATGCTGTGCTAATGCTGCGGTTTTTACCGCGGCAGAATCACTTTGCGGTAAAAAACGCAGCATGCTCATTAATTTTGCGGAATCGCGGCGATCACGCACCCATAGGAATGCATTGTTCTGCTTACTTTCTGCATGTGGCTGTGCACACCATGCGAAAAGTAAGCAGAACAATTGCGGATGGTACCCATGGTCCGGAGGAGAGGAGACTGTCCTCCGGGCTTTGGGTACCATATCCCTGTAAAAAATAGAACTTAAAATAAAAAATATTGTTATTCTCACCTTCCGACATCCCACGCTGCCTTCCCGTCTCTCTCCACGCTCCCGTTCCCAGTAAGCCTTTGCGAAAATGCCCATGATGGCGTCCGTTCTCGTGGGATCGCGAAGTCTCGCGGTCATTCGCGCGACATCATCGCGAATGACTGCGAGACGTCGCGATCCCGCGAGAATGTACGTCATCACGGGCATTTTCGCAAAGGATTACTGGGAATGGGAGCGTGGAGAGAGGCGGCAAGGCTGCGCGGGACGTCGGAAGGTAAGAATAACACCATTTTTAATTTTTTAAAATATTTTTTACATTTTATCTTTTACTACTGAAGCCGCATAGGCGGCCTCAGTAGTAAAAA
Organism: Dendrobates tinctorius; assembly: GCF_039654945.1. Taxonomy (NCBI): domain Eukaryota; kingdom Metazoa; phylum Chordata; class Amphibia; order Anura; family Dendrobatidae; genus Dendrobates; species Dendrobates tinctorius. The sequence continues at coordinate 5,440,992 of NW_027361900.1, forward strand.
GTTGGTCACACTTGTCAAACACTATGTTTGACAAGTGTGACCAACCTGTCAATCAGTTCTCCAAGCAATGCTACAGATCGCTTGGAAAACGCTAGCATTTTGCAAGCTAATTACGCATGCAAAATGCTAGTTTTTCCGCGGGAATTTAAAATTCGATTTTCCCGCGGATTGGAATTCCGGAACTCTCGCGGTAATTTCCGCGAGAGTTCCGCCACGTGTGAACCCAGCCTTAGAATCCCTGTATTTAGCAATATTATAGTGAGAAGAATCCACTTAATTTGCGGTGTCTCCTGGAGCACAATCTGGGCACTATGTGCTGGGTAATAAAATGGCAAATGTGTAATTTTCACTCTCCAACATCCACTGCGTGTTAATTTCTGGAAAGAGGCTGTGGAGTCACAATATTCAGTCCTCCTAAGGATTATAACCCTCAGTGAATTAATTTATAAAATGTAATCACTTTATGGGGATTTCGACTATTCTGGTTTTCTGTCATTTAGTTATACAGTTGTGGCCAAAAGTATTGACACCCCTGCAATTCTGTCAGATAATACTCAGTTTCTTCCTGAAAATGATTGCAAACACAAATTCTTTGGTATTATTATCTTCATTTAATTTGTCTTAAATGAAAAAACACAAAAATAATTGTCCTAAAGCCAAATTGGATATAATTCCACACCAAACATAAAAAAGAGCGTGGACAAAAGTATTGGCACTGTTCGGAAAATCATGTGATGCTTCTCTAATTTGTGTAATTAACAGCACCTGTGACTTACCTGTGGCACCTAACAGGCGTTGGCAATAACTAAATCACACTTGCAGCCAGTTGACATGGATTAAAGTTGACTCAACCTCTGTCCTGTGACCTTGTGTGTACCACATTGAGCATGGAGAAAAGAAAGAAGACCAAAGAACTGTCTGAGGACTTGAGAAACCAAATTGTGAAGAAGCATGAGCAATCTCAAGGCTACAAGACCATCTCCAAAGACCTGAATGTTCCTGTGTCTACCGTGTGCAGTGTCATCAAGACGTTTAAAACCCATGGCACTGTGGCTAACCTCCCTAGATGTGGACGGAAAAGAAAAATTGACAAGAGATTTCAACGCAAGATTGTGCGATTGTTGGATAAAGAACCTCGACTAACATCCAAACAAGTTCAAGGTGCCCTGCAGTCCGAGGGTACAACAGTGTCAACCCATTCTATCCATCGGCGTCTGAATGAAAAGGGACTGTATGGTAGGAGACGAGACCCAGGAAGACCCCACTTCTTACCCCGAGACATGAAAAAGCCAGGCTGGAGTTTGCCAAAACTTACCTGAAAAAGCCTAAAACGTTTTGGAAGAATGTTCTCTGGTCAGATGAGACAAAAGTAGAGCTTTTTGAGCAAAGGCATCAACATAGAATTTACAGGAGAAAAAAAGAGGCATTCAAAGAAAAGAACACGGTCCCTACAGTCAAACATGGCGGAAGTTCCCTGATGTTTTGGGGTTGCTTTGCTGCCTCTGGCACTGGACTGCTTGACAGTGTGCATGGCATTATGTAGTCTGAAGACTACCAACAAATTTTGCAGCATAATGTAGGGCCCAGTGTGAGAAAGCTGGGTCTCCCTCAGAGGTCATGGGTCTTTCAGCAGGACAATGACCCAAAACACACTTCAAAAAGCGCTAGAAAATGGTTTGAGAGAAAGCACTGGAGACTTCTAAGGTGGCCAGCAATGAGTCCAGACCTGAATCCCATAGAACACCTATGGAGAGATATAAAAATGGCAGTTTGGAGAAGGCACCCTTCAAATATCAGGGACCTGGAGCAGTTTGCCAAAGAAGAATGGTCTAAAATTCCAGCAGAGCATTGTAAGAATCTCATTGATGGTTACCAGAAGCGGTTGGTCGCAGTTATTTTGGCTAAAGGTTGTGCAACCAAGTATAAGGCTGAGGGTGCCAATACTTTTGTCTGGCCCATTTTTGGAGCTTTGTGTGAAATGATCAATGTTTTGCTTTTTGCTTCATTCTCTTTTGTGTTTTTTCATTTAAGACAAATTAAATGAAGATAATAATACCAAAGAATTTGTGTTTGCAATAATTTTCAGGAAGAAACTGAGTATTATCTGACAGAATTGCAGGGGTGTCAATACTTTTGGCCACAACTGTATTAGGGCTTCTGCATATGGTGAGTCCAATCTCATCTGGGATCTGTTCCTGCTGTCCAGCTGGAGTAATCTGCTCCCTACTTCAGCCAATTGGAAAGTACCACACCCTACTAAAGCGCAAAGCACATGGCCGGAATCTGCCAGATACAGCGCTGTTCTCCTCTGGTTCAGTCCTCTGTGCTCAGCTTGCGGCCTGTGTATTTATTACCTGTTGTGACCGTGGCCCGTTTACTGACTACTCTTGTGTCTTCTGATTCTGTATTCTGTACTTCCTGACCCAGCTACCTGACTATTCTTCTTGCCATCTGACACCACAGAAGCACCTGATATGAGATAGATGCTACTGCGCAGGCGCCGTCATCGCTGGTGACATTTTGCTGGATGTAATTTTTTTTCTAAGCCTCACAATAGTCACAATATTATAGGCATTATCAACAATAATATCAATGCTATTATATGCATTATGTAATAATGGGGGCAGGTCAGTGAGGGATCAGCGACCTGTCATAAGCCAATAGAAATGAATATATAATCAGAGCACCACAAAAAGCCCCGCCCACAGCCCCACACACAGCCCCGCCCCAGAACACAAGAATCTCATTAACTAAAAACTACAAATAAAGATTAAACAACCACAAGATGGATTTCATCACCAGGTATCAATGTAATCAGTATAACGGCGCTGACCTGACAGTGTCTGTAGGTTACTGAGCACAATCCTGCTGACAGGTTCCCTTTAACTTTAGCCCTTAGGCATTTGGAAGAGGCGATGGAGAGATTTTTGTTAAGACTATCAGGGAGTTACAGACTTACATAAGTGAGACAAGCCGATGCCACCACAAACTATCATACAGAATGAAGAGGCAGAAAAAGACAGAGTAAAAACTTATTTCACATCCCCAACAACAATGTACAGTAAATATGAGGGGAGAACACTAAACCAGAGTTGCATTCATTTCTGTGAACTATTTGAGCTACTGTGAGTCCTGACCAAAAGAGTAGAGAAACTATTAGTTCTCCTCATTTGAGGAAAGATTGTGCAGTAATCTGAATTCTGTAGGATGGAAAACATAATGGAATTTATGATGTGCAGTGAATCCATGACACCAGGGCTGGAGCCAACACATCTCCTGCAGGAGGGAATAAATGTATATTGCAGCCATCAGCCACGCACAGCTTAGAGATCTATCATGGCACAGGTGGAATGTTTGTCCTGTAGATTATCACAATCCTCCTTGAAGTTAGTTGGTTTTAATACAAATTGAAAAGTCAGGATAAAGGGAAACTCTGCTGTTATTGTACAGAAATTCACACTTGGCCTCACTGCACATTTACTGTTGATCATAAAAGGGAAGTTTGGCCAGAAAGACTGGACCTGGTCTTGTAGGGAGTGTGGAGAAGGTGACTTGACAGACAGACTTGACTGAAGGAAGAAGGGACGGTTTGTACACTATAGACGGATATTGGCAATTACAGAAGGGAAACAGCTGGGGAAGATAGAAAAGGAGTGCAATACCTAGATTTGACCACAAGATGGCAGGGGGAGCGTAGTTCAGGACTTGACAGCAGCTTAGGGCTTTAGAAACCACTTAGTCATGAGGGCGGGGAGATAAGAACCCAGGAGGGAAATTCCCGAGGAAGGGGATAAATAGGACAGGACAGGGTTCCAGGCTAGGCTAGTCCCGGGAGGAGCTCAGGAGGAGAAGACTCAGTATGGAGGACTGACGATGGTGGAGAGCTCGACCAGGGGACTGACAGGAAGAGACAGTCAGGAGGGTGGCCCTGACACAAAGAACCGCAGGACAGACAAGGCCCAAGGGGTACAGATTGGACGACGACTTCGGACTGGTGAAGCGCTGGCGGTAGATAGGCCTAGGGCAGCCCCAGCGAAAGATCTGCGAGGAACGTCACTACGACAGAAGGTGAAGGTGCCTGGGCCTGAATACAGAGAGCTGTAAAGGAGCTGCGGTGTATGGCTACATTCGTCAGGACGGCCAATAAACTCGGACCTGTTGCAACCAAAATCTGCCTCCGTCTGGTGTCTGTGTCATCTGGTCACGGTAAGCAGTGGACCACCCCCCAATCCAGGCCATTACAACATTTGGCGTAGTCGGCAGGATCGCCGCTGCCAATACTCTACCTTCAGCGGCAGACCTGTGGCAGAAATACCTAAAAGGACTTGAATTGCTCACCTGTGGATTACAAATTTGAGATTTCGTTCCGGATCATTGCCTGTCGTCAGAACCGGGGCGGTACAAAAACCGGACAAAATGGCTGTGATATTCCAGTATCAGGAAGAGGCGCAGGTGTTTGCAGCTGTACTGGACAATCTGGGGTAACATCAAATCTGCCCCCTCATGCTGGACCCAGGAAGATGGGTAGAGAAGCCGACCACCGCCCCACCCAAGAGCGGGAGTGGCCCAGGTTGGAAGACCGGCTGCGGCTGTTTGGCGCCATTCGACTGCTGTACACCGGATGGGATGCGACGTTGCAGCTGCTGCGGTCTGGGACGCCTGGAGTGGCGGTGGCGTCAAGAGGTCAAATCTCGTCGGGAGACCTGCCCCTGGGAGCCACTGACAGCACATCGGTTGGAGAAGAGGAGCGACTGCGGGCCCTGCTGGAGCAGCCGCCGAAGACATCGCCTGGGAGCCTCCCCGCGGGACCGACGAGCCTGGAGGCTAGCCCTGCCGGATGGCGGGGTGAAGATCGGAGGCTGCGGGAGGAGCTGCGGGGTGGCCTGCTGGAGGCCACGGCAACAGGGAAGGTGAGAGAGGGCTCTGCGGCCTCTGCTGGGCCGAGCGACGCCTCTGCCCGTGTCCCCGGAACCCACCTGTGGCCATCCCTGCCACGTTCCACCGAGAGTTGGTGGCCTATCCACCGAAGCCTGCCGCCACTCCGGCTCCGTCTGCGACTCCGGTTGCGGCCTGCCCCGCGGCCGCGTCCACTTCACTCCCGGAGCTGGCTGCGGCCCACTTGTTGGGCTCTGTGGCCTATCCACCGTGACCCACGGCTGACCCTGCCTGCCGCCCGGCCCCAGCAGCTGCTGGGCCGCCGTAATCTGTGGCCGTCTCTGCCCCGCTCTCGTACCCAGCCGCGTCCCACCCACCGGACTCCACGGCCTACCACGGACCCGCCATATGGGTTGCAGAGGTCATAGAGAAGAAGGCTTGAGAGTGGGAGATCTGGAGCCTGCTCCACGAAAAAGGAGGCGGGCATGGCGGCTTCCCGATCCACTGGGCGGCTCGTGTATACCAACCTGGAGAAGGGATACGGGTTCATTCGAGACATCGCAACCGGCCAAAAGGTATATCTTAACGTGACTTCCATCCGTCACGGCCGGGCTTTGCGGGAGGGGGACTTGGTGTCATACTATAAAGAGTACTGTCCCCGCGGCTATTATGCGGTAGCCGTGATCGTCGAACCCGAAGGCCACGAGCCCCCGTAAAAAAAGGGACCCCCAAAGACACTCCCAGCATCCCGGGAGCTCCACGACTGTGGAGCCCCCTACTATCGGCATAACACCGGCTATCAGGAGATGGTCCCGACTACCGGGAATTCGATGCACCGTTGTGCAGTCCTAGAGGACAGTTTCGTGTTCCAGAGAAGGAAAATGTTTTCATGTTTTGTTGTTTATTGTTTTCTCCTGAACTAGCAGGGATGCCGGGGAGAAAGTGCTAACGTTAAAGGAAGGGAGAGTATTCCTGTTCTGTTTTAAAATGTTGTGTTGAAAGAAAAAAAGGAAAAAAAGAAAAGGGGTTACTCCCGTTGAGTAACTCAGGCTGGTTTCACACTTGTGCTTTTTTTTTTCCCTATATTTTACATGGGGTGCGCTTAAGTGCGCATACACATGCGTTTGTACGCGTTTGTATGCGCATGCATTTTTTTGTAGTGTGCGCTCAGGCGCACAAAATGCATCCTGTTGCATTTTTTGTGCGTCTGACTTGCCCCCAAAAAACGCATGCGCACGCAATGTGTTTTTTTACAGCAAAACACCCATTGTAGACTATGGGTGCGCATACGTGCGCATTGTAATGCGCAGGTATGAGCAAAAAAACGCACCGAAACCCGCGAAAAAACGCACACAACGCATGATGCGTTTTTCCATGCATTTGTGTGGGCAAAAAAACGCGCAGCAAAAAAACGCAAGTGTGAAAGTAGCCTCATACTGTTATTAACCCCTTTCCTTCATTGGATGTAATATTCCGTCCATGTAGCCTGGGCCCTAAGTACCATGGACGGAATATTACGTCATGCCCTTTAATGCGACATCGCGACTTAAGTCGCGGTGATCGCATTAAAATGCAGACGCCATCTAACCTCAGGATAGATGGCCTCAGCATCCCGGGCAGTCTCCACCCTGGCCTGCCCCTCTGTGAGCTGTGATTGGCTGTTCAATTCAGAACAGCCAATCACAGCGATTCTCTTTGTTTCAGCCAATCAGATTGGCTGAAACAGGAACCTAGGCCAGGATCGAGTACCGATGTACTCAATCCTAGGACCGGTGCCTGGAAACACCAGGCACCGGAGAAAAGCACCCAGAGTGGCGCGATCGCCGATCTAATCGATCGCGCCAATCGCAGCGCACAGCGATGCAATAGCGCCGCTGTGCCCTGCCGGTACCAGCCCGGATCGGTGCTGTAATAGCACCGATCCTAGGCCAGAGACTAGGACAGGCCCAGCAGGGCCTGCAGGAAGTGGTTGGCGCGATCGATTAGCCACAGGGCACAGCTGCGGTCACGCTGTGACCGCTCTGTGCCCTGCTGATGACCTGGCCATGACCTGCCTAGGAACGGAGCTGTGAGCTCCAATCCTAGGCAGTTACCATGGTCACCAGGCAGAGCAGGGATTGGTGGGATCGATGTAATCATTCGATCCCACCAATGACAGGTCACAGCAGCGACGTGACCGCTCTGTGACCTGCCCCTGACCTGCCTCTGACCTGTCCGACCTGTCTGCAGGGGTCCTCACTCTAGCTGAGGATTCCTGCAGAGAGGTTGGATGCAGCAAGAGCTCCTGTGCTGGGTATTGTGGTGCCACAGCTTGTAGCATCACAATCCCTGCAGAAGAAAGAAGAAAGAAAACTACAACTGTAAGTGTTAATTGATCCCTTATCCCCTGCCCAATCTATCTTCACCCCCCCAATCTATCTTCATCCCCCATACCCCCTCCTGGATGCAGTTAAAATGACGCAGTTTTGGGGCCGGGTCCTCCACATGGGTATCCTGAAGAAGCCTGAAATTCAGAAATATTGGACTGTTGATATTTTATACAACAATCCAGTGTTCCGAATGGTCATGGTCCGGACGCGTTTTCAGGCCATCCACAAGTTTCTGCATTATAACGATAATGCACAGTGTCCCGCACGAGATGACCCCAACTTTGAACGTCTGTTCAAAGTTCGGCCTGTCATCGAACACTTCAACAAAAAGTTTGCTGAAGTGTACGTGCCCCAAAGGAACATCTGCGTGGATGAGTCCTTGGTCCATTTTAAGGGCAGGCTCAGATTCCGTCAATACCTGCCCAGTAAGAGGGCCAGGTACGGAATCAAACTCTATAAGCTGTGTGAGAGTACCTCAGGGTACACCCAAAGGTTTAGAGTGTACAAAGGAAAGGACACCAGGATTGAACCCCCTGAGTGTCCTCCTGACCTGGGAATGAGTGGGAAAATTGTGTGGGATTTGGTGCACCCACTGCTGGATAAAGGTTATCACCTCTACACTGATAACTTTTATACCAGTGTCCCACTCTACAAAGCCCTCTTTGCGTGAGGTACCGCAGTTTGCAGTACTGTCCGCAAAAATCAGAGAGGCCTCCCGAAGACACTACTTGGGCAGATGCTCCGAAAAGGTGAGAGCAGGGCCCAATGTAGCGACCACCTGCTGGTGGTCAAGTACAAGGACAAGAGGGATGTCCATCTCTTGACCACCATACACAGTGATGGCAGCGCCCTCAGCACTGTACGGGGTACCTCTACACAGGTCCGCAAACCTGAATGTGTGCTGGGGTACAATAAAAACATGGGGGGCGTTGATCGCTCCGATCAACTCCTCCAACCGTACAATGCTTTGAGAAAGGCCAAGGCGTGGTACAAAAAGCTGGCCGTGCACATCGTCCAATTGGCAATGCTCAACGCATTCCTATTGTCACAATGTGCATGCCCCAGTGATACGTCGTACCTTGAGTTCCAGGAGGTAGTGGTTAAGGCCCTGATGTTTGGCACTCTGGAAGGAGCGGGCCCCAGTACTTCTGGAACTGAAGGTGCTCGTATTGTACCAGGTCAGCATTTCCCGGGGGAGGTCCCGCAAACTGGAAAAAGAGGTAAATCGCAAAAAAGGTGCCGAGTGTGTTACAAAAACGGAATACGCAAGGACACCATTTATCAATGCGTCACCTGCCCCGAAAAACCTGGCCTGTGTATGAAGGATTGCTTCAAAAAGTACCACACCTCAATGAACTACTAAATTACTTTACCGGAAACATTAGATTAGTTGGTGCACATCTAGATAAGTTCCTTGGGGGTCTAGTTTCCAAAAAAGTGTCACTTGTGGGTTTTTTTTACTGTTTAGTCACATCAGGGGCTCTGCAAATGGAAAATGACGCCCGCAGACCATTCCATCTAAGTCTGCATTCCAAAACGTCACTCCCTTCCGATCCCCGACGTGTGCCTAAACAGTTTTTTCCCACATATGGGGTACCAGCGTACTCAGGACAAATTGGACAACAACTTTTGGGGTCCAATTTCTCCTGTTACGCTTGGGAAAATTAAAAATTGGGGACTAAACGATCATTTTTGTGGGCACAAAAACGGTAATTAGACCTACCGGTAATTGTGTTTCCAGGAATCCATCCTGACAGCACGATGGAGGACGTCCTTCTTATCCACATTGGGACAGGAAACCACGAGAGCTCAAAAGGACCCTCCCCTCGCCATCCTTCAGTGATTTCTCAAAGTAACACATCTGGATAGATGCAAGAAGGTTTTTATTCAACAAATTTCCACATACACATGTTACATCACAATAGTACGGATGAATATCTTAGGGAGGGAACTAACAGTGCTGTCAGGATGGATTCCTGGAAACACAATTACCGGTAGGTCTAATTACCGTTTTCCAGGTCACCACCTGACAGCACGATGGAGTAGTACCAAAGGAGACTGATCCTAGGGTGGGACTACTGCGTGGAGTACCTTTCTGCCAAATGCCAATTGTGCGGATACCACATCTAATTTATAGTGTCTAGAGATGGTACTCAGACTGGACCAGTATGCGGCCCTACAGATTTGTTCCGCCGAGGCTCCCCCCCTCTCTGCCCATGACGTGGCCATGGCCCTGGTTGAGTGGGCTTTAAGGTTCCCTGGGGGATTCTGCCCCTGTGTGCTATAGGCTAGACTAATTGTGGACTTAATCCATCTTGCCATTGTGGATTTAGCTGCTTTCCTCCCTTTATTCGGACCACTGTACTGAATGAAGAGATTATTATCCTTTCTCCAAGGCCTGGTTGCGTCTAGGTACCTGAGAACCGACTCCCTGACGTCTAGGCTATGGTAGGCGCTCTCTTTTTTATTCTTAGGGAACTGACAGAATGAAGGGAGTACTACCTCTTGATTCATGCTTGAATCTGAGACCACCTTTGGAAGGAAAGCCGGGTCAAGTCTTAAGATTAATCTATCGTCAAACACCTGAAGATACGGGTCCTGGATAGACAGGGCCTGAAGTTCTCCTAGCCTCTTTGCTGACGTGATCGCTACCAGAAATGCTGTTCTGATCGAGAGATTACCAATCCCTATGTCTGCCACTAGCTGGAATGGGTGCTTACATAGCGCATTGAGGACTAGGTTAAGGTCCCAGGGGGGAACCGACTTCCTTATTAAGGGCTTCAGCCTCTGAACCGCCCTGGAGAAACAGGCTACCCAGGGGTGTGCTGATAGGGAGCAGTCATAGAACACACTAAGGGCCGCGATCTGTACTCTTAGCGTTCTGGGTCTAAGACCCTTTTTGAACCCTGCCTGCAAGAAGTCCAGAATCTTTGGGATATTGGGGCAGTCAGTCTCAACTGTCGTCTCTCCACAGAAGCTGCAGAATCTTTTCCAGATCTTGTTGTATATTGCGGCGGTTACCGGTTTTCTATTCGCCTGCAGGGTAGAGATGACGTCGTCTGATAGGCCTCTTGATCTTAAGACCTGCCGCTCAGGATCCAGGCCGACAATTGAAGTGCCTCTGGCTTCTGGTGCCAAACCGGGCCCTGGCGGAGGAGGTCCCTTCTTTCTGGAAGAAGAATGGGTTCTTCTTCTGCCATTTTCCTGAGCAAGGGGAACCAACTCCTCTTTGGCCAGAATGGCACTATTAGTATGACTCTGGCTTTGTCTTCGTTGATCTTCCTGAGAGTCCGCGGTATGAGAGCGAGAGGCGGGAAGGCGTATAACAGGCCCCTGCTCCATGATTGGGACAGAGCGTCGATTCCTGCCGAGTTCCCTAGAGGGTTCAGAGAGTATAAGTTCTCGCTGTTCAGCTCCCATTCCGTTGTGACTACTCTTCTCCTGCTGAGAAAGTCTGCCACCTGGTTTTTGTCGTCCTCTAGGTGCACTGCTGAGATCGAAATGGTGTTCTTTTCTGCCCATCTGAAGATCTGTTCGGCTAGGTGCTGTAGTCCTGGGTGTCTTGGACCGCCTCGGTGATGGAGGAAAGCTACTGTCGTGGTATTGTCTGATAGTACTTTGACATGCCTGTTTCTCACCAGTGACTGGGCCGACGATAATACTTTCCATACCGCATGAAGCTCCCTGAAGATGGAGGACTCCTTGCTGTCCTCTCGACCCCATCGTCACTGGTAGTATCTTCCTTGGACATGTCCGCCCCAACCCTGCTGGCTTGCGTCTGTGGTAATTATGACCTCCGGGAATTGGATCCATGAGACACCGGTGCGTAGATTCTTTGGAACAGTCCACCAGAAAAGGGAATTTCTGACCCGGTGAGACAATCGGATCTTTCTGTCCAACGAGCTTTGTCTTCTGTCCCAGGAAGATAGAACTGCCCGTTGTAGATCTCGAGAGTGGAACTGGCTCCACCTGATGCAGGGAATACAGGATGTCATCAGGCCTAGAATTTTCATGGCCTCCCTGATAGAGACCCGCTGTCCTGCGAACTGGCGAATCCTTTCCTTCATGCTGGTCTGTTTTCCCTCTGGAAGGTAAGACATTCTTTCTTCTGAGTCTAATATTACTCCCAGGAATTTTATTCTTGGCTTGGGCATTAGATCTGATTTTTGCCAGTTTATAATCCAGCCCAAGCTCTGCAGCATGGAAATCAAAGACTGACAGTCGAGCCTGAGCCGGGCCACTGAATCTGCTATGATGAGGAAATCATCTAGGTAAGGGACCACCGTGATATTTCTGATTCTTAGGTAAACCACTACCTCTGCCATCAGCTTCGTAAAGACCCTTGGGGCTGATGCTAGACCGAAGGGGAGGCAGCGGAACTGATAATGGTAGATCCTGCCCCCTTTCCTCACTGCAAACCTGAGATACTTTTGATGGTCTGGATGGATGGGGACATGGTAATATGCACTCTTTAAATCTAGAGTACACATTACCACCCCCTTCCCTAGGAGGGGAATTGTAGATTTTATTGATTCCATCTTGAATCTTTTGTATCTTAGCCACCTGTTTAGGGGTTTGAGATTTATTATAGTTCTGGATTCTCCTGACGGCTTCTTTATTGAGAAAAGGCTCGAGTAGTGCCCTCTGCCTTCCTCTCGCGCGGGTACTGGGATGACTGCAGCCGTTGTCAGGAGGTCCTGAATGTCCCGCCACATGGGGGAGGCAGAATGGAGGTGGGAGCTGGTTATCAGAAATCGGCCTGGAGAGAGGGAGTCGAACTCTATCCTGTACCCCTGCGAGATCACCTGTAGCATCCAGGGGCTGCTGGAAATTTGCTGCCACTCTCCTAGGAACCCGAGCAATCGCCCCCCTACTCTGGTGGCGTAATTTCCTTCGGGAGTTTGACCCGGAGAAGATGGAGTCCCTATTCCTGCCCCTGCTCTCTCCCCCTTTGGGGTAGCTCCATCTTCCAGTTTTCCCCTTCCCTCTGTAGTCCGTTCTTTGGTTAAAACGGGGCCTACGAAAGGGCTGATATTTTTTACGTTTCTCTTCTGGGAAACCTTTTTTCTCTTCAGAGGTTTTCTCGAAAATATCATCGAGCACAGGCCCGAACACCTTGCCTCCCGAAAATGTGATTGAGCAGAGCTTATTTTTGGATTGTATATCCCCCGACCAGCTTTTTAGCCAGATGGCTCTCCTGGCCGCGTTAGTCAGGGACTGATTCCTGGCCGTAAATCTGACGGTCTCCGCTGAGGCATCAGCTAGAAACCCGGTGGCTAATTTTAACAGGGGAAGGGATTTTAGAATAGCCTCCCTTGGGGTTCTATCTGTAAGGTGCTCCTCTAAGTCATCTATCCACAGGTGCATTGAACGCACTACAGACGCTGCTGCTATATTAGCCCGTATGACCGCGGCCAAACTTTCCCAGGCTCTCTTTAAGAGGCCGTCTGCCTTCCGGTCCATGGGCTCATTCAGATTGGAAGAGTCCTCAAAGGGAATGACTGTCTTTTTAGACACCTTTGCAACTGGGATATCTATTTTTGGGATTTCCTCCCAGACCTTGACCTCCTCTGGGTCGAATGGTAGGCGCAGTTTAAAGTCTCTAGGGACCGTGAGTCTCTTCTCCGCCTCTTCCCATTCCTCCAGGATCATCGCTCGTATATGCGTATTTACTGGGAATACCATTGAGGTTTGCGATCGCAGCCGCCCAAACATCTCGTCCTGTACCGATAGAGTCTCTGGGGGTTCCTCAATCTGCATAGTGTGTCTTACCGCACCCAGCAGTTCGTCCGTATCCCCGGATGAAAAGAGATATCTCTTCCCCTTCTCTGTGGGTTCTCTCATCTCCTCCACTTCTAGTCCTGATTCGGACGGGTCCTCCTCCGACGAGGAGTCCGACTCCCTTGGCCTTTTACCGGATACCTGGGGGATCGGCTGCGGAGTTTGGGGGCATCTCAGGCCTGATACTGAAGCCTGTACCTCTTACCTTATAATGGATCTCATGTTAGCCATGATAGTGGCTTGCTCATCCCCCACTATGCGTTTGGTGCATGCGTCACATAAGGGCTTATGCCATGTGTCCTTTAGTTTTTTGGCACAGATTGGGCACTTTTTCTCCTTTTTCATAGACTCCTTCTTCTCTGCTGGGGTCCCCTAAAATACACAGAATATGTGTCCTGTGGGATCTGCCTACTTAGGGTCCTGCAGTAACCTTTGCTGAGGTACTCACGTGACCCTGGCCATCAGACCCCGTCTCGGTTCTCGCCTGATCCTCCATCTCTGTGCAGGAACAGCTGTGTGGGCCCACCTGCCGCTAGTCAGTGCACCTGAATTGGTGCGCGCGATGTCCGACCTGCTCCGATTCCTCCTGGAGGGGCGTCGCCTGTCGGCTTCCAGCTCCGGGAGCGCGCGGTTCAGTTTGAATCGCCGTGACTGAACCGCCACCCGGAAGTACTGCAGACACCCGGGCCCGTCCCCCGGAAGTGACGCGGCCCCAGGAAGCAATCAGGCCAGCCGGAGAGACCGGAAGTGACGTGGACCCCGCGACCCGGAAGTGGCGCCAGGGCCTGTGACGCCGCCGCCCGGAGCGGCGCGGTCCCCCCCAAGCCAGCCCCCTCACCTGTGGCTCCGATGCCTCGGTGGTCTGCAAAGATGCCCTGCGGCGGTGATATGGTGTCGGGACCGCTTACTAGATGCGGCTCTGTAGAGGCGGCCCGGCAGAGGGACATCAGAGGCGACGCCTGGAGTCGAGAGCCACCTCAGGGGAAGCGACTCCGGCTCCCAGGAGCAGCGCTACGCTGGGTCTGCTGAGGGACCCTCAGGTGGGTGTCAGCCTGCAGAATTCTTGAGCCGGGAAGGGAAAGGCTGGGCCCCCCGAAATCACCATCTGCTCGGAATGGTCGGATTTCTCCCGTCGTTCCTATCCGCAGTGGGACAGGAAAAATACTGAATGATGGCGAGGGGAGGGTCCTTTTGAGCTCTCGTGGTTTCCTGTCCCAATGTGGATAAGAAGGACCTCCTCCATCGTGCTGTCAGGTGGTGACCTGAAAATAGGATTTTTTATTTTCACGCCTGGGCAGTATAAACTTTAGTGAAACACTTGGGGGTTCAAGTTCTCACCACATATCTAGATAAGTTCCTTAGGGGGTCTGGTTTCCAAAATAGGGTCACTTGAGGGGGGTTTCTACTGTTTAACCATATTAGGGGCTCTTCAAATGGAACATGACGCCCGCAGACCATTCCATCAAAGTCTGCATTCCAAAGTGTCACTACTTCCCTTCTGAGCCCCAACGTGTGCCCAAACAGTAGTTTTCTACCACATATGGGGTACCAGCATACTCAGGACAAATTGGACAACTTTTGGGGTCTAATTTCTCCTGTTACGCTCTGGAAAATTAAAAATTGGTGACTAAACAATCATTTTTGTGGGTACAAAATAGGATTTTTTATTTTCACGCCTGGGCAGTATAAACTTTAGTGAAACACTTGGGGGTTCAAAGTTCTCACCACATATCTAGATAAGTTCCTTAGGGGGTCTAGTTTCCAAAATGGGGTCACTTGTGGGGGGTTTCCACTGTTTGGGCAAATTGGACAACAACTTATGGGGTCCAATTTCCCCTGCTACCTTTGGGAGAATAAAAAATTGGGGACTAAACGATCATGTTTGTGGAAAAAATATGATTTTTTATTTTCACGCCCGGGCGTTATAAACTCCTGTGAAGCCCTAGGGGGTTCAAGGTGCTCACCACACATCTAGATAAGTTTCTTAGGGGGTCTAGTTTCCAAAATGGGGTCACTTGTGGGGAGTTTCCACTGTTTGGGCACATTGGGGGCTCGTCAAACGCAACATGGCGTCCAATCTCAATTCCAGCCAGTTTTAGGTTGAAAAAGTCAAATGGCACTGCTTTCCTTCCGAGCCCTGCCGTGCGCCCAAACAGTGGTCCTCCCCCACATATAGGGTATCAGCGTACACAGGACAAATTGGACAACAACTTATGGGGTCCAATTTCTCCTGCTACCTTTGGGAGAATAAAAAATTGGGGACTAAACGATCATGTTTGTGGAAAAATATGATGTTTTATTTTCAAACCCGGGCATTATAAACTCCTGTGAAGTCCTAGGGAGTTCAAGGTGCTCACCACACATCTAGATAAGTTCCTTAGGGGGTCTAGTTTCCAAAATGGGGTCACTTGTGGGGGGTTTCCACTGTTTGGGCACATTGGGGGGTCGTCAAATGCAACATGGCGTCCAATCTGAATTCCAGCCAATTTTAGGTTGAAAAAGTCAAATGGCACTGCTTCCCTTCCGAGCCCTGCCGTGGGCCCAAACAGTGGTCCCCCCACATATAGGGTACCAGCATAATCAGGACAAATTGGACAACAACTTTTGTGGTCCAATTTCTCCTGTTACCCTTGGGAAAATTAAAAAACTTGTTGCTAACTAATAATTTTTGTGACTAAAAAGTTAAATGTTAATTTTTTCCTTCCATGTTGCTTTTGCTCCTGTGAAGCGCCTGAAGGGTTAATAATCTTCTTGAATGTAGTTTTGAGTAGCTTGAGGGGTGCAGTTTTTAGAATGGTGTCACTTTTGGGTATTTTCTGCCATATAGACCCCTCAAAGTGACTTCAAATGTGAGGTGGTCTCTAAAAAAAATGGTTTTGTAAATTTTGTTGTAAAAATGAGAAATAGCTGGTCAACTGTTAACCCTTATAAGTTCCTGACAAAAAAAATTTTAGTTCCAAAATTGTGCTGATGTAAACTAGACACGTGGGAAATGTTATTTATTAACTATTTTGTGTCACGTAACTCTCTGGTTTAAGGGCATAAAAATTTAAAGTATGAAAATCGCAAAATTTTCGCCATATTTCCGTTTTTTTCATAAATAAACGCAAGTTATAGCAAAGAAATTTTACCACTAACATGAAGTAAAATATGTCATGAGAAAACAATGTCAGAATCGCCTAGAATTATTGAAGCGTTCCAGAGTTATTACCTCATAAAGGGACAGTGGTCAGAATTGTAAAAATTGGCCCGGGAGTTAACGTGCAAACCACCCTTGGTAGTGAAGGGGTTAAAGTAGAGGTTACGGTATGCTAACAAGTTGATTTAATGTGTAGTATTAACCCAAAAAGTCCACCAATGCTGCAATGGCACTTCCTTAACAATGTACATAAACCAAGAAGACAGTGTTTAGACTGACTCCTAATGAAGAGAACCATAAATGGATAACAAATAATTTTATTTAGCCTATTAAAATACATAAAATGCTACCTGTATTTATTGCAAACAAACATACCCCAGGGGAATGGCACAATGCAGGAACACAAAAACCTCAAAAGATGTTCATAAAATTCCCTTGAGCATACCATATATAAAGTAGAATAATAAACAGGTCAATTTACATATGGAGAGAGGGCCCAAAAAGTCTTATTATTACTTGCCAACGGCATTAAATTACTAAAGTGCCCTTTTTCCTATAATTGACCATATGTAATAAAGTTATACCGCAATAAATATATTGCAAATCGCATAAGTGCCAATGATTTAAGAGAGGTGTACTTACTAAAGGGAAAAGAGGTGATTGCAGCCCGCAGTGCTGACCCCGCGCCCCAACGTGCGTTTCGCCCGCTTGCTTCTTCTACATACTACACTTAATGTGTAGTATGTATAAAAATGTGTAACAGGTCCCGGGTACAGGGTAGGATAAAACCGCCGACCATGACTCTTTTTAATTTGATGGACAAAGAGATGGAAGATATTGAGCCAGACAGTCGTCCGTCAGTCAGGTCCCCGACACCACGGACACCCCAAAAGGATGGGCGGGCACTAGCGATGGCCTGGTAGGCAAAAGGCCTCGGTCATGGTGTTCCGGACAGTAGAGGGTAACAGAAGGGGAGAGCAGTGGGAGGTACACGCCGTAGAGTAGTCCAGGTGGACCTCGCCAACCTGAAAGAAGTTGTCACGTGGCGTGCGCGCCGGCGGGTAGCAGTAGGCTGCTCGGAGCATGGTGCTCCTGGTTTGGTTCAGCCCCCCCGCGTGTGGCGGGTTTGACCCAACAACCGGTCCGACAACAGACGGTGTACAAGCTTCAGGACAACGTAGGTAGGGAGTACGATTGTCGGGGATGACAATACACAAAGGAAGGGGGAGTGTGGGGAAGGTGACTTGACGGACAGACATGACTGAAGGAAGAAGGGACGGTTTGTGCACTATAGACGGATAATGGCAATGACAGAAGGGAAACAGCTGGGGAAGATAGGAGTGCAATACCTAGATTTGACCACAAGATGGCAGGGGGGAGCGTAGTTCAGGACTTGACAGCAGCTTAGGGCTTTAGAAACCATTTAGTCATGGGGGCGGGGAGATAGGAACCCAGGAGGGAAATTCCCGAGCAAGGGGATAAATAGGACAGGACAGGGTTCCAGGCTAGGCTAGTCCCGGGAGGAGCTCAGGAGGAGAAGACTCAGTACGGAGGACTGACGACGGTGGAGAGCTCGACCAGGGGACTGACAGGAAGAGACAGTCAGGGGGGTGGCCCTGACACAAAGAACCGCAGGACAGATGAGGACGACGACCTCGGACTGGTGAAGCGCTGGCGGTAGATAGGCCTAGGGCAGCCCCAGTGAAAGATCCGCGAGGAACGTCACTACGACAGAAGGAAGGTGAAGGTACCCGGGCCTGAATATGGAGAGCTGTAAGGCAGCTGCGGTGTATAGCTATGGTCGTCCGGAGGACGGCCAATAAACTCGGACCTATTGCAACCAAAATCTGCCTCCGTCTGGTGTCTGTGTCGTCTGGTCGCGGTAAGCAGTGGACCACCCCCCAATCCGGGCCATTACTACAGGACCATGAGACATTCAGCAGCACAGAAGGGAGAGAAGATTCAGCCGATAAGATCTCAGGGATCTAGGAAGCCAACAGCATCATTACCCTCCGCTTTCTCTTACAGGCCCATCATAATACTTTTCTTCAAGTGATTTTCTAACTTGTCAGCACATTCTACGTACGCTGTCATTTGGCTTTATAGTTACAGATCTGGGCAGGTAACGGTCAGCGTCTCCTAATCCCAGGGGGTAGGTGGATCTTCTAGGTGACAAGTTCTATAGAAAAGGGCTTTCAATGCCCAAAGTCATTTGAACAGTTTTGGGTGGAGGAGAATGTTGTGGCCTAGAGCAGAGTTCCCCAACTCCAGTCCTCAAGGCCCACCAACAGGTCATGTGTTCAGGATTTCCTTAGTATTGCCCAGGTGATAATTGCATCACCTGTACAATACAAGGGAAATCCTGAAAACATGATCTGTTGGTGGGCCTTGAGGACTGGAGTTGGGGAACCCTGGCCTAGAGGCAAAATAGTGATCATGGTAATACGGCCGGACTACACCACCGATAAAGCAGCCACAGCCGGTGACTGAGAGGAATCTGTGACTTCTCTGCATTCAGTGGTTACTACTCACCTGGGTAGTCATATGTGGGAATCTCCTCTTTACACCGCTCATCACCCCTCACATATGTCTCTGTAGTATTAATATGGGTCAGATCTTCACCCTGAAACAAATATTGTGAGTCACAGACAGATGGAGAAGTCCCATCTATGATCAGCTCTAATCCTGCCATCTCCACCGCTCTCATTACACAAGTATAAAACAGATAATACCGGTGGATAAAACAAGACTGAGCACAAGACCTTCACAGCCATCTACACATCATAGGGGAGATCTCCTGACACCTTCTCTCCATCTACCTGATGATCCTGAGGAGCACTGGGATCTTCTTGGATACAGTCCTGTGGTAGAAGAGGACGGGGACATCTCTCTGGTGTTGTCCTCTTACTGGATAGATCTGGAGGAAACACATACAGGGACTGAATTCATTCTCTACATACAGATAATTATAGGCCGTGTGTATTTAGTCCTGTCTATTACCTGGAGATGTGAGGGGCTGGGGAACCTCCATTATGACGTTCTTGTACAGTTCTCTGTGTCCTTCTAAATACTCCCACTCCTCCATGGAGAAATAGACAGCGACATCCTGACACCTTAAAGGAACCTGACACATACAATGATACCGTCATCCCCCGATCCCTTCATAGTGTTACTGTATAATGTCCCAGCATTCCCAGCAGTGTCACCTCTCCAGTCAGCAGCTCAATCATCTTGTAGATGAGTTCTAGGATCTTCTGGTCATTGATGTCCTCATGGATCAGGGGGTGAGGTGGAGGCCCCGTGATTGGGCTCAGGGGTCTTCCACATCCCTCAGACACAGGGTCCTGACAGCGATCACTAGAGGTCTTCTTCACCACTGTGTAATCCTGGTTATGGAGAGACACATTAATAAATCTCACTACAGACATTCCCAGAGTCCTCACCTCTCCAGTTCTGTCCATCCGTTATTCCCATAGATAAGAATGATGTAATGTGACGTCATCAGAATCTCTCACCTCTCCAGTGAGACGGAAGAGGATCTGTAGGGTGAGGTGTAACATCCTCTCCGCCATCTTGTCTCTGTCCATATCCATCCTTGATGGGTAAATCAGGAGAATTCTCTTCTGTAGAAGATCTTCACTGAGAGGATCCGATATTGTAGAGACCTGAATGAGAAGAAGATGATCCGATGTAACATCATAAGAATCCTGTGTAATAATACAATTACTGGAGATAATAAGGGAAACATATGAGGAGATTTATTATCTTACAGGGTTTAGTTTTCTTCCCTGACATCTACTAATAAAACCTATATATTTAGGCCACAGACAACAAGCAGTTTCCTCCTCGGAGTCGGCAGCTGAACACGTTCCTCATAGACTCATCTTCCATAACGCTAATTCTCGTCTCATTACCGACACTGGAATCGGCATTAGCAATACTGCAGGAGATATTCATTACACGCGACATGAGAAATAACTCCTTCATGATGAGAACGACATCTTCATCTCCTACTGCGGCTCTAGAGACAGATGTGGCCAGAGTCGGTCACTGCCTCCATCCCCACCGGCTGTCTATATGAAGGTTTCCCGTCTTCCCCGCACTGGAATCTTCTCTCACGTTAGATCTCAGCTCTGAGTCACACACAGAAGTTTGAGGCTTTTCTGGAAGAACAGGACAGGAGAGATCTGAGGCCGATGTCTCCATGTACAGGGTTTCCCCTCGGGATAAGAGGCTTTTCTATCCCTTTCCCCCAATTAGAGGGGACACCTGTGGATATCGGGGTCTTTACCGGCTGCAGTCCTGGGGGGATTTACTCGGTAACGTGGACGTTGGACAAACGTCACCATCAATTCCCATCAGAGTGAAGGAACATCGCTCCTCTATTCAGCTCTATGGATCCAGGATGAAATCCACTGCGGCCCCTGCAAGAAAAGAGCGAAGTCTGGTGAGACCCCCGAGGCCGGAGATTTCTACAGCTGCTCTGTGTGCACAGGACCTGTGATGAGGTCACAGGAGGGGAGGAGTCAGGGGTCACATGACCAGGGGCCTCAGTGTGTGCAGGACTCTGCTGTGCTGGTTATCACTTCTTATTTTTAGGCTATGTGCACACGGTGCGGATTCTGCTGTGGAATTTTCCGCGCAGATTTTGCTAAATCTGCCGGTAAAATGGCCTGCGTTTTACCTGCAGTTTTAGTGCAGCTTTAGTGCAGATTTCTATAATGGAGCAGGTGGAAAACTGCAATAAAACCGCACAAAAGAAGCGACATGCTGCTTCTTTTAGGCCATGTGCAGATGATGCAGATATCCAGCGGATCCGCAGTGTGATGTACAGTACAATGTAAATCAATTGAAAAAAAAACGCTGTGCAGACGCTGCGGATTTTTCCGCGCGGTTTTCTTGTGGTTCAAAATATGCAGCATGTCACTTCTTTTGTGCGGTTTTCCTGCTGCTCCATTCTCCAAATCATTTGACCTGCGGATTTCTTCAATTCTGGGCGGAAAAATCCGCAGGGCAAAAAAGTACGTGTGCACTTAGCCTTATTCCGCACCAAATCTGCGCGGAAAAACCTGCAGCATGTGCAGAGCGTTTTTTGTTTTACATAGCCTTAAATGGTACTGTACATCACGTGCAGTTCTGCAGGGCCAAATCTGCTGCAGAACTGCACCGAATCTGCACTGTGTGCACAGGGCCTTACATGGACACTCAGGGCCATTGACCGGGTAGACACTGGCCCGGCACCGAGTAACCGCACAGCCCTGAGAGGGTGTTCCAGAACAACTAAGAACTTTTTAAAGATTTCACATAGAAAAGACCGCTCTCTCTGACTGCTCCTTTACTGTATCTTTTGCTGGTTCCTCCTCTCACCAACCCCTTACTGTTGGGGTCCCCCAAGGATCGGTTCTAGGCCCCCCTCCTCTTCTCCTTGTACACTGCCCCTATTGGTCAAACAATCAGTAGATTTGGTTTCCAGTACCATCTCTATGCTGATGACACCCAATTATACGCTTCTTCTTCTGACATCACGCCAGCCTTTCTAGAAAACACCAGCGATTGTCTAAACGCTGCGTCCAATATCATGTCCTCACTATATCTGAAACTGAACCTGTCAAAGACTGAACTCCTTGTGTTTCCTCCCGCTACTAATGTACCTATACCCGACATTGCCATTTCCGTGTGTGGTTCCACTATTACTCCCCAGCAACATGCCCGCTGTCTTGGGGTCATACTTGACTCCGAGCTTTGATTCACCCCCCACATTCGATCACTGGCTCGCTTTTGTCATCTGCACCACAAAAACATTTCTAGAATTCGACCTTTTCTTACCTTTGAGTCTGCAAAAACTCTTCATTCATTCTCGTCTGGACTATTGTAACTCCCTTCTAATCTGTCTCCCTCTTACCAAACACTCCCTCCTCCAATCTGTCTTGAATGCTGCAGCCAGGATCATATTCCTCCCCATTCGTTACACCGATGCCTCTACATTGTTCCAGTCATTACACTGGCTACCCTTCCACTCCAGAATCCAGTACAAACTTATTACCCTCACCCACAAAGCCCTCCATGGCTCAGCACCACCCTACATCTCCTCCCTTATTTCAGTATACCACCCTACCCGCACCCTCTGTTCTGCTGATGACCTGAGGTTAGCATCCTCAATAATCAGAACCTCCCACATCCCAGGTCAATATGATTAGTCCCCAATCCCCACAATTTTAAGCGTGCCCTGAAAACGCATTTATTCAGACTGGCCTATCGCCTCAACACATTAAACTAATCTATCCCTATGTGGCACAGCCAAAAGTTTTACCATAACCAGGTTCCCCGCATCATATTCCCACATGCTTTATGCCTCCATCAGCCCTCTGTGTCTGTACTGTTACACACTTAACATTATGGCTGGTCCATACAATCAGAGCAACTGTTACCACCCACCTCTCGTGTCTCCCTCTTTCCTCATAGACTGTAAGCTTGCGAGCAGGGCCCTCGTTCCTCTTGGTATCTGTTATGATCTATGTGATTATTGTTATGCTGTAATGTCTATTGTCTGTACAGGTCCCGTCCGAAATGTAAAGTGCTGCGGAATATGCCGGCGCTAGAGTTGAGCGAAACGAGTCGAAAAAATTCAAAAGTCGCCGACTTTTGGCAAAGTCGGGTTTCATGAAACGAAACCCGACCCTAGGATGAGGTCGGCCACGAGGTCGGTGACTTACGCGCCAAAGTCGCGTTTCAAAAGTTTGTTTTGCGCTCTTTTTCAGCCAATCAGGATCCACGGACACTGTGGGCAACGTGATGACATAGGCACGGGTCACCACCATCTTTCAGAAGGGCATGCAAGTGATTGGCTTGCTTTGGTGGGCGTCACAGGGGGTATAAAAGGGCGTGCACGTCGACCGCCATCTTACTTCTGCCGATCTTAGTATAGGCAGAGGTTGCTGCTGATTCTGTAGGGAGAGCGTTAGGCAGGGAAGAAGACAAAAAAACTGCTTCTGCTGCTAGCGATTTGGCCTGCACAACACACAAGTCACTGTGCAGTGCAAGGGGAGGCTATATTGTGGTGTATCAGTGGTGTTGGTTGTTGGGCTGCCTTCTAAGGCTTCCTGACACGCTGGCATTGCTGTTTACCCACTGCTCCGCAAACTGCTTTTTTAAAAGCAATCCAATCTCCCTTATCCTCTCGTCACTTTGGTCACAGGCAGCTGTGCCATCGAGCGTGTCACATAGCGCTCAGATATCAGTGGGCCTCACACAATCCACAAGTGTCCAGTGTCCAAAAGTGTACGCAGAGATTCAAAATCTCCATTATCCTCTCGTCACTTTGGTCACAGGCAGCTGTGCCATCGAGCTTGTCACATAGCGCTCAGATATCAGTGGGCCGCACACAATCCACAAGTGTCCAGTGTCCAAAAGTGTACGCAGAGATTCAAAATCTCCATTATCCTCTCGTCACTTTGGTCACAGGCAGCTGTGCCATCGAGCGTGTCACATAGCGCTCAGATATCAGTGGGCCGCACACAATCCACAAGTGTCCACTGTCCACAAGTGTACGCAGAGATTCAAAATCTCCATTATCCTCTCGTCACTTTGGTCACAGGCAGCTGTGCCATCGAGCGTGTCACATAGTGCTCAGATATCAGTGGGCCGCACACAATCCACAAGTGTCCACTGTCCACAAGTGTACGCAGAGATTCAAAATCTCCATTATCCTCTCGTCACTTTGGTCACAGGCAGCTGTGCCATCGAGCGTGTCACATAGCGCTCAGATATCAGTGGGCCGCACACAATCCACAAGTGTCCAGTGTCCAAAAGTGTACGCAGAGATTCAAAATCTCCATTATCCTCTCGTCACTTTGGTCACAGGCAGCTGTGCCATCGAGCGTGTCACATAGCGCTCAGATATCAGTGGGCCGCACACAATCCACAAGTGTCCACTGTCCACAAGTGTACGCAGAGATTCAAAATCTCCATTATCCTCTCGTCACTTTGGTCACAGGCAGCTGTGCCATCGAGCGTGTCACATAGCGCTCAGATATCAGTGGGCCGCACACAATCCACAAGTGTCCACTGTCCACAAGTGTACGCAGAGATTCAAAATCTCCATTATCCTCTCGTCACTTTGGTCACAGGCAGCTGTGCCATCGAGCGTGTCACATAGCGCTCAGATATCAGTGGGCCGCACACAATCCACAAGTGTCCACTGTCCACAAGTGTGTGCAGAAATTCTAAAACTCCCCTGTCCTATAGACACCTTGTACCTTGTTTTACATTACTATATAGTTTGTTGGATTTTGTCTACATTTCTAACAAAAATGAGGAAGGCTGGTGGAAGAGGCCGTGGAATTGGGCGGGGGTTGGCAGCTGGTAATGATGGTGTTGGTGGTGGATCTGATGGTAGTGGCAAGAGCAAAATAGGACCAAATGCAGGAGGTGCTGACCCTGCGTCATCGTCTGTCTACATAAGGCCTCGAACGCTTAGTTTTCTAGGAGTTGGCAAACCGCTTTTAAAGGCAGAGCATCAGGAAAAAGTTTTGTCTTACATTGCTGACTCAGCCTCCAGCTCTATCGCCTCCTCTTCTTCAGTTGTAAAAAGTAAAAGCACTGAGTCGTCATTGGAGGCTCATGTTCATGAATCACACCTTTCCTTGTGTCCTTCACCCCAACCAAGATTGAAGGATGACGCAGGCCATACTACTGATTACTCCATGGAGCTGTTTTCACATACCATGCCTGGATTATCAAGTCAAATGGTGAATTACCCAGGCCAAGATGAATCTGACATGGAGTGCACTGATGCACAGCCGCTGATGGATGATTCTGCTGGTACATTCACTCAGAGCACTACATTGTCCTCGCAGTGTACAGAGCCAGATTTTGACCCTGATGAGACTCAGGTGCCCCTTCCCGCACACTATACCACCATACACGGTGACACAGAGAAAGGTGCACATGACATAGAAGAGGAGGTGATGGATGACCCAGTTGTTGACCCAGATTGGCATCCATTGGGGGAAGAGGGTGCTGCTTCCAATAGCTCAGATGAGGAGCATCCACAGCAGACATCGACATCGCAACAGCTGTTATCTGGCAGGCCCGGAGCACTCCAAAGACAGGTTCCAAACATCAAAAGAGTTGCTGGACAGCTTGTCCAGAGCGTCAAAAGATCACAGCGTGCTAGGCCGCAAAATGTCTGCCAAAGTAGGAAGAGTGCAGTGTGGCAGTTTTTTGAACAAAATCCTCATGATCAGGCCAAGGTTATCTGTAAGAAGTGCGCAAAGACCTTTAGCCGAGGGAAAAATCTGAAAAATTTGAATACCAGTTGCATGCTTAGACATTTAACCAGCATGCACTTGCAAGCGTGGACACAACACCAAACCTCAAGTGCCACATGTGCAACTGATCACAACGAAGGTAGTCAGCAACGCTACATTGTTTCCCCCACTGTAAGCCCACCGGTTAGCACAGCAGCAAATGTTGAGGTGTCGTTGCAAGGCCACAGCAGTCAGGGAATCCCACTGTTATATCAACGAAAGACTGATTCTAGGCCATCAGAAAGAACACCAACTCCATCACCATCATCAACCCTCTCTCAGTCCGCCCTGTCCACCGCTACTTCCACCATATGCAGCTCTCAAGTCCAGCTCACCCTCCCAGACACTATGAGTAGGTCAAGAAAGTACTCAGTCTCTCATCCGCGTACACTGGGTTTGAACGCCCACATTGCCAAACTAATCTCGTTTGAGATGATGCCCTTTCGGTTGGTGGAAAGCACAGCTTTCCGCGAACTCATGGCCTATGCAGTACCACGCTATGACCTACCCAGTCGCCACTTCTTCTCTCGCAAAGCCATCCCAGCCCTCCACCATCATGTGAAAGACCGCATTGTCCATGCACTCAAGCAGTCAGTGAGCGGAAAGGTGCACCTCACAACTGATGCATGGTCCAGTCGGCATGGCCAGGGCCGTTACGTGTCCATCACTGCGCACTGGGTTAATGTGGTGGATGCAGGGTCCACAGGGGACAGCGGTGGTGGGACAGTGCTGCCTAGCCCACGGTCTAGGAAACAGTTGGCTGTAGGCGTTCGACCCTCCTCCTCCTCCAGAAGCGACAGCTCGTCCACAGAGCGCAGTCGTACGAGCACTCCATCTGCAGCTGCCACTGTTGCACACGATGTGTCCCCCTATCGAGCAGCTAGTGGAAAGCGTCAGCAGGCTGTGTTGCAGATGATGTGTTTGGGCGACAGACACACCGCCGAGGTGCTGGCCGAGTACTTGAAGCGACAAACTGAGTCATGGCTGGGCAGTGTACATCTTGAGGCAGGCAAGGTAGTTAGTGATAACGGCCGTAATTTTGTGGCAGCCATAGCCCTTTCAAAACTCAAAACTTGCTTGGCTCACACCTTGAACCTGGTGGTGCAGTGCTTCCTCAAAAATTATCCGGAGTTAACAGCCCTGCTCCAGAAGGTGCGAAGACTGTGCGCGCACATCCGCCGGTCGCCTGTACACTCCGTTCGTATGCAGAAGCTGCAGCGATTGCTCCACCTTCCCAACCACCGCCTCATTATCGACATTGCAACAAGGTGGAACTCCACCCTGCACATGGTGGAGCGGCTGTGCGAGCAGAGGCAGGCCATAATGCATTTGTGGGAAGATACACGGCCAGGCACTTTGAGAGCAGACATGGAGTTGACAGGCGTGCAGTGGTCGAAGCTGAAAGACCTTTGTAAAGTCCTTCAGTGTTTTGAGGAATGCACACGGCTGGTAAGCGCAGACGACGCCATCCTAAGCATGAGCATCCCACTTATGCGTCTGCTCATGCAAACTTTGACGCACCTTAAGGAGCAGGCGTCTGCAGCCAATGTTGATGAGGAGGAAGAGGAGGAGGGAATCCTTGATGACATTCAGCCATTGTCTGCTCAGGGACCTCTCCTGGACGAGGTGGAGGAAGAAGAGGAGGAGGAGGAGGAGGATGATGGGGATGATTACTTAGGGGAGGAGGATGCATCTCGTGGGGCAAGTGAAAATGTTGGCGTGGCAAGGTCTGGTACAGGGTTTGTGCGTGACTGGAGGGATGTGGATTTGCCAGAAAGTGCTCCTCCACCCAGCACTCGCAGTGCATCATTGACACCGGGAACATTGGCCCACATGTCAGATTATGCCTTGCGGATCCTAAAAAGGGACCCCCGCATTGCCAAAATGATGAACGATGACGACTACTGGTTGGCCAGCATCCTGGATCCACGCTATAAAGGCAAATTACAAAACATCATGCCACAGGAGAACCTTGACCTAATATTGGCTAATAAACAAGCAACTCTGGTAAATCGGTTGCTTGAGGCAGTCCCAGCACACAGCAGCGGTGATGGTTCTCACACGAGCCGTACGGGCCGGGGGCAGCTTGGCAGAGGTGTTCGTTGTGCACACAGCAGAAGTGGCGTAGGAGACAGGGGTTTCATGACAATGTTGTGGACTGATTTTTCAAATACCGCTCACACAACTGGTAATACTGCATCGATGGAAAGTGACAGGAGACAGCAGTTGTCAACTATGGTTACAAACTACTTTTCCTCCCATATCAATGTTCTCCCACACAGGTCATTCCCCTTTGACTATTGGGCCGCTAAACTGGACACCTGGCCTGAATTGGCCCAATATGCCTTACAGGAGCTCGCTTGCCCAGCTGCAAGTGTGCTATCGGAAAGAGTCTTCAGTGCTGCTGAATCAATCCTGACAGAAAAAAGGACCCGTCTGTCAACCCAAAATGTGGATGATCTAACCTTCATTAAAATGAACCACGCATGGGTTTCCAAGGATTTTGTCCCACCTTCCCCTGATGACACATAGGGTGACAGAAAAATGGCTTGCTTTGGTCCACCTCTTCCTGGTACTTCACCTATTTCGCCTTTTGCATCAGTTGAATGTCCAACATCAACATATGCCACTTTCTAAAACTCCCTAACTGTGCTGCCTCCCCCCCCATGGCCGGGGTCACCACCTAGCTCACGACACCGTGCG
The DNA here is from genome assembly GCF_039654945.1 of Dendrobates tinctorius. Taxonomy (NCBI): domain Eukaryota; kingdom Metazoa; phylum Chordata; class Amphibia; order Anura; family Dendrobatidae; genus Dendrobates; species Dendrobates tinctorius. The sequence continues at coordinate 5,469,167 of NW_027361900.1, forward strand.
AGTGCCGTTGCCCTGGACAGGTGGGTAGGCCGACTCTTGGGCGCGGGCACTGGCACAGGGTCCCTCATAGTGCAATCAAGTGTCTCTGACGGTGGTGGTGCACACCCGCCGTCAGACACACCGCTGTACTATGAGGGGCCCAGTGCCAGTACCGACGCCCACGAGTGGGCCCCCCTTGCTTGGCCAGGGCCCCAGCATTTGCAATCTTTACCTCTCCCTGCTCCTCCACTGTGTAATCTGGGCCGTCAAATCCATACTGTGCCTGACACCGTCTGAGCCTGCCTCCTGATGTATAGACATATATTTTGAATGTGTACGCTATCCATACATGTTATCCGGGGATACGTTACCCCTTCTAAACTTTGTGCAATGACGTGCAATCCATACTGGGCCTAACACCGTCTGAGCCTGCCTCATGCTGTATAGACATATATTTTGAATGTGTACGCTATCCATACATGTTATCCGGGGATACGGTACCCCTTCTAACCTTTGTGCAATGACGTGCAATCCATACTGGGCCTAACACCGTCAGAGCCTGCCTCATGCTGTATAGACATATATTTTGAATGTGTACGCTATCCATACATGTTATCCAGGGATACGGTACCCTTTCTAACCTTTGTGCAATGACGTGCAATCCATACTGGGCCTAACACCGTCTGAGCCTGCCTCATGCTGTATAGACATATATTTTGAATGTGTACGCTATCCATACATGTTATCCAGGGATACGGTACCCTTTCTAACCTTTGTGCAATGACGTGCAATCCATACTGGGCCTAACACCGTCTGAGCCTGCCTCATGCTGTATAGACATATATTTTGAATGTGTACGCTATCCATACATGTTATCCGGGGATACGGTACCCCTTCTAACCTTTGTGCAATGACGTGCAATCCATACTGGGCCTAACACCGTCTGAGCCTGCCTCATGCTGTATAGACATATATTTTGAATGTGTACGCTATCCATACATGTTATCCAGGGATACGGTACCCTTTCTAACCTTTGTGCAATGACGTGCAATCCATACTGGGCCTAACACCGTCTGAGCCTGCCTCATGCTGTATAGACATATATTTTGAATGTGTACGCTATCCATACATGTTATCCAGGGATACGGTACCCTTTCTAACCTTTGTGCAATGACGTGCAATCCATACTGGGCCTAACACCGTCTGAGCCTGCCTCATGCTGTATAGACATATATTTTGAATGTGTACGCTATCCATACATGTTATCCGGGGATACGGTACCCCTTCTAACCTTTGTGCAATGACGTGCAATCCATACTGGGCCTAACACCGTCTGAGCCTGCCTCATGCTGTATAGACATATATTTTGAATGTGTACGCTATCCATACATGTTATCCAGGGATACGGTACCCTTTCTAACCTTTGTGCAATGACGTGCAATCCATACTGGGCCTAACACCGTCTGAGCCTGCCTCATGCTGTATAGACATATATTTTGAATGTGTACGCTATCCATACATGTTATCCAGGGATACGGTACCCTTTCCAACCTTTGTGCAATGACGTGCAATCCATACTGGGCCTAACACCGTCTGAGCCTGCCTCATGCTGTATAGACATATATTTTGAATGTGTACGCTATCCATACATGTTATCCAGGGATACGGTACCCTTTCTAACCTTTGTGCAATGACGTGCAATCCATACTGGGCCTAACACCGTCTGAGCCTGCCTCATGCTGTATAGACATATATTTTGAATGTGTACGCTATCCATACATGTTATCCGGGGATACGGTACCCCTTCTAACCTTTGTGCAATGACGTGCAATCCATACTGGGCCTAACACCGTCTGAGCCTGCCTCATGCTGTATAGACATATATTTTGAATGTGTACGCTATCCATACATGTTATCCAGGGATACGGTACCCTTTCTAACCTTTGTGCAATGACGTGCAATCCATACTGGGCCTAACACCGTCTGAGCCTGCCTCATGCTGTATAGACATATATTTTGAATGTGTACGCTATCCATACATGTTATCCAGGGATACGGTACCCTTTCCAACCTTTGTGCAATGACGTGCAATCCATACTGGGCCTAACACCATCTGAGCCTGCCTCATGCTGTATAGACATATATTTTGAATGTGTACGCTATCCATACATGTTATCCGGGGATACGGTACCCCTTCTAACCTTTGTGCAATGACGTGCAATCCATACTGGGCCTAACACCGTCTGAGCCTGCCTCATGCTGTATAGACATATATTTTGAATGTGTACGCTATCCATACATGTTATCCGGGGATACGGTACCCCTTCTAACCTTTGTGCAATGACGTGCAATCCATACTGGGCCTAACACCGTCTGAGCCTGCCTCATGCTGTATAGACATATATTTTGAATGTGTACGCTATCCATACATGTTATCCGGGGATACGGTACCCCTTCTAACCTTTGTGCAATGACGTGCAATCCATACTGGGCCTAACACCGTCTGAGCCTGCCTCATGCTGTATAGACATATATTTTGAATGTGTACGCTATCCATACATGTTATCCAGGGATACGGTACCCTTTCTAACCTTTGTGCAATGACGTGCAATCCATACTGGGCCTAACACCGTCTGAGCCTGCCTCATGCTGTATAGACATATATTTTGAATGTGTACGCTATCCATACATGTTATCCAGGGATACGGTACCCTTTCTAACCTTTGTGCAATGACGTGCAATCCATACTGGGCTTAACACCGTCTGAGCCTGCCTCATGCTGTATAGACATATATTTTGAATGTGTACGCTATCCATACATGTTATCCGGGGATACGGTACCCCTTCTAACCTTTGTGCAATGACGTGCAATCCATACTGGGCCTAACACCGTCTGAGCCTGCCTCATGCTGTATAGACATATATTTTGAATGTGTACGCTATCCATACATGTTATCCGGGGATACGGTACCCCTTCTAACCTTTGTGCAATGACGTGCAATCCATACTGGGCCTAACACCGTCTGAGCCTGCCTCATGCTGTATAGACATATATTTTGAATGTGTACGCTATCCATACATGTTATCCAGGGATACGGTACCCTTTCTAACCTTTGTGCAATCACGTGCAATCCATACTGGGCCTAACACCGTCTGAGCCTGCCTCATGCTGTATAGACATATATTTTGAATGTGTACGCTATCCATACATGTTATCCGGGGATACGGTACCCCTTCTAACCTTTGTGCAATGACGTGCAATCCATACTGGGCCTAACACCGTCTGAGCCTTCCTCATGCTGTATAGACATATATTTTGAATGTGCACGCTATCCATACATGTTATCCAGGGATACGGTACCCTTTCTAACCTTTGTGCAATGACGTGCAATCCATACTGGGCCTAACACCGTCTGAGCCTGCCTCATGCTGTATAGACATATATTTTGAATGTGTACGCTATCCATACATGTTATCCAGGGATACGGTACCCTTTCTAACCTTTGTGCATTGACGTGCAATCCATACTGGGCCTAACACCGTCTGAGCCTGCCTCATGCTGTATAGACATATATTTTGAATGTGTACGCTATCCATACATGTTATCCGGGGATACGGTACCCCTTCTAACCTTTGTGCAATGACGTGCAATCCATACTGGGCCTAACACCGTCTGAGCCTGCCTCACGCTGTATAGACATATATTTTGAATGTGTACGCTATCCATACATGTTATCCGGGGATACGGTACCCCTTCTAACCTTTGTGCAATGACGTGCAATCCATACTGGGCCTAACACCGTCTGAGCCTGCCTCATGCTGTATAGACATATATTTTGAATGTGTACGCTATCCATACATGTTATCCAGGGATACGGTACCCTTTCTAACCTTTGTGCAATGACGTGCAATCCATACTGGGCCTAACACCGTCTGAGCCTGCCTCATGCTGTATAGACATATATTTTGAATGTGTACGCTATCCATACATGTTATTCAGGGATACGGTACCCTTTCTAACCTTTGTGCAATGACGTGCAACCCATACTGGGCCTAACACCATCTGAGCCTGCCTCATGCTGTATAGACATATATTTTGAATGTGTACGCTATCCATACATGTTATCCGGGGATACGGTACCCCTTCTAACCTTTGTGCAATGACGTGCAATCCATACTGGGCCTAACACCGTCTGAGCCTGCCTCATGCTGTATAGACATATATTTTGAATGTGTACGCTATCCATACATGTTATCCGGGGATACGGTACCCCTTCTAACCTTTGTGCAATGACTTGCAATCCATACTGGGCCTAACACCGTCTGAGCCTGCCTCATGCTGTATAGACATATATTTTGAATGTGTGCGCTATCCATACATGTTATCCAGGGATACGGTACCCTTTCTAACCTTTGTGCAATGACGTGCAATCCATACTGGGCCTAACACCGTCTGAGCCTGCCTCATGCTGTATAGACATATATTTTGAATGTGTACGCTATCCATACATGTTATCCAGGGATACGGTACCCTTTCTAACCTTTGTGCAATGACGTGCAATCCATACTGGGCCTAACACCGTCTGAGCCTGCCTCATGCTGTATAGACATATATTTTGAATGTGTACGCTATCCATACATGTTATCCGGGGATACGGTACCCCTTCTAACCTTTGTGCAATGACGTGCAATCCATACTGGGCCTAACACCGTCTGAGCCTGCCTCATGCTGTATAGACATATATTTTGAATGTGTACGCTATCCATACATGTTATCCGGGGATACGGTACCCCTTCTAACCTTTGTGCAATGACGTGCAATCCATACTGGGCCTAACACCGTCAGAGCCTGCCTCATGCTGTATAGACATATATTTTGAATGTGTACGCTATCCATACATGTTATCCAGGGATACGGTACCCTTTCTAACCTTTGTGCAATGACGTGCAATCCATACTGGGCCTAACACCGTCTGAGCCTGCCTCATGCTGTATAGACATATATTTTGAATGTGTACGCTATCCATACATGTTATCCAGGGATACGGTACCCTTTCTAACCTTTGTGCAATGACGTGCAATCCATACTGGGCCTAACACCGTCTGAGCCTGCCTCATGCTGTATAGACATATATTTTGAATGTGTACGCTATCCATACATGTTATCCGGGGATACGGTACCCCTTCTAACCTTTGTGCAATGACGTGCAATCCATACTGGGCCTAACACCGTCTGAGCCTGCCTCATGCTGTATAGACATATATTTTGAATGTGTACGCTATCCATACATGTTATCCAGGGATACGGTACCCTTTCTAACCTTTGTGCAATGACGTGCAATCCATACTGGGCCTAACACCGTCTGAGCCTGCCTCATGCTGTATAGACATATATTTTGAATGTGTACGCTATCCATACATGTTATCCAGGGATACGGTACCCTTTCTAACCTTTGTGCAATGACGTGCAATCCATACTGGGCCTAACACCGTCTGAGCCTGCCTCATGCTGTATAGACATATATTTTGAATGTGTACGCTATCCATACATGTTATCCGGGGATACGGTACCCCTTCTAACCTTTGTGCAATGACGTGCAATCCATACTGGGCCTAACACCGTCTGAGCCTGCCTCATGCTGTATAGACATATATTTTGAATGTGTACGCTATCCATACATGTTATCCAGGGATACGGTACCCTTTCTAACCTTTGTGCAATGACGTGCAATCCATACTGGGCCTAACACCGTCTGAGCCTGCCTCATGCTGTATAGACATATATTTTGAATGTGTACGCTATCCATACATGTTATCCAGGGATACGGTACCCTTTCCAACCTTTGTGCAATGACGTGCAATCCATACTGGGCCTAACACCGTCTGAGCCTGCCTCATGCTGTATAGACATATATTTTGAATGTGTACGCTATCCATACATGTTATCCAGGGATACGGTACCCTTTCTAACCTTTGTGCAATGACGTGCAATCCATACTGGGCCTAACACCGTCTGAGCCTGCCTCATGCTGTATAGACATATATTTTGAATGTGTACGCTATCCATACATGTTATCCGGGGATACGGTACCCCTTCTAACCTTTGTGCAATGACGTGCAATCCATACTGGGCCTAACACCGTCTGAGCCTGCCTCATGCTGTATAGACATATATTTTGAATGTGTACGCTATCCATACATGTTATCCAGGGATACGGTACCCTTTCTAACCTTTGTGCAATGACGTGCAATCCATACTGGGCCTAACACCGTCTGAGCCTGCCTCATGCTGTATAGACATATATTTTGAATGTGTACGCTATCCATACATGTTATCCAGGGATACGGTACCCTTTCCAACCTTTGTGCAATGACGTGCAATCCATACTGGGCCTAACACCATCTGAGCCTGCCTCATGCTGTATAGACATATATTTTGAATGTGTACGCTATCCATACATGTTATCCGGGGATACGGTACCCCTTCTAACCTTTGTGCAATGACGTGCAATCCATACTGGGCCTAACACCGTCTGAGCCTGCCTCATGCTGTATAGACATATATTTTGAATGTGTACGCTATCCATACATGTTATCCGGGGATACGGTACCCCTTCTAACCTTTGTGCAATGACGTGCAATCCATACTGGGCCTAACACCGTCTGAGCCTGCCTCATGCTGTATAGACATATATTTTGAATGTGTACGCTATCCATACATGTTATCCGGGGATACGGTACCCCTTCTAACCTTTGTGCAATGACGTGCAATCCATACTGGGCCTAACACCGTCTGAGCCTGCCTCATGCTGTATAGACATATATTTTGAATGTGTACGCTATCCATACATGTTATCCAGGGATACGGTACCCTTTCTAACCTTTGTGCAATGACGTGCAATCCATACTGGGCCTAACACCGTCTGAGCCTGCCTCATGCTGTATAGACATATATTTTGAATGTGTACGCTATCCATACATGTTATCCAGGGATACGGTACCCTTTCTAACCTTTGTGCAATGACGTGCAATCCATACTGGGCTTAACACCGTCTGAGCCTGCCTCATGCTGTATAGACATATATTTTGAATGTGTACGCTATCCATACATGTTATCCGGGGATACGGTACCCCTTCTAACCTTTGTGCAATGACGTGCAATCCATACTGGGCCTAACACCGTCTGAGCCTGCCTCATGCTGTATAGACATATATTTTGAATGTGTACGCTATCCATACATGTTATCCGGGGATACGGTACCCCTTCTAACCTTTGTGCAATGACGTGCAATCCATACTGGGCCTAACACCGTCTGAGCCTGCCTCATGCTGTATAGACATATATTTTGAATGTGTACGCTATCCATACATGTTATCCAGGGATACGGTACCCTTTCTAACCTTTGTGCAATCACGTGCAATCCATACTGGGCCTAACACCGTCTGAGCCTGCCTCATGCTGTATAGACATATATTTTGAATGTGTACGCTATCCATACATGTTATCCGGGGATACGGTACCCCTTCTAACCTTTGTGCAATGACGTGCAATCCATACTGGGCCTAACACCGTCTGAGCCTTCCTCATGCTGTATAGACATATATTTTGAATGTGCACGCTATCCATACATGTTATCCAGGGATACGGTACCCTTTCTAACCTTTGTGCAATGACGTGCAATCCATACTGGGCCTAACACCGTCTGAGCCTGCCTCATGCTGTATAGACATATATTTTGAATGTGTACGCTATCCATACATGTTATCCAGGGATACGGTACCCTTTCTAACCTTTGTGCATTGACGTGCAATCCATACTGGGCCTAACACCGTCTGAGCCTGCCTCATGCTGTATAGACATATATTTTGAATGTGTACGCTATCCATACATGTTATCCGGGGATACGGTACCCCTTCTAACCTTTGTGCAATGACGTGCAATCCATACTGGGCCTAACACCGTCTGAGCCTGCCTCACGCTGTATAGACATATATTTTGAATGTGTACGCTATCCATACATGTTATCCGGGGATACGGTACCCCTTCTAACCTTTGTGCAATGACGTGCAATCCATACTGGGCCTAACACTGTCTGAGCCTGCCTCATGCTGTATAGACATATATTTTGAATGTGTACGCTATCCATACATGTTATCCAGGGATACGGTACCCTTTCTAACCTTTGTGCAATGACGTGCAATCCATACTGGGCCTAACACCGTCTGAGCCTGCCTCATGCTGTATAGACATATATTTTGAATGTGTACGCTATCCATACATGTTATTCAGGGATACGGTACCCTTTCTAACCTTTGTGCAATGACGTGCAATCCATACTGGGCCTAACACCATCTGAGCCTGCCTCATGCTGTATAGACATATATTTTGAATGTGTACGCTATCCATACATGTTATCCGGGGATACGGTACCCCTTCTAACCTTTGTGCAATGACGTGCAATCCATACTGGGCCTAACACCGTCTGAGCCTGCCTCATGCTGTATAGACATATATTTTGAATGTGTACGCTATCCATACATGTTATCCGGGGATACGGTACCCCTTCTAACCTTTGTGCAATGACTTGCAATCCATACTGGGCCTAACACCGTCTGAGCCTGCCTCATGCTGTATAGACATATATTTTGAATGTGTGCGCTATCCATACATGTTATCCAGGGATACGGTACCCTTTCTAACCTTTGTGCAATGACGTGCAATCCATACTGGGCCTAACACCGTCTGAGCCTGCCTCATGCTGTATAGACATATATTTTGAATGTGTACGCTATCCATACATGTTATCCAGGGATACGGTACCCTTTCTAACCTTTGTGCAATGACGTGCAATCCATACTGGGCCTAACACCGTCTGAGCCTGCCTCATGCTGTATAGACATATATTTTGAATGTGTACGCTATCCATACATGTTATCCGGGGATACGGTACCCCTTCTAACCTTTGTGCAATGACGTGCAATCCATACTGGGCCTAACACCGTCTGAGCCTGCCTCATGCTGTATAGACATATATTTTGAATGTGTACGCTATCCATACATGTTATCCGGGGATACGGTACCCCTTCTAACCTTTGTGCAATGACGTGCAATCCATACTGGGCCTAACACCGTCTGAGCCTGCCTCATGCTGTATAGACATATATTTTGAATGTGTACGCTATCCATACATGTTATCCAGGGATACGGTACCCCTTCTAACCTTTGTGCAATGACGTGCAATCCATACTGGGCCTAACACCGTCTGAGCCTGCCTCATGCTGTATAGACATATATTTTGAATGTGTACGCTATCCATACATGTTATCCGGGGATACGGTACCCCTTCTAACCTTTGTGCAATGACGTGCAATCCATACTGGGCCTAACACCGTCTGAGCCTGCCTCATGCTGTATAGACATATATTTTGAATGTGTACACTATCCATACATGTTATCCGGGGATACGGTACCCCTTCTAACCTTTGTGCAATGACGTGCAATCCATACTGGGCCTAACACCGTCTGAGCCTGCCTCATGCTGTATAGACATATATTTTGAATGTGTACGCTATCCATACATGTTATCCGGGGATACGGTACCCCTTCTAACCTTTGTGCAATGACGTGCAATCCATACTGGGCCTAACACCGTCTGAGCCTGCCTCATGCTGTATAGACATATATTTTGAATGTGTACGCTATCCATACATGTTATCCGGGGATACGGTACCCTTTCTAACCTTTGTGCAATGACGTGCAATCCATACTGGGCCTAACACCGTCTGAGCCTGCCTCATGCTGTATAGACATATATTTTGAATGTGTACGGTATCCATACATGTTATCCAGGGATACGGTACCCTTTCTAACCTTTGTGCAATGACGTGCAATCCATACTGGGCCTAACACCATCTGAGCCTGCCTCATGCTGTATAGACATATATTTTGAATGTGTACGCTATCCATACATGTTATCCAGGGATACGGTACCCTTTCTAACCTTTGTGCAATCACGTGCAATCCATACTGGGCGTGAGAACGGCTGGCGAGCTGTTAAGCAAGCTACAGCACCTGTCCAGACAAGTACAGGGATTCCCTAGCGAGGAGACTTATTTGATTGTTTTCTATGTTGGGACAGCAATTTTTGGGGAGCACTATACTCTGGGGAATGATAGATGGGGCCCACCATACACTGGAACATTCCAAAGGTGGACATCAGACACTGGAGCAGCATTTACAGGGCCCATTATACACTAGAGCATTAGAAATGGGGCCCATAATGTTTGGAGCATTATTTGGGCCCATAAGACAGTGGAGCTTCATCCATGGGGACCAACATATACTGTAGCATTATGTGGAGCTCATCATATACTGTTTCAAACATTATATGGGACCAATGATTCTGTATGGAGAAATAGATGGGCCTCGTCATGAGATGTAAAAAGTGAGGTATTTTTCATTGTACTATACCGCTATTTCTCTGCCGTATCGGAGCATGATGAGTTGTGGTATGTGTTAAAGGGGCGCTCTTTCGCCCAGGGCACATGAAAACCTGCAGCCAGCCCTCCCCCCCACAAATTTAGCCAAATAACCCCCATTTTTCAGTGCGTAACTTGTATTATGAAGTTAATTAAGGTTGACAAGCTTAAGTAAGAAGAATTGATGCTTTTGGCATTCAAATGGGCACTGTAGGTGTGTTTCCTGTCCTCCTCTCACTGCCGACTTTTATTCCCCATTGACTTACATTGGGTTTCGTGTTTCGGGACGACCCCGACTTTTCCCTATAATCGGACGATCTTGCTCGACCCGACTTTTGGAAAAGTCGGGTTTCACGAAACGAAACGCGACCCTAAAAAAGCAAAAGTCGCTCAACTCTAGTCGGCGCTATAGAATTTTTTTTTTTTTTATTATTATTTTTTATTATTATTATTATTATTATTATTATTAAAAGAGACGATTGTTTAAAGTAGCAGAGAAACTCTTCCCTTTGATCGAGGAGAATAAGGTTAATATGAGATTTATTCACAATTTGGACAGAATAACTTAGATTTCTCAGATGTGAATAATAAAATAGAGGATGGTAGAATAATAACCAGCACCTATAAAAACCTGCAGCCATCAATATGTCCCTTCATTCTAATAATGCGCACCTGGAACATACTAACAGAGGCCGACCATACAGCCGGTATCTGAGGCTGAGAACAATGAATAGTAGAGAAGAAGGTTTCCTACAACAAGCGAATGACCTGACAGACGACTTATTACACAGAGGTTATCCGCCAACATTATTACACTGTGCTAGAGCGATGGAGGAACCCATGTGGGTCTAGTTACAAGATCCAGGAAGAAGAGCAGAAAAAAGGACGAGATAATAAAAGGTTTATTGTTACTTTTACACCTAATCCCAATATGAATGTAATAAAATCAGCGATAAACAGGAATTGGCATTTGTGAGGAGATAAAGATTTAGCCGTAGCAGCAAAGAACAACCCTCGATTGCTTCTAGAAGAAGCGGTGACTTAGATGACTTATCGCTACAGGAAAGATTCCAGGAGAAGAACAATAAAGTCACCTGGTTACATGGAAGACGCCCAAGAGGCCATTTCCATTGTGGGGATCGCTCCTTCTGTCATCTCCATCTTACAGGAGAAATCTGAGGATCGGGGCGATGACGGTAGATAAACTAATCACGGGCCGCACAGAGCAAGCGCTTTATGTCATATACTGCCCAGGACGATTCTTATATTGCCCAGACTATTAGACCGCGGCACATCAGGCTCAGAGAACATTTCCATTCAGTCACACAGGGAAAGGATCTGTGACATTAATGATATAAGAGAGGTCCATAATGCAGACCCCAATGTGCTGAGATCTGCAGGAATTGAGCCCGCTGATTATCCCGTACAAGGCGGTGACCAGAATAGATTACTACTAACAAGAGAAGCAGCATGGATTGTGGATTGCGATGCACAAGTTCCCCTTGGCCTCAGTGATACATTGAATATGTCTGTGTGGCTGTGATCTATGTTATATTTCTTTACATTTTTTGTATTAATCATCTCACTGTACTCACTGTAAATGTTTTACACTTCTCAGTTAACCATTCCCTAACCCTTGTTAAAAGGAAGTGGTGTAACCCCCTGACAAGCATGGACCGGTAGAAGCCCTAAGCAAGTGCAAAACGGCCGTAGTCCGTCAGGCTCTCCCATCTGTATAGCTCCCTGCTACCTGCACGCCGCACTCTAATATGGTTTGATGTCACGTTTCACCATGGAATAAAATTGTAAGAAGGATCTGGGTGACAATTCTTTCAATTCCTTATGATTACTCTTATACGTATACACAATGGTGATGAATGGAAGACCGCATTCAATACACCGGAGGGGCATATTGAAAATTTGGTGATGCCATTCAGATTAAACAATGCTCCGGCAGTCTTTGAAAATGTCATTTTTTTTCTCCCCGATGGGTAGATTTGCGGTAGTTTACCTGGATGATATATTGAGTTACTCACGTCCTCTGCAGGAGCATCATGAGCCTGTCAGACAGCTGGAGTGGGAAAAACATTACCCAGCAATCCCTTTTTGATATTTTGAAGACCTCCATCATTGAACAATGTCCTAGCACCAGCAAACATAAAAGAGAAGAAGGAAGATTTGCTAAAAATCGCCTGTACCGAATAAAATCATTACATGCAATCTGAAAACTTGCCTCTGTTCTCACTCGATCTGCCATGGTCTCTCTGAATTCACCCTTATTTCTACTGGTGAAATTTCCCGATCAAAACTCCCATGTCATGTTCCATCAGTTATGTCACATACGTGATTATATGCTCATACCAGAAATTATATGTGGGAAGGACGACCCGACCCCTCCACAAAAGGCTGAACTCACACCGTTCCAATACTCCATAGGGTTTTCTCCAACATGGGCTTTCACGTCACTGCACCATCAAACACAAGAAAGATTCCACACAACTGAAAATATTCCCCACAGAGGAGATTCCCCCACAGGTTCAGAATCGCATTGGACAACTACATCGGAAAGAAATCTTCTGGATTTATAAACTAAACCCCCTTACTCCAAATGGCCTCAGTGAGATTACAGATGTTACAGAGGCTCCTGCTGCACCAGCCTGGGATCAGTCAGATCATCGCCGGATCACCGAACACCTCCTGTGACCCGGCTCCACCAGCTCTGCCGATCCCCCCTGGGTTTACTGAATTCAGACTGTGGGACAGAACCCCATTTGACACATTAACTTTTGCCCTATTTTTCTTCTGAAACTTTGGGGTGCGTCTTATAGTCCGAAAGATACAGTATATCTTTATTCATTCTTTTAGGTGACCTCACTTCATTCATAGGCACTTTATAATATAATTATTGTATGCAAGTGTGTTCTGTTTTCATGAACTATAATTTATCTTTGTGTGACGGACTTTCTCATGAACTTTGACATTTTGTGCTTTGTTGGTGTTTTTTCATTCCAGAGACATACTGATAGGGAATTTAGATTGTGAGCCCCATTGGGGACAGCAATGATAATGTGTGCAAACTGTAAAGCGCTGCGGAATATGTTGGCGCTATATAAATAAAAAGATTATTGTTATTAATATTATAAAGACTGCATATAAAACGTTCCAAGCTTCACATGTTTATCCACTATCAGGTTTCGTCCTGAGGAAGACGTCCTGCGTGACTGTGAAACGCGTTGACTTTGAAAACCTATTTGAATAAACGTTTTTAATGAAAATCTCCATCTCCGATCGTCTCCATCAGCAGCGCAGGTACAGACACATTATACCCGGATGAGCTCTTCTGCTCGGTCTTTGGCCCCGGGTCCTGCAGCAGCTGATTTATGCATTGAGCATGGTGTAAAGGCACCGCTCCATTAGGTGAGTGTAATACTCCCCTACTCTCATTACATCTGGTTATCAGGTAAGACCCTATTTTTCGCTTGTTTGTTCCTCAGTATCTCGACTACAAGAAATCTCTGTAACACTTTCAGGTTACTTGGATAAAACCAATGAAGGGACTGCTGGGACCGTAACGGGGTCCATCTGAGACCCCAATGCAGAAGCCAAATGTCCTGAGAACTGGACCTGCTGGACCACAAATTGTCATTTCTCCAGGATACCAAATACATAGTTGTCACGTAGAACCTGGAGAACCTGTCTGACATGCTCAGCATGCTCCTCCAGAGGACGGGAGTAACTCACTATATCATCCAGGAAAATTACCACAAATCTACCAATCAGTGAGAAAAATATAATTACTGACATTGTCACAGACTGCCGGAGCATTGGTTACCCCGAATGGCAGCATCAGGTTGGGTTTTCTTACAACGAATATTGGATTTATGTTGGGGCCCCCTGTCCCTGACAGCCGGTGTCGTTTCCCCTACAGAGGATAATCCACAAGGGCACTGAGGAGCGAGACTCGGGCGAGTTTCTCCCAAGTGTGACCCCGGCCTCAGCCAGACTCGGAAGGGGGAAATAACCGAGATTTGGGCATTTTAGCTCCTGGTGTGGAGTCGATAGCACAATCATATGCCGCCATATAGTAGACGGCCGGTAACCGGTGATAATTCCCTCCTGTGTGGGGTCTATTTCCCTCCAGAGAAATCACACGTTACATTCCACACATAACACTGTGTAGAGAAGGCGGCGCGGGGTAATTGAGCCAGTAGTGAGGGGCGAATAATGGCGGGAATGTCACTGAGGAGAAGGCTCCATGGAGCGTCTTCACTCCGGATATCATGTGACCCCTGACTCCTCCCCTCCTGTGACCTCATCACAGGTCCTGTGTACAGAGCAGCCATATATGTGGAGTGCGGCTCTGCAGGTTAGTGATGGGCAGTCCGGCTCTTCTGGCTCCTTTCCCCACTTTTCTCCCTCCTGTCCCTTCACTATAAAGCCTGGGCCTCATTATACAGCTGTACAGGGGTCTAGTGAAGGCTTTTTAGCCCTTTCCTCAGACTGTAGCTCCTGAGCACAGGCCCTCACTCCTGTCCCTTCACTATAAAGCCTGGGCCTCATTATACAGCTGTACAGGGGTCTAGTGAAGGCTTTTTATCCCTTTCCTCAGACTGTAGCTCCTGGGAACAGGCCCTCACTCCTGTCCCTTCACTATAAAGCCTGGGCCTCGTTATACAGCTGTACAGGGGTCTAGTGAAGGCTTTTTAGCCCTTTCCTCAGACTGTAGCTCCTGGGCACAGGCCCTCACTCCTGTCCCTTCACTATAAAGCCTGGCCTCATTATACAGCTGTACAGGGGTCTAGTGAAGGCTTTTTAGCCCTTTCCTCAGACTGTAGCTCCTGGGCACAGGCCCTCACTCCTGTCCCTTCACTATAAAGCCTGGGCCTCATTATACAGCTGTACAGGGGTCTAGTGAAGGCTTTTTAGCCCTTTCCTCAGACTGTAGCTCCTGAGCACAGGCCCTCACTCCTGTCCCTTCACTATAAAGCCTGGCCTCATTATACAGCTGTACAGGGGTCTAGTGAAGGCTTTTTAGCCCTTTCCTCAGACTGTAGCTCCTGGGAACAGGCCCTCACTCCTGTCCCTTCACTATAAAGCCTGGGCCTCATTATACAGCTGTACAGGGGTCTAGTGAAGGCTTTTTAGCCCTTTCCTCAGACTGTAGCTCCTGGGCACAGGCCCTCACTCCTGTCCCTTCACTATAAAGCCTGGGCCTCATTATACAGCTGTACAGGGGTCTAGTGAAGGCTTTTTAGCCCTTTCCTCAGACTGTAGCTCCTGAGCACAGGCCCTCACTCCTGTCCCTTCACTATAAAGCCTGGCCTCATTATACAGCTGTACAGGGGTCTAGTGAAGGCTTTTTAGCCCTTTCCTCAGACTGTAGCTCCTGGGCACAGGCCCTCACTCCTGTCCCTTCACTATAAAGCCTGGGCCTCATTATACAGCTGTACAGGGGTCTAGTGAAGGGTTTTTAGCCCTTTCCTCAGACTGTAGCTCCTGGGAACAGGCCCTCACTCCTGTCCCTTCACTATAAAGCCTCGGCCTCATTATACAGCTGTACAGGGGTCTAGTGAAGGCTTTTTAGCCCTTTCCTCAGTCTGTAGCTCCTCGGTTCAGGCCCTCACTCCTGTCCCTTCACTATAAAGCCTGGGCCTCATTATACAGCTGTACAGGGGTCTAGTGAAGGCTTTGTAGCCCTTTCCTCAGACTGTAGTTCCTGGGCACAGGCCCTCACTCCTGTCCCTTCACTATAAAGCCTGGGCCTCATTATACAGCTGTACAGGGGTCTAGTGAAGGCTTTTTAGCCCTTTTCTCAGACTGTAGCTTCTGGGAACAGGCCCTCACTCCTGTCCCTTCACTATAAACCCTGGGCCTCATTATACAGCTGTACAGGGGTCTAGCGAAGGCTTTTTAGTCCTTTCCTCAGACTGTAGCTCCTGGGAACAGACCCTCACTCCTGTCCCTTCACTATAAAGCCTGGGCCTCATTATACAGCTCTACAGGGGTCTAGTGAAGGCTTTTTAGCCCTTTCCTCAGACTGTAGTTCCTGGGCACAGGCCCTCACTCCTGTCCCTTCACTATAAAGCCTGGGCCTCATTATACAGCTCTACAGGGGTCTAGTGAAGGCTTTTTAGCCCTTTCCTCAGTCTGTAGCTCCTGGGAACAGGCCCTCCTGTTATGATTGAGTCACCGTAGGAGGCAAAAAACAGAAATTCTAGCTAAGTCCAGAAAACCAGAGAGGTTGGCAGCTATCGGATTGCAGACCCCTGATCCTATCACAACAACTAGCAGTAGCCGTGGGGGGTTCCTACGATGCCCTAGACCCCTCGATCACAGCTGGAGAAATAAATAGGCCTAAAGAAAGAAAGGGGAAATCAAAACTGCCCCAGAGCAGACCCCAAAGCAGTAGGCAGCCCCCAACATATAATGACGGTGAAGCAAGATGAAAACACCAACACAGACAGAAAGATAGACTGAGCAAAGACGGGGCCCAAAACTACCTAGATAGGAAAGGACAGGAAGGCTGCTGTCTGCAAGCAGTAAAAAACCCTATGAAAATAAGAGCCAACAGACTGACAGTGAAAAAGACCCTGAAGACGCTAGGCTTCAAAAAGCTATGTCAGTACTCAGGAATATTCTGAAGACAGAGCAACAGGCAAAAGGAGATTCAGCTCATCCCAGCAGGGAATGGCAGAATCCAAAAAAGCAAGGAAAACAAACACAAAACATAAATGCAAACAGGCAAAGCAGAAACTTAGCTTTAGGGAAGCAGGAATCAGACTGGTGTCCTAGGAGTCCACAGAGAAATCACCCGCAGGGCAGGAGGGCGTCGGCAGCCTTATATCCAGTCAGTGACTCCACTCAGCCAGTCATCCTCATTAGACTCAGGTGCCTGATAATCAGGCTCATTACCTTCCTTTACCAGAATAGGGAGTTCCCCAGACCTCAGTGAAGAAGGGGAAAATGAACTCACAACACCCTCCCTCCTGTCCCTTCATTATAAAGCTTGGGCCTCATTATACAGCTGTACAGGGGTCTAGTGAAGGCTTTTTAGCCCTTTCCTCAGACTGTAGCTTCTAGGTTCAGCCCCTCACTCCTGTCCCTTCACTATAAAGCCTGGGCCTCAGTATACAGCTGTACAGGGGTCTAGAGAAGGCTTTTTAGCCCTTTCCTCAGACTGTAGCTCCTGGGAACAAGCCTCACTCCTGTCCCTTCACTATAAAGTCTGTGGGTCGCCCTCACACCCAGGGCAGCGGGGTACCCGGTACCGGGCCGGTGTCAGGGGGATGTGTCACAGCAACAGTGACCCGGTCCGTGGCCCTGGGGGCCCAATATCAATGGCGGTGATGTTAATACTATAGTTTGTATGGATAGTTTGTGACGCCACCCGTGGTGTTTGGCAAGTAAGATTTTGAGCCAACGCTGCGTGCAGATCCACTGAGACTGATGGTGTGGTGCAGCAAAGATGGTGTAGCTCCCCACAGGTGGAGCTGTAGTCCCAGGGCAGTGTAGGTGCAATGGATGAGGAGAGGCGCAGAATGGTATAGATGCTGGTACCCAGATTTAGCAGTGCTGAAGGTGTTAGCGGCGAATGAATGGAGGACACCAGGACTTGAAGTTTCAAAGCTTTACTCACAGTTCTTGGTAACCACTGGTGCCTGCCTCCGTGCCGTGTCCTCTGGGGTAGAGACTCAATCAACCTCCCGGGCAAGTCAGGGTTCTCCTCTCCAACACTCCGCCAACATGTGCCTTTCCTGAACGACTCCTCTATTGCACCTTTTAGTGTGAAGAACTCCAGTACAGTGGTTACTCTGAAGTTCCTCCTGTCAGATGTTCCTAGAACCTTACTTGTATGACAGACAACTGTAGCCTGATCAGGGACCTCCTGGATCCCGGCTCTCTATCCGTGTTGCTGTTGTGTCCCAAGTCTTAAATGGGAGTAGTGCATTTACAGCCAACTACTCCACCGGTGTCTGCTGCAGAACCATAAGTGTCCATACAACCTCGGGGACCGGGCCCCGGCCTTGCGCTGAGAACCTATAGGCAGGGTTCCTCTTCCAACCCACAACTCCTCTCTGTTCTCCTACTACTTCGTTCTGCGCTGTTCCTTCTCTCTCTTATGGATGCTTAGGTTGCAGTTCTACGTCTTTCTCCTTCTCTTCTCTTTCCCGTGCCAGCTGGCTCAGATCACTGAGGCAGCTGCAGCACTCTTTCTAAACTGAACTCAAACTGAACTCAAAACTAACTTCAGAACTGAACTCCTCTCGCCTGACCTCCTGTCAGACTGACCTGCAATTCTAAACCTTCCCACTCTTTTATATGGATCTCCACTCCACCCACCTCCCAGCACATCACGTGTTAAGAAGCAAGGAATCACCAGAGGTGCTCTGCTACCCTCTAAGCATGAGCCGCAATGTGATCAGTGCTGAACTATCCTGTGTGTGGGATGCAGGTGTGTAGTGTGGAAAGGAGTTCCCAGCTTACCTAGGCAGTGGGGCACTACAGCTTAGGAGAAGGTGCAGTACCTCTGTGGCGACTGAGCCTCAGGGGCGCCTCACCTGGACCTCATTATACAGCTGTACAGGGGTCTAGTGAAGGCTTTTAGCCCTTTCCTCAGTCTGTAGATCCTGGGCACAGGCCCTCATTTCTGTCCCTTCACTATAAAGCCTGGGCCTCATTATACAGCTGTACAGAGGTCTAGTGAAGGCTTTTTTGCCCTTTCCTCAGACTGTAGCTTCTGAGATCAGCCCCTCACTCCTGTCCCTTCACTATAAAGCCTGGGCCTCATTATACAGCTGTACAGGGGTCTAGTGAAGGCTTTTTAGCCCTTTCCTCAGACTGTAGCTCCTGGGAACAGGCCCTCACTCCTGTCCCTTCACTATAAAGCCTGGGCCTCATTATACAGCTGTACAGGGGTCTAGTGAAGGCTTTTTCGCCCTTTCCTCAGACTGTAGCTTCTGAGATCAGCCCCTCACTCCTGTCCCTTCACTATAAAGCCTGAGCCTCATTATACTGCTGTACAGGGGTCTAGTGAAGGCTTTTTAGCCCTTTCCTCAGACTGTAGCTCCTGGGCACAGGCCCTCACTCCTGTCCCTTCACTATAAAGCCTGGGCCTCATTATACAGCTGTACAGGGGTCTAGTGAAGGCTTTTTAGCCCTTTCCTCAGACTGTAGCTCCTGGTCACCATGTGATCTCACCATAACCCTAACAAGCTAATTAAGGTGTGAAATCTTGGTCAAAATTATCTCAGTACACAAATCTCCAAGGGTGCCCAAAGTTTTGCATCGCCCCTTTTTCCTTTTTAGCAATTATGAAAGTGTAAAAATGTCTATATATGTATTTTTTATTAGTATTTTTGCCTAAAATGCAAAGGTTTTGTGTCATCTTAGAGGTTCGGCCTTTTAGAGATCATTTCATCTTCATCTTACTACTGCTCACAATAACAGTCATTTCGACCAGGGGCGCCCACACTTTTACATGCCGCTGTCAATGCTTCATCCCGCTGGTGCTCAATATTTAATAGGGTCTTACTATTAAACTTAATGAAAAGTTTGGTGAATGTCTTTGAGCTGTTATTACTAGAGATGAGCGAATATCGTCGGAGAAGTTGTTATTGGCTAATATCGCTTACCGAATAGCTGCATCGGGACCCCGGATCCCTGGAGCGCTCCCGATAATCAGCTGCATGTGTTGCCCTCCATGCAGGTGCTGTGACTATCACACAGCGTGACACATGCAGCTGATTATCGGGAGCGCTCCAGCACACTGAGTCCTGGACACACTGAGGCCCCTGATCATGTGACCCCTGACTCCTCCCCTCCTGTGACCTCATCACAGGTCCTGTGTGCACACAGAGCAGTCATATATGTGGCAGACACTCCTGGATCTTCTGCTTTCTGGGCCGGTTCCTCCTGTGAGTCCTATTAACCCTTTCTCTCCCTGTATTCTCCTTTCTGACAGGACAATATCTGAATTCGGATAGTGTGACAGGAATTTAAGCAATGTGGAAGGAAAAAATGACAATTTTACTTTTTTTCTCACAAAAAAGTGACTTTAGCCCCAAAATTGGCAGCGTAACAAATCCTTATTTCCCCCACTGTAGTTTGTAGACTCCATATACAGATCCCTTAAGTGCAAAAAGAGCTGAATTCCCCACTTAAGTTATTGCATTTTGGAAATTGCACCTCACTGGGAATTTATCTACAGGTAAAGGCACATGTTGTGAACTTATTTTCTGGTCTGCCTCTGGTTTCTGGTGAAGGAGCTGGTTGTGTTGACAGAGGAGTCGTGAGTTCTCTTTCCGGGCTCCCTCTGCTAGTGGCAGGAGGTAATGAAGCTGATCTAATTAACAGAGACCTGCCACCTGATAATGAGGATGAGGATTGGACATCTGGAGTCTCAGACTGGATTTAAGACAGCCGACTCCCTCTTCCCATGCTGGTGAATTTTTCCTGCCTCCTGAGGTTCTAGTTTCCAGTTCAGTTCCTGCCTTCTCAAGCTAAGTGTTCTCTGCTATTGTTCACACTTGATTTGGTTTGGTCTGTTCAGTTTTTGTGTGGTTAGCCAGCCCCGGCTGGGGCTGTGCTGAATTTCCATTCCTATGTCACTGCATGTGCCAGTTTGCTTTTTGTCCCTTATTAGATTGGCCTTTTTTTTGCTCTGTTCTCAGAATATGCTGATATAGTGGGAGAAGTCTAATGACTTCAAGGTTTTTTGCTATCAGAAGTGTTGGACATTTTTGCATGTTTTTTTTGGCGTGATTGCAGACAGTATCTTTCCTTTCCTGTCCTGTCTAGTTAGTTTTGGCCCCATCGTTTGCTCAGTCTATTTTCCTACCTGTGTTTGTGCTTTCATCTTGTCTCACCATCAATACATGTGTGGGGGCTGTCTATTCCTTTGGGGTCTGCTCTGGGGCAGTTTAGATTTCCCCTTGTCTTGCTTTAGGCTTAATTAGTCCTCCGCCTGTGACGAGGCATCTAGAATCATCGTAGGTACGCTCCGTGGCTACTTCTAGTTGTGTGGTTAGGATCAGGGGTCTGCAATCCGCTTAGTTACCAACCTCTCTGGTTTTCTGTGACTTAGCTTGGTTTTGTTTTCCTCCTTGGTGACGCAATCATAACAGGCACAATTTTGTCTGCATGGGGGTTGTGCTCAAAGCCCAACATCGTGTGATCCTCCAAAGAAATGCCACTCCACACCATTACTGACCCACTGCCAAACCGGTCATGCTAAAGGATGTTGCAAGCAGCAGATCACTCTCCATGGCATCTCCAGACTCTGTCACGTCTGTCACATATGCTCAGTGTGAACCTGCTTTTATCTGTGAAGAGCACAGGGCACCAGTGGCAAATTTGCCAATCCTGGTGTTCTCTGGCAAATGCCAAGTGCCCTGTACGGTGTTGGGCTGTGAGCACAACCCCCATCTGTGGACGTCGGGCACTCAGACCATCCTAATGGAGTCAGTTTCTAACCGTTTGTGCAGACACATGAACATTTGTGGCCTGCTGAAGATCATTTTGCAGGGCTCTGGCAGTGCTCCTCCTCTTCCTCCTTGCACAAAGGTGGAGGTAGTGGTCCTGCTGCTGGGTTGTTGCCCTCATACGGCCCCCTCCACATCTCCTGGTGTACTGGCCTGTCTCCTGGTAGCGCCTCCAGCCTCTGGACACTGCGCTGACAGACACAGCAAACCTTCTTGCCACAGCTCGCATTGATGTGCCATCCTGGATAAGGTGCACTACCTGAGCCACTGGTGTCGGTTTTAGAGTCTGTCTCATGCTACTACGAGTATGAAAGCACAACCAACATTCAAAAGTGACCAAAACATCAGCCAGAAAGCATTGGTACTGAGATGCGGTCCCCACCTGCAGAACCACTCCTTTATTTAGGGTGTCTTGATAATTACCAATAATTTCCATCTGTTGTCTATTCCATTTGCACAACAGCATGTGAAATTGATTGTCAGTCAGTGTTGCTTCCTAAGTGGACAGTTTGATTTCACAGAAGTTTGATTTACTTGGAGTTATATTCTGTTGTTTAAGTGTTCCCTTTATTTTTTTGAACAGTGTATATAGATAGAGGGAGAGATTTTTTTTCTTTACGTTGGAGGGTCCAATTCCAGCTATTGCTGTGGGATCTGTGATTTCTATCTACTCCACTGTGTACAGGATAATAGAGTATAATAAAGTAGTTATGGACGTGACGTAACTAACATTGTGCAGTGACTCTGCTTTCCATATAGTGACGGATATTTCTTGTTGCTGAAACTGATATTTTTTTTTCACTTTAAACCTTTTTTAAACCCCTCTGATCAGTGCGATCATACAACATACAAGCCTCTGATGGCTCCGGTGATGCCCTGTACTACTGTAGTGCCGTGTATCATCACTGCCTGTCAGTGTAATACTAACGGCCCTATACACATGAGATCAGAGTTGGCTGATCGGTCATTTTGCAGACGGCGATCTCTCCCGACTCCCCCATACACACAAATATTCCAGCTTTCCTGTGGTCTGTATGAGAGAGTCGCCTCCAGACTCCTCTAGAGGAGGATTATCTACAGGAAGAACAAACGGATTATCCTCTGAAATTCAGGATGTCAGATCCTTCTCTGCCCTGACATCATCTGTCGGGAGGCCCCCAAATACATTATATGGTCGGCCAAACCCCCCGAAATCAGTGCTTTCATGGAACTTTAGCCTAATGTGTATGGGGGCGTTATAAGGTAACTTATTGGACGCTGCCTCTGGCCCGGCCTAATAGACCTTCATACATTGCAGCCCAGACCCCATTATTAGACATGTAAGTATCGGAGTAACTAGGCCGCCCCATACTATCGAGTACTTGGGGGCGGGGGGCATTCAGCCGAACTCTGTCACACCTTCTTAGATGCCATGTTTGCTTTTCACAGCAGCAAGTGGTTAAACTGCCAGGGTTTTTGTTGCAGCCTCATCTGTGCCGTCCCTGCGGTGTACATCTATGTTCTGGGGCCCAAAAAGATTAATTTATTTTTAATAAATGTTTAACATGTTAAAAATTATAAAATGTGTCTTCTGCTTTTTGCATATAAGAATTGTTGGAGCCAATTTTCTTTAGAAACATTTTAATATCGGCTTTTTCTGGAGTTTTCCTTGTAATATAGGAAAGCCTAAGGCCAGAAATAAACCCCATAAATCACTGTACATGGAGACTTTGGCATCAGATCATTTCTGTCCGTTGTGTTTTTGGAAACTAAAAATCTTTTCTAAAAACCTCAAACTTCTGTGTGTGACTCAGAGCTGAGATCTAACGTGAGAGAAGATTCCAGTGCGGGGAAGACGGGGAACCTTCATATAGACGGCCGGTGGGGATGGAGGCAGTGACCGACTCTGGCCAAATCTGTCTCTAGAGCCGCAGTAGAAGATGAAGATGTCGTCCTCATCATGAAGGAGTTATTTCTCATGTCGCGTGTAATGAATATCTCCTGCAGTATTGCTAATGCCGATTTCCGTGTCGGTAATGAGAGGAGAATTAGCGTTATGGAAGATGAGTCTATGAGGAACATGTTCAGCTGCCGACTCCGAGGAGGAAACTGCTTGTTGTCTGGGGCCTAAATATATAGGTTTTATTAGTAGATGTCAGGGAAGAAAACTAAACCCTGTAAGATAATAAATCTCCTCATATGTTTCCCTTATTATCTCCAGTAATTGTATTATTACACCGGATTCTTATGATGTTACATCGGATCATCTTCTTCTCATTCAGGTCTCTACAATATCGGATCCTCACAGTGAAGATCTTCTACAGAAGAGAATTTTCCTGATTTACCCATCAAGGATGGATATGGACAGAGACAAGATGGCGGAGAGGATGTTACACCTCACCCTAGAGATCCTCTTCCGTCTCACTGGAGAGGTGAGAGATTCTGATGACGTCACATTCCATCATTCTTATCTATGGGAATAACAGATGGACAGAACTGGAGAGGTGAGGACTCTGGAAATGTCTGGAGTGAGATTTATTAATGTGTCTCTCCATAACCAGGATTACACAGTGGTGAAGAAGACCTCTAGTGATCGCTGTCAGGACCCTGTGTCTGAGGGATGGGGAAGACCCCTGAGCCCAATCACGGGGCCTCCACGTCACCCCCTGATCCATGAGGACATCAATGACCAGAAGATCCTAGAAATCATCTACAAGATGATTGAGCTGCTGACTGGAGAGGTGACACTGCTGGGAATGCTGGGACATTATACAGTAACACTATGAAGGGATCGGGGGGATGACGGTATCATTGTATGTGTCAGGTTCCTATAAGGTGTCAGGATGTCGCTGTCTATTTCTCCATGGAGGAGTGGGAGTATTTAGAAGGACACAAAGATCTGTACAATGATGTCATAATGGAGGTTCCCCAGCCCCTCACATCACCAGGTAATAGACAGGACTAAATACACACGGCCTATAATTATCTGTATGTAGAGAATGAATTCAGTCCCTGTATGTGTTTCCCCCAGATCTATCCAGTAAGAGGACAACACCAGAGAGATGTCCCCATCCTCTTCTTCCACAGGACTGTAAACAAGAAGATCCCAGTGCTCCTCAGGATCATCAGGTAGATGGAGAGAAGGTGTCAGGAGATCTCCCCTATGATGTGTAGACGGCTGTGAAGGTCTTGTGCTCAGTCTTGTTTTATCCACCAGTATTATATGTTTTATACTTGTGTAATGAGAACGGTGGAGATGGCAGGATTAGAGCTGATCATAGATGGGACTTCTCCATCTGTCGGTGACTTTTACAATATTTGTTTCAGGGTGAAGATCTGACCCATATTAACACTACAGAGACATATGTGAGGGGTGATGAGTGGTGTAAAGAGGAGATTCCCACATATGACTACCCGGGTGAGTAGTAACCACTGAATGCAGAGAAGTCACAGATTCCTCTCAGTCACCGGCTGTGGCTGCTTTATCGGTGGTGTAGTCCGGCCGTATTACCATGATCACCATTTTGCCTCTAGACCACAACATTCTCCTCCACCCAAAACTGTTCAAATGACTTTGGGCATTGAAAGCCCTTTTCTATAGAACGTACAACCTGGAGGATCCACCTACCCCCTGGGATTAGTGTGAGGGTGATCCCTTAAGGCGAGATCTATATGATTGCTTGTACCTGACCCAATATAGGCTGAGTGTGCATTTACAGTCACAGCGAACACAGAGTTAGATGTCTACTCCTTTCTCAGTAAAGGCTTGCACACAACTGAAGTGTATTCTCAAGACAAAGAGACAGGAGATGGATGTCACACAATCTCCTGAGTAGCCAGTGTCAGTCTATGATAGGTCCATTTCAGCTTCACTTCCATATATGGTATCCAGTATCTCAGCTTCTGCATTCCAAGGATTCCTTCCAGGGTGTTGTCTGACGACATAGACGCCATCTTGGTACACCATATGTAATAATAATAATAATAATCTTTATTTATATAGCGCCAACATATTCCGCAGCGCTTTACAGTTTATCACTTTCAAAACACAAGTCATAAGTTACGTTAACAATACAATAATTAAAGCAAAATAGGACGACCCTGCTGGTGAGAGCTTACAATCTACAATGAGGTGGGGGAGATACAGTGTACAGGTGTGTATTTACAATGAAGGTCCAGCCTTCTTGAGGGAGTGAGAGATGGATGGAGATAGTGAATGGGCTACACACGCACACTTACACATAGAATGACTTTGATTAATGAACGTAATAGGCCGCTCTGAACAAATGTGTTTTGAGGAAACGCCTGAAACTATGCAAATTGTGGATAGTCCTAATTTCTTGGGGTAGAGCATTCCAGAGGATAGGAGCAGCGCGGGAGAAGTCTTGGAGTCGGGAGTGGGAGGTTAAGGATTAGTGCAGAGGTTAGTCGAAAGTCGTTTGCAGAGCGCAGCGGTCGGTTAGGCCGATGGACAGAAATAAGGGAGGAGATGTAGGGGGGTGCCGCACTGTGGAGAGCTTTGTGGGTGAGAACAAGTACTTTGAATTGGATACTATAATGAATCGGCAGCCAATGTAAGGACTGGCAAAGAGCGAACGCGTCCGAGTGCCGATTAGTCAGATAGATGACCCTGGCTGCTGCATTAAGTATGGACTGGAGAGGGGATAGTCAAGTGACGGGGAGGCCAATTAATAGAGCGTTGCAGTAATCCAGGCGGGAGTGGATCACTGCTACAGTGAGGGTTTTTGTTGTTTCCATTGTGAGAAAAGGGCGGATTCTAGAGGAAGAGGAGATGACGTGGCACCAGAGAACAAAACACTGAAGGTGTGGTCAGAGAGATAGGAAGAGAACTAGGAGAGAGCAGTGTCCTTAATGCCTAGTGACTGGAGCATAGAGAGTAGGAGATGGTGGTCAACAGTGTCGAAAGCTGCAGACAGGTCGAGAAGAATGAGCAGAGAGTGGTCACCATTACATTTTGCTGTCAGAAGGTCATTGGTCAGTTTGATGAGTACAGTTTCAGTCGAATGTAAGCGGCGGAAGCTGGACTGTGAAGGGTCTAGGAGGGAGTGAGTGGAGAGGTAATGGGTAAGGCGGCAGTAGACTAGGTGCTCCAAGAGTTTAGAGATGAAGGGGAGATTGGAGACTGGTCTGTAGTTGTTTGTGCAGGATGGGTCGAGAGTGGGTTTCTTTAATAATGGAGTAACAATGGCGTGTTTGAAGGAGGATTGGAAAATGCCCGAGGAGAGGGAGAGATTAAAGATTGTAGTTAGGTGGGTTGTGACGACTGGAGCTGTGAACTGACTTATATAAGGGTTAATAATTGATTTCATTAGCCATTCTCTCCTTCACATTAGGAGACGCTGACCGTTACCTGCCCAGATCTGTAACTATAAAGCCAAATGACAGCGTACGTAGAATGTGCTGACAAGATAGAAAATCACTTGGAGAAAAATCTTATGCTGGGCCTGTAAGAGAAAGCGGAGGGTAATGATGCTGTTGGCTTCCTAGATCCCTGAGATCTTATCGGATGAATCTTCTCTCCCTTCTGTGCTGCTGAATGTCTCATGGTCCCTACAAGACCAGGTCCAGTCTTTCTGGCCAAACTTCCCTTTTATGAGCGACACCAGTAAATGTGCAGTGAGGCCAAGTGTGAATTTCTGTCCAATAACAGCAGAGTTTCCCTTTATCCTGACTTTTCAATTTGTATTAAAACCAACTAACTTCAAGGAGGATTGTGATAATCTCCAGGACAAACATTCCACCTGTGCCATGATAGATCTCTAAGCTGTGCGTGGCTGAGGGCTGTAATATACATTTATTCCCGCCTGCAGGAGATGTGTTGGCTCCAGCCCTGGTGTCATGGAGTCACTCCACATCATAAATTACATTGTTTTCCAACCTAAGGAATTCAGATTACTGCACAATCTCTCCTGAAATGGGGAGCAATATTATTTTCTCTAATCTTCTGGTCAGGATCCATAGTAGCTCCAATGGTCCACCATAAATGAGGGCAACTCTGGTTTACTGTTGTTTAATCTGTATTTGTAGTTTGAAGTTAATGAGATTCTCGTTCTCTCAGGCGGGGCTGTGGGTGGGGCTGTGGGAGGGGCTTTATGAAGTGTGCTGATTACATATTCATCTGTATTGGCTTATGACAGGTCGCTGATCCCTCACTGACCTGCCCCCATTATTACATAATGCATATAATAGCATTGATATTATTGGTGACATGCCTATAATATTGTGGCTATTATGAGGCTTAGAAAAAAAATTACAGACAGCAAAATGACACGGCGATGGCGGCGCCTGCGCAGTAGCCTCTATCTCTTACTTATAGATGCTACTGCGCAGTTGCCGCCATCGAAGGTGACATTTTGCTGGATGTCGTTTTTTTTCTAAGCCTCACAATAACATATTGTGCCCAGCTTGTGTCTCTGGAGACCTCCCCCCACCTACCCCCGGAAATTGTTAAGTCAGCTCTACTCAAATGTGTCTGTCACTAAATAAACCAAATGCTTGAATGTCAAAACAGTTCAAAAACGTGGTTCTGTGTGGAAGATTGTAAAGCCGTCATGGAGGCATAAGGCTGGCAGTGATGGGCATTGTGGGTAATAATAGCGGGGATCATGCCTCATTCCTCTCTAGGAACATACACGACATCTTCTCTGGGGGTTCTTTCTTGTTTCAGCTACTGGGATGAGTGCAATAAAATGTCGCTCAGTGAGTCTTCTGACATCTTCACATTCTAAAGGATTGGCGGGGACAAAATTATCAAAAACAAGATTTTCAGTGACCTTTTCCTGATAATCAAGGAAAGTATCTGCATTTCCGGCTTTTTTGTATAACACAAAAGAATTATATGTGGCCACCTGAAACAAATACATGACTAACTTTTTATACCAGATATATGATTTTCTTGATACCTGGTATGGCTGTAGAACCTGATCTGCAAGGTCCACCCCCCCATATATTTGTTGTAGTCCATGACAGACACAGGTTTTGGAGTAGTGGATCCCTGTTGGTCTGCAGTGGCCCTTGTGGCATCTGTGTGGATCGAGCTCAGGATAAAAATATCTTTTTTATACTTATACTTAAGGACAAGCAGCTCTCCATTGTGTAAAGCCCCTGACTGCCCCTTTCAGAACTCTTTGCTGAGCAATGATTGTGGAAACCCCTGACGGTTTTTGTGAATGGTCCCACAAGCCCCTATGTTATGTTCAACTAGACTTTTAAATAGAGGTATGCTGGTGTAGTAGTTGTCAACATACAGATTGTAGCCTTTTTGTAGAAATGGAGTTATCAGCTCCCAAACGATTTTTCCAGATGTCTCCAGATAAGTAGGGCGTGGCTTGAACAGGGCTGTTGGACCAATAGGACTGAATGCTCATTTTTTAACAAGCCCCATAGCAAATGTAAGTCCTAAAAATGCTTTCATTTCTAGGACATTAGTTGGTTCCATAAATTTGACCTAGCATAATAGGATCGTGGATTCTGGCTGATGAATTGGGACATATATGAATTTGTAGGACAATATCCTCTAGCAAGCTATCTGTCAGAAACAAATTAAAAAAATAATTGGTCCAAAATTTTCCACCTCCACATTTATACCAGGAATGGCATTAAAATTAGGGCTGAATGGAGTAGCCGAATCCGAAGCCTCCCATCTGGGAAATGCTACAGCAAGAGGCAAAGCCCCTTGGACATTGGTGTGCGCCAATTCACGAGCACTAGGGACAGCGCTAGTACTGGGCATTGTTCCCTGAGTTGGAGACATTTCACCAGAAGCGCTATTTGTCCTTCTTGTTGTACTGGTCCTTGTGTGTGAGGATGGACCAGAATCACTGCTCATTTCTGAGCTATCACTGTCGCTGCTACTAAAGGCCTCGTAATCCACATCACCATCTGACACTGCACTTTCTTCACTGTCAGAACATAAAAGTGCATAAGCCTCCTCTGCGCTATAATACTGACCGGCCATTTTATTCGTTTTTATTTATTTATTTTTTTCCGGAAAAAGAGAACTCTGACATGACTGATGTGACATGACCCAATTATTGGGGAGACAATTGAGAAAAGCCTAATTCTTTATCCTAATCCTAACTTTAGCCTAACAGTAACCCTAACTATAGCATTAACTCTATCCTGCCTTATCTGTTTTTCTATTGACAAATGATGGACCTGAGTGGGGACTTGTTTTTTCTGAGATGAGAATTGGTATTATTTTTGCCTACATAACATTGATTGGTTTCTTTTTATTTGATATTTGGGAGGCAGAATGAACAAACAGTTGAACACCACACACTACTGGTTCATCCAACAAGGTTTTCTATTAGATGGTGAACTGTCATTGTCTTGGTAAATAATTAAAGTTTTTTACATAGCTTGCCATTTTTATGGACAGTTTAAGTAGAAATGTTCAAAAATATAAAACTCAAGGATATTTTATTAAAAAATAACAATTGTTTTTTATCTTAGCAGATGACTGTACCAGGAGATCAGAGGGACAGCTGACATCTTCAAGTTTTAAATCTGATGATCTTGAGATCCTACAAGATACAACTGAAGTGAATGCCAGTACTCCAGATATACCATCATCCATTCACAGCAAAGATCTGTCATCTGATCCTATGAAACAGGTCCCATCTTCTGATTCATTACTGACTACTAAGGAAAATCAAAGTCACAAAAGAGGCAATAAAAAACAAACTGCTCCTAAAGCAAAGAAGTCATTTTCATGTTCAGAATGTGGGAAATGTTTTAACAAGAAATCTCATTTTGTTACACACCAGAGAACTCACACAGGGGAGAAACCTTTTTCATGTTCTGAATGTGGGAAATGTTTTCACTGGAAATCACAATTGGTTTATCACCATAGAACTCACACAGGGGAGAAGCCTTTTTCCTGTTCAGAATGTGGGAAATGTTTTAACCAGAAATCAGATTTGGTTTATCACCATAGAACTCACACAGGGGAGAAGCCTTTTTCCTGTTCAGAATGTGGGAAATGTTTTGCACATAAATCACATTTTGTTAATCACCAGAGAACACACACAGGGGAGAAACCTTTTTCGTGTTCTGAATGTGGGAAATGTTTTAGCCAGAAAGCGATTCTTGTTAGACATCAGAGCATTCACATGGGGGAGAAGCTTTTTTCCTGTTCAGAATGTGGGAAATGTTTTAATCGGAAATCAGATTTGGTTAATCACCATAGAACTCACACAGGGGAGAAGCCTTTTTCTTGTTCAGAATGTGGGAAATGTTTTAACCTGAAATCACAATTGGTTAATCACCAAAGAACTCATACAGGGGAGAAACCTTTTTCATGTTCAGAATGTGGGAAAACTTTTAACCAGAAATGTCATCTTATTAGTCACCAGAGAACTCACGCAGGGGAGAAGCCTTTTTCCTGTTCAGAATGTGGGAAATGTTTTAACTGGAATTCACAATTGGTTAATCACCAAAGAACTCACACAGGAGAGAAGCCTTTTTCATGTTCAGAATGTGGGAAATGTTTTAACCAAAAAGGGAATCTTGATGAACACCAAAGAACTCACACAGGAGAGAAGCCTTTTTCATGTTCAGAATGTGGGAAATGTTTTAACCATAAAGGGAATTTTGTTAAGCACCAAAGAACTCACACAGGAGAGAAGCCTGTTTGATGTTCAGAATGTGGGAAATGTTTTAAATGGAAAATAGATCTTGATCGCCATCAAAGAACGCACACAGGGGAGAAGCCTTTTTCCTGTTCAGAATGTGAGAAATGTTTTAACCGGAAAGCTCTTCTTGTTAGACATCAGAGCAGTCACACAGAGTAGAAGCCATTTTCATTTTCTTCATGTGGGAAATATTTTCCTTTAAAATCAACTGTGAATAAACATCAGAGACGTCACATAGGGGAGAAGTCTTTTTTATGTTCATAGTGTTGGAATAGTTTTAACCAAAATTGAATCTTCTTAAATGGGTTGTCTCTTGTCATTCCTCATGTTTGCTGACAAAAGGATAAAACTAAGCTTTATTAATTCCAAATGTAAAACTGTACCCAAAATTCACCCCCTGAAGATTAGTTAATAGGTGACTAATAGAAAAAACATGTACCCCACATCTCAGTATATAGGTAGAGGTGACGTATACACACTCACTCTCCAAGCCTCTCATTTCTATGGGTTTCATCGTCCTCACCAAAGGCGACTCATCAGGAGACTATTTAATATTGACCTATATTCAAGTGAGACTAGACAAAAAAACTAAAATCATGTGTCATGTTATCCGAAACAGTCAGAAAACTAGACCCATATTGGCAGATCGCAGACCTCAAACTATATACTGTGTAAGTTTATAAGCCCCTCCAGTGTCAGGAATCGATAGTATGTGAAAATACAGTATAATTCTTGTGTTTTTCTCCTATAGGGACTGCCCTAGTTTGGTAATGTAACTGCTGTTAATTAGTAGTGCAGACAAATTGTCCTAGACTAAACTCAGTCTTCAGACGGCCCAATATGTACCACTCAGGGAAAACTTACCTGCTCCAAAGATCATTAGCAGCTTCTAACTAATGGCCATGCTGCGGTCTGTCAGGGAATGAGTGCAATATCGGTATAAAGACTAGGGATATGTGCAGTCATAATGTCTGGGAGATCTGTGCCATTATTTAGTATGAAGATGGAAATTATCTCTGACAGTTAAGTGTTCCCTGAGTGGTATATACGGTATTTTCACATACTATCTATTCCTGACACTGGAGGGGCTTATAAACTTACACAGTATATAGTCTGAGGTCTGGGGTCGCCCAATATGGGGCTAGTTTTCTGACTGTTTCGGATAACATGATACATGATTTTAGGGTTTTCTTCGTCTAGTCCCGCTTGAATATAGTTCAGTATTAAATAGTCTCCTGATGAATGAATGATGAATCCAATGAATATTTATTTCTCTTAAGTAGCGGCACACGTGACCGCTGACAGCAGCAGGAAGCCGGGGGCTGACACTGCGCGCTACTGAAGAGCAATGAATAGTCACCCCGATCTCCAATGAACAGTCCCGGTAAGTACTCCGGCAGCTGTGCTCTGCTTGTGAGCAACGCATGACGTCCCTGCCATGTGCTGCTTACAAGCATAAAGCAGTTGCTGACACCGGAGCAGGATGCAGCGAGGGAGCGCCAGGTAGGTAAGTGTAATTTTATTTTTTAAAGTTTTCTGATGGTGCCATGCATACTAGGATGGGGGCGGGGGCCAATCATACCAGGACGAGATGGGGGCCCTGCATATTAATATAGGGATGAGAGCGATCATTCCTGCCAGGATAAGGATGAGGGATCCATGCATACCAGGATAGGGATGAGGGGGCCTTGTGTATCAGGATGGGGGTGAGACGACCATATATACCAGGATAAGGGATACTAAGTACAGAATTGACCACATTTTTTTGCTTTAACCTCTTTACTCCCAAGGGTGGTTTGCATGTTAATGCCCGGGCCAATTTTTACAATTCTGACCACTGTCCCTTTATGAGGTAATAACTGTGGAATGCTTCCATGGATCCCGGTGATTCTGACATTGTTTTCTCGTGACATATTGTACTTCATGTTAGTGGTAAAATTTCATTCATATAACTTGCGTTTATTTGTGAAAAAAACAGAAATTTGACGAAAATTTTGAAAATTTCGCAATTTTCCAACTTTTAATTTTTATGCTCTTAAATCACAGAGATACGGCACTCAAAAAACTTAAGTAATATTTCCCACATGTTTACTTTACATCAACACAATTTGGGAACCAAATTTTTTTTGTTAGGAAGTTATAAGGGTTAAAAGTTGACCAGCGATTTCTCATTTTCACAACACCATTTTATTTTTACAGACCACATCACATTTTAAGTCACTTTGAGGGTCTATATGATAGAAAATACCTAAAAGTGACACCATTCTAAAAATTGCACCCCTCAAGGTGCTCAAAACCAGATTCAAGAAATTTATTAACCTTTCAGGTGCTTCACAGGAATTTTTTAAATGCTTAAAAAAAATGAACATTTAACTTTTTTCACAAAAAAAATTGCTTCAGGTTCAATTTTTTTATTTTACCAAAGGTAACAGTAGAAATTGAACTGGAAAAGTTATTTTGCAATTTGTCCTGAGTAAGCTGATACCTGATATGTGGGGGGGAACCACTCTTTTGGCTCATGGCAGAGCTCGGAAGGGAAGGAGCGCCGTTTGACTTTTTCTCTGCAAAATTGGCTGGAATTCATATCGGACGCCATATCAAGTTTGGAAAGCCCCTTATGTGCCTAAACAGTGGAAACTCCCCACAAGTGACCCTATTTTGGAAACTAGACACCCACAAGGAACTTATCTAGATATGTGGTGAGCACTTTGAACCCCCAAGGGCTTCGCATAAGTTTATAACGTACAGCCGTACAATTAAAAAATATTTTTTCCACAAAAATGATCTTTTCACCCCCAATTGTTATTTTCCCAAAAGTAACAGGACCCCAAAAGTTATTGTGCAATTTGTCGTGAGTACGCTGATACCCCAAATGTGGGGGTAAACCACTATTTGGGCGCAAGGAAGAGCTCGGAAGGGAAGCAGCGCCATTTGACTTTTTTGGCTGGAATTGAGATCAGACACCATGTTGTTTGGAGAGCATCTGATGTGTCTAAACAGTTGAAACCCCCAATTCTAACTCCAACCCTAACCCCAACACACCCCTAACCCTAATCTCAGCCTTAGCCCTAACGGGAAAATGGAAATTGTCATGATCCCACCGCTGCCACCAACATGTGACAATCCCACCGCTGACACCAATATGTCAGCAGGCAGAGTGATGCGACGCACTGCCAGCACACGGCTATCACAGGCACAGTGGGGGCTTATCTTAGTTATCCCGCCACTGGCACCATGTGACAAAAATATACAGCAAGCTAATCTTGCCCTAGAACTTTATCGCAGGGGGGTTATTTTGGATGCCCCACTGTTGTGAGTTCATTTTCCCCTTCACCGTCGATGTCTGATGAACTCCCTCTTCTGGTGAAGGAAGGTAGTGAGGCTGATTACCAAACACCTGATCTGGTAGATGATGACTGGGTAACAGGAAATTCTGACTGGATATAAGGCAGCCGACGCCCTTCTAAGTCGCTGGTGATTTCTCTGCTGGATTCTTGGAGACCAGTCTGATTCCTGCTTCCCAAAGATAAGTTTTTGCTCTGCTATTTAACTTATTAGTTTTGTTTTCCTTGTTTTTTGGAGTTCAGCCATCCCCGGTCGGGGGTGTGCCGAGTTCCATTTTTGTCTCTGATCAGTTTGTCTCTTTGCTCTGTCTTCAGAATTTACCTGAGGGCTGATATAGTCTTTTTGAAGTCCTAGCGACTTCAGGGCCTGTTTTTCCTATCAGACGGTTGGGACATTTTTTGGTAGGGTTTTTTACGGATTGCAGACAGCAGCTTTTCTTTCCTGTCCTTTTTAGTTAGCTTGGGCCCCATCGTTTGCTCAATCTATCTTTATATCTGTGTTAGTGTTTTCATCTTGCTTCACCATCATTATATGTTGGGGGCTGCCTATTGCTTTGGGGTCTGCTCTGGGGCAGTTTAGATTTCCCCTTTCTTTAGGCCTATTTAGTTCTCCGGCTGTGATCGAGGGGTCTAGGGCATCGTAGGAACCCCCCACGGCTACTGTTAGTTGTTGTGGATAGGATCAGGGGTCTGCAATCCGATAGCTACCAACCTCTCTGGTTTTCTGGACTTAGCTTGTATTTTTGTTTTTTCCTCCTTCGGTGACTCATTCATAACACACCTCTGCGGGCGCCTATCCCTTTGAGGGGTATTGATACTACTCCTTTGGCGCAGAATAAACCTCAGTTTTGGACCCAGGTGGTAATGCGTGTCGCCCCAGACCATCAAGAGAATTGCAGATTTTTGGTGTTGCATAATTTGCATGATACCATTGTTCTGGGGTTTCCCTGGTTGCAAATCCATAATCCAGTTTTGGATTGGAAATCTGTGTCTGTGGTGAGTTGGGGTTGTCGGTGTGCCCTTAGTGATGCTCCTGTTTTCTCCACCTCTCCCCAGTCGCATGATGTTCCTGACTATTTGGCTGACTTTTATGATGTATTTAGTGAGAATGAGTCTGCGTCTTTGCCTCCTCATAGGAGTTATGACTGTGCAATTGAGCTGAGCCCTGGGTGTAAATTTCCCAAGGGTCGACTTTTCAATTTATCTGTACCCGAGCACGAGGCTATGCGATCCTATATTAAGGAGTCGTTGGAGAAGGGTCATATTAGACCATCCTCTTCACCCTTAGGTGCTGGGTTTTTTTTCGTGGCTAAGAAAGATGGGTCATTAAGGCCTTGTATTGACTATCGTTCCCTCAACAAAATTATTGTTAAATATCAGTATCTGTGTAAAATAATGCGTATTCTTGTAAAATACTCAGGACTAGTTACCAGATAAAAATGTAGTAGGTTTATTTGGATTCTTCCATCAAAGAAAAGATTATTACAGAAAAACATAAAAATAGGTGAAAGAGAGATTGTCCATTAGTTCATAGCAAAAGCTTGTCACCTTCTTTCCTGGAACTCTGAAAAGACATGTGTCCTGTAGTGCGTAGCTTCTCTGGATGTGAGTTGGATTAACATACCAGCTGTTCAGTTATGTCCGTGCAGAGATGACATCTTGCGTCTGTGTTTCATGTTGGTGAGGGAAGGAACGAGCGACCGCTACAGTTAGCCATGAATTATATACGTCTCTTGAAGCACGTGATCCAGGTATATATGGAGTTGTCCTGTACCATGAGCCAAGCTTACAAAAATAGCCTATGTCGTGTCAGCTAAAGCAATGTACAGAACTGAGTCTTATATGAAATTAACGGATTATTAATATTTAACAGCCCGTAAGAGGGAATAGTGGTGACTCTGCCATCTTTCTCTGTACATTCCCGGCATGTCGTCTGTAGGATCTGTAATCTCCATCTCTTGTTAGGATGGTTCCTCCTTTACACTATATGGGCTGTGCTGTATTCCTGGGATATCCCATATAGCACTGGCGGCACTTTATATCTCCTATCTGTACTCCAGGGATGTAATGCGCTGTCAGCTCTTTATTCTCTCACTATTTATACCCTTTGCTCTGTGTCCTCTCATTATATAAGCTATTCATCTATAAGTGCACAGGATCTATTCCCCTTATACACTGATATCCAGTGATAGATCTACAATCCGTCTCCATATATCTATGTATGGATTTATCTTATCTATATATATAAAACTGAATATATATATGTATGTGTGTGTGTGTGTGTGTATCACCAACCAATCACGAAGCATCTTTCATTTCACCAGAGCTGTTAAAAAGAAGCTGAGCTGTGATTGGTTGCTATGAGCAACAGTTTTTCCACTTGACAACACCTCAGCAGACACTGACATGGTGGGAGAAATCTAGCATCCCCGGGAACATAAGCTCCAGCCATTGTCTGCCCCCAGACAGGAGCACAGAGCACATGACACAAATGAATCCCCCCCTCCCATGGATCATTGGTATGGAAGTTAGGGCAAATCCACTCAGCGTTTTGGTACTGACTCCAGGCCTTTCTTAAAGGGATCTCCTGTACGGAAGTTAGGGCAAATCCCTCAGCGCTCTGATTCTGACCCCAGGGTTCTATTAAAGGGATCATTAGTATGCAAGTCAGGGCAAATCCACTCAGCGCTATGGTTCTGACGCCAGGCCTCTCTTAAAGGGATCCCCAGTATGGAAGTTAGGATCGTTCCACTCAGAGCTCTGGCACTGACCACAGGCTGACGAGATGATGTGGGATATTAGGGGTAATAGTCCGGTGGCTCTGGCTGACGAGATGATGTGGGATATTAGGGGTAGTAGTCCGGTGGCTCTGACTGACGAGATGATGTGGGATATTAGGGGTAGTAGTCCGGTGGCTCTGGCTGATTAGGGGTAATAGTCTGGTGGCTCTGGCTGATTAGGGGTAGTAGTCCGGTGGCTCTGGCTGATTAGGGGTAGTAGTCCGGTGGCTCTGGCTGATGGGATGATGTGGGATATTAGGAGCAGTAGTCCGGTGGCTCTGGCTGACGGGATGATGTGGGATATTAGGGGTAGTAGTCCGGTGGCTCTGGCTGACGAGATGATGTGGGATATTAGTGGTAGTAGTCCGGTGGCTCTGGCTGATGGGATGATGTGGGATATTAGGGGTAGTAGTCCGGTGGCTCTGGCTGATGGGATGATGTGGGATATTAGGGGTAGTAGTCCGGTGGCTCTGGCTGACGGGATGATGTGGGATATTAGGGGTAGTAGTCCGGTGGCTGACGGGATGATGTGGGATATTAGGGGTAGTAGTCCGGTGGCTCTGGCTGACGGGATGATGGGTGATATTAGGGGTAGTAGACCGGTGGCTCTGGCTGCTGGGGTGATGTGGGATATTAGGGGTAGTAGTCCGGTGGCTCTGGCTGAGGGGATGATGTGGGATATTAGGGGTAGTAGTCCGGTGGCTCTGGCTGATGGGATGATGTGGGATATTAGGGGTAGTAGTCTGGTGGCTCTGGCTGAGGGGATAATGTGGGATATTAGGGGTAGTAGTCCGGTGGCTCTGGCTGATGGGATGATGTGGGATATTAGGGGTAGTAGTCCGGTGGCTCTGGCTGACGGGATGATGTGGGATATTAGGGGTAGTAGTCCGGTGGCTCTGGCTGACGGGATGATGTGGGATATTAGGGGTAGTAGTCCGGTGGCTCTGGCTGAGGGGATGATGTGGGATATTAGGGATAGTAGTCCGGTGGCTCTGGCTGATGGGATGATGTGGGATATTAGGGGTAGTAGTCTGGTGGCTCTGGCTGAGGGGATGATGTGGGATATTAGGGGTAGTAGTCCGGTGGCTCTGGCTGAGGGGATAATGTGGGATATTAGGGGTAGTAGTCCGGTGGCTCTGGCTGATGGGATGATGTGGGATATTAGGGGTAGTAGTCTGGTGGCTCTGGCTGACGGGATGATGTGGGATATTAGGGGTAGTAGTCCGGTGGCTCTGGCTGACAGGATGATGTGGGATATTAGTGGTAGTAGTCCGGTAGCTCTGGCTGACGGGATGATGAGGTATATTAGGGGTAGTAGTCCGGTGGCTCTGGCTGACGGGATGATGTGGGATATTAGGGGTAGTAGTCCGGTGGCTCTGGCTGACGGGATGATGTGGGACATTAGGGGTAGTAGTCCGGTGGCTCTGGCTGCTGGGGTGATGTGGGATATTAGGGGTAGTAGTCCGGTGGCTCTGGCTGAGGGGATGATGTGGGATATTAGGGGTAGTAGTCCGGTGGCTCTGGCTGATGGGATGATGTGGGATATTAGGGGTAGTAGTCTGGTGGCTCTGGCTGAGGGGATGATGTGGGATATTAGGGGTAGTAGTCCGGTGGCTCTGGCTGATGGGATGATGTGGGATATTAGGGGTAGTCCGGTGGCTCTGGCTGAGGGGATAATGTGGGATATTAGGGGTAGTAGTCCGGTGGCTCTGGCTGACGGGATGATGTGGGATATTAGGGGTAGTAGTCCGGTGGCTCTGGCTGATGGGATGATGTGGGATATTAGGGGTAGTAGTCTGGTGGCTCTGGCTGAGGGGATGATGTGGGATATTAGGGGTAGTAGTCCGGTGGCTCTGGCTGACGGGATGATGTGGGATATTAGGGGTAGTCCGGTGGCTCTGGCTGAGGGGATAATGTGGGATATTAGGGGTAGTAGTCCGGTGGCTCTGGCTGACGGGATGATGTGGGATATTAGGGGTAGTAGTCTGGTGGCTCTGGCTGACAGGATGATGTGGGATATTAGTGGTAGTAGTCCGGTAGCTCTGGCTGACGGGATGATGAGGTATATTAGGGGTAGTAGTCCGGTGGCTCTGGCTGACGGGATGATGTGGGATATTAGGGGTAGTAGTCCGGTGGCTCTGGCTGACGGGATGATGTGGGACATTAG
This sequence comes from Dendrobates tinctorius, assembly GCF_039654945.1. Lineage (NCBI taxonomy): Eukaryota > Metazoa > Chordata > Amphibia > Anura > Dendrobatidae > Dendrobates > Dendrobates tinctorius. Next base: position 5,509,031 of record NW_027361900.1, read on the forward strand.
GGGTAGTAGTCCGGTGGCTCTGGCTGCTGGGGTGATGTGGGAGATTAGGGGTAGTAGTCCGGTGGCTCTGGCTGAGGGGATGATGTGGGATATTAGGGGTAGTAGTCCGGTGGCTCTGGCTGATGGGATGATGTGGGATATTAGGGGTAGTAGTCTGGTGGCTCTGGCTGAGGGGATGATGTGGGATATTAGGGGTAGTAGTCCGGTGGCTCTGGCTGAGGGGATAATGTGGGATATTAGGGGTAGTAGTCCGGTGGCTCTGGCTGATGGGATGATGTGGGATATTAGGGGTAGTAGTATGGTGGCTCTGGCTGACGGGATGATGTGGGATATTAGGGGTAGTAGTCCGGTGGCTCTGGCTGAGGGGATAATGTGGGATATTAGGGGTAGTAGTCCGGTGGCTCTGGCTGATGGGATGATGTGGGATATTAGGGGTAGTAGTCCGGTGGCTCTGGCTGATGGAATGACGTGGGATATTAGGGGTAGTAGTCCGGTAGTTCTGGCTGATGGGATTATGTGGGATATTAGGGGTAGTAGTACGGTGGCTCTGGCTGTTGGGATGATGTGGGATATTAGGGGTAGTAGTCCGGTGGCTCTGGCTGATGGGATTATGTGGGATATTAGGGGTAGTAGTCCGGTGGCTCTGGCTGTTGGGATGATGTGGGATATTAGGGGTAGTAGTCCGGTGGCTCTGGCTGACGAGATGATGTGGGATATTAGGGGTAGTAGTCCTGTGGCTCTGGCTGACGGGATGATGAGGGATATTAGGGGTAGTAGTCCGGTGGCTCTGGCTGACGGGATGATGTGGGATATTAGGGGTAGTAGTCCGGTGGCTCTGGCTGATGGAATGACGTGGGATATTAGGGGTAGTAGTCCGGTAGTTCTGGCTGACGAGATGATGAGGGATATTAGCGGTAGCTGTCCGGTGGCTCTGGCTGACGGGATGATGTGGGATATTAGGGGTAGTAGTCCGGTGGCTCTGGCTGACGGGATGATGTGGGATATTAGGGGTAGTAGTCCGGTGGCTCTGGCTGATGGGATGATGTGGGATATTAGGGGTAGTAGTCCGGTGGCTCTGGCTGATGGGATGATGTGGGATATTAGTGGTAGTAGTCCGGTGGCTCTGGCTGACGGGATGATGTGGGATATTAGGGGTAGTAGTCTGGTGGCTCTGGCTGACGGGATGATATGGGATATTAGGGGTAGTAGTCCGATGGCTCTGGCTGATGGGATGATGTGGGATATTAGGGGTAGTAGTCTGTTAGCTCTGGCTGACGGGATGATGTGGGATATTAGGGGTAGTAGTCCGGTGGCTCTGGCTGACGGGATGACGTGGGATATTAGGGGTAGTAGTCCGGTAGCTCTGGCTGACGGGATGATGTGGGATATTAGGGGTAGTAGTCTGGTGGCTCTGGCTGACGGGATGATATGGGATATTAGGGGTAGTAGTCCGATGGCTCTGGCTGATGGGATGATGTGGGATATTAGGGGTAGTAGTCTGGTGGCTCTGGCTGACGGGATGATGTGGGATATTACGGGTAGTAGTCCGGTGGCTCTGGCTGACGAGATGATGAGGGATATTAGGAGTAGTAGTCTGGTGGCTCTGGCTGACGAGATGATGAGGGATATTAGGGGTAGCTGTCCGGTGGCTCTGGCTGACGGGATGATGTGGGATATTAGGGGTAGTAGTCCGGTAGCTCTGGCTGACGGGATGATGAGGGATATTAGGGGTAGTAGTCCGATGGCTCTGGCTGATGGGATGATGTGGGATATTAGGGGTAGTAGTCTGGTGGCTCTGGCTGACGGGATGATGTGGGATATTAGGGGTAGTAGTCCGGTGGCTCTGGCTGACGAGATGATGAGGGATATTAGGGGTAGTAGTCTGGTGGCTCTGGCTGACGGGATGATGTGGGATATTAGTGGTAGTAGTCCGGTAGCTCTGGCTGACGGGATGATGAGGTATATTAGGGGTAGTAGTCCGGTGGCTCTGGCTGACGGGATGATGTGGGATATTAGGGGTAGTAGTCTGGTGGCTCTGGCTGACGGGATGATGTGGGATATTAGGGGTAGTAGTCCGGTGGCTCTGGCTGTTGAGATGATGTGGGATATTAGGGGGAGTAGTCCGGTGGCTCTGGCTGATGGGATGATGTGGGATATTAGGGGTAATAGTCCGGTGGCTCTGGCTGACGGGATGATGTGGGATATTAGGGGTAGTAGTCCGGTGGCTCTGGCTGAGGGGATGATGTGGGATATTAGTGGTAGTAGTCCGGTGGCTCTGGCTGACGGGATGATGTGGGATATTAGTGGTAGTAGTCCGGTAGCTCTGGCTGACGGGATGATGTGGGATATTAGGGGTAGTAGTCCGGTGGCTCTGGCTGACGGGATGATGTGGGATATTAGGGGTAGTAGTCTGGTGGCTCTGGCTGACGGGATGATGTGGGATATTAGGGGGAGTAGTCCGGTGGCTCTGGCTGAGGGGATGATGTGGGATATTAGTGGTAGTAATCCGGTGGCTCTGGCTGACGGGATGATGTGGGATATTAGTGGTAGTAGTCCGGTAGCTCTGGCTGACGGGATGATGTGGGATATTAGGGGTAGTAGTCCGGTGGCTCTGGCTGACGGGATGATGTGGGATATTAGGGGTAGTAATCTGGTGGCTTTGGATGACGGGATGATGTGGGATATTAGGGGGAGTAGTCCGGTGGCTCTGGCTGATGGGATGATGTGGGATATTAGGGGTAGTAGTCCGGTGGCTCTGGCTGATGGGATGATGTGGGATATTAGGGGTAGTAGTCCGGTGGCTCTGGCTGACGGGATGATGTGGGATATTAGGGGTAGTAGTCTGGTGGCTCTGGCTGACGGGATGATGTGGGATATTAGGGGTAGTAGTCCGGTGGCTCTGGCTGACGGGATGATGTGGGATATTAGTGGTAGTAGTCTGGTGGCTCTGGCTGACGGGATGATGTGGGATATTAGGGGTAGTAGTCCGGTGGCTCTGGCTGACGGGATGATGTGGGATATTAGGGGTAGTAGTCTGGTGGCTCTGGCTGACGGGATGATGTGGGATATTAGAGGTAGTAGTTGTCCGGTGGCTCTGGCTGACGGGATGATGTGGGATATTAGGGGTAGTAGTCCGGTGGATCTGGCTGATGGGATGATGTGGGATATTAGGGGTAGTAATCTGGTGGCTCTGGCTGACGGGATGATGTGGGATATTAGTGGTAGTAGTCCGGTAGCTCTGGCTGACGGGATGATGAGGGATATTAGGGGTAGTAATCTGGTGTCTCTGGCTGACGGGATGATGTGGGATATTAGGGGTAGTAGTCCGGTGGCTCTGGCTGACGGGATGATGTGGGATATTAGGGGTAGTAGTCCGGTGGCTCTGGCTGACGGGATGATGTGGGATATTAGGGGTAGTAGTCTGGTGGCTCTGGCTGACGGGATGATGTGGGATATTAGTGGTAGTAGTCCGGTGGCTCTGGCTGACGGGATGATGTGGGATATTAGGGGTAGTAGTCCGGTGGCTCTGGCTGACGGGATGATGTGGGATATTAGGGGTAGTAGTCCGGTGGCTCTGGCTGACGGGATGATGTGGGATATTAGGGGTAGTAGTCCGGTGGCTCTGGCTGATGGGATGATGTGGGATATTAGGGGTAGTAGTCCGGTGGCTCTGGCTGACGGGATGATGTGGGATATTAGGGGTAGTAGTCTGGTGGCTCTGGCTGACGGGATGATGTGGGATATTAGTGGTAGTAGTCCGGTAGCTCTGGCTGACTGGATGATGAGGGATATTAGGGGTAGTAGTCCGGTGGCTCTGGCTGACGGGATGATGTGGGATATTAGGGGTAGTAGTCTGGTGGCTCTGGCTGACGGGATGATGTGGGATATTAGGGGTAGTAGTCCGGTGGCTCTGGCTGATGGGATGATGTGGGATATTAGGGATAGTAGTCCGGTGGCTCTGGCTGAGGGGATGATGTGGGATATTAGGGGTAGTAGTCCGGTGGCTCTGGCTGATGGGATGATGTGGGATATTAGTGGTAGTAGTCCGGTGGCTCTGGCTGATGGGATGATGTGGGATATTAGGGGTAGTAGTCTGGTGGCTCTGGCTGACGGGATGATGTGGGATATTAGGGGTAGTAGTCCGGTGGCTCTGGCTGATGGGATGATGTGGGATATTAGGGATAGTAGTCCGGTGGCTCTGGCTGAGGGGATGATGTGGGATATTAGGGGTAGTAGTCCGGTGGCTCTGGCTGATGGGATGATGTGGGATATTAGTGGTAGTAGTCCGGTGGCTCTGGCTGATGGGATGATGTGGGATATTAGGGATAGTAGTCCGGTGGCTCTGGCTGACGGGATGATGTGGGATATTAGGGGTAGTAGTCTGGTGGCTCTGGCTGATGGGATGATGTGGGATATTAGGGGGAGTAGTCCGGTGGCTCTGGCTGAGGGGATGATGTGGGATATTAGGGATAGTAGTCCGGTGGCTCTGGCTGAGGGGATGATGTGGGATATTAGGGATAGTAGTCCGGTGGCTCTGGCTGATGGGATGATGTGGGATATTAGGGATAGTAGTCTGGTGGCTCTGGCTGATGGGATGATGTGGGATATTAGGGGTAGTAGTCTGGTGGCTCTGGCTGATGGGATGATGTGGGATATTAGGGGTAGTAGTCCGGTGGCTCTGGCTGATGGGATGATGTGGGATATTAGGGATAGTAGTCCGGTGGCTCTGGCTGAGGGGATGATGTGGGATATTAGGGGTAGTAGTCCGGTGGCTCTGGCTGATGGGATGATGTGAGATATTAGTGGTAGTAGTCCGGTGGCTCTGGCTGATGGGATGATGTGGGATATTAGGGGTAGTAGTCCGGTGGCTCTGGCTGACGGGATGATGTGGGATATTAGGGGTAGTAGTCTGGTGGCTCTGGCTGACGGGATGATGTGGGATATTAGGGGTAGTAGTCCGGTGGCTCTGGCTGATGGGATGATGTGGGATATTAGGGGTAGTAGTCCGGTGGCTCTGGCTGATGGGATGATGTGGGATATTAGGGATAGTAGTCCGGTGGCTCTGGCTGAGGGGATGATGTGGGATATTAGGGGTAGTAGTCCGGTGGCTCTGGCTGATGGGATGATGTGGGATATTAGTGGTAGTAGTCCGGTGGCTCTGGCTGATGGGATGATGTGGGATATTAGGGATAGTAGTCCGGTGGCTCTGGCTGATGGGATGATGAGGGATATTAGGGGTAGTAGTCTGGTGGCTCTGGCTGACGGGATGATGTGGGATATTAGTGGTAGTAGTCCGGTGGCTCTGGCTGACGGGATGATGAGGGATATTAGGGGTAGTAATCTGGTGGCTCTGGCTGACGGGATGATGTGGGATATTAGTGGTAGTAGTCCGGTAGCTCTGGCTGACGGGATGATGTGGGATATTAGTGGTAGTAGTCCGGTAGCTCTGGCTGACGGGATGATGAGGGATATTAGGGGTAGTAATCTGGTGGCTCTGGCTGACGGGATGATGTGGGATATTAGGGGTAGTAGTCCGGTGGCTCTGGCTGACGGGATGATGTGGGATATTAGGGGTAGTAGTCCGGTGGCTCTGGCTGACGGGATGATGTGGGATATTAGGGGTAGTAGTCTGGTGGCTCTGGCTGACGGGATGATGTGGGATATTAGTGGTAGTAGTCCGGTGGCTCTGGCTGACGGGATGATGAGGGATATTAGGGGTAGTAATCTGGTGGCTCTGGCTGACGGGATGATGTGGGATATTAGGGGTAGTAGTCCGGTGGCTCTGGCTGACGGGATGATGTGGGATATTAGTGGTAGTAGTCCGGTAGCTCTGGCTGACGGGATGATGAGGGATATTAGGGGTAGTAATCTGGTGGCTCTGGCTGACGGGATGATGTGGGATATTAGGGGTAGTAGTCCGGTGGCTCTGGCTGACGGGATGATGTGGGATATTAGGGGTAGTAGTCCGGTGGCTCTGGCTGACGGGATGATGTGGGATATTAGGGGTAGTAGTCTGGTGGCTCTGGCTGACGGGATGATGTGGGATATTAGTGGTAGTAGTCTGGTGGCTCTGGCTGACGGGATGATGTGGGATATTAGGGGTAGTAGTCCGGTGGCTCTGGCTGATGGGATGATGTGGGATATTAGGGGTAGTAGTCCGGTGGCTCTGGCTGACGGGATGATGTGGGATATTAGGGGTAGTAGTCTGGTGGCTCTGGCTGACGGGATGATGTGGGATATTAGTGGTAGTAGTCCGGTAGCTCTGGCTGACTGGATGATGAGGGATATTAGGGGTAGTAGTCTGGTGGCTCTGGCTGACGGGATGATGTGGGATATTAGGGGTAGTAGTCCGGTGGCTCTGGCTGATGGGATGATGTGGGATATTAGGGATAGTAGTCCGGTGGCTCTGGCTGAGGGGATGATGTGGGATATTAGGGGTAGTAGTCCGGTGGCTCTGGCTGATGGGATGATGTGGGATATTAGTGGTAGTAGTCCGGTGGCTCTGGCTGATGGGATGATGAGGGATATTAGGGGTAGTAGTCCGGTGGCTCTGGCTGACGGGATGATGTGGGATATTAGTGGTAGTAGTCCGGTAGCTCTGGCTGACGGGATGATGAGGGATATTAGGGGTAGTAGTCTGGTGGCTCTGGCTGACGGGATGATGTGGGATATTAGGGGTAGTAGTCCGGTGGCTCTGGCTGATGGGATGATGAGGGATATTAGGGGTAGTAGTCTGGTGGCTCTGGCTGAGGGGATGATGTGGGATATTAGGGGTAGTAGTCCGGTGGCTCTGGCTGATGGGATGATGAGGGATATTAGGGGTAGTAGTCTGGTGGCTCTGGCTGACGGGATGATGTGGGATATTAGTGGTAGTAGTCCGGTAGCTCTGGCTGACGGGATGATGAGGGATATTAGGGGTAGTAGTCTGGTGGCTCTGGCTGACGGGATGATGTGGGATATTAGGGGTAGTAGTCCGGTGGCTCTGGCTGATGGGATGATGAGGGATATTAGGGGTAGTAGTCTGGTGGCTCTGGCTGAGGGGATGATGTGGGATATTAGGGGTAGTAGTCCGGTGGCTCTGGCTGACGGGATGATGTGGGATATTAGGGGTAGTAGTCCGGTGGCTCTGGCTGACGGGATGATGTGAGATATTAGTGGTAGTAGTCCGGTGGCTCTGGCTGATGGGATGATGTGGGATATTAGTGGTAGTAGTCCGGTGGCTCTGGCTGACGGGATGATGTGGGATATTAGGGGTAGTAGTCCGGTGGCTCTGGCTGACGGGATGATGTGGGATATTAGTGGTAGTAGTCCGGTGGCTCTGGCTGACAGGATGATGTGGGATATTAGGGGTAGTAGTCCGGTGGCTCTGGCTGATGGGATGATGTGGGATATTAGGGATAGCAGTCCGGTGGCTCTGGCTGATGGGATGATGTGGGATATTAGGGGTAGTAGTCCGGTAGCTCTGGCTGACGGGATGATGAGGGATATTAGGGGTAGTAGTCTGGTGGCTCTGGCTGACTGGATGATGTGGGATATTAGGGGTAGTAGTCCGGTGGCTCTGGCTGACGGGATGATGTGGGATATTAGGGGTAGTAGTCTGGTGGCTCTGGCTGATGGGATGATGTGGGATATTAGGGGTAGTAGTCAGGTGGCTCTGGCTGAGGGGATGATGTGGGATATTAGGGGTAGTAGTCCGGTGGCTCTGGCTGACAGGAGGATGTGGAGTATTAGGAGTAGTAGTCCGGTGGCTCTGGCTGACGGGATGATGTGGGATATTAGTGGTAGTAGTCCGGTGGCTCTGGCTGATGGGATGATGTGGGATATTAGGGATAGTAGTCCGGTGGCTCTGTCTGATGGGATGATGAGGGATATTAGGGGTAGTAGTCTGGTGGCTCTGGCTGACGGGATGATGTGGGATATTAGTGGTAGTAGTCCGGTGGCTCTGGCTGATGGGATAATGTGGGATATTAGGGGTAGTAGTCCGGTGGCTCTGGCTGACGGGATGATGTGGGATATTAGGGGTAGTCCGGTGGCTCTGGCTGATGGGATAATGTGGGATATTAGGGGTAGTAGTCCGGTGGCTCTGGCTGATGGGATGATGAGGGATATTAGGGGTAGTAGTCTGGTGGCTCTGGCTGAGGGGATGATGTGGGATATTAGGGGTAGTAGTCCGGTGGCTCTGGCTGACGGGATGATGTGGGATATTAGGGGTAGTAGTCCGGTGGCTCTGGCTGACGGGATGATGTGAGATATTAGTGGTAGTAGTCCGGTAGCTCTGGCTGATGGGATGATGTGGGATATTAGTGGTAGTATTCCGGTGGCTCTGGCTGAGGGGATGATGTGGGATATTAGGGGTAGTAGTCAGGTGGCTCTGGCTGACGGGATGATGAGGGATATTAGGGGTAGTAGTCCGGTGGCTCTGGCTGACGGGATGATGTGGGATATTAGGGGGAGTAGTCCGGTGGCTCTGGCTGACGGGATGATGAGGGATATTAGGGGTAGTAGTCCAGTGGCTCTGGCTGACGGTATGATGTGCGATATTAGGGGTAGTAGTCTGGTGGCTCTGGCTGACGGGATGATGTGGGATATTAGGGGTAGTAGTCCGGTGGCTCTGGCTGACGGGATGATGAGGGATATTAGGGGTAGTAGTCCGGTGGCTCTGGCTGACGGGATGATGTGGGATATTAGGGGGAGTAGTCCGGTGGCTCTGGCTGACGGGATGATGAGGGATATTAGGGGTAGTAGTCCAGTGGCTCTGGCTTGTCGGGATCCCTCAGATTACTCTTTCATCTGAAGGACCGATGTTCTTAGGTGTGAAGCATCATATGTCTCTAATTAAATCAGCTCCGTCGAGAAGAACTACACAGACACCAGCTGTATAATACCACTCGGGATGCCTGCCAAGACGCCTCTGGCTTATCAGTTAGGCTTCCGTCTTTTATAGTAAAGAATTTAAACATTTTACAGACATGCGCAGTACAAATGATTTTACAACTTGTTTTCGACAAAGAAAGTCATTTAGGCGAAAAAGCAGAGGTATTTGACCTTGGTTCACAAGGGAGATGTCTGAGACATCTCCTCGAAGAACAGATAAGGTTTTAAACAAGAGAATGCAACATAGACAGAACTCAATTTAACTCCTTCAGTTCCTATCATTCCCCCCTTTGACATCTTCATTTTCCACAATCTGGAACACTGGATCCTGCAACAACAGCGGATAGTGGCTCGTTCACCAGGTACTATCCCAGGCCGACGGGTTGCCCAAGGGAGACAGGTCTTCTACCTTCTCCATCCCCCAGATACTGAAGCCACGTCCATCATTGCAAGAGTACGCTCCTTCATGCCAGAAATGAGATGTCAATCTAGGACTCAAAGGAATAATAGTTAAATTCTTGTTGTTTACAGTCAAACTTCCTTATCTATTTCTACATCTTTTCTTGCATACAGAGATACACCAAAAAACAAGTTTCAATAGCACATATATTACGAAGATACAGACAACAATGATTTTGGACAGCAACGGTGGTGTTCAATATATCCAATATATCCCATATTTGGTCATCTAAGTAATCTGTAGCTCTAACTAATTTATCCCACATTTGAGTAATCATAGGATAAATAAAAATAGAGCTGACAATTTTATTAGCCACACTCATCTGCACTATATGTGGTCTCCCAGAGAGGCGAGGTGTATTGTCAGCAGCTCTTTTGTACAACGTGTGTTTAGGTATGCTTTGAGTATTCAACTGGTCATTCGGAATAACAAAGGTAGCTGGAGTCAAACGACCCAGAGTACAAGCACCTTTTACCCCTACTGGCAACCATTTATATGCATTGTCTCCACATACCCAGAACATGTCACTAGGTAGGTCCCATAGGGCTGAATGTTGTAATACCAGTCTATGAACTAAATCTATGAACGCAGATACATTCTGAAGCATACACCAATTTGGAAGTTGTCCTAAAGGGCTACAATACCCTACATCGGGATTTCCACAGGTGGGAGTTCCTTTCTCATATCCAGATGACTCGTTGCAAGGTATATTACCTGAAATATTAAAACAAGTTTCATTATTGCCCTGGGGAAATAAATTGGAATACTCCCAGGACGTGTTATGCAACCTTCTTTCTAGCAGTATTGGTTTGAAGGCATCAGTAGAGTGGGAAGTTACATTAAAACTAACTTGTAGGCCATACATTGGAATTTGCCCCAGGTAGGTTAATCGAGTTCTATTCCTGGGTACCCAAGCCCCCCCTTTATATGCCAGATATTGAAGGTATGTATTACTTCCTGAAAGATTACCCTGCCACCAAGGGTATCCTACCCATCCCACAATAGGTATTCCAACAGTTGTGTTCCATAACTTCACATTTTTTGTGGCATTATTAGCAAGTGTATCAGAACAACTGGTCCAGGCAAATAATTCCTCGGGTGGCACAGGAATAACAAGGAACGGAATACTAGTGGCCGATATTGGTGAATGTGTGCAGATCCAGCAATCTGCTGGAGACTGAGTGTCTTTTGACCAATCATTTAGTATTTTTTCATGATGTTGTATAAACTTATTATTCAAGGACATTGGAGAATTTAGATTGTCCCACGCAGCTACCATTATTACAGATAATGCAACAAAACCAAACCAAAACATTATGCACTCTTATGCTTTGTTAATTCCTGTGGCTAGTTTGCAATGCGATGCGTGGATCCAGGTTGGTCGTCCTTCCAACTTAACAGAAGTAGGCGTTGTCAGGAGTACTTGGTAAGGTCCTTGATATCGGGGTTCAAGGGTCTTTCTGGAGTGTTTCTTGACATATACGTAATCACCAGGTTGTAGACAATGAGTTCCTTCCACACTATCTGGATCTGGAATGGAAGAGAAAACTAGAGAATGCATTTGAGTTAAATGCTTTTGCAACTGGATTACATAACTTGTCAAATTATCCACATTGAGTGTTAAGACCTGTGGGTAGTACAACCCTGTGTTCGGTGGTCTTCCAAACAGTATCTCGAAGGGTGACAGTTTAGTTTTCCCCGTGGGTGTGTACCTTACTGAGAATAATGCTAATGGGAGACACTCTGGCCATGGTTTATGGGTTTGTTCCATGGTTTTCTGTATTTTCAATTTTAGTGTCCCGTTCATTCTCTCTACCTTCCCTGAACTCTGTGGGTGGTAGGGTGTATGAAATGCTTGTTCTACACCTATCATTTGCATTACATTTTGCATTACCTCAGCAGTGAAATGTGTGCCTCTGTCTGATTCAATTGTTTCAGGGACACCGAATCGTGGTACTAGTTCCATCACCAGTTTCTTTGCAGTGGCTCGAGCTGTAGCCGTTTTCACCGGGTAGGCCTCTGGCCATCCAGAGAAGAGATCTACACATACTAGGATATTTGCATACACTCCTACCTTGGTAGCTGTATGTCGTCAATCTGCCGTCTCTGAAACGGGTAGAGAGGCCTAGGTGTCGCTTTCTTAGGGACTTTTACTGTTTTACCTGGGTTGTGCTGTGCACAGATGAGGCATGATTGTACAAGTTTCGCGGCTGCGCAACTGAAGCCAGGAGCGATCCAGAAGGCATCTACCATGGCACACATGTGACTTTTTGAGGTGTGATTGGGGCCATGTGCTGCTTGCGCATGATTGGGAACAGGGACTTTGGTGGGCACATTTTATCCTTATTCTCCCATACTCCATTTGAGTTCAGCTCAGCTCCCAGTCTCCCTCGGTGTACCTTCTCTGTTTGGGCAGCCTTTTGCTGGAGGGATTTCAGGACATCTAGACCCAATGTGGCTGGAATACGCTGACTCCCCGCCACCGTCCACTGCTCTCTCTAGGCCGCCTTGTGCTATTTTAGCAGCCTCGTTCGCCCTTCTATTGCCCTCTACCTCCACGGAGTCACCTTTGTGTGTGCTTTTACCTTGACAATGCCAACCTGGACTGGTAACATCAATGCCTCCATCAATTGTTTCACCAGCTCTGCATTTTTAATGGGCTTCGAATCTGTGAAAATATTAGCGACTTTACCTGCAGCGGCTCTACACGCCTCAGTGAGTGCCTTCAACTCTGCCTCCTGCGCCGACATGTGAGGAGAGAGTGGTTCCGCTCGGATTACCTCATGTGAGGATACTACTGCATATCCACTGTAGAATCGTCCATCCTGGTGGTATCTGGGGCCATCTACAAAAAAGAAACTCAAAGTCTGCATTAGGAACAGGTTTTTCATGAATGTGTGCAAACCCAACTGTCTCCTGACTCATCAGTTCTATGCAGACATGTTCATGCGTCAAGTCAAAGTATCCTTCCTCACTTGCCAATACGGTCACCAATTCCCCCTTTTCTGAATCCACAGGCAGGAGGGTGGCTGGATTCAGAACGTTACATCTTTTGAGGAGTGACATACTCAGGAATTAGTAGAGCACACTCAAGTCGGAGCTGTCTGGCCATAGACAGATGTTTTGGTTGAACTTGTAGGAGTATGGCATGGATGACATGTGGGGAATAGATTGTCAAAAGAAACGTCAGTGTCATCTCACATGCCTTCCCTATTACGTCTCCACTTTTTTCCTTGTGCTCCAGCATACATGACAGGTCGTTTTATTGTCCTTGTTTGCTCAATTTCTTTAGCTACCTTAAGGAGGTCTTTCGGATCTACATGTCTCCATTCAGGTCTGGCTGTCTGTACTGCGTCTCGTAAGTCTTTGTTCATACCGTCAATGAATGCATCCACCAGTATTCTAACATCAAGTGGGTTTATGCAAATGTACCCCATGTCTGCCCATTTCAGCTGTAACCGTCCAAGGTATATCTCTACTCTCTCTCCTCTTTGCTGTGTCACATTAGTCAGGAGTACAGACTGCTCTGATTGTTCCACTGCAGCCCATTGTCTTAGTGACTCACAGTACGTCTCCCCAGATTGTGCAGATTTATCATCCATGCCCCAAGCCTGATTCTTTGTCACATCTGTGTGTCTTAATTATATGATCTAGTGCGTCACCTGCCTTTAAACTCACCAACCTCTCTAGGTCTGCCCAGGTACACTTATATGTCTGCTGTACTTCCTTTATGTGTCTGTAAAACGGGAATGGTTGGTCTTCAGGGGCAGGCAGCTGCTTCAGCAAAGCTAGCTGGTCAGAGGGGCTCCAGGGATAATACACCTGTATCTTTCTTATTCTAGTCACACTTCTAGGTCCTGATGGGGTTGGTCGTCTGATGTCTACTGTCAGCTTACTCCTCAAGGGCCAATGTCCCACTACCCACTATCCACACTATTATGTCAGCTTCTTATGATCTTGTCTGGATAGGATTTAGTGCAATTCTCTTAGGTCAGTAGCACAGGTCACACAAGTAGCTATTCAGTCTGGATTTGTCTGAGTCTGACCACAGTGTTTACAAGTCCATCTGTTTTGTCTGGGTCTCTGGTTACACTTTGTCAATCAAACATTCATAATACACCTTCCATACTGCTGCACATTCTCAAGCATCATTTATTCACTTGCTATTTTCTTCCCTTGTCTGTGCCTTTTTGTACATCCAAACATTCACACTCTGGTATTTTTGCCTTTTTCAATATTTGTCCCACTTGTTTTACTGCTTCCTTCCTTCTCTGTCTCTTGTAATTTGACACAATTTGCTATACAAATCAATCACACAACTAGAAGCAGGTTCAAACACATTAATGACCAAGCAATCACTTACAATTCCCTTCTAAATTAGGCACCATATCTTACTTTTAACTTCCAATCTTCAATTAAGTACTGTTGCTTTAAAATGCACAAATCTTTCAGCGTGTACCTTACGGATAGAATTACAGAGAATTTTGAGCACAGCTCACACTCAGCAGAGATAAGAGCGAAGGGAGAAGAAACTGCGCAGCGGTATCATTCCCCCCTCCCATCAGAATGCAGCGCCGTCCTTCACAGAATTCTGTAGTTCTTTAGACTTATCAAAATCAATTTCTACAAAGAAACTCAAAATCACGGGATTTCACTGTAAGGGCAGATAACTGTATAATGAGATTAACCATGCCTTGCCCTTTTTCTGGCCAAATGCATTCAGGAAACTTTACAATGTAATGCCACATATAACACGAACTATATCATTACTCAATTCATTCAGTCTCAGATGTAGATTTGAAATATCTATAACGCATCTGTCCGGGATTCCACCACAACTAGAAAGGTCACAAATCTCTTGACACAAAAATGATGTGTGATGATTCATTCATACGTGCTCATTCACTGATTTTTTTTTTTTTTTACTCAATTACTCATCTCTCATCTTATTCAGAGGTTCTCATAGACATATATACAAGGATTCACACAGCCTGCCTATCTTGCACTTTATCAATACAAAAATGGTGGGGGGAACAAGAGGCGCAATAGTGCCCTATCACTAGTGACACTAGAAGTATGAGCGGTATAATACAGTTCCACTCACCTATTCCAGTTGTGTAACCCACAACTGGCTTGAGAGCATATCACAGAATCAGCTGCTGCAGGACCTCCACCAACCACTCGCACATGGAAAAACCTTCAGAAAGTTGTGGGAAGCAGGGTGTGTTGCAGTCCGCGCTGCCGAGATACTACTACCTTCCTGAGGAAGGTGCCAGGAAGGGCGCCGAAACGCGTAGGAGGAAATAAAGGAGTACACTGCTACAACATCTTGCATCCCAGGTGATTTGTGAATCTCGGCAGCGCGGACTGCAACACACCCTGCTTCCCACAACTTTCTGAAGGTATCTTGCACTTTGGATTTGATTAATACTTTTTCCAGGTTCTTTGCTGCACTACTTCCATATCTATCCTCAATTATATCACATAACCGATTTCCTTCTTCAGGTGTCTTTCCCTGACTGTTCCCCATCTTATCTTTTATTCTTATCCTGTCTCTCTTGTTGTCTTCCTGTTAGTCCCCTGCCTTAGGTGGTGTATTGGGTAAGCTCAAGACTAGGCTCTACTATACCTCGTTACCTTCTTCCTAAGGTGCTAACAGGCTAAATGGAGTGTCTGTTCCTCGGTGTACTACGTGTTTCGTGTACTTATATGCTATGTAGCATCCGAACAGAAATACTCCCACAACACACAGGATTGTAAATAAAGTGTCCATCTACTGGGGTTCTTCAGTCATATCCTGTCACAGGCTCATTTCACGGTCCTGTGCTCATTCGGTCACACTCTTATCTGTCACAAGGTTTATTCGTAAAGGGTGTTGATTTAAGCTTAGGCGGTGACCTCCCCGAAAGGACGCTGTCACATGGCCCAGTTAGGCAATATCACCACTCTTTGAACGAATACCTACAGTGCAGCTTATTTTTCTACTTTCCACAACCTTTCAAATCAAAGTAGCCATTCAACAACCTCCTCTATTCCTAGTGCGGAACCGTCTATTGTGAAAAACTTGTCCGTCCGGGCTGCGCAGTATGAACTGTTCACCCAGCCTTATATTCCGTAATGTCAGACCTCTCCCATTTTGATTTGCATCAGCTCTTTTTCTAAAAATAGCTGTGCACACACAGAACCTACAGTAACCTCTCATTCGAGCAGAAATTACATATGCGTGTCACACCCGATTTCCTCAGAGTTCTTATATGGACCTGATTTTACAGCCCCCTCCTCTACTAGATTCCCCTTTATACGGACCTTAGTTATAATGATAGATTATGAAGAGCAGAGAAGAGAAAAATTGATCTCTTACCTGGCCAGGTGTTTAGGTCTGCTGTTCACAATTTCATCAGTAACTGGAGTGGTCTGTAGATCGGGTAGTCTTGGAGAGGTGCCTATATCAGGTCCCTGTTCGGGCACCAGGAAACTGTCGGGATCCCTCAGATTACTCTTTCATCTGAAGGACCGATGTTCTTAGGTGTGAAGCATCATATGTCTCTAATTAAATCAGCTCCGTCGAGAAGAACTACACAGACACCAGCTGTATAATACCACTCGGGATGCCTCCAAGACGCCTCTGGCTTATCAGTTAGGCTTCCGTCTTTTATAGTAAAGAATTTAAACATTTTACAGACATGCGCAGTACAAATGATTTTACAACTTGTTTTCGACAAAGAAAGTCATTTAGGCGAAAAAGCAGAGGTATTTGACCTTGGTTCACAAGGGAGATGTCTGAGACATCTCCTCGAAGAACAGATAAGGTTTTAAACAAGAGAATGCAACATAGACAGAACTCAATTTAACTCCTTCAGTTCCTATCAGGCTGACGGTATGATGTGCGATATTAAGGGTAGTAGTCCGGTGGCTCTGGCTGACGGGATGATGTGGGATATTAGGGGTAGTAGTCCGGTGGCTCTGGCTGACGGGATGATGAGGGATATTAGGGGTAGTAATCCGGTGGCTCTGGCTGACGGGATGATGTGGGATATTAGGGGGAGTAGTCCGGTGGCTCTGGCTGACGGGATGATGAGGGATATTAGGGGTAGTAGTCCAGTGGCTCTGGCTGACGGTATGATGTGCGATATTAGGGGTAGTAGTCTGGTGGCTCTGGCTGATGGGATGATGTGGGATATTAGGGGTAGTAGTCCGGTGGCTCTGGCTGCCGGGATGATGTGGGAAATTAGGGGTAGTAGTCTGGTGGCTCTGGCTGACGGGATGATGTGGGATATTAGGGGTAGTAGTCTGGTGGCTCTGGCTGACGGGATGATGTGGGATATTAGGGGTAGTAGTCCGGTGGCTCTGGCTGATGGGATGATGTGGGAAATTAGGGGTAGTAGTCCGGTGGCTCTGGCTGATGGGATGATGTGGGATATTAGCGGTAGTAGTCCGGTGGCTCTGGCTGTTGGGATGATGTGGGATATTAGGGGGAGTAGTCCGGTGGCTCTGGCTGATGGGATGATGTGAGATATTAGGGGTAATAGTCCGGTGGCTCTGGCTGTTGGGATGATGAGGGATATTAGGGGGAGTAGTCCGGTGGCTCTGGCTGATGGGATTATGTGGGATATTAGGGGTAATAGTCCGATGGCACTGGCTGACGGGATGATGTGGGATATTAGGGGGAGTAGTCCGGTAGCTCTGGCTGATGTGGGATATTAGTGGTAGTAGTCCGGTGGCTCTGGCTGACGGGATGATGTGGGATATTAGGGGTAGTAGTCCGGTGGCTCTGGCTAATGGGAAGATGTGGGATATTAGGGGTAGTAGTCCGATGGCTCTGGCTGATGGGATGATGTGGGATATTAGGGGTAGTAATCCGGTGGCTCTGGCTGATGGGATGATGTGGGATATTAGGGGTAGCAGTCCGGTGGCTCTGGCTGATGGGATGATGTGGGATATTAGGGGTAGCAGTCCGGTGGCTCTGGCTGACGGGATGATGTGGGATATTAGGGGTAGTAGTCCGGTAGCTCTGGCTGATGTGGGATATTAGTGGTAGTAGTCCGGTGGCTCTGGCTGACGGGATGATGTGGGATATTAGGGGTAGTAGTCCGGTGGCTCTGGCTGATGGGAAGATGTGGGATATTAGGGGGAGTAGTCCGGTGGCTCTGGCTGACGGGATGATGTGGGATATTAGGGGTAGTATTCCGGTGGCTCTGGCTGATGGGATGATGTGGGATATTAGGGTAGTAGTCCGGTGGCTCTGGCTGATGGGATGATGTGGGATATTAGGGGTAGTAGTCCGGTGGCTCTGGCTGACGAGATGATGTGGGATATTTGGCGTAGTAGTCCGGTGGCTCTGGCTGACGAGATGATGTGGGATATTAGGGGTAGTAGTCCGGTGGCTCTGGCTGACGGGATGATGAGGGATATTAGGGGTAGTAGTCCGGTGGCTCTGGCTGACGAGATGATGTGGGATATTAGGGGTAGTAGTCCGGTGGCTCTGGCTGACGGGATGATGAGGGATATTAGGGGTAGTAGTCCGGTGGCTCTGGCTGACGGGATGATGTGGGATATTAGGGGTAGTAGTCTGGTAGCTCTGGCAGACGGGATGATGAGGGATATTAGGGGTAGTAGTCCGGTAGTTCTGGCTGACGGGATGATGTGGGATATTAGGGGTAGTATTCCGGTGGCTCTGGCTGATGGGATAATGTGGGATATTAGGGGTAGTAGTCCGGTAGTTCTGGCTGACGGGATGATGTGGAATATTAGTGGTAGTAGTCCGGTGGCTCTGGCTGATGGGATGATGTGGGATATTAGGGGTAGTAGTCCGGTGGCTCTGGCTGATGGAATGACGTGGGATATTAGGGGTAGTAGTCCGGTAGTTCTGGCAGACGGGATGATGAGGGATATTAGGGGTAGCTGTCCGGGGGCTCTGGCTGACGGGTTGATGTGGGATATTAGGGGTAGTAGTCTGGTGGCTCTGGCTGACGGGATGATGTGGGATATTACGGGTAGTAGTCCGGTGGCTCTGACTGACGGGATGATGTGGGATATTAGGGGTAGTAGTCCGGTGGCTCTGGCTGATTAGGGGTAGTAGTCCGGTGGCTCTGGCTGACGAGATGATGTTGGAAATTAGGGGTAGTAGTCCGGTGGCTCTGGCTGACGGGATAATGTGGGATATTAGGGGTAGTAGTCTGGTAGCTCTGGCTGACGGGATGATGAGGGATATTAGGGGTAGTAGTCCGGTGGCTCTGGCTGATGGGATGATGTGGGATATTAGTGGTAGTAGTCCGGTAGTTCTGGCTGACGGGATGATGAGGGATATTAGGGGTAGTAGTCCGGTGGCTCTAGCTGACGGGATGATGTGGGATATTAGGGGTAGTAGTCCGGTGGCTCTGGCTGACGGAATGATGAGGGATATTAGGGGTAGTAGTCTGGTGGCTCTGGCTGATGGGATGATGTGGGATATTAGGGGTAGTAGTCTGGTGGCTCTGGCTGACGGGATAATGTGGGATATTAGGGGTAGTAGTCCGGTGGCTCTGGCTGATGGGATGATGTGGGGTATTAGGGGTAGTAGTCCGGTGGCTCTGGCTGATGGGATGTGGGATATTAGGGGTAGTAGTCTGGTGGCTCTGGCTGACGGGATGATGAGGGATATTAGGGGTAGTAGTCTGATGATTCTGGCGGACGAGATGATGAGGGATATTAGGGTAGTAGTCCGGTGGCTCTGGCTGACGAGTTGATGTGGGATATTAGGGTTAGTAGTCCGGTGGCTCTGACTGACGAGATGATGTGGGATATTAGGGGTAGTAGTCCGGTGGCTCTGACTGACGAGATGATGTGGGATATTAGGGGTAGTAGTCCAGTGGCTGTGACGGGATGATGTGGGATATTAGGGGTAGTAGTCCGGTGGCTCTGGCTGATTAGGGGTAGTAGTCTGGTGGCTCTGGCTGATTAGGGGTAGCAGTCCGGTGGCTCTGGCTGATTAGGGGTAGTAGTCCGGTGGCTCTGGCTGATGGGATGATGTGGGATATTAGGGGTAGTAGTCCGGTGGCTCTGGCTGATGGGATGATGTGGGATATTAGGGGTAGTAGTCTGGTGGCTCTGGCTGATGGGATGATGTGGGATATTAGGGGTAGTAATCTGGTGGCTCTGGCTGACGGGATGATGTGGGATATTAGAGGTAGTAGTCCGGTGGCTCTGGCTGACGGGATGATGAGGGATATTAGGGATAGTAGTCCGGTGGCTCTGGCTGACGGGATGATGTGGAATATTAGGGGTAGTAGTCCGGTGGCTCTGGCTGATGGGATGATGTGGGATATTAGGGGTAGTAGTCTGGTGGCTCTGGCTGATGGGATGATGTGGGATATTAGGGGTAGTAGTCTGGTGGCTCTGGCTGACGGGATGATGTGGGATATTAGAGGTAGTAGTCCGGTGGCTCTGGCTGACGGGATGATGAGGGATATTAGGGATAGTAGTCCGGTGGCTCTGGCTGACAGGAGGATGTGGGATATTAGAGGTAGTAGTCCGGTGGCTCTGGCTGACGGGATGATGTGGGATATTAGGGATAGTAGTCCGGTGGCTCTGACTGACAGGAGGATGTGGGATATTAGGGGTAGTAGTCCGGTGGCTCTGGCTGACGGGATGATGAGGGATATTAGGGATAGTAGTCCGGTGGCTCTGACTGACGGGAGGATGTGGGATATTAGGGGTAGTAGTCCGGTGGCTCTGGCTGACGGGATGATGAGGGATATTAGGGGTAGTAGTCCGGTGGCTCTGGCTGACGGGATGATGTGGGATATTAGGGGTAGTTGTCCGGTGGCTCTGACTGACAGGAGGATGTGGGATATTAGGGGTATTAGTCCGGTGGCTCTGGCTGACGGGATGATGTGGGATATTAGTGGTAGTCCAGTGGCTCTGGCTGACGGGATGATGAGGGATATTAGGGGTAGTAGTCCGATGGCTCTGGCTGATGGGATGATGTGGGATATTAGGGGTAGTAGTCTGGTGGCTCTGGCTGACGGGATGATGAGGGATATTAGGGGTAGTAGTCCGGTGGCTCTGGCTGACGGGATGATGAGGGATATTAGGGGTAGTAGTCCGATGGCTCTGGCTGATGGGATGATGTGGGATATTAGGGATAGTAGTCTGGTGGCTCTGGCTGACGGGATGATGTGGGATATTAGTGGTAGTAGTCCGGTAGCTCTGGCTGACGGGATGATGAGGGATATTAGGGGTAGTAGTCCGGTGGCTCTGGCTGACGAGATGATGTGGGAAATTAGGGGTAGTAGTCCGGTGGCTCTGGCTGATGGGATGATGTGAGATATTAGTGGTAGTAGTCCGGTAGTTCTGGCTGACGGGATGATGTGAGATATTAGTGGTAGTAGTCCGGTAGTTCTGGCTGACGGGATGATGTGGGATATTAGAGGTAGTCCGGTGGCTCTGGCTGACGAGATGATGTGGGATATTAGGGGTAGTTGTCCAGTGGCTCTGGCTGACGGGATGATGTGGGATATTAGGAGTAGTAGTCCGGTGGCTCTGGCTGACGGGATGATTTGGGATATTAGGGGTAGTAGTCTGGTGGCTCTGGCTGACGGGATGATGTGGGATATTAGTGGTAGTAGTCTGGTGGCTCTGGCTGACGGGATGATGTGGGATATTAGTGGTAGTAGTCCGGTAGCTCTGGCTGACGGGATGATGAGGGATATTAGGGGTAGTAGTCCGGTGGCTCTGGCTGACGGGATGATGTGCGATATTAGGGGAAATAGTCCGGTGGCTCTGGCTAATGGGATGATGAGGGATATTAGGGGTAGTAGTCTGGTGGCTCTGGCTGATGGGATGATGTGGGATATTAGGGGTAGTAGTCCGGTGGCTCTGGCTGATGGGATGATGAGGGATATTAGGGGTAGTAGTCTGGTGGCTCTGGCTGATGGGATGATGTGGGATATTAGGGGTAGTAGTCCGGTGGCTCTGGCTGAGGGGATGATGTGGGATATTAGGGGTAGTAGTCCGGTGGCTATGGCTGACGGGATGATGAGGGATATTCGGGGTAGTAGTCCGGTGCCTCTGGCTGACGGGATGATGTGGGATATTAGGGGTAGTAGTCTGGTGGCTCTGGCTGACGGGATGATGAGGGATATTCGGGGTAGTAGTCCGGTGGCTCTGGCTGACGGGATGATGTGGGATATTAGGGGGAGTAGTCCAGTGGCTCTGGCTGACGGTATGATGTGCGATATTAGGGGTAGTAGTCCGGTGGCTCTGGCTGATGGGATGATGTGGGATATTAGGGGTAGTAGTCCGGTGGCTCTGGCTGACGGGATGATGTGGGAAATTAGGGGTAGTAGTCCGGTGGCTCTGGCTGATGGGATGATGTGGGATATTAGGGGGAGTAGTCCGGTGGCTCTGGCTGATGGGATTATGTGGGATATTAGGGGTAATAGTCCGATGGCTCTGGCTGATGGGATGATGTGGGATATTATTGGGAGTAGTCCGGTAGCTCTGGCTGATGTGGGATATTAGTGGTAGTAGTCCGGTGGCTCTGGCTGATGGGATGATGTGGGATATTAGGGGGAGTAGTCCGGTGGCTCTGGCTGATGGGATGATGTGGGACATTAGGGGTAGTAGTCCGGTGGCTCTGGCTGATGTGAGATATTAGGGGTAGTAATCCGGTGGCTCTGGCTGATGGGATGATGTGGGATATTAGGGGTAGTAGTCCGGTGGCTCTGGCTGACGGGATGATGTGGGATATTAGGGGTAGTAATCCGGTAGCTCTGGCTGATGGGATGATGTGGGAAATTAGGGGTAGTAGTCCGGTGGCTCTGGCTGATGGGATGATGTGGGA
The DNA here is from genome assembly GCF_039654945.1 of Dendrobates tinctorius. Lineage (NCBI taxonomy): Eukaryota > Metazoa > Chordata > Amphibia > Anura > Dendrobatidae > Dendrobates > Dendrobates tinctorius. Next base: position 5,531,188 of record NW_027361900.1, read on the forward strand.
TATTAGGGGTAGTAGTCCGGTGGCTCTGGCTGTTGGGATGATGTGGGATATTAGGGGTAGTAGTCCGGTGGCTCTGGCTGATGGGATGATGTGAGATATTAGGGGTAATAGTCCGGTGGCTCTGGCTGTTGGGATGATGAGGGATATTAGGGGGAGTAGTCCGGTGGCTCTGGCTGATGGGATTATGTGGGATATTAGGGGTAATAGTCCGATGGCTCTGGCTGACGGGATGATGTGGGATATTATTGGGAGTAGTCCGGTAGCTCTGGCTGATGTGGGATATTAGTGGTAGTAGTCCGGTGGCTCTGGCTGATGGGATGATGTGGGACATTAGGGGTAGTAGTCCGGTGGCTGTGGCTGACGGGATGATGTGGGATATTAGGGGTAGTAGTCCGGTGGCTCTGGCTGATGGGATGATGTGGGATATTAGGGGTAGTAGTCCGGTGGCTCTGGCTGATGGGATCATGTGGGATATTAGGGGTAGTAGTCCGGTGGCTCTGGCTGTTGGGATGATGTGGGATATTAGGGGGAGTAGTCCGGTGGCTCTTGTTGATGGGATGATGTGGGATATTAGGGGTAGTAGTCCGGTGGCTCTGGCTGTTGGGATGATGTGGGATATTAGGGGTAGTAGTCTGGTAGCTCTTGCTGATGGGATGATGTGGGATATTAGGGGTAGTAGTCCGGTGGCTCTGGCTGTTGGGATGATGTGGGATATTAGTGGTAGTAGTCTGGTAGCTCTGGCTGACGGGATGATGAGGGATATTAGGGGTAGTAGTCCGGTGGCTCTGGCTGATGGGATGATGTGGGATATTAGTGGTAGTAGTCCGGTAGTTCTGGCTGACGGGATGATGAGGGATATTAGGGTTAGTAGTCCGGTGGCTCTGGCTGACGGGATGATGTGGGATATTAGGGGTAGTATTCTGGTGGCTCTGGCTGACGGGATAATGTGGGATATTAGGGGTAGTAGTCCAGTGGCTCTGGCTGATGGGATGATGTGGGGAATTAGGGGTAGTAGTCCAGTGGCTCTGGCTGATGGGATGATGTGGGGTATTAGGGGTAGTAGTCCGGTGGCTCTGGCTGATGGGATGATGAGGGATATTAGGGGTAGTAGTCCGGTGGCTCTGGCTGACGGAATGATGAGGGATATTAGGGATAGTAGTCTGGTGGCTCTGGCTGATGGGATGATGTGGGATATTAGGGGTAGTAGTCTGATGGCTCTGGCTGACGGAATGATGAGGGATATTAGGGATAGTAGTCTGGTGGCTCTGGCTGATGGGATGATGTGGGATATTAGGGGTAGTAGTCTGATGGCTCTGGCTGACGGGATAATGTGGGATATTAGGGGTAGTAGTCCAGTGGCTCTGGCTGATGGGATGATGTGGGGTATTAGGGGTAGTAGTCCGGTGGCTCTGGCTGACGGAATGATGAGGGATATTAGGGATAGTAGTCTGGTGGCTCTGGCTGACGGAATGATGAGGGATATTAGGGATAGTAGTCTGGTGGCTCTGGCTGACGGAATGATGAGGGATATTAGGGATAGTAGTCTGGTGGCTCTGGCTGATGGGATGATGTGGGATATTAGGGGTAGTAGTCTGATGGCTCTGGCTGACGGGATAATGTGGGATATTAGGGGTAGTAGTCCAGTGGCTCTGGCTGATGGGATGATGTGGGGTATTAGGGGTAGTAGTCCGGTGGCTCTGACTGACGGGATGATGTGGGATATTAGGGGTAGTAGTCCGGTGGCTCTGGCTGATTAGGGGTAGTAGTCCGGTGGCTCTGGCTGACGAGATGATGTGGGAAATTAGGGGTAGTAGTCCGGTGGCTCTGGCTGACGGGATAATGTGGGATATTAGGGGTAGTAGTCTGGTAGCTCTGGCTGACGGGATGATGAGGGATATTAGGGGTAGTAGTCCGGTGGCTCTGGCTGATTAGGGGTAGTAGTCCGGTGGCTCTGGCTGACGAGATGATGTGGGAAATTAGGGGTAGTAGTCCGGTGGCTCTGGCTGACGGGATAATGTGGGATATTAGGGGTAGTAGTCTGGTAGCTCTGGCTGACGGGATGATGAGGGATATTAGGGGTAGTAGTCCGGTGGCTCTGGCTGATGGGATGATGTGGGATATTAGTGGTAGTAGTCCGGTAGTTCTGGCTGACGGGATGATGTGGGATATTAGGGGTAGTAGTCCGGTGGCTCTGGCTGATGGGATGATGTGGGATATTAGGGGTAGTAGTCCGGTGGCTCTGGCTGACGGGATGATGTGGGATATTAGGGGTAGTAGTCCGGTGGCTCTGGCTGATGGGATGATGTGGGATATTAGTGGTAGTAGTCCGGTAGTTCTGGCTGACGGGATGATGTGGGATATTAGGGGTAGTAGTCCGGTGGCTCTGGCTGATGGGATGATGTGGGATATTAGTGGTAGTAGTCCGGTAGTTCTGGCTGACGGGATGATGAGGGATATTAGGGGTAGTAGTCCGGTGGCTCTGGCTGATGGGATGATGTGGGATATTAGGGGTAGTAGTCCGGTGGCTCTGGCTGACGGGATGATGTGGGATATTAGGGGTAGTAGTCCGGTGGCTCTGGCTGACGGGATGATGTGGGATATTAGGGGTAGTAGTCTGGTGGCTCTGGCTGATGGGATAATGTGGGATATTAGGGGTAGTAGTCCAGTGGCTCTGGCTGATGGGATGATGTGGGGTATTAGGGGTAGTAGTCCAGTGGCTCTGGCTGATGGGATGATGTGGGGTATTAGGGGTAGTAGTCCGGTGGCTCTGGCTGATGGGATGATGAGGGATATTAGGGGTAGTAGTCCGGTGGCTCTGGCTGACGGAATGATGAGGGATATTAGGGGTAGTAGTCTGGTGGCTCTGGCTGATGGGATGATGTGGGATATTAGGGGTAGTACTCTGGTGGCTCTGGCTGACGGGATAATGTGGGATATTAGGGGTAGTAGTCCAGTGGCTCTGGCTGATGGGATGATGTGGGGTATTAGGGGTAGTAGTCCAGTGGCTCTGGCTGATGGGATGATGTGGGGTATTAGGGGTAGTAGTCCGGTGGCTCTGGCTGATGGGATGATGTGGGATATTAGGGGTAGTAGTCCGGTGGCTCTGGCTGATGGGATGATGTGGGATGTTAGGGGTAGTAGTCCAGTGGCTCTGGCTGATGGGATGATGTGGGGTATTAGGGGTAGTAGTCCGGTGGCTCTGGCTGACGGAATGATGAGGGATATTAGGGGTAGTAGTCTGGTGGCTCTGGCTGATGGAATGATGTGGGATATTAGGGGTAGTAGTCCGGTGGCTCTGGCTGATGGGATGATGTGAGATATTAGGGGTAGTAGTCCGGTGGCTCTGGCTGACGGGATGATGAGGGATATTAGGGGTAGTAGTCTGGTGGCTCTGGCTGATGGGATGATGTGGGATATTAGGGGTAGTAGTCTGGTGGTTCTGGCTGATGGGATAATGTGGGATATTAGGGGTAGTAGTCCGGTATCTCTGGCTGATGGGATGTGGGATATTAGGGGTAGTAGTCTGGTGGCTGTGGCTGATGGGATGATGTGGGATATTAGTGGTAGTAGTCTGGTGGCTCTGGCTGATGGGATGATGTGGGATATTAGGGTAGTAGTCCGGTGGCTCTGGCTGACAAGATGATGTGGGATATTAGGGGTAGTAGTCCAGTGGCTGTGACGGGATGATGTGGGATATTAGGGGTAGTAGTCCGGTGGCTCTGGCTGATTAGGGGTAGTAGTCTGGTGGCTCTGGCTGATTAGGGGTAGTAGTCCGGTGGCTCTGGCTGATTAGGGGTAGTAGTCCGGTGGCTCTGGCTGATGGGATGATGTGGGATATTAGGAGCAGTAGTCCGGTGGCTCTGGCTGACGGGATGATGTGGGATATTAGGGGTAGTAGTCCGGTGGCTCTGTCTGACGAGATGATGTGGGATATTAGGGGTAGTAGTCCGGTGGCTCTGGCTGACGGGATGATGTGGGATATTAGGGGTAGAAGTCCGGTGGCTCTGGCTGATGGGATGATGTGCGATATTAGGGGTAGTAGTCCGGCGGCTCTGACTGACGGGATGATGTGGGATATTAGGGGTAGTAGTCCGGTGGCTCTGGCTGATGGGATGATGTGGGATATTAGGGGTAGTAGTCTGGTGGCTCTGGCTGACGGGATGATGTGGGATATTAGAGGTAGTAGTCCGGTGGCTCTGGCTGACGGGATGATGAGGGATATTAGGGGTAGTAGTCCGGTGGCTCTGGCTGACGGGATGATGAGGGATATTAGGGGTAGTAGTCCGATGGCTCTGGCTGATGGGATGATGTGGTATATTAGGGGTAGTAGTCTGGTGGCTCTGGCTGACGGGATGATGTGGGATATTAGTGGTAGTAGTCTGGTGGCTCTGGCTGACGGGATGATGAGGGATATTAGGGGTAGTAGTCCGGTGGCTCTGGCTGATGGGATGATGAGGGATATTAGGGGTAGTAGTCTGGTGGCTCTGGCTGATGGGATGATGTGGGATATTAGGGGTAGTAGTCCGGTGGCTCTGGCTGACGGGATGATGTGGGATATTAGTGGTAGTAGTCTGGTGGCTCTGGCTGACGGGATGATGTGGGATATTAGTGGTAGTAGTCCGGTAGCTCTGGCTGACGGGATGATGAGGGATATTAGGGGTAGTAGTCCGGTGGCTCTGGCTGATGGGATGATGAGGGATATTAGGGGTAGTAGTCTGGTGGCTCTGGCTGATGGGATGATGTGGGATATTAGGGGTAGTAGTCCGGTGGCTCTGGCTGATGGGATGATGAGGGATATTAGGGGTAGTAGTCTGGTGGCTCTGGCTGATGGGATGATGTGGGATATTAGGGGTAGTAGTCCGGTGGCTCTGGCTGAGGGGATGATGTGGGATATTAGGGGTAGTAGTCCGGTGGCTCTGGCTGACGGGATGATGAGGGATATTCGGGGTAGTAGTCCGGTGCCTCTGGCTGACGGGATGATGTGGGATATTAGGGGTAGTAGTCTGGTGGCTCTGGCTGACGGGATGATGAGGGATATTCGGGGTAGTAGTCCGGTGGCTCTGGCTGACGGGATGATGTGGGATATTAGGGGGAGTAGTCCAGTGGCTCTGGCTGACGGTATGATGTGCGATATTAGGGGTAGTAGTCCGGTGGCTCTGGCTGATGGGATGATGTGGGATATTAGGGGTAGTAGTCCGGTGGCTCTGGCTGACGGGATGATGTGGGAAATTAGGGGTAGTAGTCCGGTGGCTCTGGCTGATGGGATGATGTGGGATATTAGGGGGAGTAGTCCGGTGGCTCTGGCTGATGGGATTATGTGGGATATTAGGGGTAATAGTCCGGTGGCTCTGGCTGACGGGATGATGTGGGATATTAGGGATAGTAGTCCGGTGGCTCTGGCTGACGGGATGATGTGGGATATTATTGGGAGTAGTCCGGTAGCTCTGGCTGATGTGGGATATTAGTGGTAGTAGTCCGGTGGCTCTGGCTGATGGGATGATGTGGGACATTAGGGGTAGTAGTCCGGTGGCTGTGGCTGACGGGATGATGTGGGAAATTAGGGGTAGTAGTCCGGTGGCTCTGGCTGATGGGATGATGTGGGATATTAGGGGTAGTAGTCCGGTGGCTCTGGCTGATGGGATGATGTGGGATATTAGGGGTAGTAGTCCGGTGGCTCTGGCTGTTGGGATGATGTGGGATATTAGGGGGAGTAGTCCGGTGGCTCTGGCTGTTGGGATGATGTGGGATATTAGGGGTAGTAGTCTGGTAGCTCTTGCTGATGGGATGATGTGGGATATTAGGGGTAGTAGTCCGGTGGCTCTGGCTGTTGGGATGATGTGGGATATTAGTGGTAGTAGTCTGGTAGCTCTGGCTGACGGGATGATGAGGGATATTAGGGGTAGTAGTCCGGTGGCTCTGGCTGATGGGATGATGTGGGATATTAGTGGTAGTAGTCCGGTAGTTCTGGCTGACGGGATGATGAGGGATATTAGGGTTAGTAGTCCGGTGGCTCTGGCTGACGGGATGATGTGGGATATTAGGGGTAGTATTCTGGTGGCTCTGGCTGACGGGATAATGTGGGATATTAGGGGTAGTAGTCCAGTGGCTCTGGCTGATGGGATGATGTGGGGTATTAGGGGTAGTAGTCCGGTGGCTCTGGCTGATGGGATGATGAGGGATATTAGGGGTAGTAGTCCGGTGGCTCTGGCTGACGGAATGATGAGGGATATTAGGGATAGTAGTCTGGTGGCTCTGGCTGATGGGATGATGTGGGATATTAGGGGTAGTAGTCTGGTGGCTCTGGCTGACGGGATAATGTGGGATATTAGGGGTAGTAGTCCAGTGGCTCTGGCTGATGGGATGATGTGGGGTATTAGGGGTAGTAGTCCGGTGGCTCTGACTGACGGGATGATGTGGGATATTAGGGGTAGTAGTCCGGTGGCTCTGGCTGATTAGGGGTAGTAGTCCGGTGGCTCTGGCTGACGAGATGATGTGGGAAATTAGGGGTAGTAGTCCGGTGGCTCTGGCTGACGGGATAATGTGGGATATTAGGGGTAGTAGTCTGGTAGCTCTGGCTGACGGGATGATGAGGGATATTAGGGGTAGTAGTCCGGTGGCTCTGGCTGATTAGGGGTAGTAGTCCGGTGGCTCTGGCTGACGAGATGATGTGGGAAATTAGGGGTAGTAGTCCGGTGGCTCTGGCTGACGGGATAATGTGGGATATTAGGGGTAGTAGTCTGGTAGCTCTGGATGACGGGATGATGAGGGATATTAGGGGTAGTAGTCCGGTGGCTCTGGCTGATGGGATGATGTGGGATATTAGTGGTAGTAGTCCGGTAGTTCTGGCTGACGGGATGATGAGGGATATTAGGGGTAGTAGTCCGGTGGCTCTGGCTGACGGGATGATGTGGGATATTAGGGGTAGTAGTCTGGTGGCTCTGGCTGATGGGATAATGTGGGATATTAGGGGTAGTAGTCCAGTGGCTCTGGCTGATGGGATGATGTGGGGTATTAGGGGTAGTAGTCCAGTGGCTCTGGCTGATGGGATGATGTGGGGTATTAGGGGTAGTAGTCCGGTGGCTCTGGCTGATGGGATGATGAGGGATATTAGGGGTAGTAGTCCGGTGGCTCTGGCTGACGGAATGATGAGGGATATTAGGGGTAGTAGTCTGGTGGCTCTGGCTGATGGGATGATGTGGGATATTAGGGGTAGTACTCTGGTGGCTCTGGCTGACGGGATAATGTGGGATATTAGGGGTAGTAGTCCAGTGGCTCTGGCTGATGGGATGATGTGGGGTATTAGGGGTAGTAGTCCAGTGGCTCTGGCTGATGGGATGATGTGGGGTATTAGGGGTAGTAGTCCGGTGGCTCTGGCTGATGGGATGATGTGGGATATTAGGGGTAGTAGTCCGGTGGCTCTGGCTGATGGGATGATGTGGGATGTTAGGGGTAGTAGTCCAGTGGCTCTGGCTGATGGGATGATGTGGGGTATTAGGGGTAGTAGTCCGGTGGCTCTGGCTGACGGAATGATGAGGGATATTAGGGGTAGTAGTCTGGTGGCTCTGGCTGATGGAATGATGTGGGATATTAGGGGTAGTAGTCCGGTGGCTCTGGCTGATGGGATGATGTGAGATATTAGGGGTAGTAGTCCGGTGGCTCTGGCTGACGGGATGATGAGGGATATTAGGGGTAGTAGTCTGGTGGCTCTGGCTGATGGGATGATGTGGGATATTAGGGGTAGTAGTCTGGTGGTTCTGGCTGATGGGATAATGTGGGATATTAGGGGTAGTAGTCCGGTATCTCTGGCTGATGGGATGTGGGATATTAGGGGTAGTAGTCTGGTGGCTGTGGCTGATGGGATGATGTGGGATATTAGTGGTAGTAGTCTGGTGGCTCTGGCTGATGGGATGATGTGGGATATTAGGGTAGTAGTCCGGTGGCTCTGGCTGACAAGATGATGTGGGATATTAGGGGTAGTAGTCCAGTGGCTGTGACGGGATGATGTGGGATATTAGGGGTAGTAGTCCGGTGGCTCTGGCTGATTAGGGGTAGTAGTCTGGTGGCTCTGGCTGATTAGGGGTAGTAGTCCGGTGGCTCTGGCTGATTAGGGGTAGTAGTCCGGTGGCTCTGGCTGATGGGATGAAGTGGGATATTAGGAGCAGTAGTCCGGTGGCTCTGGCTGACGGGATGATGTGGGATATTAGGGGTAGTAGTCCGGTGGCTCTGTCTGACGAGATGATGTGGGATATTAGGGGTAGTAGTCCGGTGGCTCTGGCTGACGGGATGATGTGGGATATTAGGGGTAGAAGTCCGGTGGCTCTGGCTGATGGGATGATGTGCGATATTAGGGGTAGTAGTCCGGCGGCTCTGACTGACGGGATGATGTGGGATATTAGGGGTAGTAGTCCGGTGGCTCTGGCTGATGGGATGATGTGGGATATTAGGGGTAGTAGTCTGGTGGCTCTGGCTGACGGGATGATGTGGGATATTAGAGGTAGTAGTCCGGTGGCTCTGGCTGACGGGATGATGAGGGATATTAGGGGTAGTAGTCCGGTGGCTCTGGCTGACGGGATGATGAGGGATATTAGGGGTAGTAGTCCGATGGCTCTGGCTGATGGGATGATGTGGGATATTAGGGGTAGTAGTCTGGTGGCTCTGGCTGACGGGATGATGTGGGATATTAGTGGTAGTAGTCTGGTGGCTCTGGCTGACGGGATGATGTGGGATATTAGTGGTAGTAGTCTGGTGGCTCTGGCTGACGGGATGATGTGGGATATTAGTGGTAGTAGTCCGGTAGCTCTGGCTGACGGGATGATGAGGGATATTAGGGGTAGTAGTCCGGTGGCTCTGGCTGACGGGATGATGTGCGATATTAGGGGTAATAGTCCGGTGGCTCTGGCTGATGGGATGATGAGGGATATTAGGGGTAGTAGTCTGGTGGCTCTGGCTGATGGGATGATGTGGGATATTAGGGGTAGTAGTCCGGTGGCTCTGGCTGATGGGATGATGAGGGATATTAGGGGTAGTAGTCTGGTGGCTCTGGCTGATGGGATGATGTGGGATATTAGGGGTAGTAGTCCGGTGGCTCTGGCTGAGGGGATGATGTGGGATATTAGGGGTAGTAGTCCGGTGGCTCTGGCTGACGGGATGATGAGGGATATTCGGGGTAGTAGTCCGGTGCCTCTGGCTGACGGGATGATGTGGGATATTAGGGGTAGTAGTCTGGTGGCTCTGGCTGACGGGATGATGAGGGATATTCGGGGTAGTAGTCCGGTGGCTCTGGCTGACGGGATGATGTGGGATATTAGGGGGAGTAGTCCAGTGGCTCTGGCTGACGGTATGATGTGCGATATTAGGGGTAGTAGTCCGGTGGCTCTGGCTGATGGGATGATGTGGGATATTAGGGGTAGTAGTCCGGTGGCTCTGGCTGACGGGATGATGTGGGAAATTAGGGGTAGTAGTCCGGTGGCTCTGGCTGATGGGATGATGTGGGATATTAGGGGGAGTAGTCCGGTGGCTCTGGCTGATGGGATTATGTGGGATATTAGGGGTAATAGTCCGATGGCTCTGGCTGACGGGATGATGTGGGATATTATTGGGAGTAGTCCGGTAGCTCTGGCTGATGTGGGATATTAGTGGTAGTAGTCCGGTGGCTCTGGCTGATGGGATGATGTGGGATATTAGGGGGAGTAGTCCGGTGGCTCTGGCTGATGGGATGATGTGGGACATTAGGGGTAGTAGTCCGGTGGCTCTGGCTGTTGGGATGATGTGGGATATTAGTGGTAGTAGTCTGGTAGCTCTGGCTGACGGGATGATGAGGGATATTAGGGGTAGTAGTCCGGTGGCTCTGGCTGATGGGATGATGTGGGATATTAGTGGTAGTAGTCCGGTAGTTCTGGCTGACGGGATGATGAGGGATATTAGGGTTAGTAGTCCGGTGGCTCTGGCTGACGGGATGATGTGGGATATTAGGGGTAGTATTCTGGTGGCTCTGGCTGACGGGATAATGTGGGATATTAGGGGTAGTAGTCCAGTGGATCTGGCTGATGGGATGATGTGGGGTATTAGGGGTAGTAGTCCAGTGGCTCTGGCTGATGGGATGATGTGGGGTATTAGGGGTAGTAGTCCGGTGGCTCTGGCTGATGGGATGATGAGGGATATTAGGGGTAGTAGTCCGGTGGCTCTGGCTGACGGAATGATGAGGGATATTAGGGATAGTAGTCTGGTGGCTCTGGCTGATGGGATGATGTGGGATATTAGGGGTAGTAGTCTGGTGGCTCTGGCTGACGGGATAATGTGGGATATTAGGGGTAGTAGTCCAGTGGCTCTGGCTGATGGGATGATGTGGGGTATTAGGGGTAGTAGTCCGGTGGCTCTGACTGACGGGATGATGTGGGATATTAGGGGTAGTAGTCCGGTGGCTCTGGCTGATTAGGGGTAGTAGTCCGGTGGCTCTGGCTGACGAGATGATGTGGGAAATTAGGGGTAGTAGTCCGGTGGCTCTGGCTGACGGGATAATGTGGGATATTAGGGGTAGTAGTCTGGTAGCTCTGGCTGACGGGATGATGAGGGATATTAGGGGTAGTAGTCCGGTGGCTCTGGCTGATTAGGGGTAGTAGTCCGGTGGCTCTGGCTGACGAGATGATGTGGGAAATTAGGGGTAGTAGTCCGGTGGCTCTGGCTGACGGGATAATGTGGGATATTAGGGGTAGTAGTCTGGTAGCTCTGGCTGACGGGATGATGAGGGATATTAGGGGTAGTAGTCCGGTGGCTCTGGCTGATGGGATGATGTGGGATATTAGTGGTAGTAGTCCGGTAGTTCTGGCTGACGGGATGATGAGGGATATTAGGGGTAGTAGTCCGGTGGCTCTGGCTGACGGGATGATGTGGGATATTAGGGGTAGTAGTCTGGTGGCTCTGGCTGATGGGATAATGTGGGATATTAGGGGTAGTAGTCCAGTGGCTCTGGCTGATGGGATGATGTGGGGTATTAGGGGTAGTAGTCCAGTGGCTCTGGCTGATGGGATGATGTGGGGTATTAGGGGTAGTAGTCCGGTGGCTCTGGCTGATGGGATGATGAGGGATATTAGGGGTAGTAGTCCGGTGGCTCTGGCTGACGGAATGATGAGGGATATTAGGGGTAGTAGTCTGGTGGCTCTGGCTGATGGGATGATGTGGGATATTAGGGGTAGTACTCTGGTGGCTCTGGCTGACGGGATAATGTGGGATATTAGGGGTAGTAGTCCAGTGGCTCTGGCTGATGGGATGATGTGGGGTATTAGGGGTAGTAGTCCAGTGGCTCTGGCTGATGGGATGATGTGGGATACTAGGGGTAGTAGTCCGGTGGCTCTGGCTGATGGGATGATGTGGGGTATTAGGGGTAGTACTCTGGTGGCTCTGGCTGACGGGATAATGTGGGATATTAGGGGTAGTAGTCCAGTGGCTCTGGCTGATGGGATGATGTGGGGTATTAGGGGTAGTAGTCCGGTGGCTCTGGCTGATGGGATGATGTGGGGTATTAGGGGTAGTAGTCCGGTGGCTCTGGCTGATGGGATGATGTGGGATATTAGGGGTAGTACTCTGGTGGCTCTGGCTGACGGGATAATGTGGGATATTAGGGGTAGTAGTCCAGTGGCTCTGGCTGATGGGATGATGTGGGGTATTAGGGGTAGTAGTCCGGTGGCTCTGGCTGATGGGATGATGTGGGATACTAGGGGTAGTAGTCCGGTGGCTCTGGCTGATGGGATGATGTGGGGTATTAGGGGTAGTAGTCCGGTGGCTCTGGCTGATGGGATGATGTGGGGTATTAGGGGTAGCAGTCCGGTGGCTCTGGCTGACGGAATGATGAGGGATATTAGGGGTAGTAGTCTGGTGGCTCTGGCTGATGGAATGATGTGGGATATTAGGGGTAGTAGTCCGGTGGCTCTGGCTGATGGGATGATGTGGGGTATTAGGGGTAGTAGTCCAGTGGCTCTGGCTGATGGGATGATGTGGGGTATTAGGGGTAGTAGTCCGGTGGCTCTGGCTGATGGGATGATGTGGGATATTAGGGGTAGTAGTCCGGTGGCTCTGGCTGATGGGATGATGTGGGGTATTAGGGGTAGTAGTCCGGTGGCTCTGGCTGATGGGATGATGTGGGATGTTAGGGGTAGTAGTCCAGTGGCTCTGGCTGATGGGATGATGTGGGGTATTAGGGGTAGTAGTCTGGTGGCTCTGGCTGATGGAATGATGTGGGATATTAGGGGTAGTAGTCCGGTGGCTCTGGCTGATGGGATGATGTGAGATATTAGGGGTAGTAGTCCGGTGGCTCTGGCTGACGGGATGATGAGGGATATTAGGGGTAGTAGTCTGGTGGCTCTGGCTGATGGGATGATGTGGGATATTAGGGGTAGTAGTCTGGTGGTTCTGGCTGATGGGATAATGTGGGATATTAGGGGTAGTAGTCCGGTATCTCTGGCTGATGGGATGTGGGATATTAGGGGTAGTAGTCTGGTGGCTGTGGCTGATGGGATGATGTGGGATATTAGTGGTAGTAGTCTGGTGGCTCTGGCTAATGGGATGATGTGGGATATTAGGGTAGTAGTCCGGTGGCTCTGGCTGACAAGATGATGTGGGATATTAGGGGTAGTAGTCCAGTGGCTGTGACGGGATGATGTGGGATATTAGGGGTAGTAGTCCGGTGGCTCTGGCTGATTAGGGGTAGTAGTCTGGTGGCTCTGGCTGATTAGGGGTAGTAGTCCGGTGGCTCTGGCTGATTAGGGGTAGTAGTCCGGTGGCTCTGGCTGATGGGATGATGTGGGATATTAGGAGCAGTAGTCCGGTGGCTCTGGCTGACGGGATGATGTGGGATATTAGGGGTAGTAGTCCGGTGGCTCTGTCTGACGAGATGATGTGGGATATTAGGGGTAGTAGTCCGGTGGCTCTGGCTGACGGGATGATGTGGGATATTAGGGGTAGAAGTCCGGTGGCTCTGGCTGATGGGATGATGTGCGATATTAGGGGTAGTAGTCCGGCGGCTCTGACTGACGGGATGATGTGGGATATTAGGGGTAGTAGTCCGGTGGCTCTGGCTGATGGGATGATGTGGGATATTAGGGGTAGTAGTCTGGTGGCTCTGGCTGACGGGATGATGTGGGATATTAGAGGTAGTAGTCCGGTGGCTCTGGCTGACGGGATGATGAGGGATATTAGGGGTAGTAGTCCGGTGGCTCTGGCTGACGGGATGATGAGGGATATTAGGGGTAGTAGTCCGATGGCTCTGGCTGATGGGATGATGTGGGATATTAGGGGTAGTAGTCTGGTGGCTCTGGCTGACGGGATGATGTGGGATATTAGTGGTAGTAGTCTGGTGGCTCTGGCTGACGGGATGATGTGGGATATTAGTGGTAGTAGTCTGGTGGCTCTGGCTGACGGGATGATGTGGGATATTAGTGGTAGTAGTCCGGTAGCTCTGGCTGACGGGATGATGAGGGATATTAGGGGTAGTAGTCCGGTGGCTCTGGCTGACGGGATGATGTGCGATATTAGGGGTAATAGTCCGGTGGCTCTGGCTGATGGGATGATGAGGGATATTAGGGGTAGTAGTCTGGTGGCTCTGGCTGATGGGATGATGTGGGATATTAGGGGTAGTAGTCCGGTGGCTCTGGCTGATGGGATGATGAGGGATATTAGGGGTAGTAGTCTGGTGGCTCTGGCTGATGGGATGATGTGGGATATTAGGGGTAGTAGTCCGGTGGCTCTGGCTGAGGGGATGATGTGGGATATTAGGGGTAGTAGTCCGGTGGCTCTGGCTGACGGGATGATGAGGGATATTCGGGGTAGTAGTCCGGTGCCTCTGGCTGACGGGATGATGTGGGATATTAGGGGTAGTAGTCTGGTGGCTCTGGCTGACGGGATGATGAGGGATATTCGGGGTAGTAGTCCGGTGGCTCTGGCTGACGGGATGATGTGGGATATTAGGGGGAGTAGTCCAGTGGCTCTGGCTGACGGTATGATGTGCGATATTAGGGGTAGTAGTCCGGTGGCTCTGGCTGATGGGATGATGTGGGATATTAGGGGTAGTAGTCCGGTGGCTCTGGCTGACGGGATGATGTGGGAAATTAGGGGTAGTAGTCCGGTGGCTCTGGCTGATGGGATGATGTGGGATATTAGGGGGAGTAGTCCGGTGGCTCTGGCTGATGGGATTATGTGGGATATTAGGGGTAATAGTCCGATGGCTCTGGCTGACGGGATGATGTGGGATATTATTGGGAGTAGTCCGGTAGCTCTGGCTGATGTGGGATATTAGGGGTAGTAGTCCGGTGGCTCTGGCTGATGGGATGATGTGGGATATTAGGGGTAGTAATCCGGTAGCTCTGGCTGATGGGATGATGTGGGAAATTAGGGGTAGTAGTCCGGTGGCTCTGGCTGTTGGGATGATGTGGGATATTAGGGGTAGTAGTCCGGTGGCTCTGGCTGTTGGGATGATGTGGGATATTAGGGGTAGTAGTCCGGTGGCTCTGGCTGATGGGATGATGTGATATATTTTGGGTAATAGTCCGGTGGCTCTGGCTGTTGGGATGATGAGGGATATTAGGGGGAGTAGTCCGGTGGCTCTGGCTGATGGGATTATGTGGGATATTAGGGGTAATAGTCCGATGGCTCTGGCTGACGGGATGATGTGGGATATTAGGGGGAGTAGTCCGGTGGCTCTGGCTGATGGGATGATGTGGGATATTAGGGGGAGTAGTCCGGTGGCTCTGGCTGATGGGATGATGTGGGACATTATGGGTAGTAGTCCGGTGGCTGTGGCTGACGGGATGATGTGGGAAATTAGGGGTAGTAGTCCGGTGGCTCTGGCTGATGGGATGATGTGGGATATTAGGGGTAGTAGTCCGGTGGCTCTGGCTGTTGGGATGATGTGGGATATTAGGGGGTGTAGTCCGGTGGCTCTGGCTGTTGGGATGATGTGGGATATTAGGGGTAGTAGTCTGGTAGCTCTTGCTGATGGGATGATGTGGGATATTAGGGGTAGTAGTCCGGTGGCTCTGGCTGTTGGGATGATGTGGGATATTAGTGGTAGTAGTCTGGTAGCTCTGGCTGACGGGATGATGAGGGATATTAGGGGTAGTAGTCCGGTGGCTCTGGCTGATGGGATGATGTGGGATATTAGTGGTAGTAGTCCGGTAGTTCTGGCTGACGGGATGATGAGGGATATTAGGGTTAGTAGTCCGGTGGCTCTGGCTGACGGGATGATGTGGGATATTAGGGGTAGTATTCTGGTGGCTCTGGCTGACGGGATAATGTGGGATATTAGGGGTAGTAGTCCAGTGGCTCTGGCTGATGGGATGATGTGGGGTATTAGGGGTAGTAGTCCAGTGGCTCTGGCTGATGGGATGATGTGGGGTATTAGGGGTAGTAGTCCGGTGGCTCTGGCTGATGGGATGATGAGGGATATTAGGGGTAGTAGTCCGGTGGCTCTGGCTGACGGAATGATGAGGGATATTAGGGATAGTAGTCTGGTGGCTCTGGCTGATGGGATGATGTGGGATATTAGGGGTAGTAGTCTGGTGGCTCTGGCTGACGGGATAATGTGGGATATTAGGGGTAGTAGTCCAGTGGCTCTGGCTGATGGGATGATGTGGGGTATTAGGGGTAGTAGTCCGGTGGCTCTGACTGACGGGATGATGTGGGATATTAGGGGTAGTAGTCCGGTGGCTCTGGCTGATTAGGGGTAGTAGTCCGGTGGCTCTGGCTGACGAGATGATGTGGGAAATTAGGGGTAGTAGTCCGGTGGCTCTGGCTGACGGGATAATGTGGGATATTAGGGGTAGTAGTCTGGTAGCTCTGGCTGACGGGATGATGAGGGATATTAGGGGTAGTAGTCCGGTGGCTCTGGCTGATTAGGGGTAGTAGTCCGGTGGCTCTGGCTGACGAGATGATGTGGGAAATTAGGGGTAGTAGTCCGGTGGCTCTGGCTGACGGGATAATGTGGGATATTAGGGGTAGTAGTCTGGTAGCTCTGGCTGACGGGATGATGTGGGATATTAGGGGTAGTAGTCCGGTGGCTCTGGCTGATGGGATGATGTGGGATATTAGTGGTAGTAGTCCGGTAGTTCTGGCTGACGGGATGATGAGGGATATTAGGGGTAGTAGTCCGGTGGCTCTGGCTGACGGGATGATGTGGGATATTAGGGGTAGTAGTCTGGTGGCTCTGGCTGATGGGATAATGTGGGATATTAGGGGTAGTAGTCCAGTGGCTCTGGCTGATGGGATGATGTGGGGTATTAGGGGTAGTAGTCCAGTGGCTCTGGCTGATGGGATGATGTGGGGTATTAGGGGTAGTAGTCCGGTGGCTCTGGCTGATGGGATGATGAGGGATATTAGGGGTAGTAGTCCGGTGGCTCTGGCTGACGGAATGATGAGGGATATTAGTGGTAGTAGTCTGGTGGCTCTGGCTGATGGGATGATGTGGGATATTAGGGGTAGTACTCTGGTGGCTCTGGCTGACGGGATAATGTGGGATATTAGGGGTAGTAGTCCAGTGGCTCTGGCTGATGGGATGATGTGGGGTATTAGGGGTAGTAGTCCAGTGGCTCTGGCTGATGGGATGATGTGGGGTATTAGGGGTAGTAGTCCGGTGGCTCTGGCTGATGGGATGATGTGGGATATTAGGGGTAGTAGTCCGGTGGCTCTGGCTGATGGGATGATGTGGGATGTTAGGGGTAGTAGTCCAGTGGCTCTGGCTGATGGGATGATGTGGGGTATTAGGGGTAGTAGTCCGGTGGCTCTGGCTGACGGAATGATGAGGGATATTAGGGGTAGTAGTCTGGTGGCTCTGGCTGATGGAATGATGTGGGATATTAGGGGTAGTAGTCCGGTGGCTCTGGCTGATGGGATGATGTGAGATATTAGGGGTAGTAGTCCGGTGGCTCTGGCTGACGGGATGATGAGGGATATTAGGGGTAGTAGTCTGGTGGCTCTGGCTGATGGGATGATGTGGGATATTAGGGGTAGTAGTCTGGTGGTTCTGGCTGATGGGATAATGTGGGATATTAGGGGTAGTAGTCCGGTATCTCTGGCTGATGGGATGTGGGATATTAGGGGTAGTAGTCTGGTGGCTCTGGCTGATGGGATGATGTGGGATATTAGTGGTAGTAGTCTGGTGGCTCTGGCTGATGGGATGATGTGGGATATTAGGGTAGTAGTCCGGTGGCTCTGGCTGACAAGATGATGTGGGATATTAGGGGTAGTAGTCCAGTGGCTGTGATGGGATGATGTGGGATATTAGGGGTAGTAGTCCGGTGGCTCTGGCTGATTAGGGGTAGTAGTCTGGTGGCTCTGGCTGATTAGGGGTAGTAGTCCGGTGGCTCTGGCTGATTAGGGGTAGTAGTCCGGTGGCTCTGGCTGATGGGATGAAGTGGGATATTAGGAGCAGTAGTCCGGTGGCTCTGGCTGACGGGATGATGTGGGATATTAGGGGTAGTAGTCCGGTGGCTCTGTCTGACGAGATGATGTGGGATATTAGGGGTAGTAGTCCGGTGGCTCTGGCTGACGGGATGATGTGGGATATTAGGGGTAGAAGTCCGGTGGCTCTGGCTGATGGGATGATGTGCGATATTAGGGGTAGTAGTCCGGCGGCTCTGACTGACGGGATGATGTGGGATATTAGGGGTAGTAGTCCGGTGGCTCTGGCTGATGGGATGATGTGGGATATTAGGGGTAGTAGTCTGGTGGCTCTGGCTGACGGGATGATGTGGGATATTAGAGGTAGTAGTCCGGTGGCTCTGGCTGACGGGATGATGAGGGATATTAGGGGTAGTAGTCCGGTGGCTCTGGCTGACGGGATGATGAGGGATATTAGGGGTAGTAGTCCGATGGCTCTGGCTGATGGGATGATGTGGGATATTAGGGGTAGTAGTCTGGTGGCTCTGGCTGACGGGATGATGTGGGATATTACGGGTAGTAGTCCGGTAGCTCTGGCTGACGGGATGATGAGGGATATTAGGGGTAGTAGTCCGGTGGCTCTGGCTGATTAGGGGTAGTAGTCCGGTGGCTCTGGCTGACGAGATGATGTGGGATATTAGGGGTAGTAGTCCGGTGGCTCTGGCTGACGAGATGATGTGGGATATTAGGGGTAGTAGTCCGGTGGCTCTGGCTGACGGGATGATGTGGGATATTAGGGGTAGTAGTCCGGTGGCTCTGGCTGACGAGATGATGTGGGATATTAGGGGTAGTAGTCTGGTAGCTCTGGCTGACGGGATGATGAGGGATATTAGTGGTAGTAGTCCGGTAGTTCTGGCTGACGGGATGATGACGGATATTAGGGGTAATAGTCCGGTGGCTCTGGCTGACGGGATGATGTGGGATATTAGGGGTAGTAGTCCGGTGGCTCTGGCTGACGGGATGATGTGGGATATTAGGGGTAGTAGTCTGGTGGCTCTGGCTGACGGGATGATGAGGGATATTAGGGGTAGTAGTCCGGTGGCTCTGGCTGATGGGATGATGTGGGATATTAGTGGTAGTAGTCCGGTAGTTCTGGCTGACGGGATGATGTGGGATATTAGGGGGAGTAGTCCGGTGGCTCTGGCTGACGGGATGGTGTGGGATATTAGGGGTAGTAGTCTGGTGGCTCTGGGTGACGGGATGATGAGGGATATTAGGGGTAGTAGTCCGGTGGCTCTGGCTGATGGGATGATGAGGGATATTAGTGGTAGTAGTCCGGTAGTTCTGGCTGACGGGATGATGTGGGATATTAGGGGGAGTAGTCCGGTGGCTCTGGCTGACGGGATGATGTGGGATATTAGGGGTAGTAGTCCGGTGGCTCTGGCTGACGGGATGATGTGGGATATTAGGGGTAGTAGTCTGGTGGCTCTGGCTGACGGGATGATGAGGGATATTAGGGGTAGTAGTCCGGTGGCTCTGGCTGATGGGATGATGTGGGATATTAGGGGTAGTAGTCCGGTGGCTCTGGCTGATGGGATGATGTGGGATATTAGGGGTAGTAGTCCGGTGGCTCTGGCTGACTGGATGATGAGGGATATTAGGGGTAGTAGTCTGGTGGCTCTTGCTGATGGGATGATGTGGGATATTAGGGGTAGTAGTCCGGTGGCTCTGGCTGATGGGATGATGTGGGATATTAGGGGTAGTAGTCCGGTGGCTCTGGCTGACGGGATAATGTGGGATATTAGGGGTAGTAGTCCGGTGGCTCTGGCTGATGGGATGATGTGGGATATTAGGGGTAGTAGTCCGGTGGCTCTGGCTGACTGGTTGATGTGGGATATTAGGGGTAGTAGTCCGGTGGTTCTGGCTGATGGGATGATGTGGGATATTAGGGGTAGTAGTCTGGTGGCTCTGGCTGACGGGATGATGTG
The DNA here is from genome assembly GCF_039654945.1 of Dendrobates tinctorius. Classification (NCBI taxonomy): domain Eukaryota; kingdom Metazoa; phylum Chordata; class Amphibia; order Anura; family Dendrobatidae; genus Dendrobates; species Dendrobates tinctorius. Next base: position 5,550,540 of record NW_027361900.1, read on the forward strand.
GGATATTAGGGGTAGAAGTCCGGTGGCTCTGGCTGACGGTATGATGTGCGATATTAGGGGTAGTAGTCCGGCGGCTCTGACTGACGGGATGATGTGGGATATTAGGGGTAGTAGTCCGGTGGCTCTGACTGACGGGATGATGTGGGATATTAGGGGTAGAAGTCCGGTGGCTCTGGCTGATGGGATGATGAGGGATATTAGGGGTAGTAGTCCGATGGCTCTGGCTGATGGGATGATGTGGGATATTAGGGGTAGAAGTCCGGTGGCTCTGGCTGATGGGATGATGTGGGATATTAGGGGTAGTAGTCCGGTGGCTCTGGCTGATGGGATGATGTGGGATATTAGGGGTAGTAGTCTGGTGGCTCTGGCTGACGGGATGATGTGGGATATTACGGGTAGTAGTCCGGTAGCTCTGGCTGACGGGATGATGAGGGATATTAGGGGTAGTAGTCCGGTTGCTCTGGCTGACGGGATGATGTGGGATATTAGGGGTAGTAGTCTGGTGGCTCTGGCTGATGGGATGATGTGGGATATTAGGGGTAGTAGTCTGGTGGCTCTGGCTGACGGGATGATGTGGGATATTACGGGTAGTAGTCCGGTAGCTCTGGCTGACGGGATGATGAGGGATATTAGGGGTAGTAGTCCGGTTGCTCTGGCTGACGGGATGATGTGGGATATTAGGGGTAGTAGTCCGGCGGATCTGACTGACGGGATGATGTGGGATATTAGGGGTAGTAGTCCGGTGGCTCTGGCTGATGGGATGATGTGGGATATTAGTGGTAGTAGTCTGGTGGCTCTGGCTGACGGGATGATGTGGGATATTAGAGGTAGTAGTCCAGTGGCTCTGGCTGACGGGATGATGAGGGATATTAGGGGTAGTAGTCCGATGGCTCTGGCTGATGGGATGATGTGGGATATTAGGGGTAGTAGTCTGGTGGCTCTGGCTGACGGGATGATGTGGGATATTACGGGTAGTAGTCCGGTAGCTCTGGCTGACGGGATGATGAGGGATATTAGGGGTAGTAGTCCGGTTGCTCTGGCTGACGGGATGATGTGGGATATTAGGGGGTAGTAGTCCGGTGGCTCTGGCTGATTAGGGGTAGTAGTCCGGTGGCTCTGACTGACGAGATGATGTGGGAAATTAGGGGTAGTAGTCCGGTTGCTCTGGCTGACGGGATGATGTGGGATATTAGGGGTAGTAGTCTGGTAGCTCTGGCTGATGGGATGATGAGGGATATTAGGGGTAGTAGTCTGGTGGCTCTGGCTGATGGGATGATGTGGGATATTAGGGGTAGTAGTCTGGTGGCTCTGGCTGATGGGATGATGTGGGATATTAGGGGTAGTAGTCCGGTGGCTCTGGCTGACGGGATGATGTGGGATATTAGGGGTAGTAGTCTGGTGGCTCTGGCTGACGGGATAATGTGGGATATTAGGGGTAGTAGTCCGGTTGCTCTGGCTGACGGGATGATGTGAGATATTAGGGGTAGTAGTCTGGTAGCTCTGGCTGATGGGATGATGAGGGATATTAGGGGTAGTAGTCTGGTGGCTCTGGCTGATGGGATGATGTGGGATATTAGGGGTAGTAGTCTGGTGGCTCTGGCTGATGGGATGATGAGGGATATTAGGGGTAGTAGTCTGGTGGCTCTGGCTGATGGGATGATGAGGGATATTAGGGGTAGTAGTCCGGTGGCTCTGGCTGATGGGATGATGTGGGATATTAGGGGTAGTAGTCTGGTGGCTCTGGCTGACGGGATAATGTGGGATATTAGGGGTAGTAGTCCGGTGGCTCTGACGGGATGATGTGGGATATTAGGGGTAGTAGTCCGGATGCTCTTGCTGACGGGATGATGTGGGATATTAGTGGTAGTAGTCCGGTGGCTCTGGCTGATGGGATGATGTGGGATATTAGGGGTAGTAGTCCGGTGGCTCTGGCTGACGGGATGATGTGGGATATTAGGGGTAGTAGTCCGGTGGCTCTGGCTGATGGGATGATGTGGGATATTAGGGGTAGTAGTCCGGTGGCTCTAGCTGACGGGATGATATGGGATATTAGGGGTAGTAGTCCGGTGGCTCTGGCTGATGGGATGATGTGGGATATTAGGGGTAGTATTTCGGTAGCTCTGGCTGACGGGATGATGTGGGATATTAGGGGTAGTAGTCCGGTGGCTCTGACGGGATGATGTGGGATATTAGGGGTAGTAGTACGGTGGCTCTGGCTGATGGGATGATGTGGGATATTAGGGGTAGTATTTCGGTAGCTCTGGCTGATGGGATGATGTGGGATATTAGGGGAAGTAGTCCGGTGGCTCTGACGGGATGATGTGGGATATTAGGGGTAGTAGTACGGTGGCTCTGGCTGACGGGTTGATGTGAGATATTAGGGGTAGTATTCTGATGGCTCTGGTTGACGGGATGATGTGGGATATTAGGGGTAGTAGTCCGGTGGTTCTGGCTGACGGGACGATGTGGGATATTAGGGGTAGTAGTCCGGTGGCTCTGGCTGATGGGATGATGAGGGATATTAGGGGTAGTAGTCCGGTGGTTCTGGCTGACGGGACGATGTGGGATATTAGGGGTAGTAGTCCGGTGGCTCTGGCTGACGGGATGATGTGGGATATTAGAGGTAGTAGTTGTCCGGTGGCTCTGGCTGACGGTATGATGTGGGATATTAGCGGTAGTAGTTGTTCGGTGGCTCTGGCTGACGGGATGATGTGGGATATTAGAGGTAGTAGAACGGTGGCGCTGGCTGACGGGATGATGTGGGATATTAGGGGTAGTAGTCCGGTGGCTCTGGCTGATGGGATGATGTGGGATATTAGGGGTAGTAGTACGGTGGCTCTGGCTGACGGGATGATGTGGGATATTAGGGGTAGTAGTACGGTGGCTCTGGCTGATGGGATGATGTGGGATATTAGTAGTAGTAGTCCGGCGGCTCTGGCTGACAGGATGATGTGGGATATTAGGGGTAGTAGTCCGGTGGCTCTGGCTGATGGGATGATGTGGGATATTAGTGGTAGTAGTCCGGTGGCTCTGGCTGACGGGATGATGTGGGATATTAGTGGTAGTAGTCCGGTGGCTCTGGCTGATGGGATGATGTGGGATATTAGGGGTAGTAGTCCGGTGGCTCTGGCTGATGGGATGATGTGGGATATTAGGGGTAGTAGTCCGGTGGCTCTGGCTCACGGGATGATGTGGGATATTAGTGGTAGTAGTCCGGTGGCTCTGGCTGATGGGATGATGTGGGATATTAGGGGTAGTAGTCCGGTGGTTCTGGCTGACGGGACGATGTGGGATATTAGGGGTAGTTGTCCGGTGGCTCTGGCTGATGGGATGATGTGGGATATTAGGGGTAGTAGTCCGGTGGCTCTGGCTCACGGGATGATGTGGGATATTAGTGGTAGTAGTCCGGTGGCTCTGGCTGATGGGATGATGTGGGATATTAGGGGTAGTAGTCCGGTGGTTCTGGCTGACGGGACGATGTGGGATATTAGGGGTAGTAGTCCGGTGGCTCTGGCTGACGGTATGATGTGGGATATTAGGGTAGTTGTCCGGTGGCTCTGGCTGACGGGATGATGTTGGATATTAGAGGTAGTAGAACGGTGGCTCTGGCTGACGGGATGATGTGGGATATTAGGGGTAGTAGTCCGGTGGCTCTGGCTGACGGGATGATGTGGGATATTAGGGGTAGTAGTCCGGTGGCTCTGGCTGACGGGATGATGTGGGATATTAGGGGTAGTAGTCCGGTGGCTCTGGCTGACGGGATGATGTGGGATATTAGGGGTAGTAGTCCGGTGGCTCTGGCTGACGGGATGATGTGGGATATTAGGGGTAGTAGTCCGGTGGCTCTGGCTGATGGGATGATGTGGGATATTAGGGGTAGTAGTCCGGCGGCTCTGGCTGACAGGATGATGTGGGATATTAGGGGTAGTAGTCCGGTGGCTCTGGCTGACGGGATGATGTGGGATATTAGGGGTAGTAGTCCAGTGGCTCTGGCTAATGGGATGATGTGGGATATTAGTGGTAGTAGTCTGGTGGCTCTGGCTGACGGGATGATGTGGGATATTAGTGGTAGTAGTCCAGTGGCTCTGGCTGATGGGATGATGTGGGATATTAGGGGTAGTTGTCCGGTGGCTCTGGCTGACGGTATGATGTGCGATATTAGGGGTAGTAGTCCGTCGGCTCTGACTGACTAGATGATGTGGGATATTAGGGGTAGTAGTCCGGTGGCTCTGGCTGACGGGATGATGTGGGATATTAGTGGAAGTCCGGTGGCTCTGGCTGACGGGATGATGTGGGATATTAGGGGTAGTAGTCTGGTGGCTCTGGCTGACGGGATGATGTGGGATATTAGTGGAAGTCCGGTGGCTCTGGCTGACGAGATGATGTGGGATATTAGTGGTAGTCCGGTGGCTCTGGCTGACGAGATGATGTGGGATATTAGTGGTAGCCCGGTGGCTCTGGCTGACGGGATGATGTGGGATATTAGGGTAGTAGTCTGGTGGCTCTGGCTGACGGTATGATGTGCGATATTAGGGGTAGTAGTCCGGTGGCTGTGGCTGACGGGATGATGTGGGATATTAGGAGTAGTAGTCCGGTGGCTCTGGCTGATGCGATGATGTGGGATATTAGTGGTAGTAGTCCGGTGGCTCTGGCTGACGGGATGATGTGGGATATTAGGAGTAGTAGTCCGGTGGCTCTGGCTGATGGGATGATGTGGGATATTAGTGGTAGTAGTCCGGTGGCTCTGGCTGACGGGATGATGTGGGATATTAGGAGTAGTAGTCCGGTGGCTCTGGCTGATGCGATGATGTGGGATATTAGTGGTAGTAGTCTGGTGGCTCTGGCTGACAGGATGATGTGGGATATTAGAGGTAGTCCGGTGGCTCTGGCTGACGAGATGATGTGGGATATTAGGGGTAGTTGTCCGGTGGCTCTGGCTGACGGGATGATGTGGGATATTAGGAGTAGTAGTCCGGTGGATCTGGCTGACGGGATGATGTGGGATATTAGAGGTAGTAGAACGGTGGCTCTGGCTGACGGGATGATGTGGGATATTATTGGGAGTAGTCCGGTAGCTCTGGCTGATGTGGGATATTAGTGGTAGTAGTCCGGTGGCTCTGGCTGATGGGATGATGTGGGATATTAGGGGGAGTAGTCCGGTGGCTCTGGCTGATGGGATGATGTGGGACCTTAGGGGTAGTAGTCCGGTGGCTCTGGCTGATGTGAGATATTAGGGGTAGTAATCCCGTGGCTCTGGCTGATGGGATGATGTGGGATATTAGGGGTAGTAATCCGGTAGCTCTGGCTGATGGGATGATGTGGGAAATTAGGGGTAGTAGTCCGGTGGCTCTGGCTGTTGGGATGATGTGGGATATTAGGGGTAGTAGTCCGGTGGCTCTGACTGATGGGATGATGTGAGATATTAGGGGTAATAGTCCGGTGGCTCTGGCTGTTGGGATGATGAGGGATATTAGGGGGAGTAGTCCGGTGGCTCTGGCTGATGGGATTATGTGGGATATTAGGGGTAATAGTCCGATGGCTCTGGCTGACGGGATGATGTGGGATATTATTGGGAGTAGTCCGGTAGCTCTGGCTGATGTGGGATATTAGTGGTAGTAGTCCGGTGGCTCTGGCTGATGGGATGATGTGGGATATTAGGGGGAGTAGTCCGGTGGCTCTGGCTGATGGGATGATGTGGGACATTAGGGGTAGTAGTCCGGTGGCTGTGGCTGACGGGATGATGTGGGAAATTAGGGGTAGTAGTCCGGTGGCTCTGGCTGATGGGATGATGTGGGATATTAGGGGTAGTAGTCCGGTGGCTCTGGCTGATGGGATGATGTGGGATATTAGGGGTAGTAGTCCGGTGGCTCTGGCTGTTGGGATGATGTGGGATATTAGGGGGAGTAGTCCGGTGGCTCTGGCTGTTGGGATGATGTGGGATATTAGGGGTAGTAGTCTGGTAGCTCTTGCTGATGGGATGATGTGGGATATTAGGGGTAGTAGTCCGGTGGCTCTGGCTGTTGGGATGATGTGGGATATTAGTGGTAGTAGTCTGGTAGCTCTGGCTGACGGGATGATGAGGGATATTAGGGGTAGTAGTCCGGTGGCTCTGGCTGATGGGATGATGTGGGATATTAGTGGTAGTAGTCCGGTAGTTCTGGCTGACGGGATGATGAGGGATATTAGGGTTAGTAGTCCGGTGGCTCTGGCTGACGGGATGATGTGGGATATTAGGGGTAGTATTCTGGTGGCTCTGGCTGACGGGATAATGTGGGATATTAGGGGTAGTAGTCCAGTGGCTCTGGCTGATGGGATGATGTGGGGTATTAGGGGTAGTAGTCCAGTGGCTCTGGCTGATGGGATGATGTGGGGTATTAGGGGTAGTAGTCCGGTGGCTCTGGCTGATGGGATGATGAGGGATATTAGGGGTAGTAGTCCGGTGGCTCTGGCTGACGGAATGATGAGGGATATTAGGGATAGTAGTCTGGTGGCTCTGGCTGATGGGATGATGTGGGATATTAGGGGTAGTAGTCTGGTGGCTCTGGCTGACGGGATAATGTGGGATATTAGGGGTAGTAGTCCAGTGGCTCTGGCTGATGGGATGATGTGGGGTATTAGGGGTAGTAGTCCGGTGGCTCTGACTGACGGGATGATGTGGGATATTAGGGGTAGTAGTCCGGTGGCTCTGGCTGATTAGGGGTAGTAGTCCGGTGGCTCTGGCTGACGAGATGATGTGGGAAATTAGGGGTAGTAGTCCGGTGGCTCTGGCTGACGGGATAATGTGGGATATTAGGGGTAGTAGTCTGGTAGCTCTGGCTGACGAGATGATGTGGGATATTAGGGGTAGTAGTCCGGTGGCTCTGGCTGATGGGATGATGTGGGATATTAGTGGTAGTAGTCCGGTAGTTCTGGCTGACGGGATGATGAGGGATATTAGGGGTAGTAGTCCGGTGGCTCTGGCTGACGGGATGATGTGGGATATTAGGGGTAGTAGTCTGGTGGCTCTGGCTGATGGGATAATGTGGGATATTAGGGGTAGTAGTCCAGTGGCTCTGGCTGATGGGATGATGTGGGGTATTAGGGGTAGTAGTCCAGTGGCTCTGGCTGATGGGATGATGTGGGGTATTAGGGGTAGTAGTCCGGTGGCTCTGGCTGATGGGATGATGAGGGATATTAGGGGTAGTAGTCCGGTGGCTCTGGCTGACGGAATGATGAGGGATATTAGGGGGAGTAGTCTGGTGGCTCTGGCTGATGGGATGATGTGGGATATTAGGGGTAGTACTCTGGTGGCTCTGGCTGACGGGATAATGTGGGATATTAGGGGTAGTAGTCCAGTGGCTCTGGCTGATGGGATGATGTGGGGTATTAGGGGTAGTAGTCCAGTGGCTCTGGCTGATGGGATGATGTGGGGTATTAGGGGTAGTAGTCCGGTGGCTCTGGCTGATGGGATGATGTGGGATATTAGGGGTAGTAGTCCGGTGGCTCTGGCTGATGGGATGATGTGGGATGTTAGGGGTAGTAGTCCAGTGGCTCTGGCTGATGGGATGATGTGGGGTATTAGGGGTAGTAGTCCGGTGGCTCTGGCTGACGGAATGATGAGGGATATTAGGGGTAGTAGTCTGGTGGCTCTGGCTGATGGAATGATGTGGGATATTAGGGGTAGTAGTCCGGTGGCTCTGGCTGATGGGATGATGTGAGATATTAGGGGTAGTAGTCCGGTGGCTCTGGCTGATTAGGGGTAGTAGTCCGGTGGCTCTGGCTGACGAGATGATGTGGGAAATTAGGGGTAGTAGTCCGGTGGCTCTGGCTGACGGGATAATGTGGGATATTAGGGGTAGTAGTCTGGTAGCTCTGGCTGACGGGATGATGAGGGATATTAGGGGTAGTAGTCCGGTGGCTCTGGCTGATTAGGGGTAGTAGTCCGGTGGCTCTGGCTGACGAGATGATGTGGGAAATTAGGGGTAGTAGTCCGGTGGCTCTGGCTGACGGGATAATGTGGGATATTAGGGGTAGTAGTCTGGTAGCTCTGGCTGACGAGATGATGTGGGATATTAGGGGTAGTAGTCCGGTGGCTCTGGCTGATGGGATGATGTGGGATATTAGTGGTAGTAGTCCGGTAGTTCTGGCTGACGGGATGATGAGGGATATTAGGGGTAGTAGTCCGGTGGCTCTGGCTGACGGGATGATGTGGGATATTAGGGGTAGTAGTCTGGTGGCTCTGGCTGATGGGATAATGTGGGATATTAGGGGTAGTAGTCCAGTGGCTCTGGCTGATGGGATGATGTGGGGTATTAGGGGTAGTAGTCCAGTGGCTCTGGCTGATGGGATGATGTGGGGTATTAGGGGTAGTAGTCCGGTGGCTCTGGCTGATGGGATGATGAGGGATATTAGGGGTAGTAGTCCGGTGGCTCTGGCTGACGGAATGATGAGGGATATTAGGGGGAGTAGTCTGGTGGCTCTGGCTGATGGGATGATGTGGGATATTAGGGGTAGTACTCTGGTGGCTCTGGCTGACGGGATAATGTGGGATATTAGGGGTAGTAGTCCAGTGGCTCTGGCTGATGGGATGATGTGGGGTATTAGGGGTAGTAGTCCAGTGGCTCTGGCTGATGGGATGATGTGGGGTATTAGGGGTAGTAGTCCGGTGGCTCTGGCTGATGGGATGATGTGGGATATTAGGGGTAGTAGTCCGGTGGCTCTGGCTGATGGGATGATGTGGGATGTTAGGGGTAGTAGTCCAGTGGCTCTGGCTGATGGGATGATGTGGGGTATTAGGGGTAGTAGTCCGGTGGCTCTGGCTGACGGAATGATGAGGGATATTAGGGGTAGTAGTCTGGTGGCTCTGGCTGATGGAATGATGTGGGATATTAGGGGTAGTAGTCCGGTGGCTCTGGCTGATGGGATGATGTGAGATATTAGGGGTAGTAGTCCGGTGGCTCTGGCTGACGGGATGATGAGGGATATTAGGGGTAGTAGTCTGGTGGCTCTGGCTGATGGGATGATGTGGGATATTAGGGGTAGTAGTCTGGTGGTTCTGGCTGATGGGATAATGTGGGATATTAGGGGTAGTAGTCCGGTATCTCTGGCTGATGGGATGTGGGATATTAGGGGTAGTAGTCTGGTGGCTCTGGCTGATGGGATGATGTGGGATATTAGTGGTAGTAGTCTGGTGGCTCTGGCTGATGGGATGATGTGGGATATTAGGGTAGTAGTCCGGTGGCTCTGGCTGACAAGATGATGTGGGATATTAGGGGTAGTAGTCCAGTGGCTGTGACGGGATGATGTGGGATATTAGGGGTAGTAGTCCGGTGGCTCTGGCTGATTAGGGGTAGTAGTCTGGTGGCTCTGGCTGATTAGGGGTAGTAGTCCGGTGGCTCTGGCTGATTAGGGGTAGTAGTCCGGTGGCTCTGGCTGATGGGATGATGTGGGATATTAGGAGCAGTAGTCCGGTGGCTCTGGCTGACGGGATGATGTGGGATATTAGGGGTAGTAGTCCGGTGGCTCTGTCTGACGAGATGATGTGGGATATTAGGGGTAGTAGTCCGGTGGCTCTGGCTGACGGGATGATGTGGGATATTAGGGGTAGAAGTCCGGTGGCTCTGGCTGACGGGATGATGTGCGATATTAGGGGTAGTAGTCCGGCGGCTCTGACTGACGGGATGATGTGGGATATTAGGGGTAGTAGTCCGGTGGCTCTGGCTGATGGGATGATGTGGGATATTAGGGGTAGTAGTCTGGTGGCTCTGGCTGATGGGATGATGTGGGATATTATGGGTAGTAGTACGGTGGCTCTGGCTGACAGGATGATGTGGGATATTAGGGGTAGTAGTCCGGTGGCTCTGGCTGACGGGATGATGAGGGATATTAGGGGTAGTAGTCCGGTGGCTCTGGCTGACGGGATGATGAGGGATATTAGGGGTAGTAGTCCGATGGCTCTGGCTGATGGGATGATGTGGGATATTAGGGGTAGTAGTCTGGTGGCTCTGGCTGACGGGATGATGTGGGATATTACGGGTAGTAGTCCGGTAGCTCTGGCTGACGGGATGATGAGGGATATTAGGGGTAGTAGTCCGGTGGCTCTGGCTGATTAGGGGTAGTAGTCCGGTGGCTCTGGCTGACGAGATGATGTGGGATATTAGGGGTAGTAGTCCGGTGGCTCTGGCTGACGAGATGATGTGGGATATTAGGGGTAGTAGTCCGGTGGCTCTGGCTGACGGGATGATGTGGGATATTAGGGGTAGTAGTCCGGTGGCTCTGGCTGACGAGATGATGTGGGATATTAGGGGTAGTAGTCTGGTAGCTCTGGCTGACGGGATGATGAGGGATATTAGTGGTAGTAGTCCGGTAGTTCTGGCTGACGGGATGATGACGGATATTAGGGGTAATAGTCCGGTGGCTCTGGCTGACGGGATGATGTGGGATATTAGGGGTAGTAGTCCGGTGGCTCTGGCTGACGGGATGATGTGGGATATTAGGGGTAGTAGTCTGGTGGCTCTGGCTGACGGGATGATGAGGGATATTAGGGGTAGTAGTCCGGTGGCTCTGGCTGATGGGATGATGTGGGATATTAGTGGTAGTAGTCCGGTAGTTCTGGCTGACGGAATGATGTGGGATATTAGGGGGAGTAGTCCGGTGGCTCTGGCTGACGGGATGGTGTGGGATATTAGGGGTAGTAGTCTGGTGGCTCTGGGTGACGGGATGATGAGGGATATTAGGGGTAGTAGTCCGGTGGCTCTGGCTGATGGGATGATGAGGGATATTAGTGGTAGTAGTCCAGTAGCTCTGGCTGACGGGATGATGTGGGATATTAGGGGGAGTAGTCCGGTGGCTCTGGCTGACGGGATGATGTGGGATATTAGGGGTAGTAGTCCGGTGGCTCTGGCTGACGGGATGATGTGGGATATTAGGGGTAGTAGTCTGGTGGCTCTGGCTGACGGGATGATGAGGGATATTAGGGGTAGTAGTCCGGTGGCTCTGGCTGATGGGATGATGTGGGATATTAGGGGTAGTAGTCCGGTGGCTCTGGCTGATGGGATGATGTGGGATATTAGGGGTAGTAGTCCGGTGGCTCTGGCTGACTGGATGATGAGGGATATTAGGGGTAGTAGTCTGGTGGCTCTGGCTGATGGGATGATGTGGGATATTAGGGGTAGTAGTCCGGTGGCTCTGGCTGACTGGATGATGTGGGATATTAGGGGTAGTAGTCTGGTGGCTCTGGCTGACGGGATGATGTGGGATATTAGGGGTAGAAGTCCGGTGGCTCTGGCTGACGGTATGATGTGCGATATTAGGGGTAGTAGTCCGGCGGCTCTGACTGACGGGATGATGTGGGATATTAGGGGTAGTAGTCCGGTGGCTCTGGCTGATGGGATGATGTGGGATATTAGTGGTAGTAGTCCGGTGGCTCTGACTGACGGGATGATGTGGGATATTAGGGGTAGTAGTCCGGTGGCTCTGGCTGATGGGATGATGAGGGATATTAGGGGTAGTAGTCCGGTGGCTCTGGCTGACGGGATGATGTGGGATATTAGGGGTAGTAGTCCGATGGCTCTGGCTGATGGGATGATGTGGGATATTAGGGGTAGAAGTCCGGTGGCTCTGGCTGATGGGATGATGTGGGATATTAGGGGTAGTAGTCCGGTGGCTCTGGCTGATGGGATGATGTGGGATATTAGGGGTAGTAGTCTGGTGGCTCTGGCTGACGGGATGATGTGGGATATTACGGGTAGTAGTCCGGTAGCTCTGGCTGACGGGATGATGAGGGATATTAGGGGTAGTAGTCCGGTGGCTCTGGCTGACGGGATGATGTGAGATATTAGGGGTAGTAGTCCGGTTGCTCTGGCTGACGGGATGATGTGGGATATTAGGGGTAGTAGTCTGGTGGCTCTGGCTGATGGGATGATGTGGGATATTAGGGGTAGTAGTCTGGTGGCTCTGGCTGACGGGATGATGTGGGATATTACGGGTAGTAGTCCGGTAGCTCTGGCTGACGGGATGATGAGGGATATTAGGGGTAGTAGTCCGGTTGCTCTGGCTGATGGGATGATGTGGGATATTAGGGGTAGTAGTCCGGCGGCTCTGACTGACGGGATGATGTGGGATATTAGGGGTAGTAGTCCGGTGGCTCTGGCTGATGGGATGATGTGGGATATTAGTGGTAGTAGTCTGGTGGCTCTGGCTGACGGGATGATGTGGGATATTAGAGGTAGTAGTCCAGTGGCTCTGGCTGACGGGATGATGAGGGATATTAGGGGTAGTAGTCCGATGGCTCTGGCTGATGGGATGATGTGGGATATTAGGGGTAGTAGTCCGGTTGCTCTGGCTGACGGGATGATGTGGGATATTAGGGGTAGTAGTCTGGTAGCTCTGGCTGATGGGATGATGAGGGATATTAGGGGTAGTAGTCTGGTGGCTCTGGCTGATGGGATGATGTGGGATATTAGGGGTAGTAGTCTGGTGGCTCTGGCTGATGGGATGATGTGGGATATTAGGGGTAGTAGTCCGGTGGCTCTGGCTGACGGGATGATGTGGGATATTAGGGGTAGTAGTCTGGTGGCTCTGGCTGACGGGATAATGTGGGATATTAGGGGTAGTAGTCCGGTTGCTCTGGCTGACGGGATGATGTGGGATATTAGGGGTAGTAGTCTGGTAGCTCTGGCTGATGGGATGATGAGGGATATTAGGGGTAGTAGTCTGGTGGCTCTGGCTGATGGGATGATGTGGGATATTAGGGGTAGTAGTCTGGTGGCTCTGGCTGATGGGATGATGTGGGATATTAGGGGTAGTAGTCCGGTGGCTCTGGCTGACGGGATGATGTGGGATATTAGGGGTAGTAGTCTGGTGGCTCTGGCTGACGGGATAATGTGGGATATTAGGGGTAGTAGTCCGGTTGCTCTGGCTGACGGGATGATGTGAGATATTAGTGGTAGTAGTCTGGTAGCTCTGGCTGATGGGATGATGAGGGATATTAGGGGTAGTAGTCTGGTGGCTCTGGCTGATGGGATGATGTGGGATATTAGGGGTAGTAGTCTGGTGGCTCTGGCTGATGGGATGATGAGGGATATTAGGGGTAGTAGTCTGGTGGCTCTGGCTGATGGGATGATGAGGGATATTAGGGGTAGTAGTCCGGTGGCTCTGGCTGATGGGATGATGTGGGATATTAGGGGTAGTAGTCTGGTGGCTCTGGCTGACGGGATAATGTGGGATATTAGGGGTAGTAGTCCGGTGGCTCTGACGGGATGATGTGGGATATTAGGGGTAGTAGTCCGGATGCTCTTGCTGACGGGATGATGTGGGATATTAGTGGTAGTAGTCCGGTGGCTCTGGCTGATGGGATGATGTGGGATATTAGGGGTAGTAGTCCGGTGGCTCTGGCTGACGGGATGATGTGGGATATTAGGGGTAGTAGTCCGGTGGCTCTGGCTGATGGGATGATGTGGGATATTAGGGGTAGTAGTCCGGTGGCTCTGGCTGACGGGATGATATGGGATATTAGGGGTAGTAGTCCGGTGGCTCTGGCTGATGGGATGATGTGGGATATTAGGGGTAGTATTTCGGTAGCTCTGGCTGACGGGATGATGTGGGATATTAGGGGTAGTAGTCCGGTGGCTCTGACGGGATGATGTGGGATATTAGGGGTAGTAGTACGGTGGCTCTGGCTGATGGGATGATGTGGGATATTAGGGGTAGTATTTCGGTAGCTCTGGCTGATGGGATGATGTGGGATATTAGGGGAAGTAGTCCGGTGGCTCTGACGGGATGATGTGGGATATTAGGGGTAGTAGTACGGTGGCTCTGGCTGACGGGTTGATGTGAGATATTAGGGGTAGTATTCTGATGGCTCTGGTTGATGGGATGATGTGGGATATTAGTGGTAGTATTCCGGTGGCTCTGGCTGATGGGATGATGAGGGATATTAGGGGTAGTAGTCCGGTGGTTCTGGCTGACGGGACGATGTGGGATATTAGGGGTAGTAGTCCGGTGGCTCTGGCTGACGGGATGATGTGGGATATTAGAGGTAGTAGTTGTCCGGTGGCTCTGGCTGACGGTATGATGTGGGATATTAGCGGTAGTAGTTGTTCGGTGGCTCTGGCTGACGGGATGATGTGGGATATTAGAGGTAGTAGAACGGTGGCGCTGGCTGACGGGATGATGTGGGATATTAGGGGTAGTAGTCCGGTGGCTCTGGCTGATGGGATGATGTGGGATATTAGGGGTAGTAGTACGGTGGCTCTGGCTGATGGGATGATGTGGGATATTAGGAGTAGTAGTCCGGCGGCTCTGGCTGACAGGATGATGTGGGATATTAGGGGTAGTAGTCCGGTGGCTCTGGCTGATGGGATGATGTGGGATATTAGTGGTAGTAGTCCGGTGGCTCTGGCTGACGGGATGATGTGGGATATTAGTGGTAGTAGTCCGGTGGCTCTGGCTGATGGGATGATGTGGGATATTAGGGGTAGTAGTCCGGTGGCTCTGGCTGATGGGATGATGTGGGATATTAGGGGTAGTAGTCCGGTGGCTCTGGCTCACGGGATGATGTGGGATATTAGTGGTAGTAGTCCGGTGGCTCTGGCTGATGGGATGATGTGGGATATTAGGGGTAGTAGTCCGGTGGTTCTGGCTGACGGGACGATGTGGGATATTAGGGGTAGTTGTCCGGTGGCTCTGGCTGATGGGATGATGTGGGATATTAGGGGTAGTAGTCCGGTGGCTCTGGCTCACGGGATGATGTGGGATATTAGTGGTAGTAGTCCGGTGGCTCTGGCTGATGGGATGATGTGGGATATTAGGGGTAGTAGTCCGGTGGTTCTGGCTGACGGGACGATGTGGGATATTAGGGGTAGTAGTCCGGTGGCTCTGGCTGACGGTATGATGTGGGATATTAGGGTAGTTGTCCGGTGGCTCTGGCTGACGGGATGATGTTGGATATTAGAGGTAGTAGAACGGTGGCTCTGGCTGACGGGATGATGTGGGATATTAGGGGTAGTAGTCCGGTGGCTCTGGCTGACGGGATGATGTGGGATATTAGGGGTAGTAGTCCGGTGGCTCTGGCTGACGGGATGATGTGGGATATTAGGGGTAGTAGTCCGGTGGCTCTGGCTGATGGGATGATGTGGGATATTAGGGGTAGTAGTCCGGCGGCTCTGGCTGACAGGATGATGTGGGATATTAGGGGTAGTAGTCCAGTGGCTCTGGCTAATGGGATGATGTGGGATATTAGTGGTAGTAGTCTGGTGGCTCTGGCTGACGGGATGATGTGGGATATTAGTGGTAGTAGTCCAGTGGCTCTGGCTGATGGGATGATGTGGGATATTAGGGGTAGTTGTCCGGTGGCTCTGGCTGACGGTATGATGTGCGATATTAGGGGTAGTAGTCCGTCGGCTCTGACTGACTAGATGATGTGGGATATTAGGGGTAGTAGTCCGGTGGCTCTGGCTGACGGGATGATGTGGGATATTAGTGGAAGTCCGGTGGCTCTGGCTGACGGGATGATGTGGGATATTAGGGGTAGTAGTCTGGTGGCTCTGGCTGACGGGATGATGTGGGATATTAGTGGAAGTCCGGTGGCTCTGGCTGACGAGATGATGTGGGATATTAGTGGTAGCCCGGTGGCTCTGGCTGACGGGATGATGTGGGATATTAGGGTAGTAGTCTGGTGGCTCTGGCTGACGGTATGATGTGCGATATTAGGGGTAGTAGTCCGGTGGCTCTGGCTGACGGGATGATGTGGGATATTAGGAGTAGTAGTCCGGTGGCTCTGGCTGATGCGATGATGTGGGATATTAGTGGTAGTAGTCCGGTGGCTCTGGCTGATGGGATGATGTGGGATATTAGTGGTAGTAGTCCGGTGGCTCTGGCTGACGGGATGATGTGGGATATTAGGAGTAGTAGTCCGGTGGCTCTGGCTGATGCGATGATGTGGGATATTAGTGGTAGTAGTCTGGTGGCTCTGGCTGATAGGATGATGTGGGATATTAGAGGTAGTCCGGTGGCTCTGGCTGACGAGATGATGTGGGATATTAGGGGTAGTTGTCCGGTGGCTCTGGCTGACGGGATGATGTGGGATATTAGGAGTAGTAGTCCGGTGGATCTGGCTGACGGGATGATGTGGGATATTAGAGGTAGTAGAACGGTGGCTCTGGCTGACGGGATGACGTGGGATATTAGGCATAGTAGTCCGGCGGCTCTGGCTGACAGGATGATGTGGGATATTACGGGTAGTAGTCCGGTGGCTCTGGCTGATGGGATAATGTGGTATATTAGGGGTAGTAGTCCGGTGGCTCTGGCTGACGGGATGATGTGGGATATTAGGGGTAGTAGTCCAGTGGCTCTGGCTGACGGGATGATGTGAGATATTAGGGGTAGTAGTCCGGTGGCTCTGGCTGATGGGATGATGAGGGATATTAGGGGTAGTAGTCCGGTGGCTCTGGCTGATGGGAAGATGTGGGATATTAGGGGTAGTAGTCCGGTGGCTCTGGCTGACGGGATGATGTGGGATATTAGTGGTAGTAGTCTGGTGGGTCTGGCTGACGGGATGATGTGGGATATTAGGGGTAGTAGTCCGGTGGCTCTGGCTGACGGGATGATGTGGGATATTAGTGGTAGTAGTCTGGTGGCTCTGGCTGACGGGATGATGTGGGATATTAGGGGTAGTAGTCCGGTGGCTCTGGCTGATGGGATGATGTGGGATATTAGGGGTAGTAGTCCAGTGGCTCTGGCTGATGGGATGATGTGGGATATTAGGGGTAGTTGTCCGGTGGCTCTGGCTGACGGTATGATGTGCGATATTAGGGGTAGTAGTCCGTCGGCTCTGACTGACTAGATGATGTGGGATATTAGGGGTAGTAGTCCGGTGGCTCTGGCTGACGGGATGATGTGGGATATTAGTGGAAGTCCGGTGGCTCTGGCTGACGGGATGATGTGGGATATTAGGGGTAGTAGTCTGGTGGCTCTGGCTGACGGGATGATGTGGGATATTAGTGGAAGTCCGGTGGCTCTGGCTGACGAGATGATGTGGGATATTAGTGGTGGTCCGGTGGCTCTGGCTGACGGGATGATGTGGGATATTAGGGTAGTAGTCTGGTGGCTCTGGCTGACGGTATGATGTGCGATATTAGGGGTAGTAGTCCGGTGGCTCTGGCTGACGGGATGATGTGGGATATTAGGGTAGTAGTCTGGTGGCTCTGGCTGACGGTATGATGTGCGATATTAGGGGTAGTAGTCCGGTGGCTCTGGCTGACGGGATGATGTGGGATATTAGGAGTAGTAGTCCGGTGGCTCTGGCTGATGCGATGATGTGGGATATTAGGGGTAGTAGTCTGGTGGCTCTGGCTGACAGGATGATGTGGGATATTAGGGGTAGTAGTCTGGTGGCTCTGGCTGACAGGATGATGTGGGATATTAGGGGTAGTAGTCCGGTGGCTCTGGCTGACGGGATGATGTGGGATATTAGGAGTAGTAGTCCGGTGGCTCTGGCTGACGGGATGATGTGGGATATTAGGGGTAGTAGTCCGGTGGCTCTGGCTGACGGGATGATGTGGGATATTAGGAGTAGTAGTCCGGTGGCTCTGGCTGACGGGATGATGTGGGATATTAGTGGTAGTAGTCTGGTGGCTCTGGCTGACAGGATGATGTGGGATATTAGTGGTAGTAGTCTGGTGGCTCTGGCTGACAGGATGATGTGGGATATTAGTGGTAGTAGTCCGGTGGCTCTGGCTGACGGGATGATGTGGGATATTAGGGGTAGTAGTCCGGTGGCTCTGGCTGACGGGATGATGTGGGATATTAGGAGTAGTAGTCCGGTGGCTCTGGCTGACGCGATGATGTGGGATATTAGTGGTAGTAGTCTGGTGGCTCTGGCTGACAGGATGATGTGGGATATTAGGGGTAGTAGTCCGGTGGCTCTGGCTGACAGGATGATGTGGGATATTAGAGGTAGTCCGGTGGCTCTGGCTGACGAGATGATGTGGGATATTAGGGGTAGTAGTCCGGTGGCTCTGGCTGACGGTATGATGTGCGATATTAGGGGTAGTAGTCCGTCGGCTCTGACTGACTAGATGATGTGGGATATTAGGGGTAGTAGTCCGGTGGCTCTGGCTGACGGGATGATGTGGGATATTAGTGGAAGTCCGGTGGCTCTGGCTGACGGGATGATGTGGGATATTAGGGGTAGTAGTCTGGTGGCTCTGGCTGACGGTATGATGTGCGATATTAGGGGTAGTAGTCCGTCGGCTCTGACTGACTAGATGATGTGGGATATTAGGGGTAGTAGTCCGGTGGCTCTGGCTGACGGGATGATGTGGGATATTAGGGGTAGTAGTCCGGTGGCTCTGGCTGACGGGATGATGTGGGATATTAGGGGTAGTAGTCTGGTGGCTCTGGCTGACGGGATGATGTGGGATATTAGGGGTAGTAGTCTGGTGGCTCTGGCTGACGGTATGATGTGCGATATTAGGGGTAGTAGTCCGTCGGCTCTGACTGACTAGATGATGTGGGATATTAGGGGTAGTAGTCCGGTGGCTCTGGCTGACGGGATGATGTGGGATATTAGGGGTAGTAGTCCGGTGGCTCTGGCTGACGGGATGATGTGGGATATTAGGGGTAGTAGTCTGGTGGCTCTGGCTGACGGGATGATGTGGGATATTAGTGGAAGTCCGGTGGCTCTGGCTGACGAGATGATGTGGGATATTAGTGGTGGTCCGGTGGCTCTGGCTGACGGGATGATGTGGGATATTAGGGTAGTAGTCTGGTGGCTCTGGCTGACGGTATGATGTGCGATATTAGGGGTAGTAGTCCGGTGGCTCTGGCTGACGGGATGATGTGGGATATTAGGAGTAGTAGTCCGGTGGCTCTGGCTGATGCGATGATGTGGGATATTAGTGGTAGTAGTCTGGTGGCTCTGGCTGACAGGATGATGTGGGATATTAGGGGTAGTAGTCTGGTGGCTCTGGCTGACAGGATGATGTGGGATATTAGGGGTAGTAGTCCGGTGGCTCTGGCTGACGGGATGATGTGGGATATTAGGAGTAGTAGTCCGGTGGCTCTGGCTGACGGGATGATGTGGGATATTAGTGGTAGTAGTCTGGTGGCTCTGGCTGACGGGATGATGTGGGATATTAGGGGTAGTAGTCCGGTGGCTCTGGCTGACGGGATGATGTGGGATATTAGGAGTAGTAGTCCGGTGGCTCTGGCTGACGGGATGATGTGGGATATTAGTGGTAGTAGTCTGGTGGCTCTGGCTGACAGGATGATGTGGGATATTAGGGGTAGTAGTCTGGTGGCTCTGGCTGACAGGATGATGTGGGATATTAGGGGTAGTAGTCCGGTGGCTCTGGCTGATGCGATGATGTGGGATATTAGTGGTAGTAGTCTGGTGGCTCTGGCTGACAGGATGATGTGGGATATTAGGAGTAGTAGTCCGGTGGCTCTGGCTGACGCGATGATGTGGGATATTAGTGGTAGTAGTCTGGTGGCTCTGGCTGACAGGATGATGTGGGATATTAGGGGTAGTAGTCTGGTGGCTCTGGCTGACAGGATGATGTGGGATATTAGAGGTAGTCCGGTGGCTCTGGCTGACGAGATGATGTGGGATATTAGGGGTAGTTGTCCGGTGGCTCTGGCTGACGGGATGATGTGGGATATTAGGAGTAGTAGTCCGGTGGATCTGGCTGACGGGATGATGTGGGATATTACGGGTAGTAGTCCGGTGGCTCTGGCTGATGGGATAATGTGGTATATTAGGGGTAGTAGTCCGGTGGCTCTGGCTGACGGGATGATGTGGGATATTAGGGGTAGTAGTCCAGTGGCTCTGGCTGACGGGATGATGTGAGATATTAGGGGTAGTAGTCCGGTGGCTCTGGCTGATGGGATGATGAGGGATATTAGGGGTAGTAGTCCGGTGGCTCTGGCTGATGGGAAGATGTGGGATATTAGGGGTAGTAGTCCGGTGGCTCTGGCTGACGGGATGATGTGGGATATTAGTGGTAGTAGTCTGGTGGCTCTGGCTGACGGGATGATGTGGGATATTAGGGGTAGTAGTCCGGTGGCTCTGGCTGACGGGATGATGTGGGATATTAGTGGTAGTAGTCTGGTGGCTCTGGCTGACGGGATGATGTGGGATATTAGGGGTAGTAGTCCGGTGGCTCTGGCTGATGGGATGATGTGGGATATTAGGGGTAGTAGTCTGGTGGCTCTGGCTGACGGGATGATGTGGGATATTAGGGGTAGTAGTCCGGTGGCTCTGGCTGACGGGATGATGTGGGATATTAGGGGTAGTAGTCCAGTGGCTCTGGCTGACGGGATGATGTGAGATATTAGGGGTAGTAGTCCGGTGGCTCTGGCTGATGGGATGATGAGGGATATTAGGGGTAGTAGTCCGGTGGCTCTGGCTGATGGGAAGATGTGGGATATTAGGGGTAGTAGTCCGGTGGCTCTGGCTGACGGGATGATGTGGGATATTAGTGGTAGTAGTCTGGTGGCTCTGGCTGACGGGATGATGTGGGATATTAGGGGTAGTAGTCCGGTGGCTCTGGCTGACGGGATGATGTGGGATATTAGTGGTAGTAGTCTGGTGGCTCTGGCTGACGGGATGATGTGGGATATTAGGGGTAGTAGTCCGGTGGCTCTGGCTGACGGGATGATGTGGGATATTAGTGGTAGTAGTCTGGTGGCTCTGGCTGACGGGATGATGTGGGATATTAGGGGTAGTAGTCCGGTGGCTCTGGCTGACGGGATGATGTGGGATATTAGGGGGAGTAGTCCGGTGGCTCTGGCTGATGGGATGATGTGGGATATTAGGGGTAGTAGTCCGGTGGCTCTGGCTGATGGGATGATGTGGGATATAAGGGGTAGTAGTCCGGTGGCTCTGGCTGACGGGATGATGTGGGATATTAGGGGTAGTAGTCCGATGGCTCTGGCTGACGGGATGATGTGGGATATTAGGGGTAGTAGTTGGCTCTGGCTGATGGGATGATGTGGGATATTAGGGGTAGTAGTCCGGTGGCTCTGGCTGACAGGATGATGAGGGATATTAGGGGTAGTAGTCCGGTGGCTCTGACTGATGGGATGATGTTGGATATTAGGGGTAGTAGTCCGGTGGCTCTGGCTGACGGGATGATGTGGGATATAAGGGGTAGTAGTCCGGTGGCTCTGGCTGACGGGATGATGTGGGATATTAGGGGTAGTAGTCTGGTGGCTCTGGGTGATGGGATGATGTGGGATATTAGGGGTAGTAGTCCGATGGCTCTGGCTGATGGGATGATGTGGGATATTAGTGGTAGTAGTCCGGTAGCTCTGGCTGACGGGATGATGTGGGATATTAGGGGTAGTAGTCCGGTGGCTCTGGCTGACGGGATGATGTGGGATATTAGTGGTAGTAGTCCGGTGGCTCTGGCTGATGGGATGATGTGGGATATTAGGGGTAGTAGTCCGGTGGCTCTGGCTGACGGGATGATGTGGGATATTAGGGGTAGTAGTCCGATGGCTCTGGCTGACGGGATGATGTGGGATATTAGGGGTAGTAGTCCGGTGGCTCTGGCTGATGGGATGATGTGGGATATTAGGGGTAGGAGTCCGGTGGCTCTGGCTGATGGGATGATGTGGGATATTAGGGGTAGTAGTCCGGTGGCTCTGGCTGACAGGATGATGAGGGATATTAGGGGTAGTAGTCCGGTGGCTCTGACTGATGGGATGATGTGGGATATTAGGGGTAGTAGTCCGGTGGCTCTGGTTGATGGGATGATGTGGGATATAAGTGGTAGTAGTCCGGTGGCTCTGGCTGACGGGATGATGTGGGATATTAGGGGTAGTAGTCTGGTGGCTCTGGCTGACAGGATGATGTGGGATATTAGGGGTAGTAGTCCGGTGGCTCTGGCTGATGGGATGATGTGGGATATAAGGGGTAGTAGTCCGGTGGCTCTGGCTGACGGGATGATGTGGGATATTAGGGGTAGTAGTCTGGTGGCTCTGGCTGACAGGATGATGTGGTATATTAGGGGTAGTAGTCCGGTGGCTCTGGCTGATGGGATGATGTGGGATATTAGGGGTAGTAGTCCGGTGGCTCTGGCTGATGGGATGATGTGGGATATTAGGGGTAGTAGTCCGGTGGCTCTGGCTGACGGGATGATGTGGGATATTAGGGGTAGTAGTCCGGTGGCTCTGGCTGACGGGATGATGTGGGATATTAGGGGTAGAAGTCCGGTGGCTCTGGCTGATGGGATGATGTGCGATATTAGGGGTAGTAGTCCGGCGGCTCTGACTGACGGGATGATGTGGGATATTAGGGGTAGTAGTCCGGTGGCTCTGGCTGATGGGATGATGTGGGATATTAGGGGTAGTAGTCTGGTGGCTCTGACTGATGGGATGGTGTGGGATATTAGGGGTAGTAGTCCGGTGGCTCTGGCTGACAGGATGATGTGGGATATTAGGGGTAGTAGTCCGGTGGCTCTGGCTGATGGGATGATGTGGGATATTAGGGGTAGTAGTCCGGTGGCTCTGGCTGATGGGATGATGTGGGATATTAGGGGTAGTAGTCCGGTGGCTCTGGCTGACGGGATGATGTGGGATATTAGGGGTAGTAGTCCGGTGGCTCTGGCTGACGGGATGATGTGGGATATTAGGGGTAGTAGTCCGGTGGCTCTGGCTGACGGGATGATGTGGGATATTAGGGGTAGTAGTCCGGTGGCTCTGGTTGACGGGATGATGTGGGATATTAGGGGTTAGGATTAGATACGCAGCTCAGCAGTCAGTATCACACAGGATAGGATTAGATACACAGCTGAGCAGTCAGTATCACACAGGATAGGATTAGATACACGGCTCAGCAGTCAGTATCACACAGGAAGGGATTAGATACACAGCTCAGCAGTCAGTATCACACAGGATAGGATTAGATACAGAGCTCAACAGTCAGTATCACACAGGAGAGGATTAGACACATGGCTCAGCAGTCAGTATCACACAGGATAGGATTAGATACACAGCTCAGCAGTCAGTATCACACAGGAGAGGATTAGATACACAGCTCAGCAGTCAGTATCACACAGGATAGGATTAGATACACGGCTCAGCAGTCAGTATCACACAGGAGAGGATTAGATACACAGCTCAGCAGTCAGTATCACACAGGATAGGATTAGACACACGGCTCAGCAGTCAGTATCACACAGGATAGGATTAGATGCACGGCTCAGCACAGTATCACACAGGATAGGATTAGATGCACAGCTCAGCAGTCAGTATCACACAGAATTGGATTAGACACACGGCTCAGCAGACAGTATGACACAGGATAGGATTAGATACACGGCTCAGCAGTCAGTATCACACAGGATGGGATTAGATGCACGGCTCAGCGCACAGTATCACACAGGATAGGATTAGATGCACGGCTCAGCACACAGTATCACACAGGAGAGGATTAGATACACGGCTCAGCAGTCAGTATCACACAGGATAGGATTAGATGCACGGCTCAGCACACAGTATCACACAGGATAGCATTAGATACACGGCTCAGCAGTCAGTATCACACAGGATAGGATTAGATACACGGCTCTGCAGTCAGTATCACACAGGAGAGGATTAGATACATGGCTCAGCAGTCAGTATCACACAAGATAGGATTAGACACATGGCTCAGCAGTCAGTATCACACAGGATAGGATTAGATGCACGGCTCAGCAGTCAGTATCACACAGGATAGGATTAGATACACAGCTCAGCAGTCAGTATCACACAGGATAGGATTAGATACACAGCTCAGCAGTCAGTATCACACAGGATAGGATTAGATACATGGCTCAGCAGTCAGTATCACACAGGATAGGATTAGATGCACGGTTTTTATGTGTAATATAATCATTATAATTTGTTATAACTAACCACAGTTGGTTACTATGCCCGGGCAGCGCCGCGCTTTTCAGCTAGTACTCAATAAATATGGTGCACTTAATCTCATTTGCACCTTTAGGCTGTGCCCACGTTGCGTTTTTGAAGTGTTGTTGCCGGATCAGACACTTCACAAACACTTAAAATAAGCATCCCATTCATTTTAATGCATTTTGGCCTTTTTGTGCCAATTGATGCATTTTTTTCCGCATAGGAAACGCTTAGCGGCTAAAAACGCAGCATGCACATTATTTTCCACATAAGTCCGCGTTTTTAGCCATTTCCTGAGTCCAGAAGACGTGCGGAAAAAACTGCATCAAAAACGTGCGTTTTCTGGGAAGGAGTCCAGTTTTGTGTCAGGTTTTAAATGCTAATGTGGGCACACAGCCTGATACTGACACTGTCTTAGGATACATGTTACTGTATGATGGCACTTCTGCACATAGCCACTAGGTGGAGCTACATTTGACATTTGCATGAATTTTTATATCTACACATGGTTTACACAAATTATATTTTCTTGTGGTAACGCTATACTATTTACCATTAGAAGCTGAGTATTTCTGTAATTGTATGTATACTGTACATGATTGATTACCACTTCTGTCTCTGTAAAAACAATCCCCTTTCTGACATTGGGTGTAAATGTACTTCCTCCCTTCGATGTGGGCTCCGGCGGTGAGCCGACATCTTTTCCGGCACATGTCAGCTGTTTTGAACAGCTGCCATTTGCCCCTAACAGCCTCTGACAGCGGCACTTCCAGCAAGATTTCCGGAAATGCCGCCCATCGGTGACCCCATCACATGATCATAGGTCACCGATGGGTTGGCATGATAACCAGAGGTCTCCAGCAGACCTCTATGCTTGTCACTGCTGGAATGCTATGAGCGCCGCCCGCTAGCCAAAACCACATGGATCAGAGATCGTCCTGCTGAACTCCTGCTCTCCTTTTAACATGTTCAAAACACTACTCAGACAACGCAGGGTGAGGGTAAAACAGTGTGGGCAATGCTTTATTGTACAACAAAACAAGCAGATAACACATAGAACAGTCCCAGGAAAATACCCAAGATGGGGCACATTACAGAGTCTCATGCTTCTGCTGACTCGCTGCGATAATGGCAGCTGTGACTTCAGATCTTCCAGGGTCGCTACTCCACCTGTGGCACACACAGAGAGGAGGTAACAACAAGCGTAGGAAGATGACAGTCCATTGAGTCCATACAAGGTGCAAAGCCACTTGATCTAAAGATCACAATCTGGCTTCTCCGAACATATCCATGGTTCAGTGATGGTGAATGGAGCAGATCTGTATTCTTCCAACCGAGGCTGAAAACCCCTAGGTTGTTTCCCATAGAATGATAGATCCGTGTCCCTTGTGATGATGTTGTGGCTGCTGTCCTGTCTCTTGTCCTTTGGATGTATAGATGTCTTGGCAGAATCTCTCTGGCTGTTTCTCTCTCAGTCTCTTTATACAGAGGCATGCAACCTATTTTTAGACTTAACAAGTGTCCCTCATTCAGTGTTTACATAAAGGGTAAGAATGGAGATGAGATTATTGCATTACTTGATTATTTAAGCTATTTGCATAGTTTTTCCCTCTCTGCTTTATAAGTCAACAAACTGGCTCCATAACACAAGGCATAATTAGCATATCAGCAAACATCACTAGTGATCAAGGATAAGCGCACAATAAAAGTCAATATTACCGGCTTACACAAGCAAAAGTCTGTTTTGTTGACCAACCAGAAATCAACACTTAAATTTAAAGCCAACATACAGATAACATTCTATTATTCTTCATTTGCTAAAAAATAGTCATCTGGTTAATTAAGATACAATGGTGTATGTCTTCACAATGCCAAAAGTAAAAAAGTTTTTAAAAATATTAAAAGAATATAAAAGTTCAAATCACCCCCCTTTCAAAATAAAACAATTAAAAAAATCAAACATACACATATTTGTTATAGCAGCGTTCAGAATCGCCCGACCTATCACTATAAAAAAGAATTAACCCGATCGCTAAATGGCGTAATGAGAAAAAAGGTCAAAACGCCAGAATTACTTTTCTTGGTCACAACAACATTAAAATTCAGTAAAGGACGACCAAAAGATCGTATCTGCACCAAAATGGTATCCATTAAAAAATTCAGCTTGACACGAAAAATAAGCCTTCACCCAACCCGAGATCATGAAAAATGGAGAAGCGATGGATATCGGAAAATGGCGCAATTCTTTCATACTTTACCTAATAAAGAGGAGTTATTTTTACTGATACAGTGGGTATGGAAAGTATTCAGACCCCTTTAAATTTTTCACTCTTTGTTTCATTGCAGCCATTTGGTAAATTCAAAATCATATTACCTATTCCTGACACTGGAGTGGCTTATAAACTTCCAAAGTATCGCTTGAATATAGGTCAATATTAAATAGTCTCTTGATGAGTCGCCTTTGGTGAGGACGATGAAACCCATACAAATGAAACGCTTGGAGAGTGAGTGTGTATAAGTCACCTCACCCTATATACTGAGATGTGGGGTACATGTTTTTTCTATTAGTCACCTTCTGACTAATCTTCAAGGGGTGAATTATGGGTATAGCTTTATATTTGGAATTAATAAGGTTTAGTTTTATCCTTTTGTCAGCAAACATGAGGAATGACAAGAGACAACCCATTTAAGAAGATTCAATTTTGGTTAAAACTATTCCAACATTATGAATATAAAAAAAGTCTTCTCCCCTATGTGACGTCTCTGATGTTTATTAACAGTTGATTTCCAAGTAAAATATTTCCCACATTAAGAAAATGAAAATGGCTTCTCCTCTGTGTGACTGCTCTGATGGCGATCAAGAAGCGCTTTCTGGTTAAAAAATTTCCCACATTAACAGGAAAAAGGCTTCTCCTCTGTGTGGGTTCTCTGGTGCTTAACATAATTTGATTTCCTGCTAAAACATTTCCCACATTCTGAACATGAAAAAGGCTTCTCTCCTGTGTGAGTTCTTTGGTGTTCATCAAGATTACCTTTCTGGTTAAAACATTTCCCACATTCTAAACATGAAAAAGGCTTCTCCCCTGTGTGGATTCTCTGGTGCTTAACACAATCTGATTTACTGTTAAAACATTTCCCACATTCTAAACATGAAAAAGGCTTCTCTCCTGTGTGAGTTCTATGGTGTTCATCAAGACTCCCTTTCTGGTTAAAACATTTCCCACATTCTAAACATGAAAAAGGCTTCTCCCCTGTGTGGATTCTCTGGTGCTTAGCACAATCTGATTTACTGTTAAAACATTTCCCACATTCTAAACATGAAAAAGGCTTCTCCCCTGTGTGAGTTCTCTGGTGCTTAACACAATCTGATTTCCTGCTAAAACATTTCCCACATTCTGAACATGAAAAAGGCTTCTCCCCTGTGTGAGTTTTATGGTGTTTATCCAGACTCCCTTTCTGGTTAAAACATTTCCCACATTCTAAACATGAAAAAGGCTTCTCTCCTGTGTGGATTCTCTGGTGCGTAACACAATCTGATTTATTGTTAAAACATTTCCCACATTCTAAACATGAAAAAGGCTTTTCTCCTGTGTGGATTTTCTGGTGCTTAACACAAGCTGATTTACTGATAAAACATTTCCCACATTCTGAACATGAAACAGGCTTCTCCCCTGTGTGAGTTCTATGGTGTTTATCCAGACTCCCTTTCTGGTTAAAACATTTCCCACATTCTGAACAGGAAAAAGGCTTCTCCCCTGTGTGAGTTCTCTGGTGCTTAACACAAACTGATTTATTGATAAAACATTTCCCACATTCTGAACATGAAAAAGGCTTCTCTCCTGTGTGAGTTCTCTGGTGCGTAACACAATCTGATTTAATGTTAAAACATTTCCCACATTCTGAACAGGAAAAAGGCTTCTCTCCTGTGTGAGTTCTTTGGTGGGTTACAAAATATGATTTATGTGCAAAACATTTCCCACATTCTGAACAGGAAAACGGCTTCTCCCCTGTGTGAGTTCTCTGGTGCTTAACACAAACTGATTTATTGATAAAACATTTCCCACATTCTGAACAGGAAAAAGGCTTCTCTCCTGTGTGAGTTCTTTGGTGGGTTACAAAATATGATTTATGTGCAAAACATTTCCCACATTCTGAACAGGAAAAAGGCTTCTCCCCTGTGTGAGTTCTTTGGTGGGTAACAAAATGTGATTTATGTGCAAAACATTTCCCACATTCTAAACATGAAAAAGGCTTCTTCTCTCCTGTGTGGATTCTCTGGTGCTTAACACAAGCTGATTTATTGATAAAACATTTCCCATATTCTGAACATGAAACAGGCTTCTCCCCTGTGTGAGTTCTATGGTGTTCATCAAGACTCCCTTTACGATTAAAACATTTCCCACATTCTGAACATGAAAAAGGCTTCTCCCCTGTGTGAATTCTCTGGTGGTTAACAAAATGTGATTTCCATGTAAAATATTTACCACATTCTGAACATGAAAATGACTTCTTTGCTTTAGGAGCAGTTTGTTTTGTAATGTCTCTTTTGTGACTTTGGTTTCCCTTAGTAGTCAGTAATGAATCAGAAGATGGGACCTGTTTCATAGGATCAGATGACAGATCTTTGCTGTGAATGGATGATGATGTGTCTGGAGTAACAGCAATCACTTCAGTTGTATCTTGTAGGATCTCAAGATCATCAGATTTAAAAATTGAAGATGTCAGCTGTCCCTCTGATCTCCTTGTACAGTCATCTAACATAAAAAGCAATTTTTTTAAATAAAATATCCTTGAGTTTTATATTTTTCAACACTTCTACTTAAAAAATGGCAAGCAATGTAAAAAAATTTATTTACCAAGACAATGACAGTTCACAGTCTAATTGAAAACCTTGTTGGATGAACCAGTAGTGTGTGGTGTTCAACTGTTTATTCATTCTGCCTCCCAAATCTTCTATAATAATAAATGCGCTAAGCAGCTTCCGGGTTGTAACAACTTCCGTCCAGTTGTAACTGGTGACGTCACAGCACACCTCTTGCCATGTTAACCCTCAACACACCACTCCTCCTCAACACACACTCCTCTCACCTTTCACCATCTCCACTCACGTCCACTCACTTTTTCACTCCACATACGACCCTTTCTCTAACTCCGTCTCTCATACTCACGCCGTCATCGCCGCTGCTCCACGATCCCCGACATCATCTTCCGCCGGCACCATCCTGGATCCAGACGTCGTCCACGCCGGCGACATGTTCTTGCGGCGACGCCATCTTGAGTATCGCGAAATCCCGCAATCCAGACAGATTTATTATTACCTCTCAGTGTCTTCGGGACAGCAGTGGTTTTATCTTTAAATTGGATTAATTTGTAATTTAATCTTTTCTAGATGTTTCTTGGCTTCGGATAGTGTTTGAGAATGATTTGGTACAATATTTGTGGTATGTCCTGATGAAGGGGTCACCTGAACCCCCCAAACACGTAGAACCACGTTAACACCTCTACAATTTCTGGAATTCTTCTTGCGGCAGCGCGGGGATGATCCTTCCTTCCAATCTAAGTATATAAGCACTGACAGTGTAGCAGGCATAGCCCAATGGGACTTGTAGTACACACAGCCCCGCAGACCGCCCAATGACCCCCGCACAGCCCCGACATATGCCTAATGACCCCCGCACAGCCCGGCAGACCGCCCAATGACCCCCCACACACACACACAGGCCCATACACGCACACAGTCACCACCCACACACATACACAAGCACACAGTCACCGCCCACACACCGCCCACACTCCGCCCCCACTCTTCCCCCCTCCCGATCTGCAACGTTTCATCCACAGCAAAAACGCAGATCTTTTTTAGATCTGCGGTTGTGCTCCGGATATGCCCGACTTAATGCAAGTCAATGGGTGCAGAAACGCTGCAGATCCGCACAAAGAATTGACATTAATCCGCAGCGTTTCCACGCAGATTTTTCTGCAGCATGTGCACAGCGCTTTTCAATTTATTCACTTTCATGGTACTGTACAACGCAGCTTATTCTGCTGCGCACCCGCAGGGCCAAATCTACTGCAGAATCCGCAACGTGTGCACACACCCTTAGCATGCCTGTACTTAGCAATATTATAGTGAGAAGAACCCACTTAATTTGCGGTGTCTCCTGGAACACAATCTGGGCACTATGTGCTGGGTAATAAAATGGCAAATGTGTAATTTTCACTCTCCAACATCCACTGTGTGTTAATTTCTGGAAAGTGGCTGTGGAGTCAAAATATTCACTCCTCCTAAGGATTATAACCCTCAGTGAATTAATTAATAACATGGAATCACTTTATGGGGATTTCTACTATTCTGGTTTTCTGTTATTTAGTCATATTAGGGCTTCTGCATATGGTGTGTCCAATCTCATCTGGGATCTGTTCCTGCTGTCCAGCTGGAGTAATCTGCTCCCTACTTCAGCCAATTGGAAAGTACCACACCCTACTAAAGCGCAAAGCACATGGCCGGAATCTGCCAGATACAGCGCTGTTCTCCTCTGGTTCAGTCCTCTGTGCTCAACTTGTGGCTTGTGTATTTATCCCCTGCTGTGACCGTGGCCCGTTTACTGACTACTCTTGTGTCTTCTGATTCTGTATTCTGTCCTTCTGGTTCTGACCCAGCTACCTGACTATTCTTCTTGCCACCTAACACCACAGAATAGCAGGTAACACCATGGTCCAAGCCTAGGGGTCCCAGTGTAAGTCCAGATCCATGTAATGGTGTTAAAGGGCGATGAGCAAGGCAATCCTTGGGATATGGAAAGCAGAGAAGATAGAGCCAAGCATGTTCATGGTGGACATCTTTTGAGCTGCCAGTTGACCATGAACAGTGCTCCCAATACATTGTGTCTGCAAACTATTCCAGCTAGATCTGCATTCAAATAGCTAAATGGCGCTCCTTCCCTTCTGAACACTGCCATGTGCCCAGACAGTAGTGTACAACCGTATATAGGGTATAGTGCGAAGCTGGAAAATAATTTGTAAGATCCATTTGTTTTCTATTATCCTCTGTGAATAATTTATCACCACATAAAGTGACACACGTCAGATATTAATAATGGGGCCTGATTAGGAACACAAAACTGGGTGCGGGAAGAGGTTAAATCAGATGATTTTGGACACTACTGTAATCAAACACTGTGACTATAGACAATAACATCTACTGAAATGATCCAACTCCACAGTCTCCATCAGTAATAAATGAGCAGCTAGTGGTGAAACCTCTCTGGGGTAATTAGAGTATGGGGCTCGGAGACTTCACAATCTAAACTATCGTAAGCTCCAATATTTTCTGTCAGATGAGATTCAAGAAGAAATAATATATATTTATAGAGAACTGTGTATAAGGCCGGTTTCACACGTCCTGATATTTCCGGTACCGGAGATGTCCATGTGTGTAATACTTGTGGCACACATGTGACAACCATGTGCAGCATCAGTGCAATAAGCGCTGTTCCCCGGCGGCGGGTGCTGAAGACGCTCGGGGAGAATGATGAGAGTTATACAAAAGTCAGAATGATGACAGCAGGTGGCGGCTTTTGGGACTATTACTCCCATCAACCTACACCTGCTGCTAAGAACAGTGACAGCAGGAGCGGATGATGGGAGTATTCCTCACCCGCCGCCTGCGCTATAACTAAATAAATGAATGAAACAAATGGCGTGGGTTCCCCTGTATTTTCTATAACCAAAGAAAAAAATGAATGATGCTTTGAGAAAGAACAAGATACTGTTCGAAACGCGTTGCTTGTTACACACAACCATGTGATTCTCTTTTACTGGATCTTTTGGACTTGCTTTTATTCACAATAAATTGGAATTTTGGAAGCTGGATTTTTTTTCCCTCTTTTTTGCTTATTTTCTATAACCAGTCTTTCAAAACTCACATCTGGGGCCTGCAACCCTCAGCTGTCAGCTTCAGCAAGGCTGGCTATCAAGAATAGAGGGGTCCCCACTCTGTTTTTTAATCATTTAAATAATTTAAAAAAAAAAACAGCATGGGGACCCCCCATTTTTGACAACCAGCCTTGCTAAAGCTGACAACTGGGGGCTGGTATTCTCAGGCTAGTAAGGGGCCATGGATATTGACCCCCCAGCCTAAAAATAGCAGCCCGCAGCTGCCCAGAAAAGGCACATCTATTAGATGCTCCAATTCTGGCGCTTTGCCCGGCTTTTCTCACTTGCCCTTTAGTGACGGCAAGTGGGGTTCATATTTGTGGGGTTGATGTCACCCTTGTATTGTCAGGTGACATAAAAAAAAACTTTATTCTGGCTGTGTCTTTATTTACCATATAACTATAGAATTAGTAATGTATGGGTGTCTTAAAGACAGCGCTCCATTACGTGGGATTAGTAATGGAGAGGTGTCTATAAGACCCCTATCCATTCCTAATCCTATAGTTATATGGTAAATAAAGACACAGCCAGAATAAAGTCTTTTATTAGAAATAAAACAAAACACAGGGCAAGTGTGAAGAGCCGGGCAGAGCGTTGGAATTGGCGCATCTAATAGGTGTGCCATTTTTGGGCAGCTGTGGGCTGGTTATTGTTTAACCCCTTTGGTGACAATCCGACCAGTGACGCCTATGTGGCATCATAAATAGATCTCCCTCCTGTGGGTCGGGTGACCGGGTTCAATCAAAGGTCACCCGACCCGCCGTTACAGGGAGACCTAGACTCGGGGATACGATCACTCCTGGTGACCTTTTAGTCACCCCCCTCACATCTGATTGGAGCTAGCGTCCATGTGACGCTAGCTGTCCAATCAGATATGGAGGGGCAGAGTAAAACGATGGCCTCAGCTTCATCCCGTTTGTGGAAGCTGAGGAGTGAGGTGACTGACAGCTGCCCTGCCCCGTGATCAGCGCCGCCGCCACTGACATACAATACACACCTCTTCTTCCCCACTGCCTGTTTCCATCCCCTCAACCTCCGCTAACTACACCCTGCACTCCTGATTAACCCCTGCCCCCTGATCAACCCCTGCACCCCTGATCATCTCCCCTGCTGCTGCAGGCTCCTCAGCCCCTTCTTCCTGTGCCTGACAGCCCCCTCCTGGCCCCCCCCGTGATCACCCCTCAGCCCCCGATTAACCCCTGCCCCCCTGATCAACCCCTGCACCCCTGATCATCTCCCCTGCTGCTGCAGGCTCCTCAGACTCTTCCTCCTGTGCCTGACAGCCCCCTCCTGGCCCCCCCCGTGATCACCCCTCAGCCCCCGATTAACCCCTGCCCCCCTGATCAACCCCTGCCCCCATGATCAACCCCTGCTGCTACATATCCACTTCAATCTCATCAGCCCCTTTCTGCCCCCGGTGATCATCCCCCTGCTGCTGCTGCAGCTCCCTCCTGCCCCCCCGCGCTCCTGACAGCTCCTTCCTGCCCCCCCACGTGCCTGACAGCCCCCTCCTGACAGCCCCCTCCTGATAGCCGCCTCCTGCAGTTAAGTTTCAACAAACACTCGCAAATACACACGTGCACTATAATAAACCTTTTTTTTACGCACGCACACACACATAATGTCCCGCTCATCCCAGTCATCAAGGGTCTACTCAATTGAGGAGTCATATGACATTATTGCCTCCGAAACTGATAGTGAGGGACATGACCCCACTTTTCTCTATTCCTCCCACTCTTCCTCCTCCAGCGACACAGACTTACCACCACCAAGATGTCACAGGACAAAAAATCGTCTGGAGCCCAGGGAGGAAGAGACGGAGGCCGGGGTAGGAGACCCACAGCCAAATGTGAGTTTCCCCCAACCTAGTGCTAGTCAGGCCCAACCTAGCACTAGTGCCCCCTCCTGGACCCCTGTCCCTGAGAATTTTGCTCCACGGATTCCTGATTTCATTCCCCAATCAGGAATCCAGTTTGAGACTGCCAACTTCAGGGAAATAGACTTTTTCAAAGTCTATTTCTCGGAGTCAATCGTCAGTCTCATGGTGGAGCAAACAAACTTGTATGCCCAGCAATTTTTGGCGGAACACCCAATTTTTTCATTCTCTACTTGGAGTCCCATTGACTCTGTAGAAATGATGAAATATTGGGTACTGGTCCTGAACATGGGGATTGTGAAGAAACCAGAAATTCGTTAATACTGGAGTACTGATATTTTATATCAAACTCCAGTATTTGGCATGGTTATGAGTCGCAGACGTTCTGAGGCGATTCCTAAATTTCTTCATTTCAGGGACAATACTCACAGCCTTCCCCGCGATGACCCAAATTTTGAAAGACTGTTCAAAATTTGGCCGGTCATCGAACACTTCAGCAACAAGTTTGCTGAAGTGTACATTCCCCAAAGGGAAATTTCTGTGGCTGAATCCCTCATCCACTTCAAATGGAGGCTTCAGTTCTGTCAGTACCTGCCCAGCAAAAGGGCGAGGTACGGGATAAAACTCTACAAGCTGTGCGAGAGTACCTCAGGGTACACGCTCAGCTTTAGAGTTTACCAAGGGAAGGACACCAGGATCCAGCCCCCAGAATGTCCACCTGCTCTGGGGGTGAGTGGGAAAATAGTGTGGGATTTGGGCCACCCTCTGCTTGATAAAGGTGGCCATCTGTACGTTGATAACTTTTATACAAGCATCGCACTATTTCAATCCCTCTCTGCCAGAGCCACCGTCGCTTGCGGTACCGTGCGCAGAAGCCGGAGGGGTCTCCCTTTGTCACTAATTGAGCAGCCTCTCCCAAAGGGTGAGAGCTGAGCCCAATGTAGCGGCAACATGCTTGTGGTCAAGTTCAAAGACAAAAGAGAGGTCTTTCTCTTGAAATTCCATGGTCCCGGCACCACGGCCACCACCGTTCGAGGTACCACAGACCAGGTCCACAAACCGGACTGTGCCCTGGGGTACAACAAACACATGGGGGGAGTTGATCTTTCTGATAAAGTCCTCCAGCCCTATCGTGCCATGAGGAGCGCAAAAGTGTGGTATAAAAAACTGGCTGTGCACATCGTACAAACGGCACTGTATAACGCATGCGTGCTATCACGATGTGCAGGCCAGACCAACAACACCTTCCTTCAGTTCCAGGAGGCGGTGATAAAGGCCATGATTTTTGGAGAGGAGGACGGAGCGTGCCCCAGCACCCCTGGAACTCAAGTTTCCCGTGTGGTACCAGGACAACATGCTCCCACTAAGGGGAGAACAAAAATAAAGGTGCCGGGTGTGCTATAAAAGGGGGATAAGAAGGGAAACTCGTTTCCAATGTGAAACGTGTCCTGACAAACCTGGACTGTGTTCGAATGAATGCTTCAGAATTCATCACACGTCCGGGGACTAAACACATCCTGACACTCCACTACAGAACTCACCCACACCAGGCTGACATACACTACACCACACACCACAACCTGACATACACTACACCACACACCAACCTGACATACACTACACCACACACCAACCTGACATACACTACACCACACACCGACCTGACGTACACTACACCACACACCCAACCTGACATACACTACACCACACACCAACCTGACATACACTACACCACACACCAACCTGACATACACTACACCACACACCAACCTGACATACACTACCCAACACACCAACCTGACATACACTACACCACACACCGACCTGACGTACACTACACCACACACCCAACCTGACGTACACTACACCACACACCCAACCTGACGTACACTACACTACACACCGACCTGACATACACTACACCACACACAGACCTGACATACACACCACATACAGACCTGACATACAAAACACCATACACACAGACCTGACATACACAACACCACACACACCAACCTGACGTACAATACATCACACACCGACCTGACATACACTACACCACACACAGACCTGACATACACACCACATACAGACCTGACATACACAACACCATACACACAGACCTGACATACACTACAACACACACAGACCTGACATACACTACACCACACACACCAACCTGACATACACTACACCACACACAGACCTGACATACACACCACATACAGACCTGACATACACAACACCATACACACAGACCTGACATACACAACACCACACACACCGACCTGACATACACTACACCACACACAGACCTGACATACACAACACCACACACCGACCTGACATACACTACACCACACACAGACCTGACATACACAACACCATACACACAGACCTGACATACACAACACCACACACCAACCTGACATACACAACACCACACACCCCAACCTGACATACACTACACCACACACACCAACCTGACATACACAACACCACACACAGACCTGACATACACTACACCACACACCCCAACCTGACGTACACTACACCACACACCGACCTGACATACACTACACCACACACACCATCCTGACGTACACTACACCACACACAGACTTGACATACACAACACCATTCACACCAACCGGACAAAGTGTGTCAGGTTGTTGTGTGAGGCGTAGTGTACGTCAGGTTGGTGTGTGTGGTGTAGTGTATGTCAGGTTGATGTGGGTGGTGTAATAAACACCACACACCAATCTGACATATACTACACTACACACACTAATCTGACGTACACTACATACTTTCCATACGCGACACGTTGTCCGCTAACGATTGGAGCTAATTTTCCCTTCAAAAAGTCAAATGGCGCTCCTTCCCTTCCGAGCCCTGCCGTGCGCCCAAACAGTGGTTTATGACCACATATGAGGTATCGGTGTACTCAGGAGAAATTGCCCAACAAATTTTAGGATCCATTTTATCCTGCTGCCCATGTGAAAATGAAAAAATGAGGCTAAAAGAACATTTTTGTTGGAAAAATTAAAATGTCCATTTTTTCCTTCCACATTGCTTTAGTTCCTGTGAGGCACCTGAAGGGTTAATAATCTACTTGAATGTGGTTTTGAGCACCTTGAGGGGTGCAGTTTTTGGAATGGTGTCACTTTTGGGTGTTTTCTGTCATATTGACCCCTCAAAGTGACTTCAAATGTGAGGTGGTCATCACTAAGAAAAAATGGTGATGTAAAAATGAGAAATCGCTGGTCAACTTTTAAACCTTATAACTTCCTAACAAAATTTTTTTTTTCCCAAAATTGTGCTGATGTAAAGTAAACATTTGGAAAATGTTATTTATTAACTATTTTATGTCACATAACTCTCTGGTTTAATAGAAAATTCAAAATTTGAAAATTGTGAAACTTTCAAAATTTTCACCAAATATCCAATTTTTTCACAAATAACCGCAAAAATTATTGACCTAAATTTACCACTAACATGAAGCCCAATAGGTGATGAAAAAAATCTCAGAATCGCTAGGATCTGTTGAAGCGTTCCTGAGTTATTACCTCATACAGGGACACTGGTCAGAATTGCTAAAAAAAGGCCCGGTCATTAAGGTCAAAATAGGCTGGGTCAGACTTATATAAGTCAGTTCACATATGGTGTACCAAGATGGCGTCTGTGTCTTCAGACAACACCCTGGAAGAAATCCTTGGAATGCAGAAGCTGAGATACTGGATACCATATATGGAAGTGAAGCTGAAATGGACCTATCATAGACTGACACTGGCTACTCAGAAGATTGTGTGACACCCATTTTCTGTCACTTTGTCTTGAGAATAAACATCAGTTGTGTGCAAGCCTTTGCTGAGAAAGGAGTAGACATCTAACTCTGTGCTCGGTGTGACTCTTTAAGCGTGCACTCGGCCTATATTGGGTCAGGTACAAGCAATCATATAGATCTCGCTTTAAGGGATCACCCTCACACTAATCCCAGGGGGTAGGTGGATCCTCCAGGTTGTAAGTTATATAGAAAAGGGCTTTCAATGCCCAAAGTCATTTGAACAGTATTGGGTGGAGGAGAATGTTGTGTGTTGTGAGTTCATTTTTCCCTTCGTCACTGAGGTCTGGTGAACTCCCTATTCTGGTAAAGGAAGGTAATGAGCCTGATTATCAGGCACCTGAGCCTAATGAGGATGACTGGCTGAGTGGAGTCACGGACTGGATATAAGGCTGCCGACGCCCTTCTGCCCTGCGGGTGATTTCTCTGTGGACTTCTAGGACACCAGTCTGATTCCTGCTCCTCTAAAGCTAAGTTTTCTGCTTTGCCTGTTAGCATTTGTGTTTTGTTTTTGTTTGCCTTGCTTTTCTGGATTCTGCCATTCCCTGCTGGGGTGAGCTGAATCTCCTTTTGCCGGTTGCTCTGTCTTCAGAATATTCCTGAGTACTGACATAGCTTTTTTGAAGCCTAGCGTCTTCAGGGCCTTTTTCACTGTCAGTCTGTTGGCTCTTATTTTCATAGGGTTTTTCACAGATTGCAGACAGCAGCCTTCCTGTCCTTTCCTATCTAGTTAGCTTGGGCCCCGTCTTTGCTCAGTCTATCTTTCTGTCTGTGTTAGTGTTTTCATCTTGCTTCACCGTCATTATATGTTGGGGGCTGCCTATTGCTTTGGGGTCTGCTCTGGGGCAGTTTAGATTTCCCCTTTCTTTCTTTAGGCCTATTTAATTCTCCGACTGTGATCGAGGGGTCTAGGGCATTGTAGGAACCCCCCACGGCTACTGTTAGTTGTTGTGGATAGGATCAGGGGTCTGTAATCCGATAGCTGCCAACCTCTCTGGTTTTCTGTACTTAGCTAGCATTTCTGTTTTTGCCTCCTACGGTGACTCAATCATAACAGTTGTGGTCTAGAGGCAAAATGGTGATCATGGTTTTACGGCCGGACTACACCACCGATAAAGCATCCACAGCCGGTGACTGAGAGGAATCTGTGACTTCTCTGCATTCAGTGGTTACTACTCACCTGGGTAGTCATATGTGGGAATCTCCTCTTTACACCGCTCATCATCTCTCACATATGTCTCTGTAGTATTAATATGGGTCAGATCTTCACCCTGAAACACATATTGTAAAAGTCACAGACAGATGGAGAAGTCCCATCTATGATCAGCTCTAATCCTGCCATCTCCACCGCTCTCATTACACAAGTATAAAACACATAATACTGGTGGATAAAACAAGACTGAGCACAAGACCTTCACAGCCGTCTACACATCATAGGGGGATCTCCTGACACCTTCTCTCCATCTACCTGATGATCCTGAGGAGCACTGGGATCTTCTTGGTTACAGTCCTGTGGGAGAAGAGGACGGGGACATCTCTCTGGTGTAGTCCTCTTACTGGATAGATCTGGAGGAAACACATACAGGGACTGAATTCATTCTCTACATACAGATAATTATAGGCCGTGTGTATTTAGTCCTGTCTATTACCTGGTGATGTGAGGGGCTGGGGAACCTCCATTATGACGTTCTTGTACAGATCTCTGTGTCCTTCTAAATACTCCCACTACTCCATGGAGAAATAGACAGCGACATCCTGACACCTTATAGGAACCTGACACATACAATGATACCGTCATCCCCCCGATCCCTTCATAGTGTTACTGTATAATGTCCCAGCATTCCCAGCAGTGTCACCTCTCCTGTCAGCAGCTCAATCATCTTGTAGATGAGTTCTAGGATCTTGTGCTCATTGATGTCCTCATGGATCAGGGGGTAAGGTGGAGGCCCCTTGATTGGGCTCAGGGGTCTTCCACATCCCTCAGACACAGGGTCCTGACAGCGATCACTAGAGGTCTTCTTCACCACTGTGTAATCCTGGTTATGGAGAGACACATTAATAAATCTCACTCCAGACATTTCCAGAGTCCTCACCTCTCCAGTTCTGTCCATCTGTTATTCCCATAGATAAGAATGATGTAATGTGACGTCATCAGAATCTCTCACCTCTCCAGTGAGACGGAAGAGGATCTCTAGGGTGAGGTGTAACATCCTCTCCGCCATCTTGTCTCTGTCCATATCCATCCTTGATGGGTAAATCAGGAAAATTCTCTTCTGTAGAAGATCTTCACTGAGAGGATCCGATATTGTAGACACCTGAATGAGAAGAAGATGATCCGATGTAACATCATAAGAATCCTGTGTAATAATACAATTACTGGAGATAATAAGGGAAACATATGAGATTTATTATCTTACAGGGTTTAGTTTTCTTCCCTGACATCTACTAATAAAACCTATATATTTAGGCCACAGACAACAAGCAGTTTCCTCCTCAGAGTCGGCAGCTGAACACGTTCCTCATAGACTCATCTTCCATAACGCTAATTCTCGTCTCATTACCGACACTGGAATCGGCATTAGCAATACTGCAGGAGATATTCATTACACGCGACATGAGAAATAACTCCTTCATGATGAGGACGACATCTTCATCTTCTACTGCGGCTCTAGAGACAGATTTGGCCAGAGTCGGTCACTGCCTCCATCCCCACCGGCCGTCTATATGAAGGTTTCCCGTCTTCCCCGCACTGGAATCTTCTATCACGTTAGATCTCAGCTCTGAGTCACACACAGAAGTTTGAGGCTTTTATAGAAGATTTTTTGTTTCCACAAACACAACGGACAGAAATGATCTGATCCCAAAGTCTCCATGTACAGTGATTTATGGGGTTTATTTCTGGCCTTAGGCTTTCCTATATTACAAGAAAAACTCCAGAAAAAGCCGATATTAAAATGTTTCTAAAGAAAATTGGCTCCAACAATTCTTGCAAGAAGAAAGAAAATATACAAAAAGCAGAAGACACATTTTATAATTTTTAACATGTTGAACATTTATTAAAAAGAAATGAATCTTTTTGTGCCCCAGAACATAGATGTACACCGCAGGGACGGCACAGATGAGGCTTCAACAAAAACCCTGACAGTTTAACCACTTGCTGCTGTGAAAAGCAAACATGACATCTAAGAAGGTGTGACAGAGTTTGGCTGAATGCCCCCCGCCCCCAAGTACTCGATAGTATGGGGCGGCCTAGTTACTCTGATACTTACATGCCTAATAATGGTGTCTGGGCTGCAATGTATGAAGGTCTATTAGGCCGGGCCAGAGGCAGCGTCCAATAAGTTACCTTATAACGCCCCCATACACATTACACTAAAGTTCCATGAAAGCACTGATTTCGGGGGGTTTGGCCGACCATATAATGCATTTGGGGGCCTCCCAACAGATGATGTCAGGGCAGAGAAGGATCTGACATCCTGAATTTCAGAGGATAATCCGTTTGTTCTTCCTGTAGATAATCCTCCTCTAGAGGAGTCTGGAGGCGACTCTCTCATACAGACCACAGGAAAGCTGGAATATTTGTGTGTATGGGTGAGTCGGGAGAGATCGCCGTCTGCCAAATGACCGTTCAGCCAACTCTGATCTCATGTGTATGGGGCGTTAGTATTACACTGACAGGCAGTGATGATACACGGCACTACAGTAGTACAGGGCATCACCGGAGCCATCAGAGGCTTGTATGTTGTGTGATCGCACTGATCAGAGGGGTTTAAAAAAGGTTTAAAGTGAAAAAAAAATCACAGTTTCAGCAACAAGAAATATCCATCACTATATGGAAAGCAGAGTCACTGCACAATGTTAGTTACATCACGTCCATAACTACTTTATTATACTCGATCATCCAAAAAGCAACAGGAAGCCATGTCTAAAATATAGCAATCTTTATTGAAATATAGTTAAAAAAGTTTTATGTAAAACTGACAATACGGGTATTAAAGTGCGGGCACTACAAAAAATCACCACATCAAGAGGAAAACCGCACAAAAATATCCAAAATTTACATATGCAAAAAATGCTTGAATGGTTGCAAAATAAACAAGTGTTTATACATGGGACTTGTGACTTATTTCAATAAATTCCAGTGCATCTCAAAACAAATTTTTTATAAGTCAAAAAACTGCAAATGTGCAAAAATATAAAAAGGATTGAAGCATTGTATAATCAGCATATGAGTGTCTTTAAAAATGTGACAAAATAAGCAATCCAAAAGTATGCAGATTTGCATGAATGAGAATATACAATTAGGGGATCATATAGCCAGTGTGTGCCTGTGCAAAGTAAGGCAGCAAAAAACCCCTAAGAAGCATTTCCAAGCAGAAGGTAAGTATAAAATAAGACAATATGATCAGTGCATTTTACCTCAGGGTGCGGGCAGGAGGACCCCGACGCGCGTTTCGTGGCAGCTTTATCAAGGCACCCTCAATAAAGGAGTGGTTTTGCAGATGGGGACCA
Organism: Dendrobates tinctorius; assembly: GCF_039654945.1. Taxonomy (NCBI): domain Eukaryota; kingdom Metazoa; phylum Chordata; class Amphibia; order Anura; family Dendrobatidae; genus Dendrobates; species Dendrobates tinctorius. The sequence goes on from NW_027361900.1 coordinate 5,592,584, forward strand.
CAGACCACATCTCAGTACCAATGCTTTCTGGCTGATGTTTTGGTCACTTTTGAATGTTGGCTGTGCTTTCATACTCGTGGTAACATGAGACGGACTCTACAACCCACACAAGTGGCTCAGGTAGTGCAGCTCATCCAGGATGGCACATCAATGCGAGCTGTGGCAAGAAGGTTTGCTGTGTCTGTCAGCGTAGTGTCCAGAGGCTGGAGGCGCTACCAGGAGACAGGCCAGTACACAAGGAGATGTGGAGGGGGTCGTATGAAGGCATCAACCCAGCTGCAGGACCGCTACCTCCACCTTTGTGCAAGGAGGAACAGGAGGAGCACTGCCAGAGACCTGCAAAATAACCTCCAGCAGGCCACAAATGTTCATGTGTCTGCACAAACGGGTAGAAACTGACTCCATTAGGATGGTCTGAGGGCCCGACGTCCACAGATGGGGGTTGCGCTCGCAGCCCAACACCGTACACGACGCTTGGCATTTGCCACAGAACACCAGGATTGGCAAATTCACCACTGGCGCCCTGTGCTCTTCACAGATGGAAGCAGGTTCACACTGAGCACATGTGACAGACGTGACAGAGTCTGGAGACGCCGTGGAGAGCGATCTGCTGCCTGCAACATCCTTCAGCATGACCGGTTTGGCAGTGGTCAGTAATGGTGTGGGGTGGCATTTCTTTGGAGGCCACACGATGTTGGGCTGTGAGCACAACCCCCATGGAGACACAATTGTGCTTTACCTGGAGATAAATTCCCAGTGGGGGCAATTTCCAAAATGCAATAACTTAAGTGGGGAATTCAGCTCTTTTCACACTTAAGGGATCTGTATATGGAGTCTACAAACTACAGTGGGGAAATAAGGATTTGTTACGCTGACAATTTTGGGGTAAAGTCACATTTTTGTGAGGAAATAAAGTAAAATTGTCATTTTTTCCTTCCACATTGCTTATATTCCTGTCACACTATCCGAATTCAGATATTGTCCTGTCAGAAAGGAGAATACAGGGAGCGAAAGGGTTAATAGGACTCAAAGGAGGAAGCGGCCCAGAAAGCAGAAGATCCAGGAGTGTCTGCCACATATATGACTGCTCTGTGTGCACAGGACCTGTGATGAGGTCACAGGAGGGGAGGAGTCAGGGGTCACATGATCAGGGGCCTCAGTGTGTGCAGGACTCAGTGTGCTGGAGCGCTCCCGATAATCAGCTGCGTGTGTCGCGCTGTGTGATAGTCACAGCACCTGCATGGAGGGCGACACATGCAGCTGATTATCGGGAGCGCTCCAGGGATCCGGGGTCCCGATGCAGCTATTCGGTAAGTGATATTAGCCAATAACAACTTCTCCGACGATATTCGCTCATCTCTAGTAATAACAGCTCAAAGAAATTCACCGAACTTTTCATTAAGTTTAATAGTAAGACCCTATTAAATATTGAGCACCAGCGGGACGAAGCATTGACAGCGGCATGTAAAAGTGTGGGCGCCCCTGGTCAAAATGACCGTTATTGTGAGCAGTAGTAAGATGAAGATGAAATGATCTCTAAAAGGCCGAACCTCTAAGATCACACATGGCCTTTGTATTTTAGGCAAAAATAATAAAATATTTATATATAGACTATTTTACAATTTCATAATTGCAAAAAGGAAAAAGGGGCGATGCAAAACTTTGGGCACCCTGGGAGATTTGTGTACTGAGATAATTTTGATCAAGATTTTACATCTTAATTAGCTTGTTAGGGTTATGGTGAGATCACATGGTGACCAGGAGCTACAGTCTGAGGAAAGGGCTAAAAAGCCTTCACTACACCCCTGTACAGCTGTATAATGAGGCCCAGGCTTTATAGTGAAGGGACAGGAGTGAGGGCCTGTTCCCAGGAGCTACAGTCTGAGGAAAGGGCTAAAAAGCCTTCACTAGACCCCTGTACAGCTGTATAATGAGGCCCAGGATTTATAGTGAAGGGACAGGAGTGAGGGCCTGTGCCCAGGAGCTACAGTCTGAGGAAAGAGTTAAAAAGCCTTCACTAGACCCCTGTACAGCTGTATGATGAGGCAAAGGCTTTATAGTGAAGGGACAGGAGTGAGGGCCTGTGCCCAGGAGCTACAGTCTGAGGAAAGGGCTAAAAAGCCTTCACTAGACCCCTGTACAGCTGTATAATGAGGCAAAGGCTTTATAGTGAAGGGACAGGAGTGAGGGCCTGTTCCCAGGAGCTACAGTCTGAGGAAAGGGCTAAAAAGCCTTCACTAGACCCCTGTACAGCTGTATAATGAGGCCCAGGATTTATAGTGAAGGGACAGGAGTGAGGGCCTGTGCCCAGGAGCTACAGTCTGAGGAAAGAGTTAAAAAGCCTTCACTAGACCCCTGTACAGCTGTATAATGAGGCAAAGGCTTTATAGTGAAGGGACAGGAGTGAGGGCCTGTGCCCAGGAGCTACAGTCTGAGGAAAGGGCTAAAATGCCTTCACTAGACCCCTGTACAGCTGTATAATGAGGCAAAGGCTTTATAGTAAAGGGACAGGAGTGAGGGCCTGTTCCCAGGAGCTACTGTTTGAGGAAAGGGCTAAAAAGCCTTCACTAGACCCCTGTACAGCTGTATAATGAGGCCCAGGATTTATAGTGAAGGGACAGGAGGGAGGGCCTGTGCCCAGGAGCTACAGTCTGAGGAAAGGGCTAAAAAGCCTTCACTAGACCCCTGTACAGCTGTATAATGAGGCCCAGGCTTTATAGTGAAGGGACAGGAGGGAGGGCCTGTGCCCAGGAGCTACAGTCTGAGGAAAGGGCTAAAAAGCCATCACTAGACCCCTGTACAGCTGTATAATGAGGCCCAGGCTTTATAGTGAAGGGACAGGAGTGAGGGTCTGTGCCCAGGAGCTACAGTCTGAGGAAAGGGCTAAAAAGCCTTCACTAGACCCCTGTACAGCTGTATAATGAGGCCCAGGCTTTATAGTGAAGGGACAGGAGTGAGAAAAGTGGGGAAAGGAGGAAGAAGAGCCGGACTGCCCATCACTAACCTGCAGAGCCGCACTCCACATATATGGCTGCTCTGTGCACAGGACCTGTGATGGGGTCACAGGAGGGAGGAGTCAGGGGTCACATGATCTCCGGAGTGCAGACCTCCATGGAGCCTTCTCCTCAGTCAGTGACATTCCCGCCATTATTCGCCCCTCACTACTGGCACAATTACCCCGCGCCGCCTTCTCTACACAGTGTTATGTGTGGAATGTGACGTGTGATTTCTCTGGAGGGAAATAGACCCCACACAGGAGGGAATTCTCACCAGTTACCGGCCATCTACTATATGGCGGCATATGATTGTGCTATCGACTCCACACCAGGAGCTAAAATGCCCAAATCTCTAATGTAACCGCTATAAGAGAAGATATAACAAATTTCCCCTAAACTCACACAGCGGAGGAGGCCTCACTTGGAGCAATGTGACTCGCGCACAGAAAATCTATTCCCGGTTCTGTGATAAGTTATCGGCCGACAGGAAGAAGAAAGGTCTGAATTACAGCCCAGACTGGAGGAGAAACTGCAGGAGTGAGAATTGGCCAATCAGCGCTCTTCACCCCTATACTTATCTACACAAATACAAGATATGAAATGACAACTAGACGCCATTCTCACCACCAGAACGGAGAGGCGCTAACTTGGAGTAAAGCCGCGTTTTATCACCATGCCAATAAGCCTAATAAGATGCCGCTCGTAAGCTCAGAATGAGAGAGTCACTGCATATAATCTCCTCTATAAAAGACCCTAAGGGTCAGACCTCAGCCCACCCCGATGTCATGTATAGCACTTATAATGAATACCCCCAGAGTTTGTATTCCCCCCACAATCACCCCCCTCACTACTGGAGTCATTCCTTCACACACTACATCTACCTAACCTGACTGAGTCCGCGGCACAACAACTCCATTTACACATCTCTGAGGAGGAAATAGTTTCATCAATCAAAAAACTAAAAAGAGGAAAGGCCCCGGGGCCGGATGGTCTTACAGCAATATATGATAAAAAATGCAGCGATGTGCTGACACCACATATAAAAACCTCTGTAATTCACTACTAAATGGCTCACAGCTGCCCCCTGAGTTCTACGTGGCGCATGTAACCGTAATCCCTAATCCTAAGAAAGATCATCTCACCACAAATTATAGACCTATATCCCTCTTATACATTGACTTCAAAATCTTTACATCCATTGTGACTAACAGGATCAATAAAATCCTCCCTCACCTCATCCATCGGGGTCAGGTTGGTTTTATACCAGCGCGACAGGCCCCAGATAATATTAGGAGAGCGTTAAATATTATTCATACAACTAATGTACAGCGAAAGCGACTTCTCCTGCTTGCATTAGATATTGAGATGGCTTTCGATTCGGCGTCCTGGACATATCTCTTTACGGTTCTATCGGAAGTCGGATTCTCCCCTAAACTTATAAAGTGCCTCCAATTGTTATATGATAGCCCTATCGCTTATGTAAAACTCCCGTCACCACATCCCCCTCCAATTAATATTCAGAGGGTACCAGGCAGGGCGGTCCTCTATCTCCGGATCTTTTTGCACTTGCAATGGAACCCATTGTGGAAGCAATAAGGAGAGATCAGAATATCCTGGGCCCTGAGAATATGGGAGACCAATATAAAGTCAGCCTCTTTGCGGATGATCTCCTGCTAACATTAATAAGTCCCCACACTACACTCCCTCACTTGTTTTCCCTCCTTCACAAATTTGAGAAGATCTCAGGGTTAAAGATTAACATTGATAAATCCGAAGCATTATTTGTAAATTTTCCTAAGAGCAAACTAATATAGCCTCCCATTTTGGGTTTATACACAAAGAACATTATCTAACATATCTGGGTATCAACTTAACAGCCAACAGGTCACCTCTGTTTAGGTGGAATTACACTCCACTGATCCAAAACTTCCAGAGGGACCTGGATAGATGGGCTTCCTCAAAGTTATCCTGGCTCGGCAGAACACATGCACTAAAAATGGTGTCACTGCCTCGCTTCTTATATCTATTTAGGTCCCTCCCAATTATGGTACCAGCCAGAACGTTCACTCATCTACACTCTGTGATGTCTAAGTTTCTTTGGCTAGGAAAACAACCCAGAATTGTGCAAAAACTTATGTTCCATCACAGAAAAGAAGGGGGTTTATCCCTCCCTAATTTTACACTTTATTACAAGTCGGCACAGATTGCTCCATTAATAAGTGCGTGTTCATATCCCAATAGTCCGAGATGGGTTATTCTGGAATCATTTCTCTCCAAACCATTCTCTTTATCAGGCCTAATGTGGACCACAGACCGACTTCCACGGGGGGTTAATGAATGTGGCTCTTTTTACTGTCCACTCGTTGCTTCTTTGGAGGAAAGTTTAAATATAACTTACAATCAAGCCCTTCTCCCCTGACAGCTATATTACAAAACCCCATGTTCCCGCCAGGCCTTGAGACACAAATGTTTTCTTGGTGGAAGCTGAAAGGTATTCATATACTTAAACATTTGTGTTCCCCATTTAATATCTTACTTGACAGACAGGAATTTGTTCAAAAATTTGAACCTCCAGTTAGGGAGGTAATGCGACTGAACCAGATCTTCCACTTTGCAAAGCAGATCCTCCCGAGCGGTACTACTCTCAGGGCAACCAGTTTTGAAAATAAATGTCTAAATGACCCTTTGGGCAGGGGAACGATCTCATTGATCTACTGTGCTAGAAATTCTCCACAAAATGATAAAAAATTGAAGTATATGTTACAATGGGAGGAGGATTTGGGGTTTGAACAGTCAATTGATGAATGGTATCGTAGCTGTGACACCCTATCAGAAGGTAGTCACCAGACTTCCCTTGTGGAGACCTCCTTAAAACTATTGCACAGAGTCTATTATGTACAGGAAAAAATTCACAGCATTTTTCCTAAAATCTCGGGAGACTGTTTTGGGGCTGTGGAATATCTGGTGACATGAGACATATTTGATGGTCTTGTACGGTGGTTTCTGAGCTTTGGGAGAAGGTGAAGTGTCTGATAGCACAGATGTATGGTGGACCGGTTGTTCTGGAATCTTCTACCCTTTTACTGGGAACCAGGCCTTCCCGGCTTCCAAAAAGCTTTCAGAACCTGGTAAACTACTTATGTAGTAGTTTACCCTGTTCCCTCCTTCCAAATATTATTCTGAATCTGCACCCTACTATTCATTTGTCTCCACATCCTTCATGCACATGATAACTGTACTTGATACTTGTCTATTGCACTTAAACACACGGGCTGATGACCGGATCATGCAGCTTTATATGAAAATCCCTATTATAATTGCCAGACCTGAATTAACAAGCATTTCTCACCTACTGTGTCCCCCCATTTCCTTGTAGATTGTAAGCTTGCGAGCAGGGACCTCACTCCTAATGTCACTGTTTGAATTGTCTTAACTTGTATTGAATTTTTTGTCTGTACATGTCCCCGCTTAATTGTAAAATGCTGCGGAATATGTTGGCACTATATAAATAAAAATTATTATTATTATTATTATTATTATTATTATTATTATATGTATGGCCACTAAAATCCACATTGCGGCAAAGTGGAAGTCGCCCTCACTGTCAATATCTATGGTGAAAGAGAAGATGAACGACATTATGTTATTCTCATTTGTGGCCCCAGCGTTTCTTGTAGAATAAATCCCTTTCTCACACAGTCCTGTAGTAATGACTTTGTTCTCACATTTTGTAGGAGGGTTCGTCTGACTCCATCTTATGTTATCAGTATAAGTGCGAGAGATGAGAGACCGACGACCGCAGTTTTACCGTGTGTGTCCAGCGTCAGTTCTACAGTGTGAGATATGTGGGGTCTGTGACCGAAGCTGGGGTTATACGGGTGTATACAGCATACACAGAGGGGTCTGTGACCAAAGCTGGGGGTATACGGGTGTATACAGCATACACAGAGGGGTCTGCGACTAAAGCTGGGAGTACACAGAGGGGTCCACACAAACGCGGCTCCGCTCCGTACACCTCGTACACACACAGCGCTGATCGGTACATCTCGTACACACACGGCTCCACAACTCCGTACACCTCGCGCACACGCGGCTCCACCACTCCGTACACCTCGCGCACACGCGGCTCCGCTCCGTACACCTCGTACACACATGGCTCCGCTCCGTACACCTCGCACACACAGAGCTTCGCTCCGTACACCTCGCACACACAGAGCTCTGCTCCGTATACCTCGCACACACAGAGCTCCGCTCCGTACACCTCGTACACACAGAGCTCCGCTCCGTTCACCTCGTACACACGCGGCTCCGCTCCGTTCACCTCGTACACACGCGGCTCCGCTCCGTACACCTCGTACACACGCGGCTTCGCTCCGTACACCTCGTACACACGCGACTCCGCTCTGTACACCTCGTACACACACGGCTCCGCTCCGTACACCTCGTACACATGCGGCTCCGCTCCGTACACCTCGTACACACGCGGCTCCGCTCTGTACACCTCGTACACACACGGCTCCGCTCCGTACACCTCGTACACACAGGGCTCCGCTCCGTACACCTCGTACACAGACGGCTCCGCTCCGTACACCTCGTACACGCGCGGCTCCGCTCCGTACATCTCATACACGCGCGGCTCTGCTCCGTACACCTCGTACACAGACGGCTCCGCTACGTACACCTCGTACACACACGGCTCCGCTACGTACACCTCGTACACACACGGCTCCGCTACGTACACCTCGTACACACATTGCTCCGCTCCGTACACCTCGTACACACACGGCTCCGCTCCGTAGACCTTGTACACACACGGCTCCGCTCCGTACACCTCGTACACACACGGCTCCGCTCCGTAGACCTTGTACACACGCGGCTCCTCTCCGTACACCTCGTACACACACGGCTCCGCTCCGTAGACCTTGTACACACACAGCTCCGCTCCGTACACCTCGTACACACACGGCTCCTCTCCGTACACCTCGTACACACACGGCTCCGCTCCGTACACCTCGTACACACACGGCTCCGCTCCGTAGACCTTGTACACACGCGGCTCCGCTCCGTACACCTCGTACACACACGGCTCCGCTCCGTACACCTCGTACACACACGGCTCCGCTCCGTACACCTCGTACACACACGGCTCCGCTCCGTAGACCTCGTACACACGCAGCTCCGCTCCGTACACCTCGTACACACACAGCTCCGCTCCGTAGACCTCGTACACACACGCGGCTCCGCTCCGTACACCTCGTACACACACGGCTCCTCTCCGTACACCTCGTACACACACGCGGCTCCGCTCCGTTCACCTCGTACACACGCGGCTCTGCTACATCCACCCTGTAAACCCCTCCTGACCCCACACAGAAACTTCCCCTCATCCAGCACCATGACAACCAGCACAGCAGAGTCCTGCACACACTGAGGCCCCTGATCATGTGACCCCTGACTCCTCCCCTCCTGTGACCTCATCACAGGTCCTGTGCGCACAGAGCAGTCATATATGTGGTGGACACTCCTGGACCTTCTGCTTTCTGGGCCGGTTCCTCCTGTGAGTCCTATTAACCCTTTCGCCCCCTTTGTTATTCTTTCCTTAGTTTCCCTGTCTCTGTGTTTCGGGTCGTTGTTCTGTTCGAAGACCCAGCCTCAACCCATCTTCAATGCTGTTACTGAGAGAAGGAGGTTGTTGGCCAAAATCTCCCGGTACATGACCCCATCCATCCTTTCTTCAATACATTGCAGTTGTCCTGTCCCCTTTACAGAAAATCCCCCCCAAAGTATGATGTTTCCCCCACTGTGTTCTTGGGGTTGTACCCATATATTACATATAGATAGAAGATTCCAGTGCGGGGAAGACGGGAAACCTTCATATAGACGGCCGGTGGGGATGGAGGCAGTGACCGACTCTGGCCACATCTGTCTCTAGAGCCGCAGTAGAAGATGAAGATGTCGTCCTCATCATGAAGGAGTTATTTCTCATGTCGCGTGTAATGAATATCTCCTGCAGTATTGCTAATGCCGATTCCAGTGTCGGTAATGAGACGAGAATTAGCGTTATGGAAGATGAGTCTATGAGGAACGTGTTCAGCTGCCGACTCCGAGGAGGAAACTGCTTGTTGTCTGGGGCCTAAATATATAGGTTTTATTAGTAGATGTCAGGGAAGAAAACTAAACCCTGTAAGATAATAAATCTCCTCATATGTTTCCCTTATTATCTCCAGTAAGTGTATTATTACACAGGATTCTTATGATGTTACATCGGATCATCTTCTCATTCAGGTCTCTACAATATCGGATCCTCTCAGTGAAGATCTTCTACAGAAGAGAATTTTCCTGATTTACCCATCAAGGATGGATATGGACAGAGACAAGATGGCGGAGAGGATGTTACACCTCACCCTAGAGATCCTCTTCCGTCTCACTGGAGAGGTGAGAGATTCTGATGACATCACATTACATCATTCTTATCTATGGGAATAACAGATGGACAGAACTGGAGAGGTGAGGACTCTGGGAATGTCTGGAGTGAGATTTATTAATGTGTCTCTCCATAACCAGGATTACACAGTGGTGAAGAAGACCTCTAGTGATCGCTGTCAGGACCCTGTGTCTGAGGGATGGGGAAGACCCCTGAGCCCAATCACGGGGCCTCCACCTTACCCCCTGATCCATGAGGACATCAATGACCAGAAGATCCTAGAACTCATCTACAAGATGATTGAGCTGCTGACTGGAGAGGTGACACTGCTGGGAATGCTGGGAAATTATACAGTAATGCTATGAAGGGATCAGGGGATGACGGTATCATTGTATGTGTCAGGTTCCTATAAGGTGTCAGGATGTCGCTGTCTATTTCTCCATGGAGGAGTGGGAGTATGTAGAAGGACACAGAGAGCTGTACAAGAACGTCATAATGGAGGTTCCCCAGCCCCTCACATCACCAGGTAATAGACAGGACTAAATACACACGGCCTATAATTATCTGTATGTAGAGAATGAATTCAGTCCCTGTATGTGTTTCCTCCAGATCTATCCAGTAAGAGGACAACACCAGAGAGATGTCCCCGTCCTCTTCTTCTACAGGACTGTAACCAAGAAGATCCCAGTGCTCCTCAGGATCTTCAGGTAGATGGAGAGAAGGTGTCAGGAGATCTCCCCTATGATGTGTAGATGGCTGTGAAGGTCTTGTGCTCAGTCTTGTTTTATCCCCCAGTATTATATGTTTTATACTTGTGTGATGAGAACGGTGGAGATGGCAGGATTAGAGCTGATCATAGATGGGACTTCTCCATCTGTCGGTGACTTTTACAATATTTGTTTCAGGGTGAAAATCTGACCCATATTAATACTACAGAGACATATGTGAGGGGTGATGAGCGGTGTAAAGAGGAGATTCCCACATATGACTACCCAGGTGAGTAGTAACCACTGAATGCAGAGAAGTCACAGATTCCTCTCAGTCACCGGCTGTGGCTGCTTTATCGGTGGTGTAGTCCGGCCGTATTACCATGATCACCATTTTGCCTCTAGATCACAACATTCTCCTCCACCCAAAACTGTTCAAATGACTTTGGGCATTGAAAGCCCTTTTCTATAGAACTTACAACCTGGAGGATCCACATACCCCCTGGGATTAGTGTGAGGGTGATCCCTTAAAGCAAGATCTATATGATTGTTTGTACCTGACCCAATATAGGCCGAGTGCGCGCTTCAAGAGTCACAGCGAACACAGAGTTAGATGTCTACTCTTTTCTCAGCAAAGGCTTGCACACAACTGAAGTTTATTCTCAAGACAAAGAGACAGGAAATGGGTGTCACACAATCTTCTGAGTAGCCAGTGTCAGTCTATGATAGGTCCATTTCAGCTTCACTTCCATATATGGTATCCAGTATCTCAGCTTCTGCATTCCAAGGATTCCTTCCAGGGTGTTGCCTGAAGACACGGACGCCATCTTGGTATAGAACTGACTTAGGCTAGTTTCACACTAGCGTTTCACTGACCTGCGTCGGTCTGCGCACGGCCGCCGCTAAGCTCCAACCCAGGCCGCGCCTCCTCCCGGCCGCTCCACCTATGGGCGCAAGACGCTGCATGTGACCTGCGTACCCTATCTTTAGCATTGGGTACGCAGGCCGTGCGCAGGTATGCGTTTGCTGGCGCATGCGTCCTTTTAAGGGTGCGCCGCGCGCACCAAAATGCCACATGATCCAGGATAGGGCCAAGTCTGTGATGCCAAGAAATGAGAGAATCTGTAGCAGAAGGGACTGGTCCATGGTGTCGAAGGCAGAGGACAGAGTAGTGTCGCTTGCTCTTGGCAGTTAGTAAGTCGTAAGTGACTTTAGTTAGGGCAGTTTCAGTTGAGTGATGCGGTCGGAAGCCAGATTGTAACCGGTCAAAGAGGGAAAAGGAGGAGAGGTGGGAAGACAGTTCAAGATATACATGCTGTTCCAGTAGTTTTGAGGCGTAAGGGAGGAGAGATGTTGGGCGATAGTTAGACACAGAGGATGGGTCAAGGAGGGGCTTTTTGAGGATGGGTGTGATTGAGGCATGTTTGAAGGATGAGGGAAAGACACCGTTTCTGTCCAATAACAGCAGAGTTTCCCTTTATCCTGACTTTTCAATTTGTATTAAAACCAACTAACTTCAAGGAGGATTGTGATAATCTCCAGGACAAACATTCCACCTGTGCCCTGATAGATCTCTAAGCTGTGCGTGGCTGAGGGCTGTAATATACATTTATTCCCGCCTGCAGGAGATGTGTTGGCTCCAGCCCTGGTGTCATGGATTCACTCCATGTCATGAATTACATTGTTTCTGATCCTAAGGAATTCAGATTACTGCACAATCTCTCCTGAAATGGGGAGCAATATTATTTTCTCTAATCTTCTGCTCAGGATCCATAGTAGCTCCAATGGTCCACCATAAATGAGGGCAACTCTGGTTTACTGTTGTGTAATCTGTATTTGTAGTTTTCAGTTAATGAGATTCTCGTGCTCTGGGGCGGGACTGTGGGTGGGGCTGTGGGCGGGGCTTTATGTGGTGCGCTGATTACATATTCCTCTGTATCGGCCTATGACTGGTCGCTGATCCCTCACTGACCTGCCCCCATTATTACATAATGCATATAATAGCATTGATATTATTGGTGATAATGCCTATAATATTGTGGCTATTGTGAGGCTTAGAAAAAAAATCACATCCAGCAAAATGTCACCAGCGGCCCCTGTGCAGTAGCCTCTATCTCTTACTTATAGATGCTACTGTGCAGGAGCCGCCATCGCCGGTGACATTTTGCTGGATTTCATTTTTTTCTAAATCTCAAAATAGCCACGAGTCTAAACAGTGGAAATCCCCCAACAAGTGACCCCATTTTGAAATCTAACCCCCCCCCCCAAGGAAATGTGTGGTGGGCACTTTGAACAACCAAGTTCTTCACAGAAGTTAATTACGTAGAGCCATGAAAATAAAAAATCATATTTTTTCCACAAAAAATGATCTTTTTGCCCTCCATTTTTTTTTCAAAGTGTATCAGGAGAAATCGGATCCCAAAAGTTGTTGTGAAATTCAGCCTGAGTATGCTGACACCCCATATGTGGGGGTAAACCACTGTTTGGGTGCATGGCAGAGCTCCGAAGGGAATGAGAGCAATATTGGAGGCAGATTTTGCTGGAAGTGTTTGTGGGTGACATGTCACATTGTCAGAGCCCTTGAGGTGCCAGAACAGCATAAGCCCCAAAAGTGACTGCATTTTACCAAATACTTCCCTGAATGAATTCTTCTCGTGGTGCAGTGAGCATACTGACCCCACAGCTGTTCCATAGAAAATTATACCATTGGGCAGTGAAGAAGAAATAATTACATTTTTACCACTAAAATATTGTTTTACCCCAGATTTTACATTGGAAAATAGGTAGATAGGTAAATGGTCACTACACCCATAGATGAATTCACAGAGGGGGGTCATTTCCCAAATGGGGTCACTTCAGGGGGGATTCTGCTGTTATGGTACTTTGGAGAGCCGCTAAGTGCCAGAACAACAGAATCCCCCCTAAAGTGACCCCGTTTTGGAAATGACACCCCTCTGGGAATTCATCTATGGACAGGGGGTGGCACGGTGGCTCACCAAGGACAACATCTGTAAGGAGTTTGTATGTTCTCCCCGTGTTTGCGTGGGTTTCCTCCTGGTCTCCGGTTTCCTCCCACATTCTAAAGACATACTGATAGGGAATTTAGATTGTGAGCCCCATCGGGGACAGTGATGATAATGTGTGCAAACTGTAAAGCGCTGCGGAATATGTTAGCACTATATAAAAATAAAGATTATTATTATAGTGACCACTTTCACTACATGGATGATTTCCAGAAACACATAGTGGAAGTTTCAGAGCAAAAATTGCAAAAATGTCATTGTAGTGCCCAATATATTGTGCCCAGCTTGTGTCTCTGGAGACCTCCCCCCACCTACCCCCGGAAATTGTTAAGTCAGCTCTACTCAAATGTGTCTGTCACTAAATAATCCAAATGCTTGAATGTCAAAAGAGTTCAAAAACGCGGTTCTGTGTGGAAGATTGTAAAGCCGTCATGGAGGCATAAGGCTGGCAGTGATGGGCATTGTGGGTAATAATAGCGGGTATCATGCCTCATTCCTCTCTAGGAGCATACACGACATCTTCTCTGGGGTTCTTTCTTGTCTCAGTTACTGGGATGAGTGCAATAAAATGTCGCTCAGTGAGTCTTCTGATATCTTCACATTCTAAAGGATTGGTGGGGACAACATTGTCAGAAACAAGATTTTCAGTGACCTTTTCCTGATAATCAAGGAAAGTATCTGCATTTCCGGCTTTGTTGTATAACACAAAAGAATTATATGTGGCCACCTGAAACAAATACATGACTAACTTTTTATACCAGATCTATGATTTTCTTGATACCTGGTATGGCTGTAGATCCTGATCTGCAAGGTCCACACCCCATATATTTGTTGTAGTCAGTGACAGACACAGGTTTTGGAGTAGTGGATCCCTGTTGGTCTGCAGTGGCCCTTGTGGCATCTGTGGGGATCGAGCTCAGGATAAAAATACTAAAGCCCTCGAAATCCGCATCTCCATCTGACCCTGCACTTTCTTCGCTGTCAGAACATAAAAGTGCATAAGGCTACTTTCACACTTGCGTTTTTTTGCTGCGCGTTTTTTGCGCACACAAACGCATGAAAAAATGCATCATGCGTTTGAGTGCGTTTTTTTGCAGGTTTTGGTGCATTTTATAGAAAAAAAACGCATGAGTTTTTTTGCGCATAGGTGCGCATTGCAATGAGCACGTATACGCACCCATAGACTTTAATAGATGTTTTGCTGTAAAAAAGCGCATTGCGTGCGTATGCGTTTTTTGGGGGCAAGTCGGACGCACAAAAAAATGTAACAGGATGCATTTTGTGCGCCCGAGCGCACACTGCAAAAAAACGCGTGCGCATATGTATGCACACCCATGTTAAAGTATAGGGGAAAAAACATATGCGTTTTTTTTGGGCTAAAAAGCAACGCAGCAATGCAAGTGTGAAACCAGCCTGAGCCTCCTCTGCACTATAATACTGACGGGCCATTTTATTCATTTTTATTTTTTTTTACCGGAAATAGAAAACTACGACGTGATTGACGTGACCAAATTATTGGGGAAGCAATTGAGAAAAGCCTAATTCTTTAGCCCCAACACTGACCCTAACTCTAGCACTAACCCTAACCTGCCTTATCTGTATTGTTACTTTATAGCACAATCGCTGACTGACACAGCTGTTCCCAGCAGCACTTGTAACACTGTTTCTCCTCTAATCTCTCACTGACAGGAGATCTGAGGAGAAGCAGCGGTTTTTATGGGGTAGATCGCCCGGGAAAGTTCACTGCTACAACAAACTCTCCAATGATTTGTCTCATTGGCTGGTGTGACGCTGACATCATCAGGACCTGAACCAATCAGGTCTCGATGAGGTCAGGGGTCACAGGAAGCGTTGTGCGCCAGAATCCCCTCTTTATAAGCAGGGCCAGTTTTAGGCAAAGTGGGGCCCTAGGCAAAGTGTAAAATGGGGCCCAAATGCTGACAGATGGCACATCACAGAGAAGCATTTTGGTTGTAGTTACATTCGCTGAGTTCAGGACGCTAAATGAGTGTGATCGTCAATATAGAAATCGTTCCACACTTGTTTCCCGGCCTCTTTCCACCATCTGAGAAAGAATGATGGGGACAGAACAATCACTATTAGATCAATCTGTCCCCAGACAGTATCATGTATGGCATCAAGCCGCACATCTACAGTTTACACCGGCGATTTGCTGCTGAGAACAATGGTTTTTGTTCCGGCTTAAACAATCCAATCACTCGATGAATATGCAGCATTTTGCTTGTTTAGTATAATACACCCCATAGTCCGCCATATATTATAATGTGCACCACAGTCTTCCATATTGTAAAATGCACACCCCATAGTCCTCCATATAGTATAATACACTCCCCATAGTCCTCCATATAGTATAATACACTCCCCATAGTCCTCCATATAGTATAATACACTCCCCATAGTCCTCCATATAGTATAATACACTCCTCATAGTCCTCCATATAGTATAATACACTCCCCATAGTCCTCCATATAGTATAATACACTCCCCATAGTCCTCCATATAGTATAATACACTCCCCATAGTCCTCCATATAGTATAATACACTCCCCATAGTCCTCCATATAGTATAATACACTCCCCATAGTCCTCCATATAGTATAATACACTCCCCATAGTCCTCCATATAGTATAATACACTCCTCATAGTCCTCCATATAGTATAATACACTCCTCATAGTCCTCCATATAGTATAATACACTGCTCAGTCCTCCTCAGTCCTCATAGTGCCCCATATAGTATAATACACCACCATAGTCATCTATGTAGTACAATTCACTTCCATAGTATAATGCACCCCATAGTTCTTCATATAGCATAATGTATTCCCCATAGTCCTTGATACAGTGTAATGCAGCCCACATATAGTATAATGCAGCCACCCCATAGAGCATAATGCAGCCACCCCACAGAGTATAATGTAACCCCCCATAGAAAAAAAATGCAATCACCCCTCATAGAATATAAATAGAATACAGCACCCCATAGAATATAATGTAGCCCCAAATAGAATATAATACAGCCCACCTCCCCATAGAATATAATGTAGGTCCTTCAAAGAGTATGATGCCATCCTCCCTCATAAAATCTAATACAACCCCAATAGAATATAATGTAGCCCCCCATAGAATATAAAACAGCCCTCCTCCATATAGTATATAATGTAGCCCCCCATAGTATATAACACAGCTTCCCCATAGATTAAAATATACCGCCCATAGTATATAACACAGCCTCCCCCCATAGAATATAATATACCCCCAATAGTATATAACCCAGTCCACATATATAACCCAGCCCACATATATAACCCAGCCCACATAGTGTATAGCATAGGCCTCATAGTATATAGCACAGCCCGCATAGTATATAGCACAGCCCGCATAGTATATAGCACTGCCCATATAGCACAGCCCTCATAGTATATAGAACAGCCTGCATAGTATATAGCAAATCCCCCATAGTATATAGCACAGCCAGCATAGTATATAGCACAGCCCGCATAGTATGTAACAGCCCGCATAGTATATAGCACAGCCCACATCTTCCCCCCCCGAGAATGGCCCCAAAGTCCAGTAGTCACTGTTATAGTAAAAAAAACACTATCCTCACCTCTCATGCCTGCGCTGCTCCTGGCTCTTGTCTCAGCAGCTGCCGATGCGCTGCCTGGCACACAGTGAGTGCGCGATGACATCATCGCGCACCCGCAGTGTGAGGCAGAGCGGGGAATGATGGGAGAGGGAGCATCAGCTAACACTCTCTCCTCCAGCATTGCTTAGAACTGTACCAACAGATGCCGGTATAGTTCAGTGTGGTGGTGGAGGGGGGTCAGTGCTGGCAGCTGGCGGGCTCCCCTGCCTCACAGGCCCCATTGCGTCTGTGTGATGTGCTGCTAGCTGGGGGCCCCTGGGGGAACGGGGGCCCTAGGCAGATGCCTGGTCTGCCTGCCCCTAACGCCAGCCCTGGCTATAAGGTGCGTGGGGTTCCCGATCAGCAAGAAAGGCAACTGTTAGGTGGATTCATAACTGGCTTAGTGATCGGACCCAAAGAGTGGTCCTAAATGACTGCACATCCAGTTGGAAGAATGTCTCAAGTGGGGTACCACAGGGCTCTGTCCTGGGCCCTGTATTGTTCAACATCTTTATCAACTATTTAGATGAAGGAATTGAGGGTAAACTGATTAAATTTGCTGATGACACAAAGCTAGGAGGGATAGCTAATACTAGAGAAGATTCAAGGAAGGAATTTTTATGGATTAAACGTGCGCTACCAGACCATCACTCCTCACAAGTTGTGTAGTTAATACATTTATTTGCCTACGCGTTTCAAAGTTAAAAACTTCTTCCTCAGGGGATGATATGTACAGACAGGTATAGACAACGCCGGATTTATACATACACAATTCAAAAATTGGCGCCAAGAGTCACATGTTGCGAGGGAGAAAAAAAAAATCAGCGGTCATCAGTGTTACGATATCAAGGGATATTAAAAACTTATTCTTTTCAACAAATTAATTATTTTAATATATTTTCAGATGACTGTATAAAGGAAAAAGAAAAAAAGAAGAAAAAAGGAAAAAATTATGAACAAAAAAGGAAAAGAACCAGAAATAACGAGGTCCGAAAGAGAGCAAAAGTCAGTGCATAGACCACCACTCTGAATGAGACGATAACGTGTCACAAAGAAGAAAAGGGGGGGATGGATGGACATCTTTCTATAAAGTATATAAATATTTATTGAAGTTTATAAAATTAATAAAAAGGAATTTATCAAAAACTTTATTGCATGTAAAAAGAATAATTAAAATTATAAAAAGCATGTGTGTAAAATGTGAAAAAAAGTGTCTATTTGATAAACCCGCAGCAGAAGAAGTATTGCATAAAAATTAGCACCTTTATGGTGACAAGAGTTAAAAATGCGTGTCTAAATCCAGAATAAAGGAGTATGTCTGGTAACAGATTTATCCTTTATTCTGGATTTAGACACGCATTTTTAACTCTTGTCACCATAAAGGTGCTAATTTTTATGCAATACTTCTTCTGCTGCGGGTTTATCAAATAGACACTTTTTTTCACATTTTACACACATGCTTTTTATAATTTTAATTATTCTTTTTACATGCAATAAAGTTTTTGATAAATTCCTTTTTATTAATTTTATAAACTTCAATAAATATTTATATATTTTATAGAAAGATGTCCATCCATCCCCCCCTTTTCTTCTTTGTGACACGTTATCGTCTCATTCAGAGTGGTGGTCTATGCACTGACTTTTGCTCTCTTTCGGACCTCGTTATTTCTGGTTCTTTTCCTTTTTTGTTCATAATTTTTTCCTTTTTTCTTCTTTTTTTCTTTTTCCTTTATACAGTCATCTGAAAATATATTAAAATAATTAATTTGTTGAAAAGAATAAGTTTTTAATATCCCTTGATATCGTAACACTGATGACCGCTGATTTTTTTTTTTCTCCCTCGCAACATGTGACTCTTGGCGCCAATTTTTGAATTGTGTATGTATAAATCCGGCGTTGTCTATACCTGTCTGTACATATCATCCCCTGAGGAAGACGTTTTTAACTTTGAAACGCGTAGGGAAATAAATGTATTAACTACACAACTTGTGAGGAGTGATGGTCTGGTAGCGCACGTTTAATCCATAAAAATTCCTTCCTTGAATCTGAAGATTTATGGCCACGGCGTGGTCATTTGGATGTGCAGCAAGCTGACCTTGTTCCTTTATGCCTGTTACTCTCCTGCAGAGGGTGAGTATAAACCATTGACTTATATCTGTGTTTTCTCGGGTAAGACCCTATTGCGCTCTTTTTCTTTCAGTTTCTACAATACTAGAGAAGAGAGAGAGAGGATTCAAAAAAATATAAATAAATTGGAGCAGTGGGCAGCAACTAACAGAATGGTTTTTAACAGGGAAAAATGCAAAGTACTACATCTGGGCAATAAAAATAAAAAAGCATATACAGAATGGGAGGAATAGGGCTAAGCAACAGCTCATGTGAAAAAGTCTTGGGTATACTAATAGATCACAGACTGAATATGAGTCAACAGTGTGATGCAGCAGCAAAAAAGGCAAATGCAATTCTAGGATGTATTAACAGAAGCATACAGTCTAGATCACGTGAAGTCATTATTTCCCTCTACTCCTCTTTGGTCAGACCTCATCTGGAATATTGTGTCCAGTTTTGGGCACCACATTTTAAAAAAGACATCAACAAACTGGAGCAAGTTCAGAAAAGAGCGACCAGAATGGTGACCGGTCTGCAAACCCTGTCTTATGAGGAAAGGTTGCAGGATTTGGGAATGTTTAGCTTGCAAAAGAGAAGACTGAGAGGAGACTTAATAACTCTACAAATATCTCAAGGGCTGTCACATTGTAGAAGGATCAACTTTATTCTCATTTGCACAAGGAAAGACTAAAAGCAATGGGATGAAACTGAATGGGAGGAGACACAGATTAGATATTAGAAAAAACTTTTTGACAGAGTGATCAATGAGTGGAACAGGCTGCCACGAGAGGTGGTGAGTTCTCCTTCAATAGAAATCTTTAAACAGAGGCTGGACAGACATCTGTCTGGAATGATTTAGCGAATCCTGCTTTGAGCAGGGGGTTGGACCAGATGACCCAGGAGGTCCCTTCCAACTCTACGATTCTATGATTCTATGAAACCTCCGACCATAGGCAAATGTCGGCTCTGCACAAAGCCCTGCTAGTGCTGACGTTTATCTACCGTTGGCAGTCATGAAGCGGTTAAGTTAAGGGTACCATCATTTCTGTCCAGGCCTATTTCATGAGTTTAATTTTTTTCATTCTGTGGAAGCATGGCTGGAAAGCAATGTCTGACTTTCATTTGTTCATTTTCATAGATTTTTGATTTATTATTACTTTTGTAAGATTCAAGTTATTTCTGTGACCATTGTGGGTTTTTCTGTAACTAAATGAGGGGTACCAGCAATTTAGACCACGTGTGTAGGAGGAGTGAATATTTTGACTCCACAGCCACTTCCCGGAAATTAACACTTAGTGGATGTTGGAGAGGGAAAATTACACATTTGCCATTTTATTACCCAGCACATAGTGCCCAGATTATGCTCCAGGAGACACCGCAAATTAAGTGGATTCTTCTCACTATAATATTGCTAAATACAGGGATCCTAAATGTTGTTTGCGCACACTGCAAGACTCCGAAGTGAGAGCGGATTTTGCCGGATTGGGTTATAGAAACCTTGTTGCTTTTCAACAGCCTTTGAGCCACTAATAGTGTGGGAACCTCTGTTTCTCCATTGACAGATGATGGACCTGAGTGGGGACTTGTTGTTTGTGAGATGAGAATTGGTATTATTTTCGCCTACATAACATTGATTGGATTCTTTTTATTCGATATTTGGGAGGCAGAATGAACAAACAGTTGAACACCACACACTACTGGTTCATCCAACAAGGTTTTCTATTAGACTGTGAACTGTCATTGTCTTGGTAAATAATTAAAGTTTTTTACATAAACTGTCTGTAAAAATGGCAAGCTAAGTAGAAATGTTCAAAAATATAAAACTCAAGGATATTTTATTAGAAAATAATAATTGTTTTTTATCTTAGCAGATGACTGTACCAGGAGATCAGAGGGACAGCTGACATCTTCAATTTTCAAATCTGATGATCTTGAGATCTTACAAGATACAACTGAAGTGATTGCTGTTACTCCAGATATACCATCATCCATTCACAGGAAAGATCTCTTATCTGATCCTATGAAACAGGTCCCATCTTCTGATTCATTACTGACTACTAAGGAAAATCAAAGTCACAAAAGAGGCATTAAAAAACAAACTGCTCCTAAAGCAAAGAAGTCATATTCATGTTCAGAATGTGGGAAATGTTTTACATGGAAATCACATTTTGTTAGGCACCAGAGAACTCACACAGGGGAGAAGCCTTTTTACTGTTCAGAATGTGGGAAATGTTTTACACATAAATCATATTTTGTGACCCATCAGAGAGCTCACACAGGAGACAAGCCTTTTTCATGTTCAGAATGTGGGAAATGTTTTACATGGAAATCACATTTTGTTAGGCACCAAAGAACTCACACAGGGGAGAAGTCTTTTTACTGTTCAGAATGTGGGAAATGTTTTACACATAAATCATATTTTGTGAACCATCAGAGAACCCACACAGGGGAAAAGTCTTTTTCATGTTCAGAATGTGGGAAATGTTTTAACTATAAGAGGGATCTTGAGCAACATCAAAGAATTCACACAGGGGAGAAGCCTTTTTTATGTTCAGTATGTGGGAAATGTTTTAGCCGAAAAGTGCTTCTTGTTACACACCAGAGAACTCACACAGGGGAAAAGCCTTTTTCATGTTCAGAATGTGGGAAATGTTTTAACTATAAGAGGGATCTTGAGCAACATCAAAGAATTCACACAGGGGAGAAGCCTTTTTTATGTTCAGTATGTGGGAAATGTTTTAGCCGAAAAGTGCTTCTTGTTACACACCAGAGAACTCACACAGGGGAAAAGCCTTTTTCATGTTCAGAATGTGGGAAATGTTTTAACTATAAGAGGGATCTTGAGCAACATCAAAGAAATCACACAGGGGAGAAGCCTTTTTTATGTTCAGTATGTGGGAAATGTTTTAGCCGGAAAGTGCTTCTTGTTACACACCAGAGAATTCACACAGGGGAGAAGCCTTTTTCATGTTCAGAATGTGGGAAATGTTTTAACCAGAAATCACATTTGGTTAAGCACCAGAGAACTCACACAGGGGAAAAGCCTTTTTCATGTTCAGAATGTGGGAAATATTTTAACCGGAAAGCGCTTCTTGTTAGACATCAGAGCAGTCACATAGAGGAGAAGCCTTTTTCATTTTCTTAATGTGGGAAATATTTTACTTGGAAATCAGTTGTTAATAAACATCAGAGACGTCACATAGGGGAGAAGCCTTTTTTATATTCATAATGTTGGAATAGTTTTAACCAAAACTGAATCTTCTTAAATGGGTTGTCTCTTGTCATTCCTCATGTTTGCTGACAAAAGGATAAAACTAAACTTTATTAATTCCAAATGTAAAACTACACCCATAATTCACCCCCTGAAAGTTAATCAGTAGGTGACTAAGAGAAAAAATATGTACCCCACAGTTCAGTGTATAGGGTGAGGTGACGTATACACACTCACTCTCCAAGCCTCTCATCTCTGAGGGTTTCATCGTCCTCTCCAAAGGCGACTCATCAGGAGACTCTTTAATATTGACCTATATTCAAGCGAGACTAGACAAAAAAACCCTGAAACTATATACTGTGTAAGTTTATAAGCCAGTCCAGTGTCAGGAATAGATAGTATGTGACAATACCGTATAATTCTTGTGTTTTTCTCCTATAGGGACTGCCCTAGTTTGGTAATGTAACAGCTGATAATTAGTAGTGCAGACAAATTGTCCTAGACTAAACTCAGTCTTCAGACGGCCCAATATGTACCACTCAGGGAAAACTTACCTGCTCCAAAGATCATTAGCAGCTTCTAACTAATGGCCATGCTGCGGTCTGTCAGGGAATGAGTGCAATATCGGTATAAAGACTAGGGATATGTGCAATCATAATGTCTGGGGGATCTGTGCCATTATTTAGTATGAATATGGAAATTATCTCTGAAAGGTAAGTGTTCCCTGAGCGGTATATACTGTATTGTCACATACTATCTATTCCTGACACTGGAGTGGCTTATAAACTTACACAGTATATAGTCTGGGGTCTGGGGTCACCCAATATGGCGCTAGTTTTCTGACTGTTTCGGTTAACATGATACATGATTTTAGGGTTTTCTTCGTCTAGCCTCGCTTGAATATAGTTCAATATTAAATAGTCTCCTGATGAATGAATGAATCCAGTGAATATTCATGCCAGCAGGAAGCCGGTGGCTGACACTGCGCGCTACTGAAGAATGAATGCTCACTGCTCTCTGTGCGCACAGTCCCAGAGAGTACTCCGGCAGCTGTGCTCTGCTTGAGAACAACGCATGACGTCCCTGCCATGTGCTGCTTACAGGCATAAAGCAGTTGCTGGCATTGGAGCAGACGCTGTGAGGGAGCGCAAGGATAGGTAAGTGTAATGGGTTTTTTTTAATGTCTTCTGATGGGGCCATGCATACCCGGATGGGGGTGGTGGCCAATTATAAGGATTGGGCCATACATACCAGGACCACAATGGGGGCCAATCATACCATAATAGGGATGGGGCCCTGCATATCAGGATAGGGATGGGGCCATGCATAATAGTATAGGGATGAGGGCGATAATTACTGCCAGGATAGGGATGAGGAGGCATGCATAATAGGATGGGAATGAGGAGTCATGCATACCAGGGTAGGGATGAGGGGGCCATGCATACCAGGATAGGGATGAGGGGGTCATGTATACCAGGATAGGGAAGAGGGGGTCATGCATACCAGGGTAGAGATGAGGGGGCCATGCATACCAGGGTAGGGATGAGGGGTCCATGCATAACAGGGTAGAGATGAGGGGGCCATGCATACCAGGATAGGGAAGAGGGGGTCATGCATACCAGGGTAGGGATGAGGGGGCAATGCATACCAGGATAGAGATGAGGGGGCCATGCATACCAGGATAGGGAAGAGGGGGTCATGCATACCAGGGTAGGGATGAGGGGGCAATGCATACCAGGATAGGGATGAGGGGGCCATGCATACCAGGATAGGGATGAGGGGTCCATGCATACCAGGATAGAGATGAGGGGGCCATGCATACCAGGATAGGGAAGAGGGGGTCATGCATACCAGGGTAGGGATGAGGGGGCAATGCATACCAGGATAGAGATGAGGGGGCCATTTATACCAGGATAGAGATGAGGGGGCCATGCATACCAGGGTAGAGATGAGGGGGCCATGCATACCACAGTAGGGATGAGGGATCCATGCATGCCAGGAAAAGGATGAGGGGGCATGCATGCCAG
Source organism: Dendrobates tinctorius (assembly GCF_039654945.1). NCBI lineage: Eukaryota > Metazoa > Chordata > Amphibia > Anura > Dendrobatidae > Dendrobates > Dendrobates tinctorius. The sequence goes on from NW_027361900.1 coordinate 5,616,731, forward strand.
GGTAGGGATGAGGGGGCCATGCATACCACAGTAGGGATGAGGGATCCATGCATGCCAGGATAGGGATGAGGGGGCATGCATGCCAGGGTAGGGATGAGTGAGGGATCCATGCATACCAGGGTAGGGATGAGGGGGCCATGCATGCCAGGATAGGGATGAGGGGGCCACGCATGCCAGGATAGGGATGAGGGGGCATGTATGCCAGGATAGGGATGAGGGGGCATGCATGCCAGGGTAGGGATGAGTGAGGGATCCATGCATGCCAGGGTAGGGATGAGGGATCCATGCATACCAGGATAGTGATGAGGGGGCATGCATACCAGGGTAGGGATGAGGGATCCATGCATACCAGGGTAGGGATGAAGGGGCCATGCATGCCAGGATAGGGATGAGGGATCCATGCATACCAGGATAGGGATGAGGGATCCATGCATGCCAGGATAGGGATGAGGGGGCATGTATACCAGGGTAGGGAAGAGGGGACCGTATATACCAGGATAGGGGATATTAAGTAAAGAATTTACTACATTTTTTACCTAATTTCCTCCTCTAAAACCTAGGTGCATCCTATAGTCCAAAAAATACAGTATATATATTTTTTTTTCTCAGCTCATTCCTCGTGTTTGGCCTCAATAAAATAAAAACACACATACTCCACTGGCGTGCCAGTGGCTGACACTGCGTGCTACTGAAGAGCAATGAATACTTACTGCTCTCTGCAATGAACCGTCCCGGTGAGTACTCTGGCAGCTGTGCTCTGCTTGTGAGCATTGCATGACGTCCCTGCCATGTGCTGCTTACAAGCATAAAGCAGTTGCTGGCACCGCAGCAGACGCTGTGAGGGAGCGCAGGATAGGTAAGTGTAATATTTTGTTGTTTTTTTTAATGTTTTCTGATGGGGCCATGCATACCAGGATGGGGGTGGTGGCCAATTATAAGGATTAGGCCATGCATGCCAGAACCGAGATGGGTGCCAATCATACCAGAATAGGGATGGGGGCCCTGCGTACCAGGACGAGATGAGGGCCCTGTATACCAGGATAGGGATGGGGCCATGCATACTAGTATAGGATGAGAGTGATAATTCCAGCCAGGATAGGGATGAGGGATCCATGCATACCTGGGTAGGGATGAGGGGGCCATGCATACCAGGGTAGGGATGAGGGGGCCATGCATACCAGGGTAGGGATGAGGGGGCCATGCATACCAGGGTAGGGATGAGGGGGGCATATATACCAGGATATGGGATATTAAGTACAGAATTAACATTTTTTGCTTCAATTTTTTTCCTAATTTCCTCCTCTAAAACCTAGGTGCGTCCTATAGTCCCAAAAATACGGTATATATATCTTTTTTTCTCAGTGAGCTCAGTCCTCATGTTTGGCCTCATTAAAATAAAAACACTCATACTCCGCTGGTATGCCGGCTCCACTTCAGTGATGTCGAGACTCACTGTCCCGGGGCTTATGTGAGGTTGTTACATCACACGAGCCCTGCACCCAATCAGCGGCAGTATTCTGACTCTTCCTGCTGGCTGTGAATCCCAAGGGTTCTAACTATCAGCTTCTTAGATAATTGTATAACTCATACTCACACCACCAGGCGTTTTCAGGTCGTTTTAACTCCACCGGCAATGCAACTGTAGAAAGACCAAGAGTACCTCTTTGTGGCATTTTGACTTTTTTTTCTCATTACGCCATTTAGCAATCAGGTTAATTTTTTTTTTATATTGATAGATCAAGAAATTCTGAACGTGTTGATACCAAATATGTGTATGTTTTTTTTAATTGTTTTATTTTGAATGGGGAGAAATGGGGTTAATTTGAACTTTTATATTTTTTTATTATTTTTAAAAACATTTTTTACTTTTGGGATTGTGAAGACATACAGCATTGTATCTTAATTAACCAGATGACTATTTTTATCAAACGAAGAATAATAGCAGTATGATGCAGCAACCGTGTCCACAACATAGTATCATGCTCCCACAACCACTAATGCAGTATGAGGCAGCAACTGTGTCCACAACATAGTATCATGCCCCCTCAACCATTAGCGCAGTATGATGCAGCAACCGTGTCCACAACATAGTATCATGCTCCCACAACCACTAATGCAGTATGATGCTGCAACCGTGTCCACAACATCGTATCATGCCCCCACTAACACAGTATGATGCAGCAACAATGTCCACAACATAGTATCATGCCCCCACAACCATTAGCGCAGTATGATGCAGCAACCGTGTCCACAACATAGTATCATGCCCCCACTAACACAGTATGATGCAGCAACAATGTCCACAACATAGTATCATGCCCCCAAAACCATTAGCGCAGTATGATGCAGCAACCGTGTCCACAACATCGTATCATGCCCCCACTAACACAGTATGAGGCAGCAACTGTGTCCACAACATAGTATCATGCCCCCACAACCATTAGCGCAGTATGATGCAGCAACCGTGTCCACAACATAGTATCATGCCCCCTCAACCATTAGCGCAGTATGATGCAGCAACCGTGTCCACAACATGGTATCATGCTCCCACAACCACTAATGCAGTATAAGGCAGCAACTGTGTCCACAACATAGTATCATGCCCCCTCAACCATTAGCGCAGTATGATGCAGCAACCGTGTCCACAACATAGTATCATGCTCCCACAACCACTAATGCAGTATGATGCTGCAACCGTGTCCACAACATCGTATCATGCCCCCACTAACACAGTATGATGCAGCAACAATGTCCACAACATAGTATCATGCCCCCACTAACACAGTATGATGCAGCAACAATGTCCACAACATAGTATCATGCCCCCACAACCACTAACACAGTATGATGCAGCAACATTGTCCACAACATAGTATCATGCCCCCACAACCATTAGCGCAGTATGATGCTGCAACCGTGTCCACACCATGTTATGATGCCCCCAGAACCATTAGCGCAGTATGATGCAGCAACCGTGTCCACAACATAGTATCATGCCCCCACAACCACTAATGCAGTATGATGCTGCAACCGTGTCCACAACAGAGTATCATGCTCCCACAACCACTAATGCAGTATGATGCTGCAACCGTGTCCACAACATAGTATCATGCCCCCACTAACACAGTATGATGCAGCAACAATGTCCACAACAGAGTATCATGCCCCCACAACCATTAGCACAGTATGATGCAGCAACAATGTCCATAACATAGTATCATGCTCCCACAACCATTAGCACAGTATGATGCAGCAACTGTGTCCACAACATAGTATCATGCCCACACAACCATTAGCACAGTATGATGCAGCAACCATGTCCACAACATAGTATCATGCCCCCACAACCACTAACACAGTATGATGCTGCAACAATGTCCATAACATAGTATCATGCCCCCACAACCATTAGCACAGTATGATGCAGCAACAATGTCCACAACATAGTATCATGCCCCACAACCATTAGCACAGTATGATGCTGCAACAATGTCCATAACATAGTATCATGCCCCCACAACCACTAACACAGTATGATGCTGCAACAATGTCCATAACATAGTATCATGCCCCCACAACCATTAGCACAGTATGATGCAGCAACAATGTCCACAACATAGTATCATGCCCCACAACCATTAGCACAGTATGATGCTGCAACAATGTCCACAACATAGTATCATGCCCCCACAACCATTAGCGCAGTATGAGGCAGCAACCGTGTCCACACCATATTATGATGCCCCCAGAACCATTAGCACAGTATGATGCTGCAATCGTGTATACAGCATAGTATCATGCCCCCACAACCACTAACATAGTATGATGTGACCATTGCACACCCCATTCATTATGATACTGCAACAGCCCCTCCAATGCAGTATGTTGTCCCCACAGTGCCCCCAACACCGTATGATGCCAACATTCTTCCCCCACATACATTATGAGGCCCCTACACTGTAAGAATCTTCTACATCCCCCCACACAGTATGATGCCTCCACAGCCCCACAAAACAGTATGATGGCCCCACAGTACCCCATACACAATGTGATGGCCCCCAAAGTCTCACACACCGTATGATGGTCCCAGCTGCCTCCAATATAAAGTATGATTTCCCCCACAGTTCCCTACATAGTTTGATTACCCATACAGTCCCCTCACACAAAATTGAGGCCCCCACACATAGCATGATGTCCTCATAACTATGTCCAAGAAGTATCATTTCTCCTTGCGGAGAATGACATGCTAAGCATGTCGAGGTGAGGAGACTTAAAGCCGCAATGCTCCTCTGGGAAATATGCTAATTATGCAAATTGTCTCTTCAGAGAGGAAGAGGACTAGAACTCTAGTGCCACCTATTGAAGGTAGCAATCCTAAAAGTCAATGTTGACCCTTTAACGAGCCTAGTTACATGACTTAGGATAAAAGCCAAGCCAGAATCTCCATTTGCAGACACTGTGTTTTGGGGTACTGCCCCTCATCAGTGCAAAGTGGGAGAAGATCTGGTTTGGCTGTGAGAGAGGCGTCTGACCGATATCCAAGAAGTATCATTTCTCCTTGCGGAGAATGACATGCTAAGCATGTCGAGGTGAGGAGACTTAAAGCCGCAATGCTCCTCTGGGAAATATGCTAATTATGCAAATTGTCTCTTCAGAGAGGAAGAGGACTAGAACTCTAGTGCCACCTATTGAAGGTAGCAATCCTAAAAGTCAATGTTGACCCTTTAACGAGCCTAGTTACATGACTTAGGATAAAAGCCAAGCCAGAATCTCCATTTGCAGACACTGTGTTTCGGGGTACTGCCCCTCATCAGTGCAAAGTGGGAGAAGATCTGGTTTGGCTGTGAGAGAGGCGTCTGACCGATATCCAAGAAGTATCATTTCTCCTTGCGGAGAATGACATGCTAAGCATGTCGAGGTGAGGAGACTTAAAGCCGCAATGCTCCTCTGGGAAATATGCTAATTATGCAAATTGTCTCTTCAGAGAGGAAGAGGACTAGAACTCTAGTGCCACCTATTGGAGGTAGCAATCCTAAAAGTCAATGTTGACCCTTTAACGAGCCTAGTTACATGACTTAGGATAAAAGCCAAGCCAGAATCTCCATTTGCAGACACTGTGTTTCGGGGTACTGCCCCTCATCAGTGCAAAGTGGGAGAAGATCTGGTTTGGCTGTGAGAGAGGCGTCTGACCGATATCCAAGAAGTATCATTTCTCCTTGCGGAGAATGACATGCTAAGCATGTACCCCGAAGCACAGTGTCTGCAAATGGAGATTCTGGCTTGGCTTTTATCCTAAGTCATGTAACTAGGCTCGTTAAAGGGTCAACATTGCCTTTTAGGATTGATACCTCCAATAGGTGGCACTAGAGTTCTAGTCCCATAACTATGTACACAGTATGGTGACCCCCACAATTCCATCCACAGCACACAGTATGATTGCTCCTACTCAGCATGCTGGCTCCATTCCAAAAGAATTGACTGACAAAATTGTTTAAAAATGTTCTCACGCAGCCCAATTCCTCCAGTGCCCTTCACCCGTCTGTGCAGGCTCGATCTAGTCTCATCATTGTGCCTTCTGGCTGACACTCAGATCTACAGACTGAATACAGTTCTACCATTGAATTCCACTGTATTGGCCTCGGAAGCAGATACTGGTGAAATGTAGCCACCAGCACAGGGAGGGCAATGTTGCTTGACACCACGCCCCCCACACACTCACGGCTCCCATCATGGCTGCATGGTTTGCCGCTGTTAGCTTGAAGCGGGTGGCATACTGCTATCATTTAGACACTTTTGTCTATGAATGATTACTTTGTGATCGGTGGGGGTCCAACTACTAAAAGCAGGGTTCTGCAATGAGCCATCAGAATGGAGCGGTGGCGGCACATGCGTTCCACCGCTTCTTGTATTGTCTATAGGATTGCTAGAGAGAATCAAGTAGAGCTGTACGCATGTGACGGCCATCCAGGCAAAAAATTGAGTGATGGAGGCCACAACTGTTTCATCGTCCTGTTCTCTGGATCTATGGGGATCCAATCTGTCCGACTCCCACCAATCACAATGACCAATCCTGTGGAAAATGTGAAGCTAAAGACTGTTTATAGATGGACGGTAGTTTGCTGCGAGGTCAGGTGGATCTTCTGCATTGTCTCTAATGGGCCATCCAGTTGTTAGCGAAGGTAGAAATGACCATTCTCGACCAATAATAACTTTACAGCATACTAGACTTCTATTGTAGAAAAATAAAAGTCTAGTTGTTATGCTTCTCCATTGCTTTTCTGTACAAGTTAAAAGAAAGTATACCAATGCGTATACATCAAACGTGATGATAACACAGCCCTAAACCTGAACTCCAATGCAGTTTCACATTGAAGAGCAGTTTTATAGTTACACGTAGCTAGAATTTACAGGAAACATTGGAAATTTATTGAGGCTTTTGTTTCAGTTTTCGCGCATAAAAAAAAATCACCAAGTTTGTACCGTTTCGTGCAGCACTGAAAATTTGGTGCAAAGTACAATAATGCAGCCCGAAAAGCAACTGACTTCAAGCTTCAATTCATCTCATTAATATTATTATTATTATACATTTTATAGCGCCATTTATTCCATGGCACTTTACATGTGAAATGGGCAAATATGGACAAGTATAATAAACATGAGCAAAACAAGGTGCACACAAGTACAGAAGGAGAGAGGACCCTGCCCGCGAGGGCTCCCCATCTACAGGACACGGGTGAGGGTACAGTAGGAGAGAGTAGAGCTGGTCGTGTGGCGGTTCAGTAGACTGAGGATCACCGCAGGTTGCAGGCTTGTCGGAAGAGGTGGGTCTTCAGGTTCTTTTTGAAGGTTTCCGTCGTAGGGGAAAGTCTGATGTGTTGAGGTAGAAAGTTCCAGAGTATGGGGGAAGCACGGGAGAAGTCTTGTATGCGGTTGTGCGTAGAAGAGATAAGAGGGGAGTAGAGAAGGAGATCTTGAGAGGATCGAAGGTTGCGTGTGGGTAAGTACCGGGAGACCATGTCACAGATGTATAGAGGAGACAGATTGTGGATGGCTTTGTATGTTATAGGGTTTTGAACTGGAGCCTCTGGACAATAGGAAACCAGTGAAGGGCTTGGCATAGAGAGGCTAAAGAATAACAGGGAGATAGGTGGATTAGTTGGGCAGCAGAGTGTAGGATGGATTAGATTGGTGCTAGAGGGGAGGCCAGAGAGTAGGAGGTAGCAGTAGTCGAGGCGGGAGATGGTAAGGGCATGCGCTAGTGGTTTTGTGGCTTCATAGTCAAGGATTGTATGGATCCGGGAAATATTTTTGAGTTTGTGTCAGTAGGAGGAGGCAAGGACTTGGATATGTGGCTTGAAAGAGAGGGCAGAGTCGAGGATCACCCCGAGGCATTGAGCATGCGGGACTGGGGAAAGTTTATCTCATGATAAATTCCCTCTTGTAAGTCACTTTGTAAGGACATTATTTTGTCATGTGCATATCTTATATATACTCTCCTTAGCTCAGATTTGCTTGTCTTGTGTCAAAAGCGAGCTCCTTCTGATAAGTTTTATATATGTCCTAGTTTAGTCTTTATCCCGTGACATAATCTCTCCCAGAATGCAGAGCAGAAGACATTAGATTAGCCCACCAAGGGATGTGTCTGTCTACAGATGGTAAGCTGTTTTAGGGGCAATCAGCAGAAATGTACTACAAGCAGACTTTCTGTAGTTCAGGATCATTAGACCCTTAATTACTGCTGTAGAAACCTTATGGGTTCTTCTAATGAGTGCACCAGTGTTACAGGACGATGCTTCAGAAGAAGACTACAGCGCTGTGTCCTGCACTGTACAGATGCTCAGGCTGATGCTTGCAGCCTTGAGCATTAACAATGATCGGAGTCCAAATTGGTCTAGCATTATGTAACCCCTTAGATGCCAAAATGAATGGTGACTGCCAAAAAGTATAATAAAAAAACACAAGTTCTCATAAAGCTATGTCGAAAGAAAGATGAAAAAATTGTGGATCTTGACATGCAATGATAAAAAATGGAGAAAATGGTTGGTTCTTGGAGCCATATTCTTGGTATCAGAAGGCACAGATCCTACTGACAGCTGTCAGTGACGGTAATTCATACATGTCTATGAGGCAGACAGAGAAGCTGCATAATGTGCCGTGTAGAGGACAGGCAGTCACCTGCGTCCTCCAAGTTTGTGAAGTCGACTCATTTGTATTGATGTCAGAGGAGAATGCAACTTTTGTTTTATTTCATTTTGGCAGTGATCCCACCGGCTTTGTCTTTTTGGTGGTAATGGCTATTTTCTGAGGCTTCAAATGCTTTGGCTTCCTATTTAAAAAAAAACACTTAAGTGTGAACAGCAATGTATAAATTATGTCATGTCTAAGCTCCAGTAACAGAGGCGTATCTAGGCTTTCTGGCACCCGGGGCAAGAATTTGGTTCGGCGCCCCCCCCAGTACATATGCGACTTGCAAGTACCCACGAGCTGCTCTCCCTAATGCTCTCAATGTTCAGTAAAAAACTGAAAGCAGGAAGAGAAGCTCGTTGTCACAGGACCATAACTATGAAAATCGCGTATGAGTGAAGTGTCCATGTGATGACTACTGGAACCTGCAGAGCTGAATCCTGACATTGCAGCTTCTGAATTCTCACAATGAATGCACTGCACACTTTTAGGATCCTCCCTTGCCGATGTACAGTCATGTCAGCACAAGTATGCGAGTTATATACTTCTGGCCACATTCCTACTAGACGTGCCCGGCCCCGCTCTGTTCATTTTCATTGAGTGAGGCCACACATGTCTAGTCAGCATGTGACCGCATGGATGTAAATTACCGGCACGAGAGAATCCTGACAGCGTTCAGTGAGCACTGTGAGAATTCAGAAGTCTGCAGTCACATAGAATGACTGCAGACTCAGCACAAACCTGGACAACCCCTGTAATGCTCCTAACAAATAAAAACATTAGAATAAGTCAGTATCACAGATAATATATACATCCAGGTACCTTATTGATGACGGCGTCTCTGGAGTCGTTCTCCTTCTTTTCTTCTTCTTGTCCAGACCCCATGATGAGTTTTCTCATCCACAGCTGTCTCTGTAGACTTCCATCTTCTCCGTTCTTCTGCACCAATTCTCCACGCGATGCCTTAAAGATTGAAGTGTCATTATAATGCCCCTAAATACAAATATCTGCAATATACTGTCACCTCACACTATTCCCCTCCCTCCTCATACTGTCTCCTCATATATTTACCCCCTCACTCTCTATACTGTCTGCTCACACATACCCCTGACTCCCCATACTGTGTCTGCACACATCCCATCACCCTCACTCCCCATACTGTGTCCACATACATTTTTCCCATCACTCCCCATACTGTGTCCACATACATTCACCCGTTCGCACCCCTTACTGTCTGCACCCATCCCCCATACTGTTTCCTCATACATGCCTCGGCACACAAAATTTATGAAATATAATGCTCAACTTTATAAGACTAAAGCAATTCTGATCAAGTTACTTCAATACATATACTGTATGCTGATACGAAGAAAGTACCTCAGATTACCACCACCGAGATAAGCAATACTGTGGTAATCTGAGGTACTTTCTTTGTATCAGCATATATGTATTGAAATAACTTTATCAGAATTGCTTTAGTCTTATAAAGTTGAGCATTATATTTCATAAATTTTGTGTGCCGAAGTTTTTCTACTGTACAATATATGTCTTTTAACTCTGAGCACCTAAATTGGCAGTGAGCACCCCATTCTCTACAGTATTCCTCATAAATACTCTTCATTTTGTGTCCTCAAATCACCCCACACACATTAAATCCCATCCCCACTCCAAATCCCCCCACATTAAGTATTCCCCATCCCCACTCAATAACCCCCGTCCCAACACCCAAATCCCCACACACACTCATTATGTAGCCCCCACTCATTATGTACCCCCACTCATTATGTACCCCCACACATTAACCCCCATCCCCACTCATTAACCCCACCACACATTAACCCCCATCCCCACTCATTAACCCCCCCACACATTAACCCCCATCCCCACTCATTAACCCCCCCACACATTAACCCCCATCCCCACTCATTAACCCCCCCCACACATTAACCCCCATCCCCACTCATTAACCCCCCACACATTAACCCCCATCCCCACTCATTAACCCCCCTCACATATTAACCCTCATCCCCACTCATTAACCCCCCCACAATAACCCCCATTCCCACTCATTAACCCTCCACACATAAACCCCCATCCCCACTCATTAACCCCCCACACATTAACCCCCATCCCCACTCATTAACCCCCCACACATTAACCCCCATCTCCACTCATTAACCCCCACACATTAACCCCCATCTCCACTCATTAGCCCCTCAACTCATTTACCCCCATCCCCACTCATTAACCCCCATCTCCACTTATTAACCCCCATCCCCACTCATTAACCCCCATCCCCACTCATTAACCCCCCACTCATTAAACCCCATCCCCACATTAACCCCCATCTCCACTCATTAACCCCAAACATTATCCCCCATCCCCACTCATTAACCCCCCACACATTAACCCCCATCCCCACTCATTAACCCCCCCACTCATTAAACCCCATCCCCACATTAACCCCCATCTCCACTCATTAACCCCCAAACATTAACCCCCATCCCCACTCATTAACCCCCATCTCCACTCATTAACCCCCCACACAGTAACCCCCATCCCCACTCATTAACCCTCCCACTCATTAACCCCCATCCCCACTCATTAACCCCCACACATTAACCCTCATCCCCACTCACTAACCCCCCACACAATAACTCCCATCCCCACTCATTAACCCTCCACACATTAACCCCCATCCCCACTCATTAATCCCCCACACATTAACCTCCATCCCCACTCATTAACCCCCCACACATTAACCCCATCTCCACTCATTAACCCCCACACATTAACCCCCATCTCCACTCATTAACCCATCAACTCATTTACCCCCAATCCCACTCATTAACCCCCATATCCACTTATTAACCCCATCTCCACTCATTAACCCCCCCACTCATTAAACCCCATCCCCACATTAACCCCCATCTCCACTCATTAACCCCCAAACATTAACCCCCATCCCCACTCATTAACCCCCCACACACTAACCCCCATCCCCACTCATTAACTCCCATCCCCACTCATTAACCCCCCACACATTAACCCCCATCTCCACTCATTAACCCCCACACATTAACCCCCCACACATTAACCCCCATCTCCACTCATTAACCCCCACACATTAACCCCCATCTCTACTCATTAGCCCCCCACACATTAACCCCCATCCCCACTCATTAACCCCCCACACATTAACCACCATCTCCACTCATTAATCCCCACACATTAACCCCCATCCCCACAATAACCCCCATCTCCACTCATTAACCCCCAAACATTAACCCCCATCCCCACTCATTAACCCCCATCTCCACTCATTAACCCCCCACACAGTAACCCCCATCCCCACTCATTAACCCTCCCACTCATTAACCCCCATCCCCACTCATTAACCCCCACACATTAACCCTCATCCCCACTCACTAACCCCCCACACAATAACCCCCATCCCCACTCATTAACCCTCCACACATTAACCCCCATCCCCACTCATTAATCCCCCACACATTAACCTCCATCCCCACTCATTAACCCCCCACACATTAACCCCATCTCCACTCATTAACCCCCACACATTAACCCCCATCTCCACTCATTAACCCATCAACTCATTTACCCCCAATCCCACTCATTAACCCCCATATCCACTTATTAACCCCATCTCCACTCATTAACCCCCCCACTCATTAAACCCCATCCCCACATTAACCCCCATCTCCACTCATTAACCCCCAAACATTAACCCCCATCCCCACTCATTAACCCCCCACACACTAACCCCCATCCCCACTCATTAACTCCCATCCCCACTCATTAACCCCCATCTCCACTCATTAACCCCCACACATTAACCCCCCACACATTAACCCCCATCTCCACTCATTAGCCCCCACACATTAACCCCCATCTCTACTCATTAGCCCCCCACACATTAACCCCCATCCCCACTCATTAACCCCCCACACATTAACCACCATCTCCACTCATTAATCCCCACACATTAACCCCCATCCCCACAATAACCCCCATCTCCACTCATTAATTCCCCCCATCTCTCATCTTCAGTGGTTCTTCAGCTCCACAGTGGAGCACACATACCACCTCCATCAGCGTTTGCTCTGGGCGCCGGGGAGTGACGTCAGCAGTGTGATCACATGACCTGATCACGCTGCTGACGTTGCTCTGACCTGGCGGTCAGAGCTTCAATTGTACTGGCGTCTGTGTAGACGCCAGTACAATTGCTGCCTGGGAGCCGGCGCGGCCTCCTTCTCTGCTGTCAGAGAGAACAGCCGACTCAAAGGACAGGAAGCGGCAGAACGCAGCCGCCGGGAAGGAGACACTGCAGACCGCTGCATTAGGTGGCCCGACTGCACCCCCCTGCTGGCTGCGCCTGAGGCAACTGCCCTGGCTCCCCCCCAGGATACGCCTCTGTCCAGTAAGACGGATCAATGTAGCAAGTCATAGCAATATCCAACACATCCACATCTCATAGACAGGACTCACCTGTCGTGATGAGCAAGCATGCTCGCCACGTGAGCGATCACCGGGTGCTCGGGTGCGCATCGAATATCACTGGTGCTCAAGAGTCCTGCTCAAGTCCCACCCTCGCATGTTTTGTGGCTGTTAGGCAGCCAATAATCATGTAGGGATTGCCCATGTATGGCAGACAATCCCTGCGTGTTTTCTGACTTTTTATCAGTCCCCGGGGTGGGGACTTGAGCACGGCTCTTGAGCACCAGCAATATTCGATGGGTACTCAAGTGGCGAGCATGCTCGCTCATCACTACTCACCATACATATTCATTCACATTACTAAAAAGGACCCTTCACCGGATCAAAAGCAGACAGTTTTGCTCTTATTTTATTGAATGGTCCATTTTTTTGGTTTTGCTTAAATCTGCCATACGGTTCCAAATGGAGGGGCCTCTTCATTTACTGCTAATTTTTGTATCTTTCCCAAGGGTGCGTGTCTCACAGGATTCTCTAGGGACGTGTCTTTAGGCTGCTATGGAATGTTACCCTGTGAGCCATACCCATTTGATAAAGACCATATTTTGCACTGAATAAAAACACCAAAATCTCTGGAACCATTTTGGCGAATTAAAAAAATAAAAATAAAAAACCCTGCATATTCAAGGGAGCAGCGGAAGTAAAATAGGAGCAAAAACTGTCCACCTTTGACCTGGTGGAGGTCTTCTGTAATTAGTCTAGTACTCAGTTATGGAGAAACATTCAGCATTTCTGTGAGTTCTCTGAAGACGTATGTATCTAAATGTCTGAGTTCTCGTACAACTCACAAGGTTGGTGCGGCATACATGGCCCCTTCTGTGCATTATTCTAGTAGAAGATCTGGATCATATTTATGGGTGAGGAGCTTTGGTAAGATGGTTTTGATTTTTGACAGTGGGATGTGTTAATAGGTATGATGCTTATGTAATACCATGGCCGCCGGGGGATAGCTTCTGCGGCCGCTCCAGTACTTACTGTGCTGGAGGCTGTTACATCACCCATATGCTGTTCACTTTGGGGACCCGATTGACTGCAGACAGAGGCTGGAAGCAACTTTAACAACTCAGCTTTATTCTCTTCAGGGCACAGCATATCCACTATGGCTACAGGACTCTTTACTCGGTAACAGCAATACATCTTCATCTACAGCAGTACGTCACTTCTTACTTCACACATAAGCACCACACAGGCAAGCTGACACGTCACATGGAGCACGATGAACACGGAACTCTTCCCTTCTTCCAGAGCCCGACTTCAGCCCACAAAGGTACCCGACTTTTCTGTTACAGCTCACACCCTAAAGGCACTGTTGCTCCTGTTCGTGTCCTAGATTCACAGCTCACTAAACTCTCCACAAAGCTCCCGTACTCCAGCTGCTACTCCCACAGACCTCCCTGGCTTGCAATTCTCCAGACACGGGCTGGACTCAATAGACTGGCTTGGGTTGTCACTTCAGCTCTTCCTTGCTAGCTGACTTGACCGACGAGACTCCTTCTTCTGTCTCGCTAGCCTTACAGTCCCCAGTCCCTGACTGCAAGGCCTCCAACACCACAACGTGCCAGGTAATGCTGTAGGCACTCTGCTGTTCTTCACTCTCCTCCTGTCCTGTTCGCTACCCCCAGCTCAACTAACTCTTGGAGGGAAATCTATCTCCTTTCCTCCTGTCTAGCCACTCCTCTAAGTTAACCCCTAAGCAGTCTTCTCACTAGTTGAGCTCAGTGCCCCCATCTAGTGGCCCTTTTCTAATATTCTAATATAACACCCTATCTAACTATTGTTGTGTGGACGCAAACACACACACACACAACATACATACATACAGATAATACACATTAGGCCGGGGTCACACTGGCGAGGAATACGGCCGAGTGAGAGGCGCTAAAAGCATGCATTACACACGGACCAATGATTCTCTATGGGGTTCCTCGCACCAGCCGTATATTTCTCATCCGTATTCTACGCTCCGTGCCACTCGCAGCATGCTGCGATTGTCAGCGTACTACGCCTGTAATACGCCAATGCAAGTCTATGGGCACGCAAAAAATACGGATTACACACGGACCACACATGTGACTTGTGAGAAATACGCACCCGGTGTCTTTTAGCAAAGCCAGCAATTCAGTGCGCTATACAGTAAACTCACACTGACAGGTTTAATAAAGAAACAAAAGAATAGATATAGACACATAGAATACATATATCTATATATACATACATTCTATGTGTATATATCTATTCTTTGGTTTATGTTATAAACCCTGTCATAGGGCTCCATTATATGTCCATTTTACAAGGCGGCGAGAAAATCTCACCATACGGATGCCATACGGATTACATACGGATGCTGACATGCGCAAAATACGCGACCACACCTTGATTACGGATGACATACGGAGCACTATTTAGGGGTCATTCATCCGTATTACGCCTGTAAACTACTGACCGTATTTTGCGTCGGTTAGTGTTACCCCGGCCTTAATGTTACTATTTACAGGGCGAGGCCCTTGACCTCATTACAATTAATGCATCAACCCCCATGCACATTAGAGCAAAATCGGCCAAAACCATCTTTTTTTTTTTTTACGGTCCTGACCTGAGGCCCACTGACATCCTCAAATAGATAGTGTACGGAGAAAGAAGGATCGGGCATGTTGTGTCTTAACACCTGATCTATTTGCTCTTAGAAAAGTTTGTCCACCAGTGGCCAAACTACGTATATATGTGTAAGGGAGGTCAGTAGGAATAAAGGTATATGGCAACCTTTAGCCATAAATGAAGGATGGACCAAATAAGTGGTCATAAACTTGTAAATAACTCATGAAAGAATAAAGTTACATTAAAACCAAGCACACCATTGTTTTTCTTGTGAAATTCTCAATAAGTTTGATGTGTCACATGACCCTCTTCCCATTGGAAAAAATAAAGTTGGATCCAAAATGACCGACTTCAAAATTGCCGCCATGGTCAACACCCATCTTGAAAAGTTTCCCCCTTCCCATATACTAATGTGCCCCAGAAAGGAAGTTGATATCACCAACCATTCCCATTTTATTTAGGTGTATCCATATCAATGGCCCACCCTGTACAAGCCAGGAGAACGGATGGTTCCAAAATGGCATTCTGTCTATCTGCAGTCACCACTAGAGGGAGCTTAGGAGCTCACGGCATCAATACTATACAGTGAGCTCCTTCCAGTGGTGGCGGCAGGGGATTTGGAACTTTGCATCAGGTAAAAAAAGAAGCCACCTAAAAAGGCGCAACTATATACAAGAAAGTTTGTGATGCATTCCAAGTTCATGATCACTGCAGTTCAATTTTTCATAATAAATGCTGCCAACGCAACTAGGCAAACTGAAGAAAACTGGAAGAAAACATGATGAACAAAACAAACAGGCACAATGGTGCTAATACCCTCCTGGGTAACAGTTATTTATCTGGGGACTGTTCTTTAATGTGGGTCTCCTCCTGGGATGGTGGAAGCTGGTTTCTTGGGCTGCTTCCAGGGGAGAACTTCTGATTTTCCTGTTCCTGCTGGTTGTTCACAAATTGCATGTATTCCTTCTCCCAAGGAGTGAGGTTAGTGGTTGCCTGTGTAGATGGAGTGGCAGCTGATGTAACCGCTGAAACTGTTGCCTGAGGTTCTGCAGGGGTTGCAGGCGATACCAGTGACTGGTGCACTTCAACTTCTACAATAACTAGCGGTACTGCTACCTGTCGTTGCTGGCATGGTGCAACTTGAATGTTGCCACTTGGGTTCAGAACAAGCATAGGACTATTTCTGTCCACAGGCACAGTTCCTAGCACCAGGATCATGGCAGGAGCGGTGATCATACTTGGCGCCTCCCAGTGATATTCTGGCTCCGGTGTAGGTACAGGTTGGCGAACAGTGGCAGCTGCAACCTCCGAGGCTGCCTGGTGAGCTGGCGGCAGCTGGGTCCGAGCTGGTACAGGATTGGGGCACGCCGGTAGGAGCCTGCGCTGCCACGTCAGGTCCAGGCTGGGACTCAGCCCCGGTCCCACTGTCTGCTCCAGGACTCTCATGTACCTTCTCCAGACAGGTCGCATCCAGTGACAGTACCGGCTTGGAGGTGGTGGCGGGCGCTGTAAAGGGTATCTCAGCGGCCGTATGCTCCGCAGGTGCTGTCTGGGGGAGAGTGGTTTCTCCCCACTGTTTTCTCCTGGCCTCTGTCTTTCTTCCATCATGGCGTTCTGGCGTTCTCTCTCCTTCCCGGGCTCCTTTCCCGCCACAGGATCTCGCTCCTCCTTCTGGGGGCGGCGTCTTCTTCCTACTCCATACAAAGCCAGTATACGAACCCCTCTGGGGGTGGGCCATGTTGCTGTAGCATAGAAGTTTAGGCAGGGGAGGCCCAGGACAGTTTGCGCTCTTTTCTTAGGTCCACCTATGTTGTCACGCCCTTCTTCACCGCTCCGGCAGCTATTTTGAGAGTCCATTTTACAGTCTATCAATTTGGTTATTCTGCACATTCTCAGCAATGTTTAAGTCCAATAAATCTTCGGCACACAGAACCCGGTGGCACCGGGCTTCGTCATTCTGTTCGTGACGCCAAAAATGGAACACTTGCCAGGGCCGGTGGGGGTTCTCGGTACCGGGTCCGTCAATCTCAATGGGAGTTGTCACGGCAGCCGTGGCCCTGGGCATCCATTGTAAAAGGGGAATGTTAAGTGTGCTAGTAATGATGATTAAAGTTTATGAGTGAATGATTCGTGACGCCACCTGTGGTGTTCGGCAAGGGAGGTGTTAAGCCGACGCTGCAAGCAGATCCTCTGGGACAGATGGTGTGGTGCAGCAATGATGTTGTGGCCCTCCACAGGTAGGGCTCTAGTCCCAGGGCAGTGTAGATGAAGAGATAGTCAAGCGATAGGGGAGAGATATAGATGGTGCAGTGCCAGGCACAGAGATGTAGCAGTGCTGAGCATGTTGGCGCAGGAATAACTGCAGGACACCAGGGCATGTAGTTCCAAAGCTTTACTCACAGTCTGTTGGGCATACAGGTACCCGCATCCATGACGTGTCCTCCGGGTCAGGGGCTCAGTCAACCTCCAAGATAGGTGAAGCACTCTGTTCCAACACTCCGCCAACATGTGCCTTTTCTGAACGTCCCCCTCTTAGGGCCTAGGTGAAGTACTCACAGTACTGAGTTACACTGGAGTTCCTCCTTTCAGATGTTCCTATGAACTCTACTTGTACGGCAGACAGCTGTAGCCTGCTTCAGGGACTCCTGGCTACTAAGTCCCGGCTCACTCACGATGCTGTTGTTCCCCCAAGTCTTGTGTGGGAATAAAGTGGTCACTACTTCTATTCCTCCGGTGTCTGCTGCAGGACCATTAGTATCCATACAACCTCGGGGACCGGACCCCTGCCTTGCGCTCAGAACTTGGGGAAGGTTTCTCTTCTAACCCTAATCCTTAGTCCTCTCCTTCCGTTCAAAACTATCTTTCTTATGGAGAATCAGGCTTTCTGAATATGTCTCTTTCCACAGTTTCTTCCTCAAACGTGGATTCACACTTTATTCAGGTGCAAGGCATAACAGGGAATCAGGTGCAGGGCACAAACAGTGAAACACGGCAGGATGCGTGCAAGGGGACGCCAAATGTTTCAGGCATAACACGTGCACGAAAACATACCAGGGTCCAGGACAGGATACGTGATAGGGATCACACAAGAGTTCCTAGAAGGGATGCATGCTAGGACACGCTAGGATCCAAGACGGGGTGCGATGGCATCGGACTCCGGACTACTGGCAACGACCGACAGGGTCCAGGCATCGGGCTGCGGACATCAGCTCGCAGTCATCTGGTTCCGGACCTCTGGCAACGGTCGGCAGGTTACGGGAATCCGGCAGGCAAGCCAAGGTTCAAGGCAGGGTGCGTGCTTGGAGCCACGCCAGGGTTCAAGGCAGGGTGCGTGCTTGGAGACACGCCAGGGTTCAAGGCAGGGTGCGTGCTTGGAGACACGCCAGGGTTCAAGGCAGGGTGCGTGCTTGGAGACACGCCAGGGTTCAAGGCAGGGTGCGTGCTTGGAGACACGCCAGGGTTCAAGGCAGGGTGGGTGCTTGGAGACACGCCAGGGTACAAGGCAGTGTGTAGAGACACGCCAAGGCACGAGGCTCAAGATAGAGTGCGTGTGTAGAGACACGCCAAGGTCAGGGTTCCAGGACAGGGTTAGGGCCTGTGCGTACAAGAGGGCACGACAGGGAACATGGCAAAGCCTGCGCGTACTTTTACAAAAGCACGGGGAGGTATGCCATGGGCAGGCGAGGGCCTGCGCGTGCTTTAGAGAGCACGCAGAGCACAGTGCGGAAACAGCGTGAAGTGCAAGGGAGCACAGAGGGCACGGCTGGGGCACTGGCTAGCTGATCGGGCTGCGGCACTGACAGACGGGCAAGACTCCAGCGAACCCGGCTGAGGCATGGCAGGTGACACAGCTGTCACTGACCGACGAGCACGGCTGAGGAACAAGCAGGCGGGCACGGCTAGGGCAGGCACATGCAAAGAGCATACGAAGAAACAGAGCAAGGGAAGACAAGAAGAGAAAAAAGGCAGGGCTTAAGCAGAGTACAGAACCAGGAAAGTAAGCATAGGCAGAAACACAGAACAAGAACAGAGCAAGAACAGAGCTAGCAGTGGAGCGTAGGCAGAAGCCCAGAGCCGGGCCAAGGGAGAACCTTGGGACTAGCCTAGAAACGTGCAAGAGAGCATAATAGGAAAGAGTCTAGCAGCGGAGCGTAGGCTGAAACCCAGAGCCGGGCCAAGGCAGAGCCTTGGGACTAGACATGGAAAAGAGCACAAACGGAAAGAGAGGAGGAATGGTGCGTGTGCCAGGGAGCACTACAGAGCACCATAGGAGAGAGCGAGGCAGAGCAAGCAAAGACAGAGACCATAGGGAGGAACAAGGCAGAACAAGGCAAGGTACGAAACAAGGCATAGCGAAAACAGGCAAGGCAGAGAATAACAGAAGGACTACAAGTCCAAGCAGGACAAGGACAAACATGGCACAACGGACAAACATAAGACAAAGCACGGAACAAGAGATGGAGTACGAGCACAGAGCGTGTGCAGAGACGCACGACAGAGCAGAGTGCAAGGGCACAGAATAGAGGCAGCACCCCACAGACCAAGCAGCCATGCAGGGACACCACACAATACTCAGGCCCTGAGCATAGGAAGGGGCGGTCTAATAGAGGGCATAGCACCTCCTCTTCCGGGTCAGGACCAGGGGAGAACTTCCTAGTTCAGATGCTCCAGGATCACAGAGTGCAGTCACATGATCAGGGTTTCAGACATGACGAGATGATCACAGAACCAGACAGTGCAGGATCTTAGGAAACGTCACATGATCAAGGTTTCAGACATGACGAGGTGATTGCAGAACCAGACAGTGCAGGATCCTAGGAAACGTCACATGATCAAGGTTTCAGACATGACGAGATGATTGCAGGACCAGACAGTGCAGGATCTTAGGAAACGTCACATGATCAAGGCTTCAGACATGACGAGATGATCACATAAGGCAAAGCAGAAACACAGGCATCTTGCAGCTCAGCAGACATAAGGCGAGTGTGCACACTGCTCTAGGGTCATGAGGTAAAATAGACATGGCGGACATAACAGACATGGCGAGCATGACAGTACCCCCCTCCTTAAGCCCTCTCTTACCGGGGCTGGAAAGAAGAAAAAAAAATTCTTCGGCAGAATCCAGAGTTAGTACAAACCACTCCAACAACGTTGATCCGACATCTGAAACGGACACCTGCACCTGTCAAGACACAGGAGCCGCGGACGAGACACAGGGATCCAGTGGGGAGGACTGCGGGTAGACAAGCAAGTCTTCTTACTCTGGCTGCCATCATTTCCAAACAAGTTCAGAGGTCAAGGGCCGGGTCTGATTTGCATCAGAAGAGTGGCCGGGGTACCGCCATTATCAAGCGAGTTCAGGAGACAGGGCAGATTCTTCATCAGACGGGTGGCCGAGGTACCAGCGGAGTCCATGGCCTGAGTATTCTGTTACGGACTCGGCTTCTGCTGAGCCCATCTTCCTTTTTAGAGTGGACCCTCTGGGCCGTGGCACCCACCCACCTAGGGCGAGCTGACCTAGTGAGAACCCACCCCCTGTACAGGGAGTGTCAGGGGCAAGACCAAGGGGGTGAGCCACCACGACTGCTGGGACCAGACGGCCGGCTCAAGGAGACACTATTGAGTGTCTGACAACAGGACGGACAGGATACCAAAGATAAAGCAAAGTCACACAGTTTCTTCCTCAAACGTGGATTCACACTTTATTCAGGTGCAAGGCATAACAGGGAATCAGGTGCAGGGCACAAACAGTGAAACACGGCAGGATGCGTGCAAGGGGACGCCAAATGTTCCAGGCATAACACGTGCACGAAAACATACCAGGGTCCAGGACAGGATACGTGATAGGGATCACACAAGAGTTCCTAGAAGGGATGCATGCTAGGACACGCCAGGATCCAAGACGGGGTGCGATGGCATTGGACTCCGGACTACTGGCAACGACCGACAGGGTCCAGGCATCGGGCTGCGGACATCAGCTCCGGACATCAGGCCGCAGTCATCTGGTTCCGGACCTCTGGCAACGGTCGGCAGGTTACGGGAAACCGGCAGGCAAGCCAAGGTTCAAGGCAGGGTGCATGCTTGGAGCCACGCCAGGGTTCAAGGCAGGGTGCGTGCTTGGAGACACGCCAGGGTTCAAGGCAGGGTGCGTGCTTGGAGACACGCCAGGGTTCAAGGCAGGGTGCGTGCTTGGAGACACGCCAGGGTTCAAGGCAGGGTGCGTGCTTGGAGACACGCCAGGGTTCAAGGCAGGGTGCGTGCTTGGAGACACGCCAGGGTTCAAGGCAGGGTGCGTGCTTGGAGACACGCCAGGGTTCAAGGCAGGGTGCGTGCTTGGAGACACGCCAGGGTTCAAGGCAGGGTGCGTGCTTGGAGACACGCCAGGGTTCAAGGCAGGGTGCGTGCTTGGAGACACGCCAGGGTTCAAGGCAGGGTGCGTGCTTGGAGACACGCCAGGGTTCAAGGCAGGGTGCGTGCTTGGAGACATGCCAGGGTTCAAGGCAGGGTGCGTGCTTGGAGACACGCCAAGGCACAAGGCTCAAGACAGAGTGCGTGTGTAGAGAAACGCCAAGGTCAGGGTTCCAGGACAGGGTTAGGGCCTGTGCGTGCAAGAGGGCACGACAGGGAACATGGCAAAGCCTGCGCGTACTTTTACAAAAGCACGGGGAGGTATGCCATGGGCAGGCGATGGCCTGCGCGTGCTTTAGAGAGCACAGTGCGGAAACAGCGTGAAGTGCAAGGGAGCACAGAGGGTACGGCTGGGGCACTGGCTAGCTGATCGGGCTGCGGCACTGACAGAGAGGCAAGACTCCAGCGAACCCGACTGAGGCATGGCAGGCGACACAGCTGTCACTGACCGACGAGCACGGCTGAGGCACAAGCAGGCGGGCACGGCTAGGGCAGGCGCATGCAAAGAGCATACAAAGAAACAGAGCAAGGGAAGACAAGACGAGAAAAAAGACAGGGCTTAAGCAGAGTACAGAACCAGGAAAGTAAGCATAGGCAGAAACACAGAACAAGAACAGAGCTAGCAGCGGAGCGTAGGCAGAAGCCCAGAGCCGGGCCAAGGGAGAACCTTGGGACTAGCCTAGAAACGTGCAAGAGAGCATAATAGGAAAGAGTCTAGCAGCGGAGCATAGGCCAAAGCCCAGAGCCGGGCGAAGGCAGAGCCTTGGGACTAGACATGGAAAAGAGCACAAACGGAAAGAGAGGAGGAATGGTGCGTGTGCCAGGGAGCACTACAGAGCACCATAGGAGAGAGCGAGGCAGAGCAAGTAAAGACTGAGACCATAGGGAGGAACAAGGCAGAGCAAGGCAAGGTACGGAACAAGGCATAGCGAAAACAGGCAAGGCAGAGAATAACAGAAGGACTACAAGTCCAAGCAGGACAAGGACAAACATGGCACAACGGACAAACATAAGACAAAGCACGGAACAAGAGATGGAGTACGAGCACAGAGCGTGTGCAGAAATGCACCACAGAGCAGAGTGCAAGGGCACAGAATAGAGGGAGCGCCCCACAGACCAAGCAGCCATGCAGAGACGCAACACAATACTCAGGCCCTGAGCATAGGAAGGGGCGGTCTAATAGAGGGCATAGCACCTCCTCTTCCGGGTCAGGACCAGGGGAGAACTTCCTAGTTCAGATGCTCCAGGATCACAGAGTGCAGTCACATGATCAAGGTTTCAGACATGACGAGGTGATTGCAGAACCAGACAGTGCAGGATCCTAGGAAACGTCACATGATGAAGGTTTCAGACATGACGAGATGATTGCAGAACCAGACAGTGCAGGATCCTAGGAAAGGTCACATGATCAGAGTTTCAGACATGACGAGATGATTGCAGGACCAGACAGTGCAGGATCTTATGAAACGTCACATGATCAAGGCTTCAGACAAGACGAGATGATTGCAGAACCAGACAGTGCAGGATCCTAGGAAAGACATGATCAGGGATTCTAGACATGACGAGAAGATCACAGAAGGCAAAGCAGAAACGCAGGCATCTTGCAGCTCAGCAGACATAAGGTGAGTGTGCACACTGCTCTAGGGTCATGAGGTAAAACAGACATGGCAGACATAACAGACATGGCGAGCATGACAGATGGAGGATATGTATGATGGGTATATGGTCACTGGACTATGGGATAGAGGATATAATGGGTATATGGGCACTGGACTATGGGATGGAGGATATGTATGACGGGTATATGGGCACTGGACTATGGGATGGAGGATATGCATGACGGGTATATGGGCACGGGACTATGGGATGGAGGATATGTATGAATATTGTGTCCAGTTTTGGGCACCACATTTTAAAAAAGACATCAACAAACTGGAGCAAGTTCAGAAAAGAGCAACCAGAATGGTGACCGGTCTGCAAACCCTGTCTTATGAGGAAAGGTTGCAGGATTTGGGAATGTTTAGTTTGCAAAAGAGAAGACTGAGAGGAGACTTAATAGCTGTCTACAAATATCTCAAGGGCTGTCACATTGTAGAAGGATCAACTTTATTCTCATTTGCACAAGGAAAGACTAGAAGCAATGGGATGAAACTGAATGGGAGGAGACACAGATTAGATATTAGAAAAAACTTTTTGACAGTTAGAGTGATCAATGAGTGGAACAGGCTGCCACGAGAAGCGGTGAGTTCTCCTTCAATGGAAGTCTTCAAACAGAGGCTGGACAGACATCTGACTGGGATGATTTAGCGAATCCTGCTTTGAGCAAGGGGTTGGACCAGATGGCCCAGGAGGTCCCTTCCAACTCTACGATTCTATGATTCTATGATTCTATGACGGGTATATGGGCACTGGACTATGGGATGGAGGATATGTATGATGGGTATATGGGCACTGGACTAAGGGATGGAGGATATGTATGATGGGTATATGGGCACTGGACTATGGGATGGAGGATGCGTGATGGGTATATGGGCACTGGACTATTGGATGGAGGATACTGTATATATGATGGGTATATGGGCACAGGACTTTGGGATGGAAGATATGTATGATGGGTATATGGGCACAGGACTATGGGATGGAGGATATGTATGATGGATATATGGGCACTGGACTATGGGATGGCGGATATGTATGGTGGGTATATGGGCACTGGACTATGGGATGGAGGATATGTATGATGGGTATATGGGCACTGGACTATGGGATGGAGGATAATCATTACAATTTGTTATAACTAACCACAGTTAGTTACTATGCCTGGGCAACGCCGGGCTCTTCAGCTAGTGACATGATAATGAGGGGCAGGGCTTGATACACACACATACACACACACATACATACATTTGTTTTTATATATATATGGATTAACCATTGGGTTACGTATTTGTCTTATAGTTCAATGGTTTCTTTTCCAATAATCCTATGTTTTCAGTCCGATGCTGATCCATCAAGCTCACTAGTGGTGCACAGCTTTACACCACTATACCTGTGACTTCAGAAACTTACAGAACACCAGCTCACATCTCATATAGGAAACTACTGACACAACTAAATAACACCATTTATAAATGATTTATTTACGGGCAAGAACTTATTCATTCATTTCACATTCATGTTTATTCATTCTTTTACGTGACCTCACTTAATACTTAGTGCTTTTTAATATAATTAATGTATGTAAATATTTTTTGTTTTTTCATGAACCATAATTTATCTTTGTGTGACAAACTTTCTCATGAACTTTGACATATCGTGCTTTGTTGGAGTTTTTTTTTTTTTTTCAAAAAGACTGTATATAAAACGTTCCAAGCTTGACATGTTTATCCGCTATCAGGTTTTGTCCTGAGGAAGACGTCCTGCGTGACTGTGAAATGCGTTGACTCTGAAAACCTATTTGAATAAATGTTTTTAAGGAAAATCTCCATCTCCGATCGTCTCCATCAGCAGCGCAGGTACAGACACATTATACCCGGATCAGCTCTTCTGCTCAGTCTTTGGCCCCGGGTCCTGCAGCAGCTGATTTATGCATTGAGCATGGTGTAAAGGCGCCACTCCATCAGCTGAGTGTAATACTCCCCTACTCTCATTACATCTGGTTATCAGGTAAGACCCTATTTTTCGCTTGTTTGTTCCTCAGTATCATGACTAAAAGAAATCTCTTTAACACTTTCAGGTCACTTGGATAAAACCAATGAAGGAACTGCTGGGACCGTAACGGGGTCCATCTGAGACCCCAATGCAGAAGCCACATGTCCTGAGAACTGGACCTGCTGGACCATAAATTGTAATTTCTCCAGGGTACCAAATAAATAGTTGTCACGTAGAACCTGGAGAACCTGTCTGACATGCTCAGCATGCTCCTCCAGAGGACGGGAGTAACTCACTATATCATCCAGGAAAATTACCACAAATCTACCAATCAGTGAGAAAAATATAATTACTGACATTGTCACAGACTGCCGGAGCATTGGTTACCCCGAATGGCAGCATCAGGTTTTATATCTGCCCCTCAGGTATATTGAATGTGGTCTTCCATTCGTCCCCCTGACGTACACTTATAAGGTTATATTCCCCTCTCACGTTAAGTTTGTAAAACCATTTAGCTCCAGATAATTGGATAAACAGGTCGGGTATAAGGGGTAAAGGATAGGGAAGGTGAACCGTGACTCACAGGCACAACCCTCCATCCTTCTACCAAACCCCCCACGGTGACTGAAGAGGAGCATGGCCGTATATGAGCTTCAGCCAGACTCTGGAAGGGAGGAAATAAATGAGATTTGGGCATTTTAGCTCCTGGTGTGGAGTCGACAGCACAATCATATGCCGCCATATAGTAGACGGCCGGTAACCGGTGATAATTCCCTCCTGTGTGGGGTCTATTTCCCTCCAGAGAAATCACACGTTACATTCCACACATAACACTGAGTAGAAAAGGCGGCGCGGGGTAATTGTGCCAGTAGTGAGGGGCGAATAATGGCGGGAATGTCACTGACTGAGAAGTCTCCATGGAGCCTCTTCACTCCGGAGATCATGTGACCCCTGACTCCTCCCCTCCTGTGGCCTCATCACAGGTCCTGTGCACAGAGCAGCCATATATGTGGAGTGCGGCTCTGCAGGTGGAGGTATGTGGAGATTCCCCCCCATTACTGAGCGCTTTAATGCTAGAAATATATTGCACAGGGGATATCACAGCCAATTCCCACAAGAAGAATCCTGGAAACATCGGCTCATCTTCTTCTCATTCAGGTCTCTACAATATCGGATCCTCTCAGTGAAGATCATCCACAAAAGAGAATTTTCCTGATTTACCCATCAAGGATGGATATGGACAGAGACAAGATGGCGGAGAGGATATTACACCTCACCCTAGAGATCCTCTTCCGTCTCACTGGAGAGGTGAGAGATTCTGATGACGTCACATTACATCATTCTTATCTATGGGAATAACGGATGGACAGAACTGGAGAGGTGAGGACTCTGGAAATGTCTGTAGTGAGATTTATTAATGTGTTTCTCCATAACCAGGATTACACAGTGGTGAAGAAGACCTCTAGTGATCGCTGTCAGGACCCTGTGTCTGAGGGATGTGGAAGACTCCTGAGCCCAATCACGGGACCTCCACCTCACCCCCTGATCCATGAGGACATCAATGACCAGAAGATCCTAGAACTCATCTACAAGATGATTGAGCTGCTGACTGGAGAGGTGACACTGCTGGGAATGCTGGGACATTATACAGTAACACTATGAAGGGATCGGGGGATGACGGTATCATTGTATGTGTCAGGTTCCTATAAGGTGTCAGGATGTCGCTGTCTATTTCTCCATGGAGGAGTGGGTGTATATAGAAGGACACAGAGATCTGTACAAGAACGTCATAATGGAGGTTCCCCAGCTCCTCACATCTCCAGGTAATAGACAGGACTAAATACACACGGCCTATAATTATCTGTATGTAGAAAATGAATTCAGTCCCTGTGTGTGTTTCCTCCAGATCTATCCAGTAAGAGGACAACACCAGAGAGATGTCCCCGTCCTCTTCTTCCACAGGACTGTAACCAAGAAGATCCCAGTGCTCCTCAGGATCATCAGGTAGATGGAGAGAAGGTGTCAGGAGATCTCCCCTATGATGTGTAGATGGCTGTGAAGGTCTTGTGCTCAGTCTTGTTTTATCCACCAGTATTATATGTTTTATACTTGTGTAATGAGAACGGTGGAGATGGCAGGATTAGAGCTGATCATAGATGGGACTTCTCCATCTGTCTGTGACTTTTACAATATTTGTTTCCGGTTGAAGATATGACCTATATTAATAGTACCAGGGAATACAGGTATGTATAAAATAATAAATCTCATATGTTTCCCTTATTATCTCCAGTAATTGTATTATTACACAGGATTCTTATGATGTTACATCGGATCATCTTCTCATTCAGGTCTCTACAATATCGGATCCTCTCAGTGAAGATCTTCTACAAAAGAAAATATTCCTGATTTACCCATCAAGGATGGATATGGACAGAGACAAGATGGCGGAGAGGATGTTACACCTCACCCTAGAGATCCTCTTCCGTCTCACTGGAGAGGTGAGAGATTCTGATGACATCACATTACATCATTCTTATCTATGGGAATAACAGATGGACAGAACTGGAGAGGTGAGGACTCTGGGAATGTCTGTAGTGAGATTTATTTATGTGTCTCTCCATAACCAGGATTACACAGTGGTGAAGAAGACCTCTAGTGATCGCTGTCAGGACCCTGTGTCTGAGGGATGTGGGAGACCCCTGAGCCCAAACATGGGGCCTCCACCTCACCCCCTGTTCCATGAGGACATCAATGACCAGAAGATCCTAGAACTTATCTTCAAGATGATTGAGCTGCTGACTGGAGAGGTGACACTGCTGGAAATGCTGGGATATTATACAGTAACACTATGAAGGGATTGGGGGGATGACGGTATCATTGTATGTGTCAGGTTCCTATAAGGTGTCAGGATGTCGCCGTCTATTTCTCCATGGAGGAATGGGAGTATTTAGAAGGACACAGGGATCTGTACAAGGACGTCATAATGGAGGTTCCCCAGCCCCTCACATCACCAGGTAATAGACAGGACTAAATACACACGGCCTATAATTATCTGTATGTAGAGAATGAATTCAGTCCCTGTATGTGTTTCCTCCAGATCTATCCAGTAAGAGGACAACACCAGAGAGATGTCCCCGTCCTCTTCTTCCACAGGACTGTAACCAAGAAGATCCCAGTGCTCCTCAGGATCATCAGGTAGATGGAGTGAAGGTGTCAGGAGATCTCCCCTATGATGTGTAGACGGCTGTGAAGGTCTTGTGCTCAGTCTTGTTTTATCCACCAGTATTAGATGTTTTATACTTGTGTAATGAGAACGGTGGAGATGGCAGGATTAGAGCTGATCATAGATGGGACTTCTCCATCTGTCAGTGACTTACAATATTTGTTTCAGGGTGAAGATCTGACCCATATTAATCCTACAGAGACATATGTGAGGGGTGATGAGTGGTGTAAAGAGGAGATTCCCACATATGACTACCCAGGTGAGTAGTGACCACTGAATGCAGAGAAGTCACAGATTCCTCTCAGTCACCGGCTGTGGCTGCTTTATCGGTGGTGTAGTCCGGCCGTATTGCCATGGTCACCATTTTGCCTCTAGACCACAACATTCTCCTCCACCCAAAACTGTTGAAATGACTTTGGGCATTGAAAGCCCTTTTCTATAGAACTTACAACCTGGAGGATCCACCTACTCCCTGGGTTGAGGAGACGCTGACCGTTACCTGCCCAGATCTGTAACTATAAAGCCAATTGACAGTGTACATAGAATGTGCTGACAGGTTAGAAAATCAGTTGAAGAAAAATCTTATGCTGGGCCTGTAAGAGAAAGCGGAGGGTAATGATGCTGTTCGCTTCCTAGAACCCTGAGATCTTATCGGATGAATCTTCTCTCCCTTCTGTGCTGCTGAATGTCTCATGGTCCCTACAAGACCAGGTCCAGTCTTTCTGGCCAAACTTCACTTATATGATCGACAACATTAAGTGTACAGTGACACCTGCGCTGACTGGGCGCTGGGCATCACTTGTCATTCCACCGCATCGCAGTCTCAATGCAGCGAGTGCCAACATCGCTGGAAGGGAGCCAGATGGGCAGGTGAGTATAAGCTTTATCATTTTATCGGGGACGAACATTTAGTTTAAGAAATGCTTGTCCTAGTACTGGACAACCTCTTTAACCCCTTTACCCCCAAGGGTTATTTGCATGTTAGTGACAGGGATAATTTTACAATTCTGACCACTGTCCCTTTATGAGGAGGTAACTCTGAAACGCTTCCATGGATCCCGGTGATTCTGACATTGTTTTCTCGTGACATATTGTACTTCATGTTAGTGGTAAAATTTAATTCATATAACTTGCGTTTATTTGTGAAAAATGGAAATTTGACGAAAATTTAGAAAATTTCACAATTTTCCAACTTTGAATTTTCGCGCCCTTAAATCACAGATATGTCACACAAAATACTTAAGAAGTAACATTTCCCACATGTTTACTTTACATCAGCACAATTTTGGAACCAATATTTTTTTTTGTTAGGAAGTTATAAGGGTTAAAAGTTGATCAGCGATTTCTCATTATTACAACACCATTTTTTTTCAGGGGCCACATCACATTTGAAGTCACTTTGAGGGGTCTATATGATAGAAAATACCCAAAAGTGACACCATTCTAAAAACTGCACCCATGAAGGTGCTCAAAACCACATTCAAGAAGTTTATTAACCCTTCAGGTGCTTCACAGGAATTTTTTGAATCTTTAAAAAATGAACATTTAACTTTTTTCACAATAAAATTACTTCAGGTCCATTTTTTTTATTTTAACAAGGGTAACAAGGAGAAATTGGACCATAAAAGTTATTGTGCAATTTGTCTTGAGTAGGCTGTTACCTGATATGTTGGGTGGAACCACTGTTTCGGCGCATGGCAGAGCTCAGAAGGGAAGGAGCGCCGTTTAACTTTTTCAGAGCAAAATTGGCTGGAATTGAGATCAGACGCCATGTTGCGTTTGGAGAGCCCCTGATGTGCCCAAACAGTGGAAACCCCCCACAAGTGACCCCATTTTGGAAACTAGACCCCCAAGGGACTTATATAGATGCGTGGTGAGATCTTTGAACCCCCAAGCGCTTCACAAAAGTGTATAACGTACAGCCGTAAAATTATAAAATCATATTTTTTCCACAAAAATGATCTTTTCACCCCAATATTTATCTTCCTAAGGGAAACAGGACCACAATAGTTATTGTGTAATTTGTCCTGAGTACGCAGATACCCCATATGTGGGGGTAAACCACTGTGTGGGTGCATGGCAGAGCTTTTGGCGCTTTTATACAATAAAAACAATTTTATATAAATAATTGTTTCTGCATCTGCGAGCTATAACTTTTTACTTTTTTCGCTGATGATGCTGTATGGTGGCTCATTTTTTGCGGAACAAGATGACTTTTCAGCGGTACCATTTTTATTTATATCCGTCTTTTTGATTGCGCGTTATTGCACTTTTTGTTCGGTGGTATGATGATAAAGCATTGTTTTTTGCCTTTTTTTGAAGGGGTTCACTAAAGGGGTTAACTAGTGGGACAGTTTTATAGGGCGGGTCGTTACGGACGCGGCAATACTAAATATATGTACTTTTGTTTTTTGTTATTTACAAAAAAAAGAAATTATTAGGAAATTTTTTTAAAATTTATTTAGGAATTTTCTAAAAATTATTTTTACGCGTTTTTTTTTCTTTATTACGTTGTCCCAGGGGGGGACATCACTATACAGTGTCAGATCGCTGATCTGACATTTTGCAATGCACTGTGTCATCAGCGATCTGACAGGCAGTGCAGGTGGCTTCTCAGCGCCTGCTCTCAGCAGGCACTGAGAAGCCACCTCCCTTCAGGACCCAGAACGCCCCCGTGGCCATCTTGGATCCAGGGGCCTGAAGTGAGGAGGCCCTCAGAACAACACGAGCACATTGCTTTGTTCTGAGGGTCTCAGGGAAGCGCACAGGGAGCCCGCTCCCTGCACGATTCTCCCTGATGCTCCGGGAAAATCTGCGATCATATTTGATCGCAGTGTGATGGGGGTTATTGTGCTGGGAGCGGTCTGTGACCGCTCCTGGCACTTAGTGCCGGTTGACATCTGTGATAATCGCCCCGTGGGCACAGCTGATCGCAATGGCGTACTATCCCAATCGGTCATACGGGTCCGGGTTACCTGGATGGGATAGTACGTCATATGTCAGGAAGGGGTTAAGAAATACTATAGATATGTGCTAAATACACTAAATGACACTGATATATGCATTACTAAACGTCTATGTGTATGGCTGGGCAGAGTAGTCAGGGGCACCCATACACTTAAGGAGATGATTAAATCGATAATGAAGCCATACTGTGTCATGGATATATACTGTGTAGGATGATGCCGAGTCAGCAGCGTTCAGGCCGGCTGCGCTGATCCTGCCACCTGCTTGAAAAGGAAAGAGCTGCCGCCCTATGTCTGCGTGATGTCACTACACTGCCGGCGCTCTTCTATTGCAGAAAAGAGTGATATTATCCAATGCGTTTCTGAGGCTTCGGTGTCCTTCATCAGGGATCCCTTCTTTTTTGCAATAGACGAGCCGGCAGTGTAGTGACATCACGCAGACATAGGGCGGCAGCTTTTTCCTTTTCAAGCAGGTGGCAGGAACATAGTGCAAATCCAGGACACAGTACGGCTTCATAATCATGATCACCTCCTTAAGTGTACGTGTGCCCCAGCCTGCTCTACCCAGCCATACATGGAGACGTTCAGTAATTCATAGATCAGGGTCATCTGTGTATGTAGGGCATATCTGCTGTATATATTTACTGCATTTCTACACGTTAAGCCATAGAGCAGGCAGGTGCTGTATGCAGATTCTTGACCCTGTCACGCAGTGGTAATGCCAGTGCATTCATCAAATTTACGTCCCTGTAATATACATTTATTCCCGCCTGCAGGAGATGTGTTCAATAGAAAAAATAAAGACGCGCACTCGTGCTGTAGGAGGAGGTGCTGACTGAACGTGGATATACCACAGGTAAAAGTCAACGGGTAGACAGTCGCACTCAAAATTGAATGTCACTTGCATCAGAGTCATTAAAGGAATTATTATGATTTTTATTAATTTTTTTTCAATAAATCAAGAAAAGTGAAAAAACACCGCAAACAGAGATCAGATTCCAAACAGGAGTATTACACGGTTACGTTTCGACCTATACCTAGGTCTTTCTCAAACCATACTGCAAGATAAAAATGCAAAGAAAAATTATTTACCACACTAAACAAAGTGATCAAGATAATGTACAAAAGGCTAGAGACATAGTGGACATAAATATATACAAAATTAATGAAATTTAAAAAGGGTGTATGCTGAAAAACCCTATAGATACAAAATATATAAACATCTATATGTGCACACATAGGACTACACATGGATCTGCGCAATAACAGGAATGCAGTGTAAGACAAGAAGATGGTCATAGGAGATATTGCAGACTATTGGCAAACAAATATACAGTACTAATCATAATGTGCTTGGATAAATGGAAAACGAAGCTGGGTGGTGGAGAAAGGAAAGTATAGCAAACATGAGATACTAACCTCAATAGGAGTGTCAAGGTATATGGAAAGAGGACAATTTTTCAGAGTCCCAAAGTAAGGGCTGTGGGGAAAAAAAAAAAAGGAGAGATAATAAGAAAAAAGGAACAGAGGGTAAGCAAGGCGCCAGGGGGTGCTGCTGTACTGACCTGTGGCAAGAGAGCGGCAGGGATCTGCAGTGTTGTGGGTGGAGGCAAGAATGCCTCGGTTTATATATGTTGAGAGTCACTATGAGGCTGGGAGGAGGCCGCTCTCTTGCCACAGGTCAGTACAGCAGCACCCCCTGGCGCCTTGCTTACCCTCTGTTCCTTTTTTCTTAGGATCTCTCCTTTTTTTTTTTTCCCCACAGCCCTTACTTTGGGACTCTGAAAAATTGTCCTCTTTCCATATACCTTGACACTCCTATTGAGGTTAGTATCTCATGTTTGCTATACTTTCCTTTCTCCACCACCCAGCTTCGTTTTCCATTTATCCAAGCACATTCTGATTAGTACTGTATATTTGTTTGCCAATAGTCTGCAATATCTCCTATGACCATCTTGTCTTACACTGCATTCCTGTTATTGCGCAGATCCATGTGTAGTCCTATGTGTGCACATATAGATGTTTATATATTTTGTATCTATAGGGTTTTTCAGCATACACCCTTTTTAAATTTTATTAATTTTGTATATATTTATGTCCACTATGTCTCTAGCCTTTTGTACATTATCTTGATCACTTTGTTTAGTGTGGTAAATAATTTTTCTTTGCATTTTTATCTTGCAGTATGGTTTGAGAAAGACCTAGGTATAGGTCGAAACGTAACCGTGTAATACTCATGTTTGGAATCTGATCTCTGTTTGCGGTGTTTTTTCACTTTTCTTGATTTATTGAAAAAAAATTAATAAAAATCATAATAATTCCTTTAATGACTCTGATGCAAGTGACATTCAATTTTGAGTGCGACTGTCTACCCGTTGACTTTCACCTGTAGGAAATGTCTTGGCATGGCTCCAGCCCTGGTGTCATGGAGTCACTCCACGTCATAAATTACATTATTTTTGATCCTAAGGAATTCAGATTACTGCACAATCTCTCCTGAAATGGGGAGCAATATTATTTTCTCTAATCTTCTGGTCAGGATCCATAGTAGCTCCAATGGTCCACCATAAATGAGGGCAACTCTGGTTTACTGTTGTTGGGGATGCAAATTTTTTTTTATTCTTTGCTGATTGGGTTACAGTTCTTCGCTTTGTATGATTTGTGGAGGGATCGGCCTGTCCCACTTATGTGAGTCTGTAACTCCCTCATAGTCTTTAACATAAGGTCTCCATTACCTCTTCCAAATGCCCGAGATCTAAATTCAAGACATCTCAGCTTTGCACTATTATACACAGTTCTCTATAAATGTGTAATATTTCTTCTTGAAACTCATCTGACAGAAAATATTGGAGCTTACGATAGTTTAGATTGTGACGTCACCGAGCCCCATACTCTAATTACCCCAGAGAGGTTTCACCACTAGCTGCTCATTTATTACTGATGGAGACTGTGGAGTTAGGCAATAATACATCTACTGAAATGATCAATCTTCAGTTTTCGACTACAGTAGTTAGTGCCCAAAATGCTGATTTAACCACTTCTCGCAGCCAGTTTTGTCTTCCTAATCAGACCCCAATTTTCAAATCTGACATGTATCAATTTATGTGGTGATAACTGTGAAATTCTTCACAAAGGATAATAGGAAACAAATTGACATTACAAGTTATTTTCCAACTTCTCTTGAATGCGACAAAACCCTATATACGGTTGTACACTACTGTCTTGGCACATGGCAGGGTTAAGAAGGGAAAGAGCGCCATTAAGCTGTATGAAGGCAAATTTTGCAGGAATAGTTTGCCGACAAAATTTATTGGGGGCATTGTTCGTGGTCAATTGGCAGCTCAAAAGATGTCCACCATGAAGAGGCTTGGCGCTATCTACTCCATTTTCCAGATCCAAGGGATTGTCTTGCTCATCACCCTTTAACCCTTCTACATGGATCTGGACTTACACAAAGACCCCTAGGCTTGGGCGATGATGTTACCTGCTGTTTTGTGGTGTGAAATAGCAAGAAGAATAGATAGTCGAGTCAGGACCAGGAGAGGAGAGAAAATAAAAAGTTATACGATGCAAGAGTAGTCCGTAAACAGAGCGGCTTCATAACAGGAAGCAAATGCACAAGCCGGGAGCTGAGCACCGAGGACCGAACCGGAGCAGGCCAACGCTGTATCTGACAGCCTTCGGTAATATGCTTCAAGCTTTAGTAGGGTGCGGTGCTTTCCAATTGGCTGAAGCAGGGAGCAGATAACTTCACCTGGACAGCACCCACACATACTGCCAGACTGGCCGGTACTACTGGTCCCAGGCACCCTCATCTTAGTGGCTGAACAGTGCCTGTGCCGCCTACAGCTTCTGTTTCTAATGTCGCATCCATCACCGGTGCTGCCTGCAGAATGAATAAGATGGCACCTGGTGACAGAAGCAGACGTCACAGGAGCAGATCCTGGAGAAAATGGCACATACCGTTTGCGGAAGTCTCAATATGACAAAATGTCAGAAATCCAGAGCAGTAGAAATCCTCATAAAGTGACTACATTTTGGAAATTATAACCCTCGGTCAAGTAATCTATAGGAGTAGTGACTATTTTGACTTCACAGGGACTTTGCGGAAATTAGCACACAGGGGATGTTGGAGAGTGAAGATTACAAATATGCCATATTATTGCCCAGCACATAATGTCCGGATTGTGCTCCACTAGACACGCACATAGGAAACTAAGTGGGTCCTTCTCATTGCAGTGATGCCAAATACATGGATGGTAAATGTGGTTTAGGTACACTGCAAAGCTCAGAAGCGAGGGGGAGATTTGACTTGGAAAGAGTGCATTTTGCTGGCTTTGTTTATGGAAGCCATGTTGCTTTTCAAGAGTCTTTGAGCCGCTAATAATGTGGACATCTGTTTTTTCAATGACAGATGATGGACCTGAGTGGGAACTTGTTTTATGTGAGATGAGTAGGAGTTGTTATTGGTGGTATTTTCGCCTACATATCATTGATGGGTTGCTTTTTATTTATTATATTTGGGAGGCAGAATGAACAAACAGTTGAACACCACACACTACTGGTTCATCCTCTAACTTTTTGTATTAGACTGTGAACTGTCATTGACTTAGACAGTCATTCAATAATTTTACATAACTTGCCATTTTTACAGACAGTTTAAGTAGCCATTTTCAAAAATATAAAATTCTAGGATATTATATTCAAAATAATTGTTTTTTTCTTAGCAGATGACTCTACCAGGAGATCAGGACAGCTGACATCTTCAATTTTTAAATCAGATGATCGCAAAATCCCACAGGATGCAACTGAAGTCATTGCCATTGCTCCAGATATACCAGCATCCCTTTACAGTAAAGATCTGTCATCTGATCCTATGAAACAGGTCCCATCTTCTGATTCATTACTGACTACTAAGGAAAATCAAAGTCACAAAAGAGGCAATAAAAAACAAACTGCTCCTAAAGCAAAGAAGTCATTTTCACATTCAGAATATAGAAATAGTTTTCCCCTCGAAAAGTCGTTTCTTAAACATCAAAAAAATCACACAACGGAGAAGAGATTTTCTTGCTCCAAGTGTGGGAAATGCTTTAACTGGGTTTCAGAACTTGTTAGGCATGAGAGAACTCACACAGAGGAGAAACATTTTTCCTGTTCAGAATGTGGGAAATATTTTAAACATAAACCTAATCTTGTTAGACACCAGAGAACTCACACAGGGGAGAAGCCTTATTCCTGTTCAGAATGTGGGAAGTATTTTAACCAGAGATCATCTTTAGTTAAGCACCAGAGAATTCACACAGGGGAGAAGCCTTTTTCCTGTTCAGAATGTGGGAAATGTTTTATACAGAAATCAGATTTTGTTAATCACCAGAGAAGTCACACACGGGAGAAGCCTTTTTGCTGTTCAGAATGTGGGATGTGTTTTCACCAGAAATCAAGTCTAGTTATTCACCAGCGAACCCACATAGGGGAGATGCCTTTTTCCTGTTCAGAATGTGGGAAGTGTTTTAACCAGAAATCAGATTTGGTTAATCACCATAGAACTCACACAAGGGAGAAGCCTTTTTCCTGTTCAGAATGTGGGAAATGGTTTACACATAAATCAAATGTTGTTGGCACCAGAGAACTCACACAAGGGAGTAGCCATTTTCCTGTTCATAATAATAATAATAATCGTTATTTATATAGCGCCAACATATTCCACAGCGTTGACAGTTTAACAGTTTCAAACACAACAGTCGTAACAACGTTAACAATAATACAATAATTAAAGCAAAATAAAACGACCCTGCTCATGAGAGCTTACAATCTACAGGGTGTGCCATTTATATGGATACACCTAAATAAAATGGGAATGCTTGGTGACCCAGAGCGGCTCACTGAATTTGCAGAATGGGCAAAGCAAAAATTGGAACAGGACCCTCAGTTTACACAGAACATTATGTTCAGTGATGAGGCAAACTTTTTTGGGTGGGCCATTTATATGGATACACCTAAATAAAACAGGAATGGTGACAGTTTTCTTGCTTATGGTGTCTTGCATTGAAATCTGCTGCAATGACCCCGGTACTGCGTTCAACAGACATCAACACAATTTCTATCAGCTCCTCACGTGTTAACCTGTGCAACATGTCAATGGCTGTAAACAAAGAGAAACTTGAAAATAACTCATGAAAGAATAAAGTTATGTTAAAACCAAGAACACTATTGTTTTTCTTGTGAAATTCTCAATAAGTTTGATGTGTCACATGACCCTCTTCCCATTGAAAAAAATAAAGTTGGATCCAAAATGGCCACCATGGTCACCACCAGCGTCAGACTGGAACACCTTGGGCCCACCAGAGAAAATCATTCTTGGGGCCCACTATGTAGCTGCATAGAGTTGCTGCATAGAGTTAAATACCAGACCACCAATTATGCGGTAAAACACGCTAATATCCGGGTATAATATAAGGTTGTACATGTCTTAATTATGTAGCAGGAGTTGGGGTAGCCCCCTCATAGAATATAAAGCAGCCCCCTCACATAGTATAATGCAGCCATCTCATAGAATATAATGCAGCCATCTCATAGAATATAATACTGCCCCCCTCATAGGGTATAATACTGCCCCCCTCATAGGGAATAATGCACCCCCTCATAGGGTATAATGCACCCCCTCATAGGGTATAATGCACCCCCTCATAGGGTATAATACTGCCCCCCTCATAGGGTATAATACTGCCCCCCTCATAGGGAATAATGCACCCCCTCATAGGGTGTAATGCACCCCCTCATAGGGAATAATGCTGCACCCTCATAGGGTATAATACTGCCCCCCTCATAGGGTATAATACTGCCCCCCTCATAGGGTATAATACTGCCCCCCTCATAGGGAATAATGCACCCCCTCATAGGGTATAATGCTGCCTCCTCATAGGGTATAATACTGCCCCCCTCATAGGGTATAATACTGCCCCCCTCATAGGGAATAATGCACCCCCTCATAGAATATAATACTGCCCCCCTCATAGGGTATAATACTGCCCCCCTCATAGGGAATAATGCACCCCCTCATAGGGAATAATGCACCCCCTCATAGGGTATAATGCTGCCCCCTCATAGGGTATAATACTGCCCCCCTCATAGGGTATAATACTGCCCCCCTCAGGGTATAATACTGCCCCCCTCATAGGGTATAATACTGCCCCCCTCATAGGGAATAATACTGCCCCCCTCATAGGGTATAATGCTGCCTCCTCATAGGGTATAATGCTGCCCTCCTCATAGGGTATAATGCACCCCCTCATAGGGTATAATGCTGCCTCCTCATAGGGTATAATACTGCCCCCCTCATAGGGAATAATGCATCCCCTCATAGGGAATAATGCTGCCCCCTCATAGGGTATAATACTGCCCCCCTCATAGGGTATAATACTGCCCCCCTCATAGGGTATAATACTGCCCCCCTCATAGGGTATAATACTGCCCCCCCTCATAGGGTATAATACTGCCCCCCTCATAGGGTATAATACTGCCCCCTCATAGGGTATAATGCTGCCTCCTCATAGGGTATAATGCTGCCCCCTCATAGGGTATAGTACTGCCCCCCTCATAGGGTATAATACTGCCCCCATCATAGGGAATAATGCATCCCCTCATAGGGTATAATGCTGCCCCCCTCATAGGGTATAATACTGCCCCCCTCATAGGGTATAATACTGCCCCCTCATAGGGAATAATGCATCCCCTCATAGGGAATAATGCTGCCTCGTCCTCATAGGATATAATGCTGCCTCCTCATAGGGTATAATACTGCCCCCCTCATAGGGAATAATGCATCCCCTCATAGGGAATAATGCTGCCTCGTCCTCATAGGATATAATGCTGCCTCCTCATAGGGTATAATACTGCCCCCTCATAGGGTATAATACTGCCCTCCTCATAGGGTATAATGCTGCCTCCTCATAGGGTATAATGCTGCCCCCCTCATAGGGTATAATGCTGCCCCCCTCATAGGGTATAATGCTGCCTCCTCATAGGGTATAATGCACCCCCTCCTCATAGGGAATAATGCTGCCTCCTCATAGGGTATAATGCTGCCCCCCTCATAGGGTATAATGCTGCCCTCCTCATAGGGTAT
This sequence comes from Dendrobates tinctorius, assembly GCF_039654945.1. Lineage (NCBI taxonomy): Eukaryota > Metazoa > Chordata > Amphibia > Anura > Dendrobatidae > Dendrobates > Dendrobates tinctorius. The sequence goes on from NW_027361900.1 coordinate 5,656,398, forward strand.
AATGCTGCCTCCTCATAGGGTATAATGCTGCCCTCCTCATAGGGTATAATGCTGCCCCCTCATAGGGAATAATGCTGCCCTCCTCATAGGGTATAATACTGCCCCCTCATAGGGTATAATGCTGCCCCCTCATAGGGAATAATGCTGCCCTCCTCATAGGGTATAATGCTGCCTCCTCATAGGGTATAATGCTGCCCCCCTCATAGGGTATAATACTGCCTCCTCATAGGGTATAATGCTGCCTCCTCATAGGGTATAATACTGCCCCCCTCATAGGGTATAATACTGCCCCCCTCATAGGGTATAATACTGCCCCCCTCATAGGGAATAATACTGCCCCCCTCATAGGGTATAATGCTGCCTCCTCATAGGGTATAATGCTGCCCTCCTCATAGGGTATAATGCACCCCCTCATAGGGTATAATGCTGCCTCCTCATAGGGTATAATACTGCCCCCCTCATAGGGAATAATGCATCCCCTCATAGGGAATAATGCTGCCCCCTCATAGGGTATAATACTGCCCCCCTCATAGGGTATAATACTGCCCCCCCTCATAGGGTATAATACTGCCCCCCTCATAGGGTATAATACTGCCCCCCCTCATAGGGTATAATACTGCCCCCCTCATAGGGTATAATACTGCCCCCTCATAGGGTATAATGCTGCCTCCTCATAGGGTATAATGCTGCCCCCTCATAGGGTATAATACTGCCCCCCTCATAGGGTATAATACTGCCCCCATCATAGGGAATAATGCATCCCCTCATAGGGTATAATGCTGCCCCCCTCATAGGGTATAATACTGCCCCCCTCATAGGGTATAATACTGCCCCCTCATAGGGAATAATGCATCCCCTCATAGGGAATAATGCTGCCTCGTCCTCATAGGATATAATGCTGCCTCCTCATAGGGTATAATACTGCCCCCTCATAGGGTATAATACTGCCCTCCTCATAGTGTATAATGCTGCCTCCTCATAGGGTATAATGCTGCCCCCCTCATAGGGTATAATGCTGCCCCCCTCATAGGGTATAATGCACCCCCTCATAGGGTATAATGCTGCCTCCTCATAGGGTATAATGCTGCCTCCTCATAGGGTATAATGCTGCCCCCCTCATAGGGTATAATGCTGCCCCCTCATAGGGTATAATGCACCCCCTCATAGGGTATAATGCTGCCTCCTCATAGGGTATAATGCTGCCTCCTCATAGGGTATAATACTGCCCCTCCTCATAGGGAATAATGCTGCCTCCTCATAGGGTATAATGCTGCCCCCCTCATAGGGTATAATGCTGCCCTCCTCATAGGGTATAATGCTGCCTCCTCATAGGGTATAATGCTGCCCTCCTCATAGGGTATAATGCTGCCCCCTCATAGGGAATAATGCTGCCCTCCTCATAGGGTATAATACTGCCCCCTCATAGGGTATAATGCTGCCCCCTCATAGGGAATAATGCTGCCCCCCTCATAGGGTATAATGCTGCCCCCTCATAGGGTATAATGCTGCCCCCCTCATAGGGTATAATACTGCCCCCCTCATAGGGTATAATACTGCCTCCTCATAGGGTATAATGCTGCCCCCCTCATAGGGTATAATACTGCCCCCCTCATAGGGTATAATACTGCCCCCCCTCATAGGGTATAATACTGCCCCCCTCATAGGGTATAACGCTGCCTCCTCATAGGGTATAATACTGCCCCCCTCATAGGGTATAATACTGCCCCCCTCATAGGGTATAATACTGCCCCCCTCATAGGGTATAATACTGCCCCCCTCATAGGGAATAATACTGCCCCCCTCATAGGGTATAATGCTGCCTCCTCATAGGGTATAATGCTGCCCTCCTCATAGGGTATAATGCACCCCCTCATAGGGTATAATACTGCCCCCCTCATAGGGAATAATGCATCCCCTCATAGGGAATAATGCTGCCCCCTCATAGGGTATAATACTGCCCCCCTCATAGGGTATAATACTGCCCCCCCTCATAGGGTATAATACTGCCCCCCTCATAGGGTATAATACTGCCCCCCCTCATAGGGTATAATACTGCCCCCCTCATAGGGTATAATACTGCCCCCTCATAGGGTATAATGCTGCCTCCTCATAGGGTATAATGCTGCCCCCTCATAGGGTATAATACTGCCCCCCTCATAGGGTATAATACTGCCCCCATCATAGGGAATAATGCATCCCCTCATAGGGTATAATGCTGCCCCCCTCATAGGGTATAATACTGCCCCCCTCATAGGGTATAATACTGCCCCCTCATAGGGAATAATGCATCCCCTCATAGGGAATAATGCTGCCTCGTCCTCATAGGATATAATGCTGCCCCCTCATAGGGTATAATACTGCCCTCCTCATAGGGTATAATGCTGCCTCCTCATAGGGTATAATGCTGCCCCCCTCATAGGGTATAATGCTGCCCCCCTCATAGGGTATAATGCACCCCCTCATAGGGTATAATGCTGCCTCCTCATAGGGTATAATGCTGCCTCCTCATAGGGTATAATGCTGCCCCCCTCATAGGGTATAATGCTGCCCCCTCATAGGGTATAATGCACCCCCTCATAGGGTATAATGCTGCCTCCTCATAGGGTATAATGCTGCCTCCTCATAGGGTATAATACTGCCCCCCTCATAGGGTATAATACTGCCCCCCTCATAGGGTATAATACTGCCCCCCTCATAGGGTATAATGCTGCCCTCCTCATAGGGAATAATGCTGCCTCCTCATAGGGTATAATGCTGCCCCCCTCATAGGGTATAATGCTGCCCTCCTCATAGGGTATAATGCTGCCTCCTCATAGGGTATAATGCTGCCCTCCTCATAGGGTATAATGCTGCCCCCTCATAGGGAATAATGCTGCCCTCCTCATAGGGTATAATACTGCCCCCTCATAGGGTATAATGCTGCCCCCTCATAGGGAATAATGCTGCCCCCCTCATAGGGTATAATGCTGCCCCCTCATAGGGTATAATGCTGCCCCCTCATAGGGTATAATGCTGCCCCCCTCATAGGGTATAATACTGCCCCCCTCATAGGGTATAATACTGCCTCCTCATAGGGTATAATGCTGCCCCCCTCATAGGGTATAATACTGCCCCCCTCATAGGGTATAATACTGCCCCCCCTCATAGGGTATAATACTGCCCCCCTCATAGGGTATAACGCTGCCTCCTCATAGGGTATAATACTGCCCCCCTCATAGGGTATAATGCTGCCTCCCTCATAGGGTATAATGCTGCCTCCCTCATAGGGTATAATGCTGCCCCCCTCATAGGGTATAATGCTGCCTCCCTCATAGGATATAATACTGCCCCCCTCAGAGGGTATAATGCTATATAGATATAGAGTTAGATAGTAATAGATAGAAAGATAGATGTAGAAATAGATAGATATAGAGATAGATAGTAGATAATGGATAGAAAGTAGATAATGGATAGATGTAGATAGAAAGATTCATAGAGATAGATAGAGATAGATATAGAAAGAAATATAGATAGATAGATCGATAGGTAGATAGATATAGAGATAGATAGAAAATAGATAATGGATAGATAGATAGATAGATATAGAGATAGATAGCTATAGATAGAAAGATATAGAGATAGATAGATATATAGATAGAGATAGATAATAGATAGAGATATACAGATATAATAATAATAATACTAATAATTATAATAATAATATAGACATATATAGATAGATATAGAGATAAATATATATAGATAGATGGCTATAAATAAAAATAGATATAGAGATAGATAGAGATAGATAGATATAGAGATAGATAGATAGATATAGAGATAGATATAGAGACAGATAGATATAGAAAGATAGATATAGAGATAGATATAGAGATAATAGCTAGATATAGAGATATGTATAGAGATAGACAGATATAGAGTTAGAAAGATAGATATAGAGAGATATAGAGATAGATAGAGATAGCTAGATAGATGGATAGATATGGATAATAGAGATAATAGATAGATATAATAGATAGATATAGATATATAGAGATAGATGGATAGATCAAGAGATAGATAAAGAGAGAGCTAGAGATTGATAGATAATGAGATATAGAGATAGATATAGAGATATAGTGTTAGATAGAAAGATAGATATAGAGATAGACAGATATAGAGATAGATATGGATATAGAGATAGATATGGATATAGAGATAACAGATATAGAGATAGATAGATAGATATAGAGATAGATAGATATAGAGATAATATATAGATAGATAGATATAGAGATAATATATAGATAGCTATAGAGAGAGAGATATAGAGATAGATATAGAGAGAAACAGATATATATATATATATAGAGATAGATATAGAGATAGATAGGTAGATAGATATAGAGATAATAGATATAGAGATAATAGATATAGAGATAGATAGATAGATATAGATATAAAGATAGATAGAGATAGAGAGAGATAGATATAGAGAGAGATAGATACATAGATCGATAAATAGATAGAGAGCTAGATATAGATAATAGATAGAGATAGATAGATAAAGATAGATAATAAATATAGAGATAACATAGATATACACTCACTGGCCACTTTATTAGGTACACCATGCTAGTAAGGGGTTGGACCCCCTTTTGCCTTCAGAACTGCCTCAATTCTTCGTGGCAGAGATTCAACAAGGTGCTGGAAGCATTCCTCAGAGATTTTGGACCATATTGACATGATGGCATCACACAGTTGGCGCAGATTTGTCGGCTGCACATCCCTGATGCGAATCTCCCGTTCCACCACATCCCAAAGATGCTCTATTGGATTGAGATCTGGTGACTGAGGAGGCCATTTGAGTACAGTGAACTCATTGTCATGTTCAAGAAACCAATCTGAGATGATTCGAGCTTTATGACATGGTGCATTATCCTGCTGAAAGTAGCCATCAGATGTTGGGTACATTGTGGTCATAAAGGGATGGACATGGTCAGCAACAATACTCAGGTAGGCTGTGGCGTTGCAACGATGCTCAATTGGTACCAAGGGGCCCAAAGAGTGCCCAGAAAAAATTCCCCACACCATGACACCACCACCACCAGCCTGAACCGTTGATACAAGGCAGGATGGATCCATGCTTTCATGTTGTTTACGCCAAATTCTGACCCTACCATCCGAATGTCGCAGCAGAAATCGAGACTCATCAGACCAGGCAACGTTTTTCCAATCTTCTACTGTCCAATTTCGATGAGCTTGTGCAAATTGTAGCCTCAGTTTCCTGTTCTTAGCTGAGAGGAGTGGTACCCGGTGTGGTCTTCTGCTGCTGTAGCCCATCTGCCTCAAAGTTCGACGCACTGTGCGTTCAGAGATGCTCTTCTGCCTACCTTGGTTGTAACGGGTGGCAATTTGAGTCACTGTTGCCTTTCTATCAGCTCGAACCAGTCTGCCCATTCTCCTCTGACCTCTGGCATCAACAAGGCATTTCCGGCCACAGAACTGCCGCTCACTGGATTTTTTTTCTTTTTCGGACCATTCTCTGTAAACCCTAGAGATGGTTGTGCGTGAAAATCCCAGTAGATCAGCAGTTTCTGAAATTCTCAGACCAGCCCTTCTGGCACCAACAATCATGCCACGTTCAAAGGCACTCATATCACCTTTCTTCCCCATACTGATGCTCGGTTTGAACTGCAGGAGATTGTCTTGACCATGTCTACATGCCTAAATGCACTGAGTTGCCGCCATGTGATTGGCTGATTAGAAATTAAGTCTTAACACACAGTTGGACAGGTGTACCTAATAAAGTGGCCAGTGAGTGTAGAGATAGAGTAAGATAGAAAGATATAGAGATAGGTAGATATAGATAATAGAGATAGCTAGATAGACATAATAGATAGATATAGATAGATATAGATAGATATAGATAGAAAGATAGATATAGAGATAGATGTAGAGATAGAAAGATGGATATAGAGATAGAGCGATAGATAGAGATAGATATAGATAATAGATAGAGATAGATAGATAGATAGAGAAAGATAGATAGATATAGAGATAGATATAGAGATAGAAAGATAGATAGATATACAGAGAGATAGATATAGAGATAGAGATAAATAGATAGATAGATAGATAGATATAGAGAGATATAGAGAGAAATAGATATAGATATAGAGATAATAGATATATATAGAGATAGATAGATATAGATATAGAGAGATAGATACAGAGAAAAGATATAGAGATAAATAGATAAAGATAGATATATAGAGATATAGAGATAGATAGAGATATATAGATAGATAGCTATAGAGATATAGAGATAGATATAGAGATAGATAGACATAGATATATAGATATAGATATAAAGATAGATATAGATATAGAGATAGAGCGATAGATAGCGAGAGATATAGATATAGAGATAGATAGATACAGAGAAAAGATATAGAGATAGATAACGGATAGATAAATAGATAGATAGGTATAGAGATAGATATAGATATTAGATAGAGATATATATAGATAAAGATAGATAGATAGATAGATATAGATGGTAGCTAGATAGATAATAAATATAGAGATAATAGATATAGAGATAGATAGAGTAAGATAGATAGATATAGAGATAGATAGATAGACATAATAGATAGATATAGAGATATATATAGAAAGATATAGAGATAGATAGATATAGAGATAGATGTAGAGATATAAAGATAGAGATATATATAGATAATAGATAGAGATAGATATAGAGATAGATAGATATAGATAATAGATAGAGATAGAAAGATAGATAGATATAAGAGAGATAGAGAGATATATAGAGATATATTGAGAAATAGAGATAGATAGAGAGAGACAGATAGAGAGAGTGAGAGAGATATAAAAAAACAAAACAAAACACAATACTCACCTCTCCTCCTCGCTCCCACGCTGATCCCGGCTTCAGTGTCAGGAGCTGCCCCCTCTGCCAGACACACAGCGGGTGCGCGATGTAGTGACGTCATCGCCCACTGGCTGTGAGCCAGGAGCAGAGAGGACTGAGGGCGGCGCCGGCCCTGATGCAGAGCGGCTTACTGGGCTGGGGGCGGGGCCTCTGGGGGTGGAGACCTGAAATGATATGCTTCGCAGTGAATATTCATTTCTCTTTAGCAGCGGGGACAGGGGCTCCTGCCTCCTGACACCCGCTGCTGCTCCGCTGGCAGGGGCCCCCATAGCAGCTGCATGGTGTGCGACACACCACTGGCTGGGGGCCCCTGGAGCAGCGGGGGCCCTAGGCAACTGCTGGCCCTGTATGCCTGCAGGTGCCAGGGCCCACCAGATGCCAGGGCCCACCGGAGAATCCACCGGTTCCCCGGTGGGCCAGTCCGACGCTGGTCACCACCCATCTTGAAAAGTTTTCCACCTCCCATATACTAATGTTCCACAAACAGGAAGCTGATATCACCAACCATTCCCATTTTATTTAGGTGTATCCATATAAATGGCCCACCCTGTACAATGAGGTGAGGGAGATACAAAGTACAGGTGTATATTTACAATGATAGTCCAGTCATCTTGAGGGAGTGGCGGTTAGATAGAGATAGTGAATTGGCTACATATGCACACTTACAAATAAAATGGTTTTTGATTAGGGAATGTGATAGGCTGCTCTGAACAAATGTGGTTTGAGGGAATGCCTAAAACTGGGCAAGTTGTGGCTGGTCCAAATTTCTTGTGGTAGAGCATTCTAGAGGATTGGCGCAACAAGGGAGAAATCTTGGAGTTGGGAGTGGGAGGTACGGATTAGTGCAGAGGTTAGTCAAAAGTCATTTAAAGAGCACAGCGATCAGCTAGGCCGATAGACAGAAATGAAGCAGGAGATGTAAGGGGGTGCCGCACTGTGGAGAGCTTTGTGGGTGAGAACAAGTATTTTGAATTGGATCCTATAATGAATGGGCAGCCAGTATAACGACTGGCGAAGAGCGGACGCGTCCGAGTACCTATTAGCCAGATGGACAACCCTGGCTTCTGCATTAAGGATGGATTGGAGAGGGGAAAGTCAAGTGAGGGGGAGGCCAATTAATAGAGCATTACAGTAGACCAGGCGGGAGTGTATCAGGGCGACAGTGAGGGTTTCTATTGTTTCCATGTTGAGAAAAGTGCGGATTCTAGAGATGCTCTTTAGGTGTAAGCGGCAAGAGCGGGCAAGAGATTGTATATGGGAGGTGACGGAGAGATTGGTGTCAAACATAACACCCAGACAGCACGCCTGCTGCTGGGGTATAATTATAGTGCCACCCACGGAGAGGGAAATGTCAGATTTAAGGAGTTTAGTAGACAGTGGGAGCGGAAGAGTTCAGTTTTGGAAAGGTTGAGTTTCAGATAGAGAGCGGACATGATGTTGGAGACTGTGGACAGACAGTCACTGGCGTTCTGTAGTACAGCGGGGGTAAGGTCAGGGGATGACATGTATAGTTGTGTGTCATCAGCATAAAGATGGTACTGAAACCCAAATCTGCTTATAGTCTATCCAATTGGGGCCGTGTAGCGAGAGAAGCAAAGGGGGCCAAGTACTGAGCCCTGAGGTACCCCAACAGTGAGAGGAAGAGGAGATAAAGTGGAGCCAGCGAACAAAACACTGAAGGAGCGGTCAGAGAGATAGGAAGAGAACCAGGAGAGAGCAGTGTCATTAATGCCTTGTGACTGGAGTCTAGAGAGTAGGAGATGGTGGTCAACAGTGTCGAAAGTTGCAGAAAGGTAAAGAAAAATGAGCAGAGAGTGGTCACCGTTACATTTTGCCATCAGAAGGTCATTGGTCACTTTAATGAGTGCAGTTTCTGTCGAATGTAGGGGGCAGAAGCCGGACTGTGAAGGGTCTAGAAGGGAGTGAATGGAGAGGTAACAGGTTAGGTGGGAGTAGACCATGCGCTTCAAGAGTTTAGAGATGAAGGGGAGATTGGAGACTGGTCTGTAGTTGTTTGTGGAGGATGGGTCGAGAGCGGGTTTCTTTAATAATGGAATAATGATAGTGTGTTTGAAAGAGGAAGGGAAAATGTCCGAGGAGAGGGAGAGATTAAAGATTGTAGTTGGGTGGCTTGTGACGTCTAGAGAGAGAGACTGGAGTAGATGTGAGGGAATGGGGTCAGTAGTTCACGTAGTTGCACAAGAAGAGAGGAGCCTGGAGACGACTTCTTCTGTGATGGGATCAAATGTGGAGAGTGAGCCAGGGGAAATGCAGGGAGGGATGAGACTCACAGCACCTGGTGTCTGGGAGCGGATTTCCTGATGTATTATCTATTTTCTCTGTAAAGTGGGAGGCCAGGTCATCAGCACAAATGTCTGTGATAAGGGCTTGTGCTTTCGGCCTGAGGAGGGAGTGAAAGGGGTCAAAAAGTTTCTTGGGGTTGTCGGATAGTGAGGAGATCTGGGTGGTGAAGTAGGGCTGATTGGCGAGGTGAAGGTCAGAGCTATAGGTTCTTAACATAAATTTGAAGTGGATGAAGTCTTCTGGTGGGAGAGTTTTCCTCCATAAGGGATGGTGGACCAGGGTTGGAGAAGATGTCCCCTAAAATCAGTAGGAGTAGGAAGATAAAGAGCAAGTAGTTATTGGAATTGTCAGAAGTTTTTTTGTGCGATGTGTTTAGGCAAGATGGGCTGAGGTTTTTCAGGAAGTTGAGAATTGCATGGGAGCTGTACATGCAGTGGCGGATTATAATGAGGTCAATTTGGGCAGTTGCCCCGGGCCCAGTGGGGTTAAGGGGCCCACAGCCCAGGCCAGTAAATTGCCCCATTATAATCCGCCACCGGGCAGGGCCAGATTATAGGCAGGGCAGGCGGGGTTTCAGCCCCGGGGCCCCCACCACAAGAGCTTCTAAGGGGGCCCCCACCACATTCCTGCTGGCTGCTGCAATGGCACTCCATCTTTCTCCCCACCTAAAAGTGAGTGACCGTGGGGGCGGCATTATGTGCTCTGCTACCAGCAGCATCTACAAGTAGCGTGAACGCTGATGCTGCTGGTAGCGTGCAAAGGCTTGTGATGAGATCACAGGCGGGAAGGTGTCAGGGCCCCCGATCATGTGACCCCTGTCTCCTCCCCTCCTGTGACCTCATCACAGGTCCTGTGCGCACAGCACAGAGCACTGAGAGCAGCCATGTATGTGGAGTGTGGCTCTGCGGGTGGAGGTCGGTGCTGGAGGCCCCATTATTCTCTATGTGGAGTGCGGCTCTGCGGGTGGAGGTCGGTGCTGGAGGCTCCATTATTCTCTATGTGGAGTGTGGCTCTGCGGGTGGAGGTCGGTGCTGGAGGCTCCATTATTCTCTATGTGGAGTGTGGCTCTGCGGGTGGAGGTCGGTGCCGGAGGCTCCATTATTCTCTATGTGGAGTGCGGCTCTGCGGGTGGAGGTCGGTGCTGGAGGCTCCATTATTCTCTATGTGGAGTGCGGCTCTGCGGGTGGAGGTCAGTGCCGGAGGCTCCATTATTCTCTATGTGGAGTGTGGCTCTGCGGGTGGAGGTCGGTGCTGGAGGCTCCATTATTCTCTATATGGAGTGCGGCTCTGCGGGTGGAGGTCGGTGCTGGAGGCCCCATTATTCTCTATGTGGAGTGCGGCTCTGCGGGTGGAGGTCGGTGCTGGAGGCTCCATTATTCTCTATGTGGAGTGTGGCTCTGCGGGTGGAGGTCGGTGCTGGAGGCTCCATTATTCTCTATGTGGAGTGCGGCTCTGCGGGTGGAGGTCGGTGCTGGAGGCTCCATTCTCTATGTGGAGTGCGGCTCTGCGGGTGGAGGTCGGTGCTAGAGGCTCCATTATTCTCTATGTGGAGTGCGGCTCTGCGGGTGGAGGTCGGTGCTGGAGGCTCCATTATTCTCTATGTGGAGTGCGGCTCTGCGGGTGGAGGTCGGTGCTGGAGGCTCCATTATTCTCTATGTGGAGTGCGGCTCTGCGGGTGGAGGTCGGTGCTGGAGGCCCCATTATTCTCTATGTGGAGTGCGGCTCTGCGGGTGGAGGTCGGTGCTGGAGGCTCCATTCTCTATGTGGAGTGCGGCTCTGCGGGTGGAGGTCGGTGCTAGAGGCTCCATTATTCTCTATGTGGAGTGTGGCTCTGCGGGTGGAGGTCGGTGCTGGAGGCTCCATTATTCTCTATGTGGAGTGTGGCTCTGCGGGTGGAGGTCGGTGCTGGAGGCTCCATTATTCTCTATGTGGAGTGCGGCTCTGCGGGTGGAGGTCGGTGCTGGAGGCTCCATTCTCTATGTGGAGTGCGGCTCTGCGGGTGGAGGTCGGTGCTAGAGGCTCCATTATTCTCTATGTGGAGTGCGGCTCTGCGGGTGGAGGTCGGTGCTGGAGGCTCCATTATTCTCTATGTGGAGTGCGGCTCTGCGGGTGGAGGTCGGTGCTGGAGGCTCCATTATTCTCTATGTGGAGTGCGGCTCTGCGGGTGGAGGTCGGTGCTGGAGGCCCCATTATTCTCTATGTGGAGTGCGGCTCTGCGGGTGGAGGTCGGTGCTGGAGGCTCCATTCTCTATGTGGAGTGCGGCTCTGCGGGTGGAGGTCGGTGCTAGAGGCTCCATTATTCTCTATGTGGAGTGCGGCTCTGCGGGTGGAGGTCGGTGCTGGAGGCTCCATTATTCTCTATGTGGAGTGCGGCTCTGCGGGTGGAGGTCGGTGCTGGAGGCTCCATTATTCTCTATGTGGAGTGCGGCTCTGCGGGTGGAGGTCGGTGCTGGAGGCTCCATTCTCTATGTGGAGTGCGGCTCTGCGGGTGGAGGTCGGTGCTAGAGGCTCCATTATTCTCTATGTGGAGTGCGGCTCTGCGGGTGGAGGTCGGTGCTGGAGGCTCCATTATTCTCTATGTGGAGTGCGGCTCTGCGGGTGGAGGTCGGTGCTGGAGGCTCCATTATTCTCTATGTGGAGTGCGGCTCTGCGGGTGGAGGTCGGTGCTGGAGGCCCCATTATTCTCTATGTGGAGTGTGGCTCTGCAGGTGGAGGTCGGTGCTGGAGGCTCCATTATTCTCTATGTGGAGTGGGGCTCTGCAGGTGGAGGTCGGTGCTGGAGGCTCCATTATTCTCTATGTGGAGTGCGGCTCTGCGGGTGGAGGTCGGTGCTGGAGGCCCCATTATCCTCTATGTGGAGTGTGGCTCTGCGGGTGGAGGTCGGTGCTGGAGGCTCCATTATTCTCTATGTGGAGTGCGGCTCTGCGGGTGGAGGTCGGTGCTGGAGGCCCCATTATCCTCTATGTGGAGTGTGGCTCTGCGGGTGGAGGTCGGTGCTGGAGGCTCCATTATTCTCTATGTGGAGTGGGGCTCTGCGGGTGGAGGTCGGTGCTGGAGGCTCCATTATTCTCTATGTGGAGTGGGGCTCTGCGGGTGGAGGTCGGTGCTGGAGGCCCCATTATTCTCTATGTGGAGTGGGGCTCTGCAGGTGGAGGTCGGTGCTGGAGGCTCCATTATTCTCTATGTGGAGTGCGGCTCTGTGGGTGGAGGTCGGTGCTGGAGGCTCCATTATTCTCTATGTGGAGTGCGGCTCTGCGGGTGGAGGTCGGTGCTGGAGGCCCCATTATTCTCTATGTAGAGTGTGGCTCTGCGGGTGGAGGTCGGTGCTGGAGGCCCCATTATTCTCTATGTAGAGTGTGGCTCTACGATTCGTGACCCCCGTCACGTGACGAGGGGGGCCCACAGAGTCTGAACTGCCCCGGGCCCTGGCTACCCTTAATCCACCCCTGTGTACATGGGAGAGGGAAGTATATAGGGGCTGATGTGTATGAGTCTTGATGGAGGGGGATGGGGCAATGAATGTGGATGGCAAGGGAACACAGGGGGATAGAAATAAAGCACATGGCTAAAAGGGAGAGCAAAGTGTGAGTTACCTGGCTCCTGCCCTGACTAACTGCCATGGATTAACTGCTTCATCTAGAGGCTTAGCTGCTGGGATGCTTTGCTGAGGAGATGCGTGCACCCCACACTGCGTGCACACCTTAGAATGCTTCTAAATTTATAGGCCACACTACAGGGTCAGGAGAGAGGGATTGTGGGAGCTCATTTGGGATAATTTAGCAGCTGTTTCAACACCAGGGGGTGGATAGATGATAAAAACACTTGTCCTGGCACCATCTCTATGCTATAACACCTTTCCCAAGATAATATCTACAATGACCCCAGCCATGGATGTACAGCAGTGAGTATTGAGTACAATGTAACAGATGAATTATAGAAATAATTCAGCAAGCAAAGTTCTATGTTATATGCCATTAAAGTTGTTACAGGATAACTTGGCAGTAATTGATAGCAGAGTTCTATGTTCTATACCATTAAAAGAAATGTTGCAGGATGATAAACAGCAGAGGACAGCAAGCAGAGGTTGTACCATTAAAAGAAATGTTGCAGGATGATAAACAGCAGAGGACAGCAAGCAGAGGTTGTACCTGTGTGAAGAGAGAAGATGGATGTTAATTCCCTACCATGGATTAATTGCTTCTTCTAGATGTTTAGCTGCTGGAATGCTTTGCTGAGGGAATGCGTGCACCCACAGAATGTGGGAAATGTTTTACACAGAAATTAAATTTTGTTAAGCACCAGAGAACTCACACAGGGGAGAAGCCATTTCTCCTGTTTAGAATGCGGGAAATGTTTTAGCCAAAAACCAGATTTTGTTATGCAGCAGAGAACCCACACAGGATAGAAGCCTTTTTCATGTTCAGAATGTGGGAAATGTTTTAACCGGAAAGCGCATCTGGATGGCCACTAGAGAACTCACACAGGGGAGAAGCCTTTTTCATGTTCAGAATGTGGGAAATTTTTCTTTTATTTTTTATATGTATTTAACTGTTTTTATTGATTTGGAAGTTTTAATAAGGGGAGGAGTGAGGAGAGAAATGTAAGGTTTTAGGAAAAGGGGGAGGGGGTACAATAAGGAGAGGGGGAGGAAAGGGAAGGGAAATGGGGTGACAATAAAAGCTAGAAAACTCCAAATATACATTTCCATAGCTTTGCATATGAAATTTATGCAGATGTAAACTGTATAAGCTTTATCTAACATAAGTTTATATCATGAAAAGACTGTTGGCACTTAATGATCAGTATAAAAAAAAAAAAAGGTTATATGTTGACCAGATCTGTTGGAGTATTCCATCAGCCGTACCGTAGCGCAGATGTTTATTATTTGGACAATAAAGTATATCTTTGGTTTAAGCCGTAACAGGAATTGATTTCCATTTGTCCCATTTCTTTGCGTGCTTCTTTAAGTTATCATTAATAATAGCGAAGCGTAGTTCCAAAGAGTAGTGCGAAGAGATTTTCTCCAAAATGTCTGAAAACTTTGGCACATCCACTCTTTTCCAGTACAATGCCCGGGAATTCCTAACCACCAGGAAAATATGTATTATAACAAACCTTATTGAAGGGTCGAACTCTTCAAGGTCAATAGAGAGAAGAGCGGCCTTTGGAGTTAACGGGTAATGCCTCTTGAGAAGGGAGTCCATATATCGATACCTGTTCCACAGGCTTTTAACTTTAGAAGATTACCATGTAGTCCGCGATTTCTCCAATATAAGGGTGAGTTCTTTTGGTCAATATGAGCTAGGTGAGAAGGGGTGTAACGCCATCTAACGAGGGTTTTATAGGAAGCCTCGTGAAGGATCATAGAAATATTGGACGAATATGAGTTTCTGATAGCGTTTTCCCATTGTTCGTGGTTAATAGAATATTTAGTTCTGATTCCCACTTTACCATATACGAGTTTTTATGGAAGGTATTATCTTTATTTAAAAAACTATAAAGATTTTTGGTGCTCCATAAAAATGTATTATTAGATTTTCTAATAATATGGCAATAATTTCTGCCTTCGGATTTTTGTTGCTTATAAATTTACCATTGCTATCTTTTAAAGTTAAAAAGAACATAAAGGGACACTTATAAATCACAAGACTCACCGCGTGCAGAGAAACACAGGGGAAGAGCTCAGGGCGCTGGGGGGCAACAGGGTGAAGACACTGACAACAGATCAGCAGGCAAGGCTGAGATACAAAGGAAACCATTGCCACCCGCTCTCCAGACACCAGTCTAAAGGCACGGAGCTGCAGCAGCTATAACAGAAGGAATGAAGTGCACGGCAGTCCTGTACTCGAGCTGTCCTCGCTGAGACAGTAAGACAACAAACGCTGTGCTATCTAAATAATCGCACATTGGCCTTAAGAGAAATACAGCATCAAACATAATCCCCTCAAGATATTAACCAAAACCCATCTCTAGTTGTATAACTTTCATGTAATTCTCGTTACTTTTACTGAACTCTCGATATATAATTTTGCTGAAATCTCGTCACATAATTCTTTATATAACCCTTACTGATCGCCCGGACATTTAAAGGGCAGGTGTCTGTTAAGTAAAACTTGACTCTCGGGGCCTTCGGGAGGTGGAGCTTGAAGATGGCCGCATTTTAATAGAGCTCCCTGACAGCAGATTGAATCCGCTGCCATCACACCGCAGCACTGAGCGGGGCAGCAGGGATAAGGCCCGGGCAAGGTTCCCCTGATAGCGGGACCAGCTCTCCGGGAATCCCAGAGGTCCTAGGCGCAGGCGTCGCTGACATCCACGCGAAACGTGGATTCCAATACATGGGGCACACGCTGGAGTGCTCACCGCAGCATCACCGGACTGCATGGTAACCGGGGCAGTTACATGTGAGGCAGATATTCAATAGCGACGCCACTGCCAAACCTACACAAGCTCATCAGGTCTCTTTTTCACTATGGAAAAATTCATAGCCAAATCTGGAAAATCCAATAGATCCTCGACTAGGGACCAGAATACTACCTCCCCACCTAAGATGACCGCTGATGCAAAAAGAAGGTGTTTGCTATAATTTAGTAAATATTTATGCACCTAATGGTCCAGACTCGCAGTTTCAGACTCAGTTACTCTCTAAGTTGGCAGGTTGGGACACAACCAATTTGATAATTGGGGGGGACTTTAATGAAGCACATGATATGTCTATAGATAGATCAGGATTACACAACTATGGAGCTACAATACATGAAGGTTCCACCCGTTGTTGGAACTAGTTAAAGCTAAGTTTGCGTCTTGGAGTAGGCTCCCATTATCTGTGGCTGGACGCATTAACCTGACTAAAATGATATTACTCCCTAAATTTAGCTACTCCCTTCAGCACAGTGCGGTAGCCGTGCCCAAGTCCTTTTTTGTTACTCTTAATTCTCTAGTCACGTCCTTTGTTTGGGGGAAAACTAGGCCCAAACTTAAATTGTCAACTCTACAAAGACCAAAGAGGGGAGGTGGGGCGGCGTTACCAGATTTTTTCCTATACTACGTAGCTGGGCAGGCTAAAGCTTTAAATAACTGGATGCTGGGTAATTGCCTCTCTAACTCTGAAAGCCACCTGCTTCACGCTGCATAAGCGGATTGCCTATTAGGTTTCCTTGAGTTGGAAAAAACTAATGCCCCACGTCTATTACCCCTGCTCCGGCTGGCTCGATTGATATGGAGACAAATCAAGAATGTAATAGGGTTTAAAGATGTTATAGCTGAAATGCCCCTGTGGAGTAATAACTATTTTCCAGGGCTACTGAATCACCCATCCGCCATTTTTTGGACCCAGTGTGGCGTCTCTTCAGTGGGAGACTTGTATGACCAGGGGACCTTAAAGTCTTTTGAACAATTGCAGGCTACACATGATATTCCGAGGTCTCAATGTTTTCGCTATCTGCAGCTGAGATCTGCTCTTTAGTCACACATGAGGGATGGGGGTGTGGACCGTACTATTTCATCGTTACCTCTAATAGGAATTCTTAAGTCACAGGGTCCCCAGGGTCTCATATCCTCCTTGTACACATATATGCTGTCAGTAGGGGCAGATTCGGCCATAAGCTCTTTAAAGATGACGTGGGAACGACTCATTCCTGAAGTGCAAGGAGAGGAGTTGGAGGAGATTCTGAAATCTCCGATTGGAGTATCACCATCTGTTAACAACAGAATGATACAACTGTATATAATTAATCAATCATATTTAACGCCGTTGCGACTTTTTAGGATGGGTCGGCTTCAATCATCAGAATGTTTGCAATGTCACTCGCCAGATGCTGATTTTATCCATATGGTGTGGCAATGTCCCACTATCCTACATTACTGGAAAGAGGTGACTACACTACTGACATCACCGGTGCAAGCCCCTTTCCCTCTAGAGCCATTGGTCTGCTTGTTTGGGGTGTGGGAGGAGGAGATTTGGGATCGCTATACTGGGGTCTTCCTGCGCGAGACACTGTTTATGGCATGAAAGGTGTTGGCACTGCGGTGGATGGGGGGCTCATGTCCTTCCCTTAGGTTTTGGATCGAGCTGGTGAACTCAATTGTCCCATATGAGCGCTCGTTATACCAAAACAGGGGATACCCGGGTAAATTTGAAAAGATCTGGGAGAGGTGGAATTCCTCTCACCTCACGTTGCAAGACTGAGACATCACAGGCGACACAATATGATATAGGAAACCAGGCTGCGGAAATAGTAGATATTAGTTGATGTAGCGGTAGTTGTAGTTTAGGAGTTTTAGTTAATTCCTACGGTTGCATGATATGACAAGGTTTGTGAAATTGGATTGATACACATGTGGGAAAATACATAAAGCATTGTCCTTTACATATGCTAGAAGGAAATATACATGTTACCTTGTTTATCTATAAGAATGTGCAATTTCTTTGTATTACATTTTATTATGGACGGAGACGTGTGCTTTATATAATGCCTGTTATCATTAGTCATTGTGTATGTTGTACATTCTTTGTATCCTGGTGCTTAACAAACAAATTTTAAAATAAAACAATACATGAAGGTCTCATCCAGAGGCTGATGGATCATTTGGGGTTGACGTATATTTGGAGGTGGCAGCATCCCACTGATAAAGATTTCTCGCACTGCACTCATGTTCATAATACACATGCAAGATTAGACTATTGGTTATTGGGATTATTGATGGTGTCCCTTGTTCTATCGACAGATATCTTGGATGTTCAGATATCTGATCATGCCCCGGTGGTTTTCAAATCTAGATTGGTAAATCTGGCATGCAAGGAAAAGAGGTGGAGGTTTCCCTCTTAACTATACTCGTCTGATGAGTTTAAGGCTTATTTGCAGATGTCGTGGAACACATACAAAGAAGACAATAGGGAGCACTGTGCTGATCCTCATTTATTTTGGGCCGCCTCTAAGGCAGTTTTAAGGGGACAAGTCATCTCTTATGTTGGGAATAAATGGAAAAAATTATTAGAGGCCATGTTGGCAGCTCAGGAAGAATTAACCCAGGCTTATAAAAATTTAAAATGTTCTAATACCCCCACAAATAAACAAAAATTCATAGAGGCTAAAGAGACTGCCGAAAATATTGAGCACGAGAGAGCGCTGTACAGTCTAGATTATCAAAAACACAAATACTTTAAATGGGGGAACAGGCCGGGAAGGTTACTGGCCTCTCTCACTAAACTTTTTAGACAAGCAACTAGGATTGCCAGAATTCGTAATCAAAGTGGCACGGTCACAGCGGACAATGAACAAATAATAGAGGAATCTAGATTTTTTTTTTATCTTTGTATGCAGGAGGGGGAGAGGAGATTTTGGAGGCATCATGTTTCTTTGGGGATGGGGTGGCTCCTAGTATTACGGAGGATCAGAGAAACCTCCTTAATTCACCCATTACCATTACGGAAGTTCTGTCGGCCATCTCTACTCTTAAGATTTCTAAGGCACTGGGTCCAGATGGGTTTAGTAGAGAATATTATAAGATCTTAGGCCCATGGGTAGGTCCATACCTAGGTGAGTTATTTAATGGAATCATAGAAAAGGGTTATATTCCAGATAGATTTAATGAGGCTTGCATCAATATGCTTCCTAAGCCTGGGAAGGATCCACTGCAAGTGGAGGGATACCGCCCAATCTCACTGCTCAATGCAGATTTTAAACTCTTGACAAAAATATTGGCAACCAGGGTTCAGCAGATTATTCCCAAGTTAATTTCACCACATTAGATGGAGTTTGTACATGGGAAATCGATAACCTATAATATAAGAACAGCAATAGGTACTATATCTAGTTGTAGAGTCAATAAGGGCAAAAGGAACATAGTGGTGGGTCTTGATGCATATAAGGCCTTTGACAGGGTCTACTGGAATTATTTACATAAGTTGTTGGAGCTCAGAGGGTTTGGGTCATGGTTCTGCAATGCTATTAAATTGTTATATAGGGACCCCACATCTAGGCTTTTTATAAACAACACCCTGTCGGTGCCCTTTGCCATTTGGAGGGGCACGAGGCAGGGATGCCCATTGTCTCCATTATTGTTTAATTTAGCATTAGATCCCTTGTTGATAACTCTTCAAAATATGCCAGATTTTCATGGGATTCCTACAGGGAACACGGAAACAAAATTATTGGCACTCTGCGGAAGGAATGGTCTTGGGATGCTAAAACCTCGGGTCCGGCGAGATGGATAAAGGATATGGAGGGGTTGGAAGTTGGAGATATATTAGAAGCTACTGAGACACAAAGGAAAGTTATTCCACATAATAGTTATACCAATATGGCCATATTATTACTACATAGAGCTTATATTACCCAGTACGTCCAATCCAGAATGTCTCCTACAAATTCTTATCAATGTGTTAAATGTGGTTTACATAATACTGACATCTACCATCATATGTGGGGTTGCCCCAAAATTCAAAAGTTATGGCGTGATATTCATTCTGAGTTACAACAATTGAGTGGTTTTGAGTTCCCTCTTACCCCGCAATGGGATATTTTTAATATTCTAGCAGAGATCCCAAGAGTATTACCAAAGCACACCACTGTTGTGAGTTCATTTTTCCCTTCACCATTGAGGTCTGATGAACTCCCTCCTCTGGTGAAGGAAGGTAGTGAGGCTGATTACCAAACACCTGGGCAGCTAGATGATGACTGGGTGGCTGGAATTGAGGACTGGATATAAGGCTGCCGACACCCTTCTTCCTGGCTGGTGATTTTCCTGCTGGATTCTTGGAGACCAGTCTGATTCCTGCATCTCAAAGCTAAGTTTTTCTGCTCTGCTTTGCACTCTTCAGTTTTGTTTTTGTTTTGCCTTGTTCTTTGGGAGTTCTGCCATCCCCGGCGGGGGTGAGCTGAATTCCATTTTTGTCTCTGATCTGTTGATCTTTTGCTCTGTCTTCAGAATATACCTGAGTGCTGATATAGTCTTTTGAAGCCTAGCGACTTCAGGGCCTGTTTTTCCTATCAGTCGGTTGGCTCATTTTGATAGTGTTTTTGCGGATGGCAGACAGCAGCTTTCCTATCCTGTCCTGTGTAGTTAGCTTGGGCCCCATCATTTGCTCAGCCTATCTTTCTATCTGTGTTGGTGTTTTCATCTTGCTTCACCGTCATTATATGTTGGGGGCTGCCTATTGCTTTGGGGTCTGCTCTGGGGCAGTTTAGTTTTTCCCTCTTTCTGTCTTTAGGCTATGTAGCTCTCCGGCTGTGATCGAGGGGTCTAGGGCACCGTAGGAACCCCCCACGGCTACTGCTAGTTGTTGTGGATAGGTTCAGGGGTCTGCAATCTGATAGCTGCCAACCTCTCTGGTTTTTCTGGACTTTTTTTTTTGGGGAATTTTTCTCTCAATGGAGATGAAGCAATTGTCTGATCGTGTGGAGCAGCTCGCTGCTGAAGTGCGGGGAATTTCCGCCTATCTTGCTCATTCACATGCTGCTGAACCAAAGATTCCTACTCCTGATGTGTTTTTGGGGATCGGTCTAAATTCTTGAATTTCAAGAATAATTGTAAATTATTTTTTGCCTTGAAGCCTAACTCGTCGGGGAACTCCACGCAGCAGGTTAAAATTGTCATCTCTTTGCTGCGCGGCGATCCCCAGGATTGGGCGTTTTCTTTGAAACCTGATGATCCTATTCTGAATAATGTGAACGCATTTTTTCAAGCCTTGGGGTTGTTGTACGATGAACCTAATGCTATTGATCAGGCTGAAAAGACCCTGTTGGCATTAAGCCAGGGTCGGGATTCGGCAGAGTTGTACTGTCAAAAATTCCGAAAGTGGACGGTCCTTACTACCTGGAATGATGGTGCCTTGGCAGCCCTCTTTCGGAAGGGTTTGTCAGAAACTGTAAAAGATACTATGGTGGGATTTCCTGTTCCCTCTGGTCTTGACGATTCTATGTCATTAGCCATTCAGGTGGATCTGCGTTTACGTGAACGCAAAACTACACGAGAGATGTTGCCACCTGTTGAACAAATGTCTGAACCTATGCAATGTGATAGAGTTTTATCTAGGGTGCAACGTCAGGAGTTCAGAAGGCGTAATAAGCTGTGTTTTTTTTGTGGAGATGCCTCGCATATTATTTCTGTCTGCCCTAAACGAGAGAAACGTTGTGCACACACGTTTTCTGTGGGTGGTGTTCAACCTAAGTTTCTTCTGGCAATTACTCTGATCTGCTCCCTGTCCACATTTTCCGCCAAGGCTTTTGTGGATTCAGGAGCAGCTCTGAACCTGATGGACTTGGATTTTGCTAAACGCTGTGGATTTCCTGTGACACCTCTGCGGACGCCTATCCCTTTGAGGGGTATTGATGCTACTCCTTTGGCGAAGAATAAACCTCAGCTTTGGACCCAGGTGGTAATGTGGGTTGCCCCAGACCATCAAGAAAATTGCATATTTTTGGTGTTGCATAATTTGAATGATACCATTGTTCTGGGGTTTCCCTGGTTGCAAATCCATAATCCAGTTCTGGATTGGAAATCTTTCTCTGGGGTGAGTTGGGGTTGTCGGTGTGCCCTTAGTGATGCTCCTGTTTTCTCCACCTCTCCCCAGTCGCATGATGTTCCTGACTATTTGGCTGACTTTTATGATGTATTTAGTGAGAATGAGTCTGCGTCTTTGCCTCCTCATAGGAGTTATGACTGTGCAATTGAGCTGAACCCGGGGTGCAAATTCCCCAAGGGTCGGCTTTTCAATTTATCTGTACCCGAGCACGAGGCTATGCGATCCTATATTAAGGAGGCATTGGAGAAGGGTCATATTAGACCATCCTCTTCACCCTTAGGTGCTGGGTTTTTTTCGTGGCTAAAAAGGATGGTTCATTAAGGCCTTGTATTGACTATCGTGCCCTCAACAAAATTGCTGTTAAATATCAGTATCCGTTACCCCTGATTTCTGATCTATTCTCCAGAGTTAAAGGTGCTTGCTGGTTTACCAAGCTTGACCTCAGGGGGCGTATAATCTTATTCGCATTAAGCATGGGGATGAATGGAAGACGGCGTTTAATGCTCCGGAGGGACATTTTGAGTACCTGGTGATGCCTTTTGGGCTCACTAATGCCCCTTCTGTCTTCCAGTGCTTCATGAACGATATATTCCGAGACTTTGTGGATAAATTTTTGATTATCTATCTGGATGATATTTTGATCTTCTCCAAGAATTGGGACTCTCATGTGGAACATGTTCGGACTGTGTTCCGGATTTTGAGGGAGAATTCCCTGTATGTCAAGGGATCGAAATGCCTTTTTGGGGTACAGAGGGTTTCATTTTTGGGATTTATTTTGTCTCCGTCAACTATTGAAATGGACCCGGCCAAGGTACAGGCCATTTATGATTGGGTTCAGCCCACTTCTTTGAAGGCCCTCCAGAAGTTTTTGGGTTTTGCTAATTTTTATCGGAAATTTATAGCTATTTTTTCTGGTATTGCCAAGCCATTGACGGATTTGACTAGGAAGGGTGCTGATGTGCTGAATTGGTCTCCGGAGACTGTTTCTTCCTTTCAGGAGCTGAAGCGAAGATTCACTTCTGCTCCGGTTTTGCGGCAACCTGATGACTCACTCCCGTTTCAGGTGGAGGTGGATGCTTCTGAGATTGGTGCAGGAGCGGTGTTGTCCCAAAACGATCCTGTGACATCTAAAATGAATCCTTGTGCTTTCTTTTCCCGAAAGTTCTCCCCATCCGAACGTAACTATGATGTGGGGAATCGGGAACTGTTGGCCATGAAATGGGCATTTGAGGAGTGGAGACATTGGTTGGAGGGAGCCAAACACCAAGTCGTGGTCCTTACTGACTACAAGAATTTGATTTACCTGGAGTCGGCCAAGCGCTTGAATCCTAGACAGGCTAGGTGGGCCTTGTTTTTCACACGTTTTGATTTTGTGGTCTCTTTTCTTCCGGGCACTAAGAATGTCAAGGCAGACGCCCTCTCTAGGAGTTTCCTTGCTGATTCTCCTGTTGTGACTAAGCCTGCTACCATTGCTACCATCTTAGGCGAGGGGGTAGTTCTTTCTGCCATCTCGCCCGATTTGAGACGTGCTCTGGAAGAGTTTCAGGAGGACAAACCTAAGCGTTGTCCCAGTGGAAAGTTGTATGTTCCTGACCAGTGGAGGAAGAGAGTGATGTCTGAAGTTCATTGCTCTGCATTGGCTGGTCATCCAGGTATTTTTGGTACTAGAGATCTGGTGAGTCGGTCTTTTTGGTGGCCCGCCTTGTCTCATGATGTCAGGAATTTTGTGCAGTCCTGTGGGACTTGCTCCCGGTCTAAACCTTGTTCTCGCTCTAGTGGCTTGTTGATGCCTTTGCCGGTGCCCAGGAGGCCATGGACCCATATTTCAATGGATTTTATCTCTGATATGCCTGTCTCTCAGAGAATGACTGTTATTTGGGTGATTTGTGATAGATTCTCTAAGATGGTCCATCTTGTACCACTCCCTAAGTTGCCATCTTCCTCTGAGTTGGTGCCCTTGTTTTTGCAACAGGTGGTTCGCTTGCACGGGATTCCTGAGAACATTGTATCTGACAGAGGAGTTCAGTTTGTGTCTAGATTTTGGAGGACTTTCTGTTCTAAGCTGGGAATTCAGTTGTCCTTCTCCTCTGCATTTCACCCTCAGACCAATGGGCAGACGGAGAGAACAAGCCAGACTTTGGAGTCGTATTTGAGATGTTTTATTTCTGCCGATCAGGATGATTGGGTTTCATTTTTGCCCTTGGCCGAATTTGCTTTAAATAATAGAGCTAGTTCTGCCACTTTGATGTCACCTTTTTTTGTAACTTTGGTTTTCACCCTCGATTTTCTTCAGGGCAGGTGGAGCTTTCTGCCTGCCCAGGTGTTGACACTGTGGTGGAGAGAATGCACCTGATCTGGGACCAAGTAGTGGATAAGTTGTCTCTCTCCCAGGAAAAGGCCCAGCGGTTTTCCAACCGGCGTAGGACCGTTGGTCTCCTGTTTAAGGTGGGTGATATGGTTTGGTTGTCATCAAAAAATATCGCTATGAAGGTGGCTTCTCCTAAATTTAAGCCTAGATTTATTGGACCTTACAAGATTTTGGAGATTATTAATCCAGTCTCTTTTCGGTTGGCTCTTCCTGTCACATTTAAAATTCATAATGTGTTTCATAAGTCCTTGTTGAAGAGGTTTGTTGAACCAGTAGTTCCTGTGGTGGCACCTCCTGACCCTATATTGGTTGAAGGTAACATGGAATATGAGGTAGAGAAGATACTGGATTCCCGTCTGGCTAGACAAAGACTCCAGTATTTGGTTAAGTGGAAGGGTTATGGTCAGGAGGATAATTCCTGGGTCTCTGCCTCTGATATTCATGCCGAAAGATTGGTGCGTGCCTTTCATCGGGCTCACCCGGATCGCCCTGGTGGCATGGATGAGGGTTCAGTGACCCCTCCTCAAGGGGGAGGTACTGTTGTGAGTTCATTTTTCCCTTCACCATTGAGGTCTGATGAACTCCCTCCTCTGGTGAAGGAAGGTAGTGAGACTGATTACCAAACACCTGGGTAGCTAGATGATAACTGGGTGGCTGGAATTTAGGACTGGATATAAGGCTGCCGACGCCCTTCTTCCTGGCTGGTGATTTTCCTGCTGGATTCTTGGAGACCAGTCTGATTCCTGCGTCTCAAAGCTAAGTTTTTCTGCTCTGCTTTGTAATCTTCAGTTTTGTTTTTGTTTTACCTTGTTTTTTGGGAGTTCTGCCATCCCCGGCCGGGGGTGAGCTGAATTCCATTTTTGTCTCTGATCTGTTGATCTTTTGCTCTGTCTTCAGAATATACCTGAGTTCTGATATAGTCTTTTGAAGCCTAGCGACTTCAGGGCCTGTTTTTCCTATCAGTCGGTTGGCTCATTTTGATAGGGTTGTTGCGGATGGCAGACAGCAGCTTTCCTATCCTGTCCTGTGTAGTTAGCTTGGGCCCCATCATTTGCTCAGCCTATCTTTCTATCTGTGTTGGTGTTTTCATCTTGCTTCACCGTCATTGTATGTTGGGGGCTGCCTATTGCTTTGGGGTCTGCTCTGGGGCAGTTTAGTTTTTCCCTCTTTCTGTCTTTAGGCTATGTAGCTCTCCGGCTGTGATCAAGGGGTCTAGGGCAGCGTAGGAACCCCCCACGGCTACTGCTAGTTGTTGTGGATAGGTTCAGGGGTCTGCAATCCGATAGCTGCCAACCTCTCTGGTTTTTCTGGACTTCGCTGGTATTTTGTTTTTTCCTCCTTCGGTGACTCATCATAACACACCAAGGCCATGTTAGTGATTTGGGCCTCAGCAGTAAGAAAAAGTATAGTACATCAATGGTTAAACTCAAATGTTCCTTTGAAATCATTATTGACAAAAATTCATTTTCTGTTTAAAATGGACTGGTTGGAAACCTTGACTAACAAAGAAAAGTTAACATAGAAGTTTTTCACCAGATGGTCGTTTCTTATTACCTCCTTGGATCCAGAGTCTAGGAACAGACTTAGGAAACAATTCGAGAGCACAAAATGGTACTTGCTACAAAGCATTGGAGGACATGCACCAATCCTTACATAATTTGTTTCCAACAGAATCAGAACAGGAAGCAGTAAGAATCTTGGGAGAATTAGCTCATGGTAATAATACAGAGGAAGGATGTGAGATTCCATCCAGTATTGCCACTAGATCAAAAAAAGTCTACCTCCATCTACCTGTCCTAATGAGGGTTTATTCCTTCCGTTGGTCAGCGCAGGCTTCGAAAAATTTCTTATACAATTAAGGACAATTTAAGCAGAGTTGAACGTAACAGTCTAAATAATGTCAAAATATTAGACATTGCTATTTTTTAAACCTGCGAACAAAGGCGGCAAAATGGTGATATTGCCAAAAACTCTGTATGAGTCTGAGGCATTCCATCATCTAAGAATAAGGATTGTTATAGAAAGCAGACATATAATCCCCAGCGTTCATATTCAACAAAATTTTGTCATATGATAAAAGGAGCCAAAGATAATGGAATCATTACAAAATAATTGGTATTGGCCCTGCAATATGACAAACCAACTTATACAGTCCCTACTTTTTACCAAAAATCTATAAAAATGAGATAACACCACTTGGAAGACCAATCATTTCTGGTAGCGGTAATAATTTGGAGACCACAAGTAAATTCATTGATGCCAAACTACAGCCTCTACTTGAATGTTACCATCTTTTATTCGTGAGACTGGTGACTCATTCAAAAAAATTGATGAACTTCACATTGAAGCAAATACAAGGAGAAAAAGTATTTTGGCGCACCGCATTATATAAATAAAAATATGTATGATATAGGGATGCAACCAAGTTGTCATCTAAGACTGTAACTAAAGAAGAAAAAAAAAGGCACTACCGGAATAATGCACAACACAAACAACTATATATGAAAAATATAAATCACAACAATTTTATTGGCACACAATTACAATTAAAACACACTTAAAAACCATAGAGCTGTGTCCACAGAGACAAATTAATTCAATAATGACTCCCATATGTGGCGCCCCTGAGGCTTCAGTCGCCACAGAGGTATTGCACCTTCTCCTAAGGTGTGGTGCCCCACCATCCAGGTAGGGTGGGAACTCCCTTTCACATTCCACACCTGCACCCCACACACAGGATAGTTCAGCAGGGACCCATCCATGTTTTATGCTGGAAAGGTCATGGGATGCCTTTTGTGGTCCCTGGCTTCGTAACACGGGAGGAGTTAGATATAAAAGAGAGGGAAGGTGTAGGATTTCAGGGCAGTCTGACAGAGGGTGAGGGAGAAAGGAAGTCACTCAGATAGGAGTGGGGATCCCTGGAAGAGGGATGGAGGAAGGAGTGCTGCAGCTGCCTCAGTGACCTGAGCCAGCTGGCATGGGAAAGGAACAGAAGGAAGGAGACGTAGACTGGAGACTACAGATTCCATAAGAGAGACAGAACGGATCGGAACGAAGGAGAATAGAAGGACGGTGGGAAGCAGGTTGAGAAAGAGAGAGAGAGAACCCTTCCAGTCCAGAGCACAAAGGCCAGGGCCCGGTCCCCGAGGTTGATTGGATCTTTATGTCCAGCAACAGACACCGGAGGAGTAGTGAGCCACTAACGCCTTACTCCCATCATAGACTTGGGACACAACAGCAACTGGATAGTGAGCCGGGACGCAGAGAGGAGTCCCTGAAGCAGGCTACAGCTGTCTGTCATACAAGTAGAGACTAGGAACACCTAGAGAGAGGCATTCCAGGGTAACTAAGTACTGGAGTGCTTCGCACCTAAAGGCGCATTGGAGAAGTCGTTCAGTAAGGTACATATTGGCGGAGTGTGGAGGGGAGAATCCTATCCTGCCTGGAGGTTGGCTGGGGCCCTGACCTGAAGAACACAGTGCGGAGGCAGGCATTTGTGTGAGCTGCAAACAGTGAGTAAAGCTTTGGAACCGCATACTCTGGTGTCCTCCAGTTATTCCAGCACCGCTACACCTTGGTACCAGCATCTATACCATTCTGCGCCTCTCCTCATCTATTGCACCTACACTGCCCTGGGACTACAGCTCCACCTGTGGGGAACTACACCATCTTTGCTGCACCACACTATCAGTGCCAGTGGATCTGCATGCAGTGTTGGCTAAACATCTCACTTGCCAAACACCACGGGTGGCATCACGAACTATCCAAATAAACTATTACACCATTAACATCACTGCCATTGATATTGGGCGCCCATGGCCACGGACCAGGTCACTGCTGCTGTGACACATATTCCCCCTGACACCGGCCCGGTACCGAGTACCCCACTGCCCTGGGTGTGAGGGGCAACCCAATATTGGCATCACGAACAGGATGACTAGACCCGATGCCATCGGGTTCTTTGTGCCTTGGATTTACAACTTTTGAAAATGTGCAAAAGACCAAATTTAATAGACTGTGACATGAATCTAAAAAATGGCCGCTGGCGCGGAGAAGAAGGGCGTGAAGAGATGGGAGGTCCTAAGAAAAGACCGCGAAAAGTATTGGGCCTTCCCTGCCTGAATTACTATGTGACAGATGCATGGACCAACCCCCGAGGGGTTCGTATACTGGCTTGGTATGGAGGCGCTGGAAGAAGACTCCGCCCCGGAAGGAGGGGCAGAGGAAGCCAGTGGCGAGCAGAAGGGCAGAGCAAGAAGGAGAACGCGAGAACGCCATTTTGGAGAGTGAGGGAAGGAGGCCTGAGGAGCGAGGGGAAACGAATCTCCCTGGCGCCATGGCTGACGGCTCCAACCCGAACTCCGGAATGAACCGCCAGCAACTAGAAGCTGAAATAGCTGAATTGACAGCCAGTCTGCAGCTGAGAAAGGAAGCTTTGGAGAAGCTGAGAAGGCAGCGCGCCCCGGCGGGGCCTACACCAGCGGTACCCCCTCCAACGGTACCTGCCGCTACCACACCGGACTGTCCCCGGGCAGCGCTGATCTATACTTCCACCCTGACTTTAAGGCTAGGTGCCGCCTGCCCGAAGGAGTTACCGGAGGACCCGGGAGTGGAAGCGGAGCTCCCGCCCGGCCCTGTCGCGGCTGCGCAGGTCCCCGCAGAGACCCCTGCGTATCCGAGCCACCATCTGCTCCATCACCGCCTGCACCGGAGCAGAGGCTGCACCGCCAGGAGGCCCCAGGTATGTCGGATGTTTCTCCACCTGGGAAGGCCCTGGGGTGTACCGCAGTTGCAGCGGCTGGCCCGGTCGTCCTGGATCTGGTCTGGGACCGGGATGCTGGTGCCATGGGTGAGAGCAGGTCCCGGGAAGAGCGGGAGAAAGAAGAGAGTTGGGCAGGATGTCGGGACACCATTCGACAGCTGGCAGCGGAATATCGGGAGAGGGAGCAGAGAAAGCAGGCTGTGCTGGGCCCGGATCTGGCCCGGAAGGAGAGGGCCCGTGCTGGGCATCATGGTCCCCAGGATGCAGCTGGATGGGGGCAGGTGCTGAATGTAAACCAAGAGAGGGGTTCGGATTTATTGCAGACCCCAAAAGAATCAGCGACCTGTTCTTCAACCGGCGGGACGTGGAGTCCCATCTGAGGAGGGGGCATCCTGATAGAGACCTGCAGCATGGGGAGTATGTGACCTTCACCCGGCATGAAGGACTACGGGGATGGTACGCCCTGAATGTACGACGTATCCCTACAGAGTTCATTGAGAGGTACCTGCCATCGAAACTAGTCAACGCTCCTCCACCTACGGTCAACACCCAAGATACCCAGGTACCTGCTACCAGGATTTCAGCTACGCCAAAGTCGACTCAAACCCAGCAGCCTAAGAAGATCTCTGGTCTGACACCGTGGGAAGAGGAGTACTTACGGATTGCCAATGACTACCTTGAATCTGGTAGCCGCTAAATATTTAAATCTCGTTACCCAGGAGGGTTTGTTTGCATCAGTTGTGCCTTTTTCTGCTTTTTTTGCTATCATGCTTTGTTTTGCTGGTAGCACTTTTGTTGCCTAGTTTTTGCAATGGCAGCGTTTTCACAATTTGAACTAGCGATCATGAACTTGGAGTGATCCAAAAACTTTTATTGTAAATAGTTGCACCTCTTTAGGTGCCCTTTCTTGGTTTTACATATAGGACCCTTTTGTGAAGATAATGGTTACACAAAGACACTTTGCAAAGATGATGTTTTTGAATGGACACTTTTCGAAGAATGATGTCTACCTCAAGGGACACTGCAAGAAATCCCGGCTGGGAGCAGTGTTCAGCACTTTGCAAGAATCTTTGAATGTTTTACGATGCTGTGTCTTATGAAAAGTAAATGTCTTTTATAGCATGTTTGACACAGAAAATTAGAAAAGTTTTGAGATAGAATGTGAGAATTGAATAAAGAATGAAGAATTGAACGTGACAGGTGACAGGCCAAGCACAGATGGTCAGTGTCTTGCGTCCAGTAGAAAGAGAGAGAAAGAATAATTGCACTTTGAACTAGGAATTGCACTTAAAGAAATTTTTGATACTAAGATAGGAAGTTTGTAACGTTTAAGAAATGTGCCTCCTACATTAGGAAGATTAGATAAGTATTGTTAAACAGCATTTAAAATTTTTGTGTTTCTGTATTGTACTTTTGTTGTCTTGCAGCCCGCGGACGCGCTGTGTTTAACGGGGGGTATGTGGCGCCCCTATGGCTTCAGTCGCCACAGAGGTACTGCACCTTCTCCTAAGGTGTGGTGCTCCACCATCCAGGTAGGGTGGGAACTCCCTTTCACATTCCAACACCTGCACCCCACACACAGGATAGTTCAGCAGGGACCCATCCATGCTTTATGCCTTTTGTGGTCCCTGGCTTCGTAACACGGGAGGTGCTGGGGAGGCAGGTGGAGTTAGATATAAAAGAAAGGGAAGGTGTAGGATTTCAGGGCAGTCTGACAGAGGGTGAGGGAGAAAGGAAGTCACTCAGACAGGAGTGAGGATCCCTGGAAGAGGGATGGAGGAAGGAGTGCTGCAGCTGCCTCAGTGACCTGTGCCAGCTGGCACGGGAAAGGAACAGAAGGAAGGAGACGTAGACTGGAGACTACAGATTCCATAAGAGAGACAGAACGGATCGGAACGAAGGAGAATAGAAGGACGGTGGGAAGCAGGTTGAGAAAGAGAGAGAGAGAACCCTTCCAGTCCAGAGCACAAAGGCCAGGGCCCGGTCCCCGAGGTTGATTGGATCTTTATGTCCAGCAACAGACACCGGAGGAGTAGTGAGCCACTAACGCCTTACTCCCATCATAGACTTGGGACACAACAGCAACTGGATAGTGAGCCGGGACGCAGAGAGGAGTCCCTGAAGCAGGCTACAGCTGTCTGTCATACAAGTAGAGACTAGGAACACCTAGAGAGAGGCATTCCAGGGTAACTAAGTACTGGAGTGCTTCGCACCTAAAGGCGCATTGGAGGAGTCGTTCAGTAAGGTACATATTGGTGGAGTGTGGAGGGGAGAATCCTATCCTGCCTGAAGGTTGGCTGGGGCCCTGACCTGAAGAACACAGTGCGGAGGCAGGCATTTGTGTGAACTGCAAACAGTGAGTAAAGCTTTGGAACCACATACTCTGGTGTCCTCCAGTTACTCCAGCACCGCTACACCTGGGTACCAGCATCTATACCATTCTGCGCCTCTCCTCATCCATTGCACCTACACTTCCCTGGGACTACAGCTCCACCTGTGAGGAGCTACACGATCTTTGCTGCATCACACCATCAGTCCCAGTGGATCTGCATGCAGCGTTGGCTCAACGTCTCACTTGCCAAACACCACGGGTGGCGTCACGAACTATCCAAATAAACTATTACACCATTAACATCACCCCCATTGATATTGGGCGCCCAGGGCCACGGACCAGGTCACCGCTGCTGTGACACACAGAACAACTGCCCATAATTATATATGCTATTCACAATAAATGCTGGACGTGAAGCACCATGTATCTTATCAATGGTATCTAGTGGAGCAGAAGCTATCCTCCAGGAACACAGACCAATATAGTATATCATTAATCTGCACAGGGGCGGACCTACCACCCGTGCAGACCGAGCATTGCACGGGGCCCCGGGGGAGAGGGGGCCCCTCCAGCCTCCAGCACCGCATGGCTAATTATGTCAAAATTCAAATTAGCCATGTGTAGTGCAATGAGGAGAGCAGCGCTGCGGGAGGCAAAGGGGCCCCCGTGAGGCAGGGGGGCCCACCTGCCCCCAGCACCGACTTCACCCCCCCCCCCAAAATTGAAGAAGGCAATGATGGAGCCTGGAGGAGAGAGCACCAGCTGACGCTCCCTCTCCCATCATTCCCCGCTCTGCCTCTGACACAGCGGGTGCGCGATGATGTCATCGCGCTCTCACTGTGTACCAGGCAGAGCAGGAGAGGAGACAGGAGCCGGGAGCAACACAGGCACGAGGAGAAGGTGAGGCGTGGGTTTTTTTTTTTTTCTTTAAATCAGTGTGAATACTGGACTGTGGGGCCATGATGGGGGGGCTATATACCATGCTTGGGGGCTATATACCATGCTGGGGGCTATATACCATGCTGGGGGGACTATAGACCATGCTGGGGGGGCTATATACCATGCTGGGGGGACTATATACCATGCTGGGCTGTATTATACCATGCTGGGGGGGCTATATACCATGCTGGGCTGTATCATACTATGCTGGGGGGGCTATATACCATGCTGGGGGAGCTATATACCATGCTGGGGGGAGCTATATACCATGCTGGGGGGACTATAGACCATGTTGGGGGGCTATATACCATGCTGGGGGGCTATATACCATGCTGGGGGGACTATATACCATGCTGGGGGGCTATATACCATGCTGGGCTGTATCATACTATGCTGGGGGGGCTATATACCATGCTGGGCTGTGTCATACCATGCTGGGGGGGCTATATACCATACTGGGGGGCTATATACCATGCTGGGCTGTATTATACCATGCTGGGGGGGCTGTATACCATGCTGGGCTGTATTATACCATGCTGGGGCGCTATATACCATGCTGGGCTGTATTATACCATGCTGGGGGGCTATATACAATGCTGGGCTGTATCATACCATGCTGGGGGGGCTATATACCATTCTGGGCTGTATTATACCATGCTGGGGGGGCTATATACCATGCTGGGCTGTATCATACCATGCTGGGGGGGCTATATACCATTCTGGGCTGTATTATACCATGCTGGGTGGGGCTATATACCATGCTGGGCTGTATCATACCATGCTGGGGGGGCTATATACCATGCTGGGGGGCTATATACCATGCTGGGCTGTATCATACCATGCTGGGGGGCTATATACCATGCTGGGGGGCTATATACCATGCTGGGCTGTATTATACCATGCTGGGTGGGCTATATACCATGCTGGGCTGTATCATACCATGCTGGGGGGGCTATATACCCTGCTGGGCTGTATTATACCATGCTGGGGGGCTATATACCATGTTGGGCTGTATAATATTCTGGGGGGGCTATATACCATGCTGGGCTGTATTATACCATGCTGGGGGGGCTACATACCATGCTGGGCTGTATTATACCATGCTGGGGGGCTATATACCATGCTGGACCGTATTATACCATGCTGGGGGGCTATATACGATGCTGGGCTGTATTATACCATGCTGGGGGGGCTATATACCATGCTGGGGGGGCTATATACCATGCTGGGGGCCATATACCATGCTGGGCTGTATCATACCATGCTGGGGGGGCTATTTACCATGCTGGGGGGGCTATATACCATGCTGGGCTGTATCATACCATGCTGGGGGGCTATATACCATGCTGGGGGGCTATATACCATGCTGGGCTGTATTATACCATGCTGGGTGGGCTATATACCATGCTGGGCTGTATCATACCATGCTGGGGGGGCTATATACCCTGCTGGGCTGTATTATACCATGCTGGGGGGGCTATATACCATGCTGGGCTGTATACTATTCTGGGGGGGCTATATACCATGCTGGGCTGTATTATACCATGCTGGGGGGCTATATACGATGCTGGGCTGTATCATACCATGCTGGGGGGGCTATATACCATGCTGGGAGCTATATACCACGCTGGGCTGTATCATACCATGCTGGGGGCCATATACCATGCTGGGCTGTATTATACCATTCTGGGGGGCTATATTTCATGCTGGGCTGTATTATACCATGCTGGGGGGGCTATATACCATGCTGGGGGGCTATATACCATGCTGGGCTGTATCATACCATGCTGGGGGGCTATATACCATGCTGGGCTGTATTATACCATGCTGGGGGGCTATATACCATGCTGGACCGTATTATACCATGCTGGGGGGATATATACCATGCTGGGCTGTATCATACCATGCTGGGGGGGCTATATACCATGCTGGGGGGGCTATATATCATGCTGGGGGCTATATACACCACTCTGGGCTGTATCATACCATGCTGGGGGCTATATACCATGCTGGGCTGTATTATACCTTGCTGGGGGGCTATATTTCATGCTGGGCTGTATTATACCATGCTGGGGGGGCTATATACCATGCTGGGGGGCTATATACCATGCTGGGCTGTATCATACCATGCTGGGGGGGCTATATACCATGCTGGGCTGTATTATACCATGCTGGGGGGGCTATATACCATGTTGGGCTGTATTATACCATGCTGGGGGGGCTATATACCATGCTGGGCTGTATTATACCATGCTGGGGGGCTATATACCATGCTGGGCTGTATTATACCATGCTGGGGGGCTATATGCCATGCTGGGAGGCGGGGCTATATACCATGCTGGGCTGTATTGTACCATACTGGCGGGGCTATATACCATGCTGGGGGGGCTATATACCATGCTGGGCTGTATTATACCATGCTGGGGGGCTATATACCATGCTGGGGGGGCTATATACCATGCTGGGAGCTATATACCACGCTGGGCTGTATCATACCATGCTGGGGGCCATATACCATGCTGGGCTGTATTATACCATTCTGGGGGGCTATATTTCATGCTGGGCTGTATTATACCATGCTGGGGGGGCTATATACCATGCTGGGGGGCTATATACCATGCTGGGCTGTATCATACCATGCTGGGGGGCTATATACCATGCTGGGCTGTATCATACCATGCTGGGCTGTATTATACCATGCTGGGGGGCTATATACCATGCTGGACCGTATTATACCATGCTGGGGGGATATATACCATGCTGGGCTGTATCATACCATGCTGGGGGGGCTATATACCATGCTGGGGGGGCTATATATCATGCTGGGGGCTATATACACCACACTGGGCTGTATCATACCATGCTGGGGGCTATATACCATGCTGGGCTGTATTATACCTTGCTGGGGGGCTATATTTCATGCTGGGCTGTATTATACCATGCTGGGGGGGCTATATACCATGCTGGGGGGCTATATACCATGCTGGGCTGTATCATACCATGCTGGGGGGGCTATATACCATGCTGGGCTGTATTATACCATGCTGGGGGGGCTATATACCATGTTGGGCTGTATTATACCATGCTGGGGGGGCTATATACCATGCTGGGCTGTATTATACCATGCTGGGGGGCTATATACCATGCTGGGCTGTATTATACCATGCTGGGGGGCTATATGCCATGCTGGGAGGCGGGGCTATATACCATGCTGGGCTGTATACCATGCTGGGCTGTATTGTACCATACTGGCGGGGCTATATACCATGCTGGGGGGGCTATATACCATGCTGGGGGGGCTATATACCATGCTGGGCTGTATTATACCATGCTGGGGGGCTATATACCATGCTGGGGGGGCTATAAACCATGCTGGGCTGTATTATACCATGCTGGGGGGGCTATATACCATGCTGGGCTGTATTATACCATGCTGGGGGGGCTATATACCATGCTGGGCTGTATTATACCATGCTGGGGGGGCTATATACCATTCTGGGCTGTATTATACCATGCTGGGGGGCTATATACCATGCTGGGCTTTATTATACCATGCTGGGGGGCTATATACCATGATGGGCTGTATTATACCATGCTAGGCTGTATTATACCATGCTGGGCTGTATTATACCATTCTGGGGGGGCTATATACCATGCTGGGCTGTATTATACCATGGTGGGCTATATACCATGGTGGGCTGGGCTATATACCATGTGGTGCTGGGCTATATACCATGCGGCTGTTATATACCATGGGGGACATTTTACATTATATTCTATAAGGGGAAGCTGTGTTATATAATATGGGGGGCTACATTATGTTCTAAGGGGAGGTGGGCTGTATTATATTCTATATGGGGCTACATTATATTCTATAGGGGGGCTGTATCATATTTATTACATTCTATGGAGGCTGCATTATACTATATGAGGTGGGCTACATTGTATTCTATGGAGGGGCTACATTATACTATATAAGGGGCTGCATTATATCTTATGAGGGGGTTGCCATATATTCTATGGAGGGGCTGCATTATACTATATGGGGGACTGCATTATATTCTATGGGGGGTTACAATATGTTCTATACAGATATTATATCCAGCCCTGCATAGCCTCAATATTAGATAACAACAAATAACTTTGTTGCCCTATGAAGGGTTGGGGGGGGCCCGAAAAATTTCTTGCACAGGGGCCCACAACAGTTTGTGTCCGCCCCTGAATCTGCAGATAGTTTATCACTATAGTCGGATGGTAGATATATATATCTAGATGGGAAAAGATGACTAGGGGGAAAGGGGGAGGATGGAATTAAGATGGGGAATTGTGGCCGGGGAGAGAGCACAGTAGGTGCTCATCCGCGCTGATTCTACCGGCAAGAATCTTCTTATGGGAGAGAATGAAGGGGGAACTACAATATATTTGATCATATATATTATATTTATACCTAATTTATAACCCACTTGCTGATTGTCTCTCTTAGGCCAGACACATCCACACAATCACAGGGAGTGAGTGTGAGGACAAAATAGTATTGTGACCCGGTCACTGCTTCACATAGAGTCTTCATTGCTAGTGCATAAATCCAGAAGCAGGGGAACGTGGCGAACCCCACAATGTCCACATACCAAAGAGGCAGACACAAACAAGACCGATCTATAGAGAGGATTCCATTACCTAGAGGCGCTCTTTTATGCACGTTTCGCTTGTAATGCTTCCCCAGAAACCCCATTTTGTTGTGAATTAAATTTATTTATTTTAAATTTTTGTGGAAATACAAAAACTGAAAAGTGGGGCGTGCAATAGTATTCGGCCCCTTTAACTTAATACTTTGTTGCGCCACCTTTTGCTGCGATTACAGCCGCAAGTCGCTTGGAGTACCATATATACTCGAATATAAGCCGAGATTTTCAGCCCATTTTTTTGGGCTGAAAGTCCCCCTCTCGGCTTATATTCGAGTCATATACACCGGGGGGTCGGAGGGGGAGGGGGTGTCAGGTCATACTTACCCGTCCTGACGCTGTCTCTTGAGCCCCCAGCTTCTCCGCACTCTCTCTTCCTGCCTTCAGCGGTCACGTGGTACCGCTCAATAAACTCATGAATACATGCATATTCATGAGTTTTAATGAGCGGTATCACATGACAGCTGAACGCAGGAAGAGAGAGCGCGGAGAAGCTGGGGGCTCAAGAGACAGCATCAGGACAGGTAAGTATAGCGATACTCACCTGTCCTGCGTCCATAGCTGCTATGGCGGAATAATCTAAGGAGCTTCTTATGGGGTTAGCATATGGGGGAATAATCTAAGGATCTTCTTATGGGGTCAGCATATGGGGGAATAATCTAAGGATTTTCTTATGGGGGCAGTATATCGGGGAATAATCTATGGAGCTTCTTATGGTGGCAGTATATGGGGGAACAATCTATGGGGCTTATACTCGAGTATATACGGTATGTCTCTATCAGTTTTGTACATTGAGAGACTGAAATTCTTGTCCATTCTTCCTTGGCAAACAGCTCAAGCTCAGTGAGGTTGGATGGAGATCTGTTATGATGAGTCACCGAAGGAGGAAAAAACAAAATACCAGCTAAGTCCAGAAAAACCAGAGAGGTTGGCAGCTATCGGATTGCAGACCCCTGGACCTATTCACAACAACTAGCAGTAGCCGTGGGGGGTTCCTACTGTGCCCTAGACCCCTCGATCACAGCCGGAGAA
This sequence comes from Dendrobates tinctorius, assembly GCF_039654945.1. Classification (NCBI taxonomy): domain Eukaryota; kingdom Metazoa; phylum Chordata; class Amphibia; order Anura; family Dendrobatidae; genus Dendrobates; species Dendrobates tinctorius. The sequence goes on from NW_027361900.1 coordinate 5,694,280, forward strand.
CTAGATAGCCTAAAGACAGAAAGGGGAAAAACTAAACTGCCCCAGAGCAGACCCCAAAGCAATAGGCAGCCCCCAACATATGACGGTGAAGCAAGATGAAAACACTAACACAGATAGAAAGATAGATTGAGCAAATGATGGGGCCCAAGCTAACTACATAGGACAGGATAGGAAAGCTGCTGTCTAACATCCGCAAAAACCCTATCAAAATGAGCCAACCGTAGGAAAAACAGGCCCTGAAGTCGCTAGGCTTCAAAAGACTATATCAGCACTCAGGTATATTCTGAAGACAGAGCAAAAGATCAACAGATCAGAGACAAAAATGGAATTCAGATCACCCCCAGCCGGGGATGGCAGAACTCCCAAAAAACAAGGCAAAACAAAAACAAAACTGAAGAGTACAAAGCAGAGCAGAAAAACTTAGCTTTGAGAAGCAGGAATCAGACTGGTCTCCAAGAATCCAGCAGGAAAATCACCAGCCAGGAAGAAGGGCATCGGCAGCCTTATATCCAGTCCTCAATTCCAGCCACCCAGTCATAATCTAGCTGCCCAGGTGTTTGATAATCAGCCTCACTACCTTCCTTCACCAGAGGAGGGAGTTCATCAGACCTCAATGGTGACGGGAAAAATGAACTCACAACAGAGATCGTTTGTGAACAGCAGTTTTCACCTTTTTCCACAGATTTTCGGTTAGATTCAGGTCTGGACTGTGACTTGGCCATTCTAACACCTGGATATGTTTATTTGTGAACCATTCCATTGTAGATTTTGCTTTATGTTTGGGATCATTGTCTTGTTGGAAGACAAATCTCCATCCCAGCCTCAGATCTTTTGGAGACTCCAACAGGTTTTCTTCAAGAATGGTCCTGCATTTGGCTCCATCCATGTTCCCATCAATTTTAACCAGCTTCCCTGTCCCTGCTGAAGAAAAGCAGGCCAAAACCATGATGCTGCCACCACCATGTTTGACAGTGGGGATGGTGTGTTCAGGGTGATGAGCTGTGTTGCCTTTATGCCAAACATATCATTTGGCATTGTTGCCAAAAAGTTCGATTTTGGTTTCATCTGACCAGAGCACCTTCTTCCACATGTTTGGTGTGTCTCCCAGGTGGCTTGTTGCAAACTTTAAATGACACTTTTTATGGATATCTTTGAGAAATGGATTTCTTCTTGCCACTCTTCCATAAAGGCCAGATTTGTGCAGTGTACGACTGATTGTTGTCCTATGAACAGACTGTCCCACCTCAGCTGTAGATCTCTGCAGTTCATCCAGAGTGATCAAGGGCCTCTTGGCTGCATCTGAGATCAGTCTTCTCTTTGTTTGAGATGAAAGTTTAGAGGGACCGCCGGGTCTTGGTAGATTTGCAGTGGTATGATACACCTTCCATTTCAATATGATCGCTTACACAGTGCTCCTTGGGATGTTTACAGTTTTGGAAATCATTTTGTATCCAAATCCAGCTTTAATCTTCTCCACAACTGTATCACGGACCTGCCTGTTGTGTTCCATGGTCTTCATGATGCTCTCTGTGCTTCAAACAGAACCCTGAGACTATCACAGAGCTGGTGCATTTATGCAGAGAATTGATTACACACAGGTGGATTATATTTATCATCATTAGTCATTTAGGACAATTTTGGATCATTCTGAGATGCACAATGAACTTCTGAAGTGAGTTTGCTGCACTGAAAGTAAATGGGCCAAATAAATTTCGGTCGACTTCACAACTATGTCCCACTTGTTGATTCTTCACCAAAAATTTACATTTGGTATCTTTATGTTTGATGCATGATATGTGGGAAAAGGTTGAAAAGTTCCAGGGGGCCGAATACTTTCGCGAGGCACTGTAATTGTTATACTTCTTCCATATGGGCTTTCCATTTACAATTATATATATGTAAAGGATTTTTCTAAACTATATTTTGGGACAGATTTAGATACGTTTTATATACATACCTGATGATTTTTCTATGCATAATCTCTTCTTTTTACATTTTTTTATGTGTTTTGCTGTAATACAGATATATTTCATACTGAAATGTTGTTTATGGGAGTAACGTTTGTAGGCCATGTTGTTGATTTCTACTTCTGAATATATGGCGGACCTCGTTTGGGCTTTTTATATATATATATATATATATATATATATATATATATATATAGTTAGACAAACGAGCTACATATAGTGGTAAAAGGTGTATACATGATAACCTCATAATGCAGGGAAGACATATTCTAGAATACTAAAGAAAGTGATAATACAAAATGACAATATTTAGGAGTATTTCACCAAACTCCATTACAGTCCATAAATCCCCATGTCCCTTTTATCTAATGTCATTACTCACATAACTCTTCACATATTGACTACTGTATTGTCCTCATCACAGACACTACTTACTACCATATGACACCATTATTTACTCTCACAATGCCCTGCAGCTACCCCTATTAACCCTTGTGTATGCCAACCATACCTGCTAATGGCTCTGATGTCATTTTAGGTCTCCATTCTGGCTAGAGCTCCCATAAGGTCATCTCATTAGCTGCAAAGTTAGTTAGCGAAAGTTTTTCCAAGATGGCAGCTCAGTCTGACATGGCTGTCCAATATATTTAGTACTGATCATTCTCGTACAATGAGTGTTTTTATTGTAACATGGCCAAACATGAGGAATGACAAGGGGTTGTCCTAGTAGTGGTCAACACCTTTAAGAAGATACAATTTTGAGTTAAAATATTTCCAACATTTTGAACATGAAAAAAGCTTCTCCGCATATGACTTCCCTGATATTTATTAAGAGTTGATTTCGGTAGAAAACATTTCCCACATTAAGAATATGATACAGGATTCTCCCCTGTGTGAGTTTTTTGGTGACTAAGAAGAGATGATTTCTTCACAAAACATTTCCCACATTCTGAACAGGAAAAAGGCTTCTCCCCTGTGTGAGATCTTTGGTGCTTAAACAAATATGATTTACAGTTAAAACATTTCCCACATTCTGAGCAGGAAAAAGGCTTCTCCCCTGTGTGAGTTCTATGGTGATAAACCAAACCTGATTTCCAGTTAAAACATTTCCCACATTCTGAACAGCAAAAAGGCTTCTCCTCTGTATGAGTTCTATGGTGATTAACCAAATCTGATTTCTGGTTAAAACATTTCCCACATTCTGAACAGGGAAAAGGCTTCTCCCCTGTGTGAGTTCTCTTGTGATTAACAAGATGACAATTCTGGTTAAAACATTTCCCACATTCTGAACATGAAAAACGTTTCTCCCCTGTGTGAGTTCTTTGGTGCTTAACACAATCTGATTTATTGCGAAAACATTTCCCACATTCTGAACAGGAGAAAGGCTTCTCCCCCGTGTGAGTTCTCTGGTGATTAACACAATCTGATTTATTGCTAAAACATTTCCCACATTCTGAACAGGAAAATGGCTTCTCCCCTGTGTGAGTTCTCTGGTGATTAACACAATCTGATTTATTGCTAAAACATTTCCCACATTCTGAACAGGAAAAAGGCTTCTCCCCTGTGTGAGTTCTGTGGTGCCTAACCAAATCTGATTTCTGCCTAAAACATTTCCCACATTCTGAACATGAATATGGCTTCATTCCTGTATGAATTCTCTCATGTGTAACAAGATCTGAATTCTGCGTAAAACATTTCCCACATTTTGAACAGGAAAAAGGCTTCTCCCCTGTGTGAGTTCTGTGGTGCCTAACCAAATCTGATTTCTGGCTAAAACATTTCCCACATTCTGAACATGAATATGGCTTCTCCCCTGTGTGAATTCTCCCATGTGTAACAAGATCTGAATTCTGAGTAAAACATTTCCCACAATCTGAACAGGAAAATCTATTCTCTGTTATGTGAATTTTTTCATGTTTAAGAAAAGTCTTTTCAAGAAAACTATTTCCATGTTCTGAATATGAAAATGGCTCCTTTCCTTTAGAATCAATTAGTTTTTTACTGCTTATATTGTGACTTTGATTTTCCTTAGTAGTTGGTAATGAGCCAAAAGATGGGACCTGTTTCATAGGATCAGATGACAGATCTTTGCTGTGAAGGGATGATGGTATATCTGGAGTAATGTCATTCACTTCAATTGGATTCTGTGAGATCTCAAGATCATTATATTTAAAAATTGAAGATGTCAGCGTTCCCTCTGATCTCCTGGTGCAGTCATCTGCTAAAAATAAAACCAATTAATAATTTTGAATAAAATATCTTCAAATTTTATACTTTTGGACATTTCTACTTAAGCTGTCCATAAAAAAATACAAGCTTTTTAAAAATATTGAATTATTCTACAAGACAACGACAGTTCACAGTCTAATCGAAAACCTCATAGCATGAACCAGTGCATCATGGTGTTCAATGGTTTGTTCATTCTGCTTCCCAAACATGGAATAAAAAGCCAACAATGTTATATAGGTCAAAATTATACCAATAAAACTTCTACTCATCTCACGGAAACACAAGACACCACTAAGGTCCATCATCTGTCAGAGGAAAACCAAAAGGTTTCCACAATATTTGTGGCTCAAAAACTCTTGAAAAGCAACATGGCTTCCATAAACCAATCCAGCAATATCCGCTCTCCCAAAGTCAAATATCCACTCTCTTCTGAGCCTTGTAGTGCGCCCAAACCATATTTAGCATCCATATATTTGGCATTACTATAGTGAGAAGAACCCACTTAATTTACGGTGTGTGTTTCCTGGAGCACAATCTGGGCATTATGTGTTGGATAATAAAATGGCAAATGTGCAATTTTCATGTTGCAACATCCAGTGCGAGCTAATTTCCGTAAAGTGTCACTACTCCCATAGAATAATTCACTGAGGGTTATAATTTCCATAATGGAGTCACTTTATGGGGATTTCTACTGCTTTAGTTTCCTGTAATTGTGTTATATTAGGGCATCTGCAGATGGTGTGTCCCCTCTCCACTGGAATCTGCTCCTGCGATGTTTGGTTCCATCACCAAGCAGCGCCTTATTTATTGTGCAGGCGTTGCTGGTAATAGAAGAGACGTCGAAACCAGAAGCTCTGGGTGGCGCTGGCTCTGTCCAGCCACTAAGATTAGGGTGCCTGAGACCAGTAGTTTCATCCAGCCTGGCAGTATGGGTTTGTGTGCTGTCCAGCAATCTGGTAGCAATCTGCTACCTGCTTAAGCCAAATAGAAAGCACCAAACCCTACTAAAGCTTGAAGCCTATTCCCGGAATCTGCCAGATACAGCCTTGTTCTCCTCTGCTTCAGTCCTCTGTGCTCAGCTGGTGTATTTGTTTCCTGGTGTAATCCCAGCCCGCATACTGACTACACTTGTGTCTTCTGATTTTGTACTTTCTCTGCCCTCCTGGTTATGACCAACTACCTGACTATTCTTCTTGCCATCTCACCCCACAGAATAGCAGGTAACACCATGGCCCAAGCCTAGGGGTCTCTGTGTAATTGCAGATCCATGAAGAGGGGTTAAGGGATGATGAGCAAGGCAATCACTGGGATCTGGAAAATAGAGTAGATAGAGCCAAGCCTTCTCGTGGTGGCCATCTTTTCATATGACAGGTGATCACTAACAGTGCTCCCAATACATCGTGTGTGTAAACTATTCCATCAAGATCTGTGTGCGAAAAGCTAAATGGCGCTCCTTCCTTTCTTACCCCTACCATGTGCCCAGAAAGTAGTGTACAACCATATATAGGGGATTGTTGGATTCAGGAGACATTGGAGAATAATTTGTAAGGTCCATTTGTTTCCTATTGTCCTGGTGAAAACTCTCTGGGTAATTATAGTTTGGGGCACGGTGGCTCTTGGCAATCTAAACTATCGTAAGGGCCAATATTTTCTGTCAGATGAGTTTCAAGAAGAAATATTAAATATTCATAGAGAACTTTTTATAATAGTGCAGAGCTGATGTGTCTTATATTTAGATCTCAGGCATCTGGCAGAGGTAATGGAGACCTTATTTTAAAGGCTACCAGGTAGTTGCAGACTCAGATAAGTGAGGCAGGCCGATCCCACCATCATCAGACTACCATACAAAATGAACCTGTACAAAAAGAACTAGAATAAAAAAACATGTTACCGTATTTTTGGGATTATAAGACGCTCCCCAAATTTTGAGGAGAAAAATAGGAATTTTTTTTTTTAATAAAATGGTGGTGTTTCTTATAATCCATGCGTCTTATTGCTGTGGTGAAGCGGGGTCCCAGAGTCGCTGCTGGAGGAGGCAAAGGTGGGGTGATGCTGCAAGTGGCAGGGTGGGATGAGGGTGGGTCCGATGTGCAGTGCACCGCTGCGATTGTTTGGTGCTGCTGGGGTGCCTGGTGCTGCTGTCCGGGGAGTCCGCTGCTGCGGGGGGACTCTGCCGACATTTCGTGAAAGGCCAGAACCCCCCGCATGTCCATGGTTTCCTCCTGTGTGGTGGACTCTGTGAACATGGCTGCTGGGGGGGCGGCACAAGCGCAGATGGAGATCTCGGTATCAAGATATCGGGAGATGATATTTTAGCCCTGAAATTAGATCTCAGGGATCTAGGAAGCCAACAGCATCATTACCCTCCACTTTCTCTTACAGGCCCAGCATAATATTTTTCTTCAAGTGATTTTATAACTTGTCAGCACATTCTACGTACGCTGTCATTTGGCTTTATAGTTTACAGATCTGGGCAGGGAACCGTCAACATCTTCTAATCCCAGGGGGGTAGGTGGATCCTCCAGGTCGTAAGTTCTATAGAAAAGGGCTTTCAATGCCCAAAGTCATTTGAACAGTTTTGGGTGGAGGAGAATGTTGTGGTCTGGAGGCAAAATGGTGATCATGGTAATACGGCCGGACTACACCACCGATAAAGCAGCCACAGCCGGTGACTGAGAGGAATCTGTGACTTCTCTGCATTCAGTGGTTACTACTCACCTGGGTAGTCATATGTGGGAATCTCCTCTTTACACGACTCATCATCTCTCACATATGTCTCTGTAGTAATAATATGGGTCAGATCTTCACCCTGAAACAAATATTGTAAAAGTCACAGACTGATGGAGAAGTCCCATCAATGATCAGCTTTAATCCTGCCATATCCATCGTTCTCATTATACAAGTTGTTGGAATAGGTTTAGTGCAACAACTCCATTCCTGTCAATGAGTGTTTAGTTGCTAGATTTGTATGCTGTTTATAAAGTTCAAAAAAAAAACTCACAGAGGCTCACACAGGGAGAGCATGTGACTGAATTTCCTGTTTTCCTGCTGTGTCTGTGTAAGAGAGAAGCAGCCTGCTGTAGATGATGCACAGAGAGAGACACTCAAATGATTTATTCCTGATCTATTAAGCTTATCATATATTGTTCCTAAAAAAACAAGTTCTGTTGTCACACGCTTGGGGAGAATTGTGAGTAATCCGCTGCCAACACAAGGTCTGTGATGTATTAAGAGAAGTATAGAGTCTACATCACGTCAAATAATTATTCTCCTCTACTCCTTCTTGGTCAGATCTCTTCTGGAACACTGTGTCCAGTTCTGGGCACAACATTTAAAAAAAAACATTGACAAGCGAGAGCAAGATTAGAGAAGAGCTAACAGGATGGTGACATAAAACAAGACTGAGCACAAGACCGTCACAGCACTCTACACATCATAGGGGAGATCTCCTGACACCTTCTCTCCATCTACCTGATGATCCTGAGGAACACTGGGATCTTCTTGGTTACAGTCCTGTGGAAGAAGAGGACGGCGACATCTCTCTGGTGTTGTCCTCTTACTGGATAGATCTGGAGGAAACACATACAGGGACTGAATTCATTCTCTACATACAGATAATTATAGGCCGTGTGTATTTAGTCCTGTCTGTTACCTGGTGATGTGACGGGCTGGGGAACCTCCATTATGACGTCCTTGTACAGATCTCTGTGTCCTTCTAAATACTCCCACTCCTCCATGGAGAAATAGACAGCGACATCCTGACACCTTATAGGAACCTGACACATACAATGATACCGTCATCCCCCGATCCCTTCATAATGTTACTGTATAATGTCCCAGCAGTGTCACCTCTCCAGTCAGCAGCTCAATCATCTTGTAGATGAGGTCTAGGATCTTCTGGTCATTGATGTCCTCATGGATCAGGGGGTGAGGTGGAGGCCCCGTGATTGGGCTCAGGGGTCTTACCCATCCCTCAGACACAGGGTCCTGACAACGATCACTAGAGGTCTTCTTCACCACTGTGTAATCCTGGTTATGGAGAGACACATTAATAAATCTCACTCCAGACATTTCCAGAGTCCTCTCCAGTTCTGTCCATCTGTTATTCCCATAGATAAGAATGATGTAATGTGACGTCATCAGAATCTCTCACCTCTCCAGTGAGACGGAAGAGGATCTCTAGGGTGAGGTGTAATATCCTCTCCGCCATCTTGTCTCTGTCCATATCCATCCTTGATGGGGAAATCAGGAAAATTCTCTTCTGTAGAAGATCTTCACTGAGAGGATCCGATATTGTAGAGACCTGAATGAGAAGATGATCCGATGTAACATCATAAGAATCCTGTGTAATAATACAATTACTGGAGATAATAAGGGAAACATTTGAGGAGATTTATTATCTTACAGGGTTTAGTTTTCTCCCCTGACATCTACTAATAAAACCTATATATTTAGGCCACAGACAACAAGCAGTTTCCTCCTCGGAGTCGGCAGCTGAACACGTTCCTCATAGACTCATCTTCCATAACGCTAATTCTCGTCTCATTACCGACACTGGAATCGGCATTAGCAATACTGCAGGAGATATTCATTACACGCGACATGAGAAATAACTCCTTCATGATGAGGACGACATCTTCATCTTCTACTGCGGCTCTAGAGACAGATGTGGCCAGAGTCGGTCACTGCCTCCATCCCCACCGGCCGTCTATATGAAGGTTTCCCGTCTTCCCCGCACTGGAATCTTCTCTCCCGTTAGATCTCAGCTCTGAGTCACACACAGAAGTTTGAGGCTTTTAGAAAAGATTTTTAGTTTCCACAAACACAACGGACAGAAATGATCTGATCCCAAAGTCTCCATGTACAGTGATTTATGGGGATTATTTCTGGCCTTAGACTTTCCTATATTACAAGATCGATGTGAAGACTTTTCTGCCCAATGATGATATAACTATTCTCGGAGTGACGCCTTTATAACCAGATAATAGTATGTTTGCAGCTTGCAGAGCACAGCGGCTCCTTCTTCAGGCAGCTGCAACAATCCAGTCTCTCTCAGCACTGACAGCTTCTATGGCTGCTCTGGGGAGAAAACTTATTTTTGTGGTAAAATGTAATTATTTTTTCCTCATCGCCCAATGGTATAAAATTCTGGGACACAGATGAGTAATTGAGAGGTGGCGGGTGTAACATGGCGCCTCTTATTGGGGGCTCTGATAATGTGACATGGCCCCTAACACCATAAGAGCAGACTCTGCCCTGTCAGACGGCGCTCCTTCCCTCCTGAGGAGTGTCCGGCCCCTTATGGGGTATCGGCGCTCAGGGGCAATTGTGGAACAAGTGGTTTCTGTTTTCTCCTCTTCTCCCGTGTGATAATTACAGACTTGGGGACGGAGCGACATTTTAGTGGGAACATTTCATTCCTCCGCTCAATGTTACACAATTCTGTGCCCCCTGAGGGTTAATAATCCTCCCTGCCCCCTAGATGAGCCCCCAGAGGTGGAGGGGGTAACATGGGGCCACTTGTGGGGTCTCTGCTGTTCTGGTGTCAGCGCTCTTCACACGTCACACGGCGTCCGCCGTCTATCCCAGCCACAATGGCGCCCCTTCCCTCCCGAGCCTGTGGGGTATCGGCACTCAGGAGACACGGCGCACTGTGCGGCCTCAGCGCTCCTGTCACCTGTAGGACAATGATACATTGGGGGGAAAGTCACATTTCTGTGAGGAAAACAGTAAAATTGTCATTTCTTCCTTCCACATTGCTGAAATTCCTGTCACACTGTCCGAATTCAGAGATTGTCCTGTCAGAAAGGAGAAGACAGGGAGCGAAAGGGTTAATAGGACTCACAGGAGGAACCAGCACAGAAAGCAGAAGGTCCAGGAGCATCCGCCACATATATGACTGCTCTGTGCACACAGGACCTGTGATGAGGTCACAGGAGGGGAGGAGTCAGGGGTCACATGATCAGGGGCCTCAGTGTGTGCAGGACTCTGCTGTGCTGGTTGTCATGGTGCTGGATGAGGGGAAGTTTCTGTGTGGGGTCAGGAGGGGTTTACAGGGTGGATGTAGCAGAGCCGCGTGTGTACGAGGTGTACGGAGCCGAGCCGCGTGTGTGCGAGGTGTACGGAGCCGAGCCGCGTGTGTGCGAGGTGTACGGAGCCGAGCCGCGTGTGTGCGAGGTGTACGGAGCCGAGCCGCGTGTGTGCGAGGTGTACGGAGAGGAGCCGCGTGTGTGCGAGGTGTACGGAGCGGAGCCGCGTGTGTGCGAGGTGTACGGAGCGGAGCCGCGTGTGTGCGAGGTGTACGGAGCCGAGCCGCGTGTGTGCGAGGTGTACGGAGCCGAGCCGCGTGTGTGCGAGGTGTACGGAGCCGAGCCGCGTGTGTGCGAGGTGTACGGAGCCGAGCCGCGTGTGTGCGAGGTGTACGGAGCCGAGCCGCGTGTGTGCGAGGTGTACGGAGCCGAGCCGCGTGTGTGCGAGGTGTACGGAGAGGAGCCGCGTGTGTGCGAGGTGTACGGAGAGGAGCCGCGTGTGTGCGAGGTGTACGGAGCCGAGCCGCGTGTGTGCGAGGTGTACGGAGCCGAGCCGCGTGTGTGCGAGGTGTACGGAGCCGAGCCGCGTGTGTGCGAGGTGTACGGAGCCGAGCCGCGTGTGTGCGAGGTGTACGGAGCCGAGCCGCGTGTGTGCGAGGTGTACGGAGCCGAGCCGCGTGTGTGCGAGGTGTACGGAGCCGAGCCGCGTGTGTGCGAGGTGTACGGAGAGGAGCCGCGTGTGTGCGAGGTGTACGGAGAGGAGCCGCGTGTGTGCGAGGTGTACGGAGCCGAGCCGCGTGTGTGCGAGGTGTACGGAGCCGAGCCGCGTGTGTGCGAGGTGTACGGAGCCGAGCCGCGTGTGTGCGAGGTGTACGGAGCCGAGCCGCGTGTGTGCGAGGTGTACGGAGCCGAGCCGCGTGTGTGCGAGGTGTACGGAGCCGAGCCGCGTGTGTGCGAGGTGTACGGAGCCGAGCCGCGTGTGTGCGAGGTGTACGGAGCCGAGCCGCGTGTGTGCGAGGTGTACGGAGCCGAGCCGCGTGTGTGCGAGGTGTACGGAGAGGAGCCGCGTGTGTGCGAGGTGTACGGAGCCGAGCCGCGTGTGTGCGAGGTGTACGGAGCCGAGCCGCGTGTGTGCGAGGTGTACGGAGCCGAGCCGCGTGTGTGCGAGGTGTACGGAGCCGAGCCGCGTGTGTGCGAGGTGTACGGAGCCGAGCCGCGTGTGTGCGAGGTGTACGGAGCCGAGCCGCGTGTGTGCGAGGTGTACGGAGCCGAGCCGCGTGTGTGCGAGGTGTACGGAGCCGAGCCGCGTGTGTGCGAGGTGTACGGAGCCGAGCCGCGTGTGTGCGAGGTGTACGGAGCCGAGCCGCGTGTGTGCGAGGTGTACGGAGCCGAGCCGCGTGTGTGCGAGGTGTACGGAGCCGAGCCGCGTGTGTGCGAGGTGTACGGAGCCGAGCCGCGTGTGTGCGAGGTGTACGGAGCCGAGCCGCGTGTGTGCGAGGTGTACGGAGCCGAGCCGCGTGTGTGCGAGGTGTACGGAGCCGAGCCGCGTGTGTGCGAGGTGTACGGAGCCGAGCCGCGTGTGTGCGAGGTGTACGGAGCCGAGCCGCGTGTGTGCGAGGTGTACGGAGCCGAGCCGCGTGTGTACGAGGTGTACGGAGCCGAGCCGCGTGTGTACGAGGTGTACGGAGCCGAGCCGCGTGTGTACGAGGTGTACGGAGCCGAGCCGCCTGTGTACGAGGTGTACGGAGCCGAGCCGCGTGTGTACGAGGTGTACGGAGCCGAGCCGCGTGTGTACGAGGTGTACGGAGCCGAGCCGCGTGTGTACGAGGTGTACGGAGCCGTGTGTGTACGAGGTGTACGGAGCCGAGCCGCGTGTGTACGAGGTGTACGGAGCCGAGCCGTGTGTGTACGAGGTGTACGGAGCCGAGCCCTGTGTGTACGAGGTGTACGGAGCCGAGCCCTGTGTGTACGAGGTGTACGGAGCCGAGCCCTGTGTGTACGAGGTGTACGGAGCAGAGCCGTGTGTGTACGAGGTGTACGGCGCGGAGCCCTGTGTGTACGAGGTGTAATGTTTTAGACTCAAATTTTTAAATTTCACAGAGTGAAAATGGAAAACAAGGAGATTTCTGGGCACAGTAAACTATTTGATACCATCACAAAATCATTCATATGGCCAGGTGCAGCAGCAGTAGAAATAACAAGTAGAGGAGGGAGAGAGAGAAGCACCACTGCATGATAGCGCACACTGACCCAGAGATAGATTATAATATAATGAAATAATCTATATTGATACACGGAATTATGTAAAATTAAAACATAAGTAAAATCACAAGACTATGGCTTCCATGATGTCTACAATACAGAAAACATGTTAGCATAAAGACATACACAATATATAAATAGGTCCAATTTAAGGTGATATAATACACTCTCCCTGCTACTATGGCTCATGATGACTTACAAGACCCTAAGCATAGTGTGGTCAACCAATATAGAATCATGACCAAAACTGCCATAAAGACCATTAAACTCAATAGGGCCCCCTGATACAATCTAGCCAGGACTACAATGAGTCCAGGTCACCAAGAGGCAAGAGTCCGACCTTGAATATGCAAGTAGCCCAGTAAAAGAGCCAAGGAGGGGGAGCTAAAAAGTAATAATATTACCAGAAGAGATCATATGCCACAAATAGAATGCAGATCCATGGATGCCAAGCCCTAGACCATGACCCCACGCGTATCGCCGTAACCTGTACGGTTTCGTCAGGGGAAGTATGGAGATGATGATCCATAGGGCTTAAATACCTTGCAGGTGTCCATAAAGATGTTCCGGTGTGCTGGGGACATCCTCTCATTAGAATGAACCGGGAGTGAAAAAAACCGGCGTCCCGGTCATGAGCGCAGGGCCCAAACATTTAGGCCGCATTACAACCGTGCATGCGTCATGCCGGCCTATAGGAGGCTCACGCTGACATTCATACAGCGCTTGCGTCTAGTGGAACGCAGGCCTAGATGCCTGAGCCGCATTAGAATCGCGCATGCGCTAAGCCAACCAGTAGTGAGCTCATATTGATGTATGAAAAAGTGCGCGCAGCTCCCGGGAGACAAAGACACATAAACGGACTGGACATACATAGACACACAGACAAGGAGGACAACAGCACATAAATACAAAACATATATATATATATATGTACCATTATAATAATGATGACCATTTAATAATGAATGATCCAGGACAGAAAACTCTCTAATACATCCAGGATCTAATTGATGGAAAAATGAAATGATGTCTATAACAATAATTTATGGCCAACATACGCACTAGAGTATTTCAAGGTGCAATCCTGTGAAAAAGTGCATCAAGAGGCCTATATATAGATCCGAAATCAATGATTTATGGCAAAGATACGCATTAGAATGTCTCAAGGTAAAATCCTATGAAAAAGTGCATCAAAAAGGCCTATATATATCCAATATCAACAATCCAATAACAAGGAATAGCACAGCACTCCCTGGGAAAGGGCTGCCATGCAAGGAACAGCCAGGCCATCAATGGAAACAATAAGGGGGGGGATAATAACTGAGCAATACAGTCATAGCTACAGATTTATTATTGAAAGAGTATATACATATACCCCATATTTGAAGGACAGTGTGGCCAAAAGTGAGCCGGGAATACCCCATCAAATCCGAATAGAGGAAAGACACACGTATCGCCCACAAAAAACATATATAAACTGTTGCATACTGAAAAGTGTGTACTATCGTGATATATCCCTCCTAATAGACCCAAGATAAGGTTAGGAAAACTAGAAGAGGGATTCCCCCTATCTGCACACCTAACAGTTCCAAGAATAACCAGAAGCAGAGTCCTCGTGAGCCAGTAGGAACTATCCACCACTCTCATCCTCAATTGTGTAAGCTAGATAGTAGGACAATATGTTATTCCATGTGAATGGAGGGAACTCTTGAATAGTCCCAATAGGAAGTAACCCAAACCCAAGGTTCTAATCATTGGCATAAAGAGGTCCCCCTGTCTAACACCGGCAGGAAAATCTTGGGTAAATCCGGAGTCCATCTTGGTATAAGGATAAAAAAGAGCCAGAACAAAATACTCATAGACCAAAGGATCCTTACAGTTCTCTATTATATAAGGTAAATACTGGGATAATGTATCCTTCACTAAGAGGCAGGGAACTCTCAATAGAGGAAGTCCACATGAAAAATGTCCCAAATCCAAGCGTTGTAATGGTTGAGACAAAGAGGACCTCTGCGTCAGTGTGCGCTATCATGCAGTGGTGCTTTTTTCTCTGCCTCCTAGAGTCAAAATGGAGCCACAATTTACACAAAAATTTCTCCCAAATCTGAGGCCAGGAATGACTGCACACGGCCGGGCTCCAATGGGGAGATTCGCTATTTTGCTTTTGGAGCAGTAATTTGGCAGTCCTCCCTTGTGGGGGCCAATTGTAAAGCCCCCGATGTGTGTGGACAACATACGACCCCCTAAAGTGACCCCATTTCAGACCCTGTACCCATCAGGGAAGTCATCTAAGGGTGTAATGGGCATTTTTATCTTACAGGTGTCACTGATTTCTTTACCACTTGGCTGTGAAGATAATATGACATGTGTTCCGAGGTGCAGCGCGGGGTTCAGCTCAGGGACATCTGAGTGGGCTCCTAACCAGGTGTTACGGTGGTCCCTCACATGCCCTCTCAGCGCCTTCCTACTCACTATGGTCACTGCAGCTTCTCAGCATGTTGCTTCCATTTAGCCTTGGGGGATTGGCCAGTCTCTACAGAAATTTAACCCTGCTGTGTCCTTCACAGATTAGGTTCCCCAGCCTATCCCGTGGTGGCAGGTCCTATATTAGGCAGCTCCACCATCCGCTCTCTGTTGGATGTTGGTTCCTAGGCAGTTCACTTTGCCTGTTGTACCTCACACTTGAGTCTCTGACCCACCAATCAGCTGATGTAGTCTTGGGGACTCCCTGGAGTAGTTCCTGGTGTCTACCAGCTGTCCAGCCTATCCACCAGTAACTTTAGTGAAAACCTGGTGGACACCCAGTTACACCTCTCTAGGGTAAGCCTGGCCGATGTTGCAGTGGGTCCACATCCACCAGTGTTACACCAAGTAACTGTGCACACCTCACAACTTTTGAAGCATAGAAAGAGGCAAAGATCATGTGGTGCGCATAGCAGCAAATTTTGGCCTCACCCTAATCCACGGCCATTTACCACTGCTTTCTCCCCCGGCAGGAGGAGTTGTCAGAGGGACACTGGTAGTGAGGGAAATTCAGCAGACGCCTGAGACTGCAGGGCGTAGACACAAATCCGGGACTGTCCGCTGTATCCGGGACAGTTGGGACTAGAGATGAGCAGGTGGATTCATGGCTCTCTGGTCCAGCGTGCGTGGGACCTGGGGATTATTTTTTGTGCCGTCATTCACAGTCGGAGCCTCCAGAACGTTCTCCTCTTTATGTAGCGTCACTATACGACACCCGGCTTATTTGTATCTGTAAGGCCGTGTTCACACATTGTAGAAAAACGGTGTTTTTTGTTTTCTGCAGGATCCGCACCATCTACAATAACGATCTTCTCCCCCTTATTTGATGCGTTCTTGGTGCAGATGTGAAGCCGCGTTTTTATTGCGCTTTTTAGAGGACAGAAAAGCTTTGATTCTGCAGTTAATAAAGTTTCTGCAGTTTTTTTACCTGCGATTTTATTAGAGAGAGAAAAGCCCCAAATCGGCACAGATCAGCCGCGTGCCGCGGGCGCCTTTTATGGGAAAGTAGTTTTTATTAAGGATTTATTTACATAAATGGGGTAAAGAAAAAGGGGAGAGACAGATTATAAATACCCAGTAAGGGTGGTTTCACATTTGCATTTAAGGCCGCAGCGTCGGCCTGCGCACGGCTGCCGCTAAGCCCCGCCCCCTGCCGTGCCTCCGCTAGTAGCTCCGCCTATGGGCGCATGACGCTGCATGTGTCCCCTATCTTTAGCACTGAGGACGCAGGCCATGCGCAGGTATGCGTTTGGCGGTGCACACGTCCTTTTGACGCTGCGCCGAGCGCACCAAATTGCAACAGGTTGTGGGGGGATTTGAACTTTTATATTTTTTATATATTTTTAAAAACTTTTTTTTACTTTTGGCCTCCTTCAATAGTTTCCATGGGAGACTAGAAGCTGCCATAACTCGGTCGGCTCTGCTACATACAGGCGATGATCAGATCACCTCTATGTAGTCAAATACCTCACCTGAGCTGACGTGTGCTGGGAAAGATGCGGGCTCACCGCCGGAGCCGACATCAAAGGGAGAGAAGCTACCTGCGCCGTACTAGTACAGTCGTGAAGGGGTTAAGGAAAATGGGGAAAAGGGATAGAAAGAAAATGAAAAAGATTGGTCTGCACAGGATAGGCCGGGAAAGGGGTTAAGAGACACATATAATACCTTATATATAAAACATTAATCTATTTGTAATCTTGCCTGAAGAAGGAGTCACTGTGCTCTGAAAGCCTGCAAACATATTATTTTCTGGTTAGCCAATAAAGGTATCACTCCTAGAATACTTCTGTCATCATTGGGCAGAAAAGTATTCACATCGATTTTTCTGGCTAACACGGTACCACAATTTGTTATTGTACATCATATAAAACATTTAAGAGGCAGGAGGGGAAGAGAAGGAATGGGAAAGGCGAGGAAAGAAAAGGGGAGAAAGGAAGAACAGCTGTAACCAGGCGGAGAGACGAGAATCAAGAGGAATACTGACTGTTAGGCTGTGTTCACTCACAGCGTTTTTTTCAGGGTTTTTCCCGTGGATTTGCCAAAAAATCTGCGGGAAAAACGCGAAAAAGAAGCTTCCCATTCATTTCTATGCATTTTACACTTTTTGGGCACATTGATGCGGTTTTTACCGCGAAAAAAACATTGCGGTAAAAAACGCAGCATGCTCATAAATTTCGCGTTTTTTTTCCGCATTTCTGGCTTTTTCCATGAAACGCGCGGAAAACACACAGAAAAAAATGCACGGTTTGTGGGAAGGGAGTCCTGTTTTTCAGCAGAAAATTTCTGCTACGTGTGCACTTAGCCTTAGGCTAACTGCACACGGTGATTTTCCTCCTGCAGATTTTTCCGCACAGATTTGAAGAAATCCGTAGGTCAAATGACCGGCATTCTTCCTGCGGATTTCTTCCTTTTTTACTGCAGATTTCCCCCTACGGATTTGGAGAATGGAGCAGGTGGAAAACCGCACAAAAGAAGTGACATACTGTATTTTTTGTACCGCACAAAAACCGCCCGGGAAAAAACGCAGCGTCTGCACAGCGGGTTTTTTTTTCATTGATTTACATGCTACTGTAAATCACTTTGCGGATCTGCAGCGTTTCTGCGCGGTAAAATCCGCTGCGGATCCACAGGAAAAATGCATCGTGTGCACATGGCTTTAGGCTGTCTGCACACGATGCAGATTTGCAGCAGTTCCGCAGCGGATTTTTCCGTGCAGAAACGTTGCATATCCGCATTGTGATGTACAGTACCTTTAAAATGAATGAAAAAAAAACCGCTGTGCAGACGCTGCAGATTTTTCTGCTGTACAAAATCCGCAGCATGTCACTTCTTTTGTGTGGTTTTCCATCTCCCCTGTGACCAAATCCGCAGGGGGAAAACCGCAATGGAAAACCGCACAAAAACCGCAAGAAAACCACGTGAAAAATGGAAGACATCCGCAGGAAAAATGCAGGTCATTTGACCTGCGGTTTTCTTCCATTCTGCACGGAAAAATCCGCAGGGCTCAAAACTCCGTCTGCACTCAGCCTTAGGCCATGTGCACACGCTGTGGTTTTTGCTGCAGTTCTGCTGCGGTTTTGACCCTGCAGAACAGCAGTTCCGCAGACATGGTACTTTACCATGTTAGCCTATGGGTTTTCAAAACCGCAGTGCTCACGCTGCGGTTTTTTACCTGTGGAAAAGCTGCGTTTTTTTTTCCGCAGCATGTCAATTGTTTCTGCTGATTCTGCTGCGGTTTTACACCTTTAACATAGTAGAGGTGTAAAACCGCAGGGCAAAACTGCAGGCCAAACCGCAGCAAAACCGCAGGTCACTTTACCTGCGGCTTTACCTGCGGTTCCGCAGGAAAAAACCCGCAGGTGAATCCGCAGTGTGTGCACATAGCCTAACATCATGGAAGATACTGATTGTTGGAGTTTAAGGCCCTGTGCACACGGTGCAGATTCTGTGCAGTTCTGCAGCAGATTTGGCCCTGCAGAACTGCAGCAGAACTGCACGTGATGT
Organism: Dendrobates tinctorius; assembly: GCF_039654945.1. NCBI lineage: Eukaryota > Metazoa > Chordata > Amphibia > Anura > Dendrobatidae > Dendrobates > Dendrobates tinctorius. The sequence continues at coordinate 5,712,794 of NW_027361900.1, forward strand.
ACAGTACCATTTAAGGCTATGTAAAACAAAAAAGGCTGTGCACATGCTGCAGATTTTTCTGCGCAGATTTGGTGCAGAATAAGGCTGAGTGCAGACGGAGTTTTGAGCCCTGCGGATTTTTCCGTGCAGAATGGAAGAAAACCGCAGGTCAAATGACCTGCATTTTTCCTGCGGATTTCTTCCATTTTTCACGCGGTTTTCTTGCGGTTTTTGTCCGGTTTTCCATCGCGGTTTTCCCCCTGCGGATTTGGTGACAGGGGAGATGGAAAACCGCACAAAAGAAGTGACATGCCGCAGATTTTGTACCGCAGGAAAACCGCGTGGAAAAATCCGTAGCGTCTGCACAGCGTTTTTTTTTTTCATTCATTTTAAAGCTACTGTACATCACAATGCAGATATGCAACGTTTCTGCGCGGTAAAATCCGCTGCGGTACCGCTGCAAATCTGCATCGTGTGCACACAGCCTAAGGGTGTGTGCACACATTGCAGATTCTGCTGTGGAATTTTCCGTGCAGATTTTGTTAAATCCGCAGGTAAAATGACCGGCATTTTACCTGCAGATTTAGTGCAGTTTTTGTTTGGATTTCCCCTGCAGTTTTCCACCTGCAGATTTCTATAATGGAGCAGATGTAAGGCTGAGTGCACACGTACTTTTTTGGCCTGCGGATTTTTCCACGCAGAATTGAAGAAATCCGCAGGTCAAATTACCTGCATTTTTCCTGCGGATTTCTTCCTTTTTTTTTGCGGTTTTCTTGCGGCTTTTTTGCGGTTTTCCACTGCGGATTTCCCCCTGCGGATTTGGAGAATGGAGCAGGTGGAAAACCGCACAAAAGAAGTGACATGCTGCATATTTTGAACCACAAGAAAACCGCGGGGGAAAATCCACAGCGTCTGCACAGCGTTTTTTTTCTATTGATTAACATGCTACTGTACATCACAATGCGGATCTGCAGCGTTTCTGCGTGGTAAAATCTGCTGGAAATCTGCATCGTGTGCACATGGCCTAAGTGCACACGGTGTGGCTCCACCCACGGATTTTTCCGCGTGGATTTTAAGAAATTAAGTGTGCGTGCGTAGCCCATTCACTATCTCCATCCATCCTTCACTCCTGCAAGATGGCTGGACCTTCATTGTAAATACACCATTGTAAATACACACCTGTACTCTGTATCTCCCTCACCTCATTGTAGATTGTAAGCTCTCACGAGCAGGGTCGTCTTATTTCGTCTTATTTTGCTTTAATTATTGTATTGTTAGCGTTGTTACTTATGACTTGTGTTTTGAAACTGTTAAACTGTAAAGCGCTGCGGAATATGTTGGCGCTATATAAATAAAGATTATTATTATTAAAATAAAGATTATTATTATTAAAATAAAGATTATTATTAAATCCGCAGGTCAAATGTCCTGCATTTATCCTGTGGTTTTTGTGTGGTTTTCCACTGCGGTTTTCCCCCTGCGGATTTGGAGAATTTGGCAGGTGGAAAACCGCACAAAAGAAGTCACATGCACTTCTTTTAAAACCGCAGCAAATCTGCTCTGATTTTTCCGCACTGTCTGCACAGGGTTTTTTTTTTTAAATTGATTTACATTGTACTGTAAATCACAGTGCGGATCTGCAGCGTTTCTGCGTGGAAAAATCCGCTGCGGATCCGCAGGAAATCTGCACCGTGTGCACATGGCCAAAAACTGCAGCAGAACTGCACAAAAGAAGTGACATGCTGCAGAACTCCGCACCAAATCTGCGCGGAAAAATCTGCAGCATGTGCACAGCAGTTTTTGTTTTACATAGCCTTTAGGCTACGTGCACACGCTGCGGTTTTTGCTGCGGTTCCGCTGCGGTTTTGGCCCTGCGGAACTGCAGCAGTTCCGCAGACATGGTACAGTACCATGTAACCTTATTGGTTTATAAAAACCGCTGTGCTCACGCTGTGGTTTTTTCCGCACGGTTTTGCTGCTGTTTATAAACCGCAGCAATGTCAATTGTTTCTGCGGATTCCGCTGCCGTTTCACACCTTTAACATAGTAGAGGTGTGAAACCGCACAGCAAAATCGCAGACCAAACCGCAGGTGAATCCGCAGCGTGTGCACATAGCCTAAATGGTACTGTACATCACTTGCAGTTCTGCTGGGCCAAATCTGCTGCTGAACTGAAGAAGAATCCGCACCGTGTGCACACAGCCTAAAGAAGCAGCATGTCACTTCTTTTGTGCGGTTTTGCTGCAGTTTTCCACCTGCTCCAATATAGAAATCTGCAGGTGGAAAACCGCAGGGGAAATCCACACAAAAACTTCACTAAATCTGCACTAAAACTGCAGGTAAAACACAGGTCATTTTACCTGCATATTTAACAAAATCTGCGCGAAAAATTCCACAGCAGAATCCGCACCGTGTGCACATAGCCTAATAGCGCCGCAGTTCCCATGAAATCTCATCCACTTTGCTTGGACAATTAAACGCAGCAGAAAATTCGCAGCATTTACTCTACATGTGAACACGGTCTAAACTTCATAGCAAAGTGGGCGTGATTCCATGAAATCTGCGCTCTCTGTGGTCTGAAGACCCTGCGGACCTCTGGGGCTTTGATGCGTTTTCCCTTTATAGGCTTCTTCTGAAAAAAATGTATTAAGAAAAAAATGTATGAAGAGAAAACCGCCGTCACATTTATAAGCGCAGAATCAAAGCTTTTCTGTACTATTCAACAAGTGTTAAATGCGGCTTCATATCTGCCAAATAACATCAAATATGGGGGAAAATGCAAAAAAGAAGAAACGCAGCAAACGCGCAATAATCAGGGAGGATTGTCACTACGTCATCTGGGTCAGACATTTACAGAAGGAAGAACGCAGCATTTACGCTACGTGTGAACACGTCCTCCGCATCACAGCTTTATCACAAAACCAGGGGAAGAGTCCTGAGGAGATCATTTGCATATTCCCAGTGCCTTCTGGGATAAGTGAAGAGTCTCCGCGAGCTCAACGATCACTGGGTTTTGGCCGTTGCAGCTGAAAAGAGGAAATCAGAATTTTGGCTCATCTTTCATCGTTTTTAAGAAATCTCAATATGGAAGAGGCCAGGAGCCATTTGGTGAGCTGCATTTCTTGCTACATGTTCACAGACTTACCAGTGGAAAAGCCAAACTTCACATGCCACAAATGCAAGCTTGTGTCCCTGTTGGAGGAAAAGTTGCAAAATCTCGAAGAGAGGTTAGCTACGTTGAAGATCATTAAGGAAGGTGAAGAGTTCTTGGACAGAGCAGAATTATCTCTTCATGTTACAGAAAGAGAAGAAATTCGAAGTGCACCTGAAGAAACAGAGGAATGGAGACATGTGACCCAGAGAAGCAGGAGGATCAGGAGGCAGTCAGCACCCATACTGCTCAGAAACCAGTACCAGGCTCTCACGCAGGAAAACGATGAAGAAATACATCAGGATAAGACTTCGCCCACAAACAGCAACCTTGTACGCCTTCAGAGTCCTCCTGGATGGAGAAAGAAAAATGTTGTGAAGAAGAAACGGAGAGTGGTGGTCATGGGGGATTCCCTGTTGAGAGGAACAGAGGCCGCTATCTGCAGACCGGATATAACTTCAAGAGAAATGTGCTGTCTTCCAGGTGCAAAAATTAAAGATGTGTCTGACAGGATATCAGGACTCTTCAGACCTACAGATGACTACCCATTCCTGCTACTACATGTGGGGACAAATGACACCGCAAGAAACGACCTGGAAACCATCTGCAGAGACTTTGAAGACTTAGGCAAGAAAGTGAAAGAACTGGGAGCGCAGGTGGTCTTCTCTTCCATCCTCCCAGTGGATGGCCATGGAACAAGGAGGTGGAATAAGATTCTGCAGGTGAACAACTGGCTACGTCGATGGTGCCGTCAGCGACGATTTGGATTTCTGGATCACGGAGTGAATTACCTTTACGATGGACTACTTGCTAGAGATGGGGTGCACCTTACGAAGACTGGAAAGCATGTATTTGGAAGTCGCCTTGCTACTCTTGTAAGGAGAGCTTTAAACTAGAACAACATGGGAAGGGAAGCAAAAGACCAGAAAAAGCCATACACCTGACAAATACTATTGAGAACTCTGCTAATAGAAGTGGAAAGGAAGAACAAAGACGAAAGAATCTAATTAATAAAAATATTGGAGAAAGAGAAACCAATCACAAACTAAAATGTTTCTATACTAATGCACAAAGCATGGGCAACAAACAAGGAGAATTGGAACTACTAACACAGGAAAAGAAATATGATGTCATTGGAATCACTGAGACTTGGTGGGACAATACACATGATTGGAATACAAGACTAGAAGGATACAACTTATTTGCAAGAAACAGACTTGATAAACGAGGAGGGGGTGTCGCATTGTATGTTAGAAATGCGTATATCTGCACAGAGATTGAAGCTTCAGAGACTGGGAGTTCTGTGGAAACTGTTTGGGTAAGAATACAAGGACAGAACAATGGAAAGGACACCATTGTAGGCATTTACTACAGGCCACCTGTGCAAGCTGAAGATATGGATGAACTCTTTATGCATCAAATGGCCAAGTTCTCCAAAAAATATGACATAGTTGTCATGGGAGATTTCAACTATCCAGACATTTGTTGGGAATCTCTCTCAGGCAAAACTAACAGGTCAAGGAAATTCTTATCCTCTCTTGCTGGCAACTTTATCTTCCAAAAGGTAAGGGAGAAAACAAGGGGAACTGCTACCTTGGATCTAATCCTTTTAAACAGGGAGGAAATGGTTGAGGAGGTAAAAGTGGCTGGGACCCGAGGAGGTAGCGACCATGCTATTTTAGAATTTTGGATAACTAGAGGCGGAAGACCTGTCAAGACTCAGACGTCAAGGTTAGATTTCAGAAAGGCAGATTTTAAGGGATTCAGAAAGCGAATTGGAGGGATCCAATGGCTGGATATCCTTAAAGACAAAAATGTCCAGGAAGGATGGGAAATCTTGAAAAATGAAATTCTCAAAGCACAATTGTTAACAATTCCAAAAAGAGGGAAGAATAGGAAGCATTTAAGGAAGCCAGGATGGATGAACACAGAACTTAAGCACATGCTAAAAAGGAAGAAAAAAATGTTTATAAAATGGAAAGAGGGAGGCATATCTAAAGAAGAATATAATGCTGTCTGCAGAACCTGCATGGCACAAATCAGATTATCTAAAGCTGAAAATGAATTGAGGCTTGCAAGAGATGTCAAAAGCAATAATAAAGGATTTTGGGGATATGTCAAAAGTAAAAGAAAAGTCAAAGATGCTATAGGATTTTTACAGGATGAAAATGATGAAATGGTAAGACAGGATGTTGAGAAGGCCGAACTTTTAAATTCCTATTTTGCATCTGTTTTCTCTCAGAAAGGAAATGTAACCTCAGCTGTTCTTCACTGTCCTATTAAGGGAATAGAAGAATCCAGGATATCTATAAACAGAAAGATAGTGAGGAAACACTTAGCTAACCTAAATGAAATCAAGTCTCCAGGTCCAGATGAATTACACCCCAGAGTACTGAAGGAGATAGCAGAAGAAATTTTTGAACCCCTCTCCATAATCTTTGAAAATTCTTGGAGAGCAGGAGAAGTCCCAGAAGACTGGAGAAGAGCAAATGTTGTTCCTATCTTCAAAAAGGGGAAGAAGGTGGACCCAGGCAACTATAGGCCGGTGAGTCTGACTTCTATACCAGGAAAGATCTTTGAACAAATTATTAAACAACATGTATGTCAATACCTGGATAAGAATGAAGTGATTAAACAGAGTCAGCATGGGTTTGTAACTAATAAGTCATGTCAGACTAACTTAATTTCCTTCTATGACGGAATCACTGATTGGGTGGATCAAGGAAATGCTGTAGATATAGTATATCTTGACTTCAGCAAAGCATCTGACAAAGTATCTCATACAATCCTTATTGCAAAAATGACTAAGTATGGAATGGACAAGGCAGCTGTTAGGTGGATTCATAACTGGCTTAGCGATCGGACCCAAAGAGTGGTCGTAAATGGCTGCACATCCAGTTGGAAGAATGTCTCAAGTGGGGTACCACAGGGCTCTGTCCTGGGCCCAGTATTGTTCAACATCTTTATCAACAATTTAGATGAAGGAATTGAGGGTAAACTGATTAAATTTGCTGATGACACAAAGCTAGGAGGGATAGCTAATAAAAGAGAAGAGAGAGAGAGGATTCAAAAAGATATAAATAAACTGGAGCAGTGGGCAGCAACTAACAGAATGGTTTTTAACAGGGAAAAATGCAAAGTACTACATCTGGGCAATAAAAATGAAAAAAGCATATACAGAATGGGAGGAATAGGGCTAAGCAACAGCACATGTGAAAAAGACTTGGGTATACTAATAGATCACAGACTGAATATGAGTCAACAGTGTGATGCAGCAGCAAAAAAGGCAAATGCAATTCTAGGATGTATTAACAGAAGCATACAGTCTAGATCACGTGAAGTCATTATTTCCCTCTACTCCTCTTTGGTCAGACCTCATCTTGAATACTGTGTCCAGTTTCGGGCACCACATTTTAAAAAAGACATCAACAAACTGGAGCAAGTTCAGAAAAGAGCGACCAGAATGGTGACCGGTCTGCAAACCCTGTCTTATGAGGAAAGGTTGCAGGATTTGGGAATGTTTAGCCTGCAAAAGAGAAGACTGAGAGGAGACTTAATAGCTGTCTACAAATATCTAAAGGGCTGTCACATTGTAGAAGGATCAACTTTATTCTCATTTGCACAAGGAAAGACTAGAAGCAAAGGGATAAAACTGAATGGGAGGAGACATAGATTAGATATTAGAAAAAACTTTTTGACAGTTAGAGTGATCAATGAGTGGAACAGGTTGCCACGAGAAGTTGTGACTTCTCCTTCAATGGAAGTCTTCAAACAGAGGCTGGACAGACATCTGACTGGGATGATTTAGCGAATCCTGCTTTGAGCAGGGGGTTGGACCAGATGGCCCAGGAGGTCCCTTCCAACTCTACGATTCTATGATTTTATGGGTTTTATAGAGAAAAATATCAATTACGCCATTTTGTTTCTCCCGTAACTTACCGATTCCTGTAAATAGTCTGATCGCTGTGTTATGCAGGTCATTACAGTTATGTGTATTCTACAACTATGTGTAGAGAAAAGAACATATTCTCACTTTCTTAAGTAAGAGCACGGTGAGGATAGAAAGGAAAACAGTATTGAATTGTGTGGCTAAAATAAATCTTGTTTAACCCCTTAGTGACAGAGCCATTTTGCAGCTGAATGCCAGGGCCAATTTTTACATTTCTGACCACTGTCCCTTTATGAGGTCATAACTCTGGAACGCTTCCATGGATCCCGGTGATTCTGACATTGTTTTCTCGTGACATATTGTAATTCATGTTAGTGGTAAAATTTCTTCGATATGTCTTGTTTTTATTTATGAAAAAAACTTTAAATTGTTTATGCCCTTAAATCGGAGAGATGTATCACACAAATTTCTTAATAAATAACGTTTCCCACATGTTTACTTTACATCAGCACAATTTTGGAAACAAAATTTTATTTTGTTAGGAAGTTATAAGGGTTAAAAGTTGACCAGCGATTTCTCATTTTTACAACAAAATTTACAAAACCATTTTTTTTAGGGACCACCTCACATTTTAAGTCACTTTGAGGGGTCTATATGGCATAAAATACCCCAAAGTGACACCATTCTAAAAACTGCACCCCTCAACCTACTCAAAACCACATTAAAGAAGTTTATTAACCCTTTACGTGCTTCACAGGAACTAAAGCAACGTTGAAGGAAAAAATTAACATTTAACTTTTTTTGCAAAAAATTTACTTCAGAACCAACTTTTTTTTTATTTTCACAAGTGTTAAAAAAGAAAATAAACCACAAAATTTGTTGTGCAATTTCTCCTGAATACGCCGATACCCAATATGTGGGGGTAAACCACTTTTTCAGTGCACGGCAGAGCTCGCAAGGGAAGGAGCGTCGTTTGACTTTTTCAACGCAGAATTGGCTAGAATTGAGACCGGATGCCATGTTGCGTTCGGAGAGTCCCTGATGTTCCTAAACAGTGGAAACCCCCAACAAGTGACCCTATTTTGGAAACTAGACCCCTTAAGGAGCTTATCTAGATGTGTGGTGAGGACTTTGAACCTTCAAGTGCTTCACAGAAGTTTATAACGTAGAGCCGTGAAAATAAAAAATCATTTTTTTCCACAAAAATGATATTTTCGCCCCCAAATTTTTATTTTTACAAGGGTAACAGCAGAAATCATACCCCCACAGTTGTTGTGCGATTTGTCCTGAGTACGCCGATACCCCATATGTGGGGGTAAACCACTGTTTGGGCGCACGGCAGAGCTCAGAAGGGAAGGAGTACCGTTTGACTATTTCAATGCAGAATTGGCTGGAATTGAGATAGGATGCCATGTTGCTTTTGCAGAGCCCCTGATGTGCCCAAACAGTGAAAAAACCCCACAAGTGACACCAACAGCAGTGAAAATAAAAATCACTTTTTTTTCCTCAAAAATGATTTTTTTTAGCCCGCTATTTTTTATTTTCCTAAGCGTAACAGGAGAAATTGGACCACAAAAGTTGTTGTGCAATTTGTCCTGAGCAGGTTGATACCCAATATGTGGGGGGAACCACTGTTTGGGCGCATGGGAGAGCTTGGAAGGGAAGGAGCGCCATATTGGAGAAAGTAAATGGATAATGGGAAAATAATGTAAATAAAGCAAATGAAATGGGAATAAATGAATGTGAAAATAACAGAACAAAATCATTTTTGGGATGAAATCTATATAAAAGAATGGATGAATGAAAAAAATGGATGAATAAACCAAATGAAAAAATGTTGAAAAAAAGGGAAAAAAATTAAAATAAAAAATAAAAAGGGGGACATTTTTTTTTAAGAAAAATGAAAACAAATATATTATTATTTATCTTACCGCCAGGGAAGGTGTCAATATAGACTCATAGGGGCACCTGTTCAGTGGGTCTGAAGGGAAGAAAAAACCCTGACTGTTGTATCACCATCGCACCAAAACCACCTAGACTCCCTTTTGTTCATGGCCACCATCCTTCCATGCAGAGAGTCCATAATCTCATCCATAAACATTGGTTTCTACTTACCAAAGCCTGCCCCAAAATTGACAATTTCAAGAGCCCACCATTGATGTGTTTAAGAAGACCTCAAAACATCAAAGACAAGTTGGTCAGGGCCGACCTAGGACATTGCAATCAGACTTCCACACGAACACTGTCAGGTCAAAAAAGGACGGGTACTTTCCCTTGCCTCAGTTGCATGAGTTGTTCCAACATCATTAAAGGTGATGAAGTCATTCACTCACGTACAGGCAAATCTTACCCCATTAGGGACTACTTCACATGCAAAACCAATTTCGTAGTATACCGTATGTTTTTTCTATTAGTCATCTATTGACTAACCTTCAGGGGCAAATTATGGGTATAGTTTTAGATTTGGAATTAATAAAGTTTAGTTTTATTCTTTTGTCAGCAAACATGAGGAATGACAAGAGACAACGCATTTAAGAAGATTCAATTTTGGTTAAAACTATTTCAACACTACGAACATAAAAAAGGCTTCTCCCCTATGTGACATCTCTGATGTTTATTAACACTTGATTTCCAAGTATAATATTTCCCACATTAAGAAAATGAAAAAGGCTTCTCCTCTGTGTGACTGCTCTGATGGCGATCAAGAAGCACTTTCTGGTTAAAATATTTCCCACAATCTGAACAGGAAAAAGGCTTCTTCCCCGTGTGAGTTCTAAGGTGATTAGCCAAATTTGATTTCCGGTTAAAACATTTCCTACATTCTGAACATGAAAAAGATTTCTCCCCTGTGTGAATTCTCTGGTGATTAACCAATTGTGATTTCCGGATAAAACATTTCTTACATTCTGAACATGAAAAAGGTTTCTCCCCTCTGTGAGTTCTTTGGTGCCTAACCAATTCTGATTTGTTGACAAAACATTTCCCACATTCTGAACAGGAAAAAGGCTTCTCCCCTGTGTGAATTCTCTGGTGCTTAACACAATCTGATTTACTGTTAAAACATTTCCCACATTCTGAACAGGAAAAAGGCTTCTCTCCTGTGTGGATTCTCTGGTGCTTAACACAATCTGATTTACTGTTAAAACATTTCCCACATTCTGAACAGGAAAAAGGCTTCTCCCCTGTGTGAGTTCTAAGGTGACTAATAAGATGCTCTTTCTTGTTAAAACATTTCCCACATTCCGAACAGGAAAAAGGCTTCTCCCCTGTGTGAGTTCTATGGTGATTAACCAAATTTGATTTCCGGTTAAAACACTCCCCACATTCTGAACATGGAAAAGGCTTTTCCCCTGTGTGAATTCTATGGTGACTAATAAGATGCTCTTTCTTGTTAAAACATTTCCCACATTCCGAACAGGAAAAAGGCTTCTCCCCTGTGTGAGTTCTATGGTGATTAACCAAATCTGATTTCCGGTTAAAACATTTCCCACATAATGAACAGGAAAAAGGCTTCTCCCCTGTGTGAGTTTTTTGGTGCCTAACCACTTCTGATCTATTGATAAAACATTTCCCACATTCTGAACAGGAAAAAGGCTTCTCCCCTGTGTGAGTTCTTTGGTGCCTAACAAAATGTGATTTCCATGTAAAACATTTCCCACATTCTGAACATGAAAACGACTTCCTTGCTTTAGGAGCAGTTTGTTTTTTACTGCCTCTTTTGTGACTTTGATTTTCCTTAGTAATCAGTAATGAATCAGAAGATGGGACCTGTTTCATAGGATCAGATGACAGATCTTTGCTGTGAATGGATGATGGTATATCTGGAGTAATGGCATTCACTTCAGTTGTATCTTGTAGGATCTCAAGATCATCAGATTTAAAAATTGAAGATGTGAGCTGTCCTTCTGATCTCCTGGTACAGTAATCTGCTAAGATAAAAACAATTTTTTTAATAACATATCCTTGAGTTTTATATTTTTAAACATTTCTACTTAAACTGTCCATAAAAATGGCAAGCTATGTAAAAAACTTTAATTATTTACCAAGACAATAACTGTTCACAGTCTAATAGGAAACCTTGTTGGATGAACCAGTAGTGTGTGGTGTCCAACTGTTTGTTCATTCTGCCTCCCAAATATCGAATAAAAAAGGAACCAATCAATGTTATGTAGGCGAAAATAATACCAATTCTCATCTCACAAAAAACAAGACCCCACTCAGGTCCATAATTTGTCAATAGAAAAACAGATAAGGCAGGTTACAGTTAGCGCTATAGTTAGGGTTAGTGTTGGGGTAAAGTTAGGGTTACTTTTAGGTTAAAGTTAGGGTTAGTGTTATGCTAAAGTTAGTTACTGTTAGGCTAAAGAATTAGGCTTTTCTCAATTGTCTCCCCAATAATTTGGTCAAGTCAGTCATGTCAGAGATTTCTATTTCCGGAAAAAGAAATAAAAACAAATAAAATGGCCGGTCAGTATTATAGTGCAGAGGAGGCTTATGCACTTTTTACGTTCTGACAGTGAAAAAAGCGCAGTGTCAGATGGTGATGTGGATTTCGAGGGTTTTAGTAGCAGTGAGAATGATAGCTCAGAAATGAGCAGTGATTCTGGTCCATCCTCACACACAAGGACCAGTACAACAAGAAGGACAAATAGCGCTTCTGGAGAAATGTCTCCAACTCAGGGAACAATGCCCAGTACTAGTGCTGTCCCTAGTGCTCGTGAATTGGTGCACACCAATGTCCAAGGGGCTTTGCCTCTTGATGTAGCATTTCCCAGATGGGAGGCTTCGGATTCGGCTACTCCATTCATCCCTAATTTTAATGCCATTCCTGGTATAAATGTGGAGGTGGAAAATTTTGGACCAATTATTTTTTTAATTTGTTTATGACAGATAGCTTGCTAGAGCATATTGTCCTACAAATTTATATGCGTCCCAATTCATCAGCCAGAATCCACGATCCGATTATGCTAGGTCAAATTTATGGACACCAACTAATGTCCTATAAATGAAAACATTTTTAGGACTTACATTCACTATGGGGCTTGTTAAAGAAACGAGCATGACATTGGTAGTGTCGAGTTGCCACCAGACAGGCGTGGGAACAAATCTCACCCTGTCACCAAACCTCCCCCCGCATCACCTCCAATAATCCCCACCACAGAACACGGAGACTCGGAATTTCTTTTGGAATGTTATGGCCACAGCAGCCTTTATTATAAACACCAAAAACACAAACAGTGAATCATAAATCACTTTAACAAAAACATGAACCTGAGAAGGATTCCTTGAAGCCCCAAGATCTTGGTGAATAACCCCAAAAATTGCTGTGGACAAAAACCCCTCATGATTGCTCCCAGCCGATACCCCACTGGCTCGGGAGCACCAACACCGATATATCTTGTCCACTAAGCTACTCGGGGATCCACCACTTTGGCCGGAAACTCCCCCACCACCTTTCACCAGATCACCCCCCAAGATACCTGTTTAACGAAGGAGACCCTAGACACTGAGTCTCCAAACCCAATTTTTACCGACTTCAAGGACTCCCCCCCTCTCGAAACCGCCATGACCCCAAATAAAAATAACCAACAACACACCAAGAACACAAAGGGAGGGAGGGCGGGACTTCTTCTTGGGGGGACCAGATCCAAAGAGGAAGGGGACACCCACACCCCTCCTCTAAATACTCCCCCACTCCGGGGTACTCCCCCTGGTAGCCGACCACCCCCCCGTCATGCTGGCCTCCGCCTATGCCTCCTTGGGGGGGGGCAGGGGAGGCTCAGCTCCAGCCAATTCTTGACGTTGGTAGTGTCGAGTTGCCACCAGACAGGCGTGGGAACAAATCTCACCCTGTCACCAAAACTCCCCCCCCGCATCACCTCCAATAATCCCCACCACAGAACACGGAGACTCGGAATTTCTTTTGGAATGTTATGGCCACAGCAGCCTTTATTATAAACACCAAAAACACAAACAGTGAATCATAAATCACATTAACAATAACATGAACCTGAGAAGGAGTCCTTGAAGCCCCAAGATCTTGGTGAATAACCCCAAAAATTGCTGTGGATAAAAACCCCTCATGATTGCTCCCAGCCGATACCCCACTGGCTCGGGGGCACCAACACCGATATATCTTGTCCACTAAGCTACTCGGGGATCTGCCACTTCGGCCGGAAACTCCCCCCCACCTTTCACCAGATCACCCCCAAGATACCTGTTTAACGAAGGAGACCCTAGACACTGAGTCTACACACCCAATTTTTACCGACTTCAAGGACTCCCCCCCCCTCTCGAAACCGCCACAACGAGGGCCAATTGAACACCTCAATGGCCCGAGACCCCCCGAACCCGCCATGCCATGGGCCGCTCAATACCCTCCTGGAATCCGAGAGCCCAAATGTCAGAACCAACCGAATTCAAATGAACCTCATCGGCCAGCCAGAAATCACCCTCGCCTTTTTCCAAATCAAAGTGTCGCACCGCCACCCCTCCATTCCTGATAACAAAAGAAGACACAGCCCTGTTCACTTTTATTCGGGCCTTATTAACCTTAGCGAGAGACCTCATGGAACGCCATCACCTCTGAGGAACAATGTCGGACCAAACGATAGTGACCCCTCGGTACAATAACCACAAGCGCAGACAGTCCTGTTTGATGTCCCGTATCAACTCCCGAAAAGGTCGAACCGCCAAGTCACTACCCCCCAACATGCAACACCAGGATGTCCGGAGCACGGTCCAACCGAACGCACTCGTGTATCTCCGGCAAGACACGTCTCCACTCCATCCCCCTAAAACCACACCAACGCACCAAGGCCATGTTCCTGGAAAAACCGAGCTGTCTGCCTTCGTTCCGGACATCCACCCGCAACGCTCCCCAGTAAACGAAGGAATGACCAAAAATCCACACCAGCAACGGCTTGACACCTGGAATAAAAAAGGCGATGCCAATATCAAACACAAGCACCATTAGCGTGAATGCCGCCCTCCGCCTCACCCATCACCACCCACCGACCTAACATAACTTCGGTAACGATTGGACGCCCAACCACCAATGCGCCGAATCAAAGCCACATCCAAACCCCGAACTGCTGCTTCTGATGCCGCCCCAATCCTGAACGAATGAGAAGCGAAACGGGATTCATCCAAACCCAACGATCGGATGGACCTCTGACCTCTTGAGAACAGCACCAAATTGGTATCTCGACAAACTAGAGCCATCCACGTGACACAAAAGGGGGCCGCTCAAACTAGGACCCAGCTCCCAAAACCCCCGCAAACACTGAACGGGACACATCAAAGACCCGGGCACATGGCCCAACACCACTCGGCGACCTTTACCCGCCTGATCCGTCTAAGACCGTCGCAACCAAAACTCAATGCCCCGCGCAGTAAGCACAACATCCCTGGCCAATATACCCCCGGCTGACTGCTTGTTCCCCGACACTAGTTCCCCTACCCTTAATGCGCCAAAAAATGCCAACGAAAAGGCTAGGCGAAATAACAAAACCTCATAGCGTGAAGAACACACCGTCTCCAAAATGCCGCCCAACCGTTCAAGCACCTCAAAAGATATCGGACGCCTCAAGTCACCCCCGCTTTTTAACCGGCGAAACCCTTTCGCCGCTTGTTTCACCAAAAATGTTTTCGTCCAATCGCGGCAGCCGCGCAAGCGAAATCCAAAGGACAAACCCGCTAAAACACGCATGGCTTTTGCACCCGACCAACCCTCGGAGGCCCCCCACCCCAACCAAGACAACAAAACTCCCTCCTGATCCAAGCCGGGCCCGACTGCTACGTCGGCCGCTAACTGTTCCTCCCACTTGCACCATACAGCCTGGTAAGCCTCCCAGGTCTTTGGAGCCAAAGACGACTCAATCAGCGATGCCGCGGCCCGTAGGCCACTATCCACAGCTCCTCCGGACAAGCTAAACCCATGACCTCCGCCTTTGGCGCCAAAGAGCGAAACCGATCCCACTGTAAACGAGAGAGTCAGCGATATCGTTCTTAACACCTGGAACATGCGTCGCGGTCACTTGTGCATTCAGGTCCAAACAGAGGAGAACCAACCGCTGTAACACCCGAACGACTGGGAGAGACGATGCAGTAAGACCATTAATCGCGCACACAGCGCCCATGTTATCGCAATTAAAACGCACCCGCCGATCCCGAAACTCATGTCCCCACAAATGGACGGCTACCAGAATCGGAAAGATCTCCAGCAAAGTGATATTGCGCACCAAGCCATCCGCAATCCATTCCTTAGGCCACCGGGACGCGCACCACTGCCCCCGAAAGTAAGCCCCAAAACCAACACCGCCAGCCGCATCTGTGAACAACTCCAACGCGTCACTGCTGACCACCTCTTCCATCACCAACGAACGGCCGTTGTACCCCTCCAAGAATTACTCCCAAATCGCCAAATCGGCCCTGAGTTCCGCTGACAACCTGATGAAATGATGAGGGGCTCGAACACCCGCGGTCGCACTGGCCAGACGACGTGAAAAAACACGCCCCATTGGCATGACTCGACATGCAAAATTGAGCTTTCCCAGCAACGACTGGAGATCACGCAGCGACAACTTCTTGACCCTGCGCGCTCGGACCACCTCCACCCGCGAATCAGCCAACTTATCCTCAGGCAGCCTGAACTCCCAATTCACCGTATCAATGACAATTCCCAAAAAACGCAAACATGTACAGGGGCCTTCGGTTTTTTCAGGCGAGAGAGGAGCACCAAAACGCTCCGCCACCCACTCGATGGCCTGTAACAGTCTCTCGCAACAATCGGAATCCCCGGAGCCCACACACAAAAAATCATCCAAGTAATGAATGACCGAATCAAAACCGGAAACATCGCGCACGACCCACTCCAAAAAAGAACTGAAGGCTTCAAAATACGCACAAGACAACGAACATCCCATGGGTAGACACCTGTCCACAAAAAACATGCCTTCCCAATAGCAACCTAACAACTTCATGCTATCCGGATGAACCGGGAGCAAACGAAAAGTGGATTCCACGTCCGTTTTAGTCATAAGGGCACCCCGACCACATTTTCGCACCCACCGCGCTGCTTCATCAAAGGAGGAGTAAACCACCGAACAGATTTCCGGATCGATACCATCGTTAACAGAACCCCCGCGAGGGTACGACAAATGTTGGATAAGCCGAAACTTATTCGGCTCTTTCTTCGGAACCACTCCTAGAGGAGAAACAACCAAATCCAAAAAAGGGGGGGAAACAAAGGGGCCAGCCATACGGCCCAACGAAACCTCCTTTTCCAGCTTTTCTGAAACCACTGAACCATGTAACAAGGCCGAACGCAAATTTTTTAAAACCCGCGGAATAGCAAAAGGGGTGAGGGATAACAAAACCGTCCTTGAAACCCGCGTACAGCAAAGCCGACTTCTCCCTGTCCCCATATCTATTTAGATAAGGGACCATCCTTTCCAGCCTCACTGGAGACTCCCCCTTGGGAATTACCACCGTCCGGTTCGGGGCTTCACTTTCTTGAAACACATGGCGGCTCCATAGGACGCGCTATTGCAGTTGGAGCAAAGATGTTAAAATTTGCAGTTCGCCCCGAATTTACATGGGCTGTCGTTGAACTGCCAGCACACCCCCAACTTATGATTTCCCGTTTGAACCTACCCGCCCCCTCCTGAGACGCCGGAACTGCCGCTACTCTGGCTGGTACTCCCAGCCCCCCCATGAAAGGAGCTACCAAATTTATTTTGAGCTATGACCCGCATCCACAGCCCAATGTCCTTCTGGTCCCAACGGATAGCCGGACGGACGGCCTTCCTCTGCCGAAATTGCTCATCATAGCGCAACCAAGCCTGACCCCCGTACACCCTATAGGCCTGCCCGATGGCGTCAAAATAGCAAAATAACGCTGAGCAATTATCAGGGGACTTTTCTCCAATGACGCTCGCCAAAATAGCGAACGCCTGTTGCCAATTAACGAACGTTTGCGGGATCAGACGCCATCTACGCTTCTCTTCATCCTCCTTTTTGCTATCCTCCTTCTTGCCCTTATCCAAATTAAATTTCTCTAATGGCAAGAGGGAAAATATTTCCACAGACTCGTCCTTCCAAATGCACTCCTTTACTTCTTTCTTTAAATGAGCCCCCAACCGACCCTCAAAACAAACATACACCTCCCCATGCGCTCTATCGTCCAAGTGTATGCGACATTCTTTCTCTTTCTCAGTGTGAACCGACACCGACACCGGTTCACTTGCGCGCCCGGCCAAATCCGCCCCACTCCGCCCCGCAGGACTCCCAGCTTGTGCCCAAGTTGCTACTGGTGACGATGAAGCGAGACCCCGCTCCAGACGTGATACCAAATTCCGCATATCCGCAAGCACATCGCTAACCCCCCCGGCCGCGGCTACGCCACCAAATCCCAACCCCCCGCTGACCCCGAGGGATTCCGCCAACGGCCCCCCACCCAACCAGGATGATGTTGCAACTGGATGACAAACAGGGGACATACTCACCGGGCTGCGAGGGGGCTGTGTGCCCTCCAGCCGGAAAACCTGGGTCCTCGGATGTACCTTCGCCAGCTTGCTGTCGACCTCTGGGACTCCCCGCAGGAGGAGCCAAATGATGATGACTGGGCCCCCCGAGGGACCCCGATGACGGGACCCCAGCAATGGACGCTGACTGGGACACCGTGAGTTCTGCTCCCGCTGCCACGGCTGGCTCCTGCAGCGAAGCACTAAGGGCCCCCCGCTGCGCCTCCAGGCCCCCGGAAAAGAGCCCATCGCCACTGTACATGGGCATCGCTGTTAGCGGCCCCACAGGGGAGCAGGCCGCGGTCCTGGTGTGGAGACGTCCCCCTCCTCTTGCAGCGGCCCCCGAAGCGGACAGCCGATGCTGGGCCCCTTCGCCGTGGCCCCCTGCCGCACTCGGTGTTCCCCCACTGCCTGGGGATGATGATGGCAGCCCTGCCAGGCTGCAGGCCGAAGCTCCCCCGACGTCCGCCCCCCTGCTGGAGGGGGAGGCAGGCCGCACGGCGAGGAGGTTACCGCCGCGGCCTCCCGCTGATGCAGGAGCTTGCCGCCGCCCGGCGCCTGACAGGCCCGCCCCCCGCCTGGAGGTAGGCCGCGGCCTAGCCATCGCCGCGGGCCCTCGCCTGGCCTGCAGATTCCTCCCAGGCCGGGTAGCGGCGACAGGCACAGAACGCTGCGCCCGGCCTGGAGGGTCCCCGGAGGGGCTCCGGCGGCGTCGCCAGGCCCTGGGGGATGAATCGGGTGAGAGCCGCTCGGGATGCCTCACCCGTCTGTAGCGCCGTTCCCTCCCCGCTGCTGCTGCAGACTCTCCGGACGTCCCAGGAACAATGCCGGCCACCCGTGATGCCAGCCAGCCTGGGGGCTGTGACCGCGCCGCCGCTCGCAGCTGCTCCAACACCCGCTCCACATCAGACATGGTAAAGGTGACTTCTTCTTGGGGGGACCAGATCCAAAGAGGATTGGGACACCCACACCCCTCCTCTATATACTCCCCCACTCCAGGGTACTCCCCCTGGTAGCCGACCACCCCCCTGTCATGCTGGCCTCCGCCTATGCCTCCTTGGGGGGGGCAGGGGAGGCTCAGCTCCGGCCAATTCTTTCAGTCCTATTGTTCCAACCGCCCTGTTCCAGCCATGCCCTACTTATTTGGGGACATCCGGAAAAATCATTTGGGAGCTGATAACTCCATTTTTACAAAAAGGATACAATCTGTAAGTTGACAACTACTACACCAGCATACCCTTATTTAAAACTCTGGTTGAACTTAACATAGGGGCTTGTGGGACCATTTGCAAAAACCGTCAGGGGTTTCCACAATCAGTGGTCAGCAAAAAGTTCCGAAAGGGGCAGTCAGGGGCTTTACACAATGGAGAGCTGCTTGCCCTTAAGTATAAGGATAAAAAAGATATTTTTATCCTGAGCTCGATCCACACAGATGCCACAAGGGCCACTGCAGACCAACAAGGATCCACTACTCCAAAACCTGGGTCTGTCACTGACTACAACAAATATATGGGGGTGTGGACCTTCCAGATCAGGTTCTACAGCCATACCAGGTATCAAGAAAATCATATGTCTGGTATAAAAAGTTAGTCATGTATTTGTTTCAGGTGGCCACATATAATTCTTTTGTGTTATCCAGAAAAGCCGGAAATGCAGACACTTTCCTTGATTATCAGGAAAAGGTCACTGAAAATCTTGTTTCTGACAATGTTGTCCCAGCCAATCCTTTAGAATCTGAAGATGTGAGAAGACTCACTGAGCGACATTTTATTGCACTCATCCCAGTAACTGAGACAAGAAAGAACCCCAGAGAAGATGTCGTGTATGTTCCTAGAGAGGAATGAGGCATGATCCCCGCTATTATTACCCACAATGCCCATCACTGCCAGCCTTATGCCTTCATGACGGCTTTACAATCTTCCACACAGAACCACGTTTTTGAACTGTTTTGACATTCAAGCATTTGGTTTATTTAGTGACAGACACATTTGAGTAGAGCTGACTTAATATCCGGGTGTAGGTGGGGGGAGGTCTCCAGAGACACAAGCTGGGCACAATATGTTATTGTGAGGCTTAGAAAAAAAAATGACATCCAGCAAAATGTCACCGGTCATGGCGGCTCCTGCATAGTAGCATCTATAAGTAAGAGATAGAGGTTACTGCGCAGGCGCCGCTGGTGTCATTTTGCTGGATGTAATTTTTTTTTCTAAGCCTCACAATAGCCACAATATTATAGGCATTATCACCAATAATATCAATGCTATTATATGTATTATGTAATAATGGAGGCAGGTCAGTGAGGGATCAGCGACCTGTCATAAGCCAATACAGACGAATATGTAATCAGAGCACCACATAAAGCCCCGCCCACAGCCCCACCCACAGCCCCGCCCCAGAGCACGAGAATCTCATTAACTGAAAACTACAAATACAGATTATACAACAGTAAACCAGAGTTGCCCTCATTTATGGTGGATCATTGGAGCTACTATGAATCCTGACCAGAAGATTAGAGAAAATAATATTGTTCCCCATTTCAGGAGAGATTGTGCAGTAATCTGAATTCCTTAGGACCAAAAACAATGTAATGTATGACGTGGAGTGACTCCATGACACCAGGGCTGGAGCCAACACATCTCCTGCAGGCGGGAATAAATGTATATTACAGCCCTCAGCCACGCACAGCTTAGAGATCTATCAGGGCACAGGTGGAATGTTTGTCCTGGAGATTATCACAATCCTCCTTGAAGTTAGTTGGTTTTAATACAAATTGAAAACTCAGGATAAAGGGAAACTCTGCTGTTATTGGACAGAAATTCACACTTGGCCTCACTGCACATTTACTGGTGTCGCTCATAAAAGGGAAGTGTGGCCAGAAAGACTGGACCTGGTCTTGTAGGGACCATGAGACATTCAGCAGCACAGAAGGGAGAGAAGATTCATCAGATAAGATCTCAGGGATCTAGGAAGCCAACAGCATCATTACCCTCCGCTTTCTCTTACAGGCCCAGCATAAGATTTTTCTTCAAGTGATTTTCTATCTTGTCAGCACATTCTACGTACGCTGTCATTTGACTTTATAGTTACAGATCTGGGCAGGTAACGGTCAGCGTCTCCTAATGTGAAGGAGACAATGGCTAATGAAATCAATTATTAAACGTTATATAAGTCAGTTCAGATATGGTGTACCAAGATGGCGTCTGTGTCTTCAGCCAACACCCTGGAAGGAATCCTTGGAATGCAGAAGCTGAGATACTGGATACCATATATGGAAGTGAAGCTGAAATGGACCTATCATAGACTGACACTGGCTCCTCAGGAGATTGTGTGACACCCATCTCCTGTCTCTCTGTCTTGAGAATAAACTTCAGTTGTGTGCAAGCCTTTGCTGAGAAAGGAGTAGACATCTAACTCTGTGTTCGGTGTGACTCCTTAAGCGCGCACTCGGCCTATATTAGGTCAGGTACAAGCAATCATATAGATCTCGCTTTAAAGGTTCACCTTCACACTAATCTCAGGGGGTAGGTGGATCCTCCAGGTTGTAAGTTCTATAGAAAAGGGCTTTCAATGCCCAAAGTCGTTGAACAGTTTTGGGTGGAGGAGAATGTTGTGGTCTAGAGGCAAAATGGTGATCATGGTAATACGGCTGGACTACACCACCGACAAAGCAGCCACAGCCGGTGACTGAGAAGAATCTGCGACTTCTCTGCATTCAGTGGTTACTACTCACCTGGGTAGTCATATGTGGGAATCTCCTCTTTACACCACTCATCACCCCTCACATATGTCTCTGTAGTATTAATATGGGTCAGATCTTCACCCTGAAACAAATATTGTAAAAGTCACAGACAGATGGAGAAGTCCCATCTATGATCACCTCTAATCCTGCCATCTCCACCGTTCTCATTACACAAGTATAAAACATATAATACTGGTGGATAAAACAAGACTGAGCACAAGACCTTCACAGCCGTCTACACATCATAGGGGAGATCTCCTGACACCTTCTCTCCATCTACCTGATGATCCTGAGGAGCACTGGGATCTTCTTGGTTACAGTCCTGTGGTGTTGTCCTCTTACTGGATAGAACTGGAGGAAACACATACAGGGACTGAATTCATTCTCTACATACAGATAATTATAGGCCGTGTGTATTTAGTCCTGTCTATTACCTGGTGATGTGAGGGGTTTGGGAACCTCCATTATGACGTTCTTGTACAGATCTCTGTGTCCTTCTAAATACTCCCACTCCTCCATGGAGAAATAGACAGCGACATCCTGACACCTTATAGGAACCTGACACATACAATGATACCGTCATCCCCCGATCCCTTCATAGTGTTACTGTATAATGTCCCAGCATTCCTAGCAGTGTCACCTCTCCAGTCAGCAGCTCAATCATCTTGTAGAGGAGTTCTAGGATCTTCTGGTCATTGATGTCCTCATGGATCAGGGGGTGAGGTGGAGGCCGCGTGATTGGGCTCAGGGGTCTTCCACATCCCTCAGACACAGGGTCCTGACAGCAATCACTAGAGGTCTTCTTCACCACTGTGTAATCCTGGTTATGGAGAGACACATTAATAAATCTCACTACAGACATTTCCAGAGTCCTCACCTCTCCAGTTCTGTCCATCTGTTATTCCCATAGATAAGAATGATGTAATGTGACGTCATCAGAATCTCTCACCTCTCCAGTGAGACGGAAGAGGACCTCTAGGGTGAGGTGTAACATCCTCTGCGCCATCTTGTCTCTGTCCATATCCATCCTTGATGGGTAAATCAGGAAAATTCTCTTCTGTAGAAGATCTTCACTGAGAGGATCCGATATTGTAGAGACCTGAATGAGAAGAAGATGATCCGATGTAACATCATAAGAATCTTGTGTAATAATACAATTACTGGAGATAATAAGGGAAACATATGAGGAGATTTATTATCTTACAGGGTTTAGTTTTCTCCCCTGACATCTACTAATAAAACCTATATATTTAGGCCACAGACAACAAGCAGTTTCCTCCTCGGAGTCGGCAGCTGAACACGTTCCTCATAGACTCATCTTCCATAACGCTAATTCTCCTCTCATTACCGACACTGGAATCGGCATTAGCAATACTGCAGGAGATATTCATTACACGCGACATGAGAAATAACTCCTTCATGATGAGGACGACATCTTCATCTCCTACTACCGCTCTAGAGACAGATTTGGCCAGAGTCGGTCACTGCCTCCATCCCCACCGGCCGTCTATATGAAGGTTTCCCGTCTTCCCCGCACTGGAATCTTCTCTCACGTTAGATCTCAGCTCTGAGTCACACACAGAAGTTTGAGGCTTTTAGAAAAGATTTTTTGTTTCCACAAACACAGCGGACAGAAATGATCTGACCCCAAAGTCTCCATGTACAGTGATTTATGGGGTTTATTTCTGGCCTTAGGCTTTCCTATATTACAAGAAAAACTCCAGAAAAAGCCGATATTAAAATGTTTCTAAAGAAAATTGGCTCCAACAATTCTTGTAAGAAGAAAAAAATATGTAAAAAGCAGAAGACACATTTTATAATTTTTAACATGTTAAACATTTATTAAAAAGAAATTAATCTTTTTGGGCCCCAGAACATGGATGTACACCGCAGGGACGGCACAGATGAGGCTGCAACAAAAACCCTGAAAAGCAAACATGACATCTAAGAAGGTGTGACAGAGTTTGGCTGAATGCCCCCCGCCTCCAAGTACTCGATAGTATGGGGCGGCCTAGTTACTCCGATACTTACATGCCTAATAATGGGGTCTGGGCTGCAATGTATGAAGGTCTATTAGGCCGGGCCAGAGGCAGCGTCCAATAAGTTACCTTATAACGCCCCCATACACATTAGACTAAAGTTCCATGAAAGCACTGATTTCGGGGGTTTGGCCGACCATATAATGTATTTGGGGGCCTCCCGACAGATGATGTCAGGACAGAGAAGGATCTGGCATCCTGAATTTCAGAGGATAATCCGTTTGTTCTTCCTGTAGATAATCCTCCGCTAGAGGAGTCTGGAGGCGACTCTCTCATACAGACCACAGGAAAGCTGGAATATTTGTGTGTATGGGGGAGTCGGGAGAGATCGCCGTCTGCCAAATGACCGTTCAGCCAACTCTGATCTCATGTGTATGGGGCCGTTAGTATTACACTGACAGGCAGTGATGATACAAGGCACTACAGTAGTACAGGGCATCACCGGAGCCATCAGAGGCGTGTATGTTGTGTGATCGCACTGATCAGAGGGGATTAAAAAAGGTTTAAAGTGGAAAAAATCACAGTTTCAGCAAAAAGAAATATCCATCACTATATGGAAAGCAGAGTCACTGCACAATGTTAGTTACGTCACGTCCATAACTACTTTATTATACTCTATTATCCTGTACACAGTGGAGTAGATAGAAATCACAGATCACACAGCAATAGCTGGAATTGGACCCTCCAACGCAAAGAAAAGAAAACTCTATCTATATACACTGTTCAAAAAAATAAAGGGAACACTTAACAGAATATAACTCCAAGTAAATCAAACTTCTGTGAAATCAAACTGTCCACTTAGGAAGCAACACTGATTGACAATCAATTTCACATGCTGCTGTGCAAATGGAATAGACAACAGATGGAAATTATTGGCAATTATCAAGACACCCTCAATAAAGGAGTGATTCTGCAGGTGGGGACCACAGACCACATCTCAGTATCAATGCTGATTGTGCTTTCACACTCGTGGTAGCATGAGACGGACTCTAAAACCCACTGTCATGTTGGACACTGTTCACACCAGGGTGTCCGGCAGACAGCGGTAATACCCTGTTGGGTATTCTGTTCCAGTCGGGATAGGGTTAACCAGGTTGTCATGCTGGCTGAGGGCTGGGCCACGCCCTTGGTCTTTAAATAGTTCGTCCTGACTATGGGCGTCGCCGACTATAGCTTTAGCCTAGTGCTAGCAATACCGGTCAGCAGTGGTGGTGTTGGAGCGTCTGATATCTGGTGCAGTATATCTCTCAGTTGTTCTTTCTCCTATCTGTTATATATTTATATTTGGTTGCCCTTGCACATTATTGTATTCCCTTGTGTATTAATGGTGTGGTGTTTCTTTTACCCCTGTCCATACGTATTTGTGGGGTCTGGTGTCTGGTCCCCTCACTGGGTGGAGGGTGGTGGGTTCAGCTTAGGGCTGGACAGGAGACAGGGACAGGGTGGAGGCTCAGGCAGGCACACCTTCAGTGTAAACCCTGGGTAGAGGGACAGACAGGGTTTTCCCTAGTCTGAGGGACATCACAGGGGTCCCGGGGTTTTTGCCTAAAGTAACCTAGGCATTCCATGACATTATAGTCGGCCCAAATAATAAAGTGAAAAAAAAAAAAAAAAGGGAATATAGGGGTTACTTACTATGGATCCTATACTTTCCCTAACCAAGCAGCTGGAGGCTCTATCCATACAGGTCACTGAACTCAGGGGGGCGGTCCAGCAACAAGGTCTGTCAGCTCCTGCAGTACCTGCTGAGGCTGCAGCCAGGGCAGCTGAGCCCAAGTTTCCCCTTTCTGAACGATTTGCTGGTGATCGTGGTAAGTTCACGGTGTTTCGTGAATCATGCAAATTGTATTTCCGTATGCGTCCACATTCCTCAGGTAATGAGGCTCAACGCGTGGGCTTGGTGATTTCTTTGCTGAGTGGTGACCCACAGGCCTGGGCCTTTTCACTCCCTTCAGACTCACCGGCATTTGAATCTGTAGATTTTTTTTTCTCTGCTCTGGGTTTGATCTATGACGATCCAGATAGATTAAACTTAGCAGAGTCTAAGATACGCTCACTGCTACAGGGTGATCGACCAGCTGAGGATTACTGCACGGAATTCCGGCGCTGGGCGGTGGACACGCAGTGGAATGACCCTGCGCTTAGAAGTCAATTTTTGCATGGGGTTTCTGGAAGGGTTAAACAGACTCTCCTAATGTACGAGACTCCCGCCTCTCTGGAGGCTGCGATGACACTTGTAGTACGCATAGACCGACGTCTCCATCAGGGGGCGCTGGTTTCGTTGCCTCCGGGAGGTGGGGGAGTGGTCGGTGAGGTTGCCGCGGGTGAATCCGTGGAACCCATGCA
This sequence comes from Dendrobates tinctorius, assembly GCF_039654945.1. NCBI lineage: Eukaryota > Metazoa > Chordata > Amphibia > Anura > Dendrobatidae > Dendrobates > Dendrobates tinctorius. Next base: position 5,738,463 of record NW_027361900.1, read on the forward strand.
GATCACTGGTATAGCACAGTCACCGAGTAACAAGCCTAAACGTCCTTGGCACAGAAGGCAGGGGCTCTGTTTTTTTTTGTGGCAAAGGAGGACATTTTATTAACGCTTGCCCCCTGGTACCTAAGAAGGGCGCGCCGGCGGAAAACTGATAGGCTCAGAGAGTTTGGAGGAGTCTAGTCTGAGCCTTTGTGTATCCTCCGTCATGGTTTCCCAGTGTATGCTCCCTGCTAGGGTGGTACTTGGGGGGCAAATGCTCTCTATTACAGTATTTATTGATAGTGGCTCAGCTGCCAATCTCATTGATGAGAGGTTCGCGCATACAGCGGGATTTCCGGTGGAGAAATTGCCGAACCCCATCCGGGTGGTTACCATCAATGCTTCCCCGTTGTCTCAAGGGGAGATCACAGAGTGTGTGTTGGATATACGACTCCACATCGGAGTATTACACTCAGAGCGGGTAACTTGTAAGGTGCTTAGTAACTTACCGGCTCAGATGGTTCTGGGCTTTCCATGGTTGTCAATGCATAATCCTGTTATTGATTGGAAGACCCAGGACATAATTCAGTGGAGCAGGGAGTGTCAGGAGAGGTGCCTGGCTACATGTATTTCCGCTTTGACCCCCAGTATCCCGGAGCCGTTGCTGGATTATGCGGATGTATTTTCTGAGAAGGGTTGTTCGGAACTACCACCGCATCGCCCCTATGACTGTGCTATTAGGTTGAAACCAGGGGCCAAGTTACCTAAAGCTAGAATGTTTAATATCTCAGGTCCCGAGAGGCTAGCTCTCAAGGAATACATTGCGGATAGCCTGAGCAAGGGTCATATTAGACCTTCCTCTTCTCCTCTGGCTGCTGGCTTCTTCTTTGTTAAAAAGAAGGATGGCGGTTTACGCCCGTGTCTGGATTTCAGAGAACTCAACCAGATTACGGTCCGTGATCCTTACCCTATGCCACTTATACCCGATTTATTCAACCAAGTGGTTGGTGCCAGGTGGTTCTCCAAACTGGACCTCAGGGGGGTGTACAATCTTATAAGAGTCCGTCAGGGGGATGAGTGGAAGACAGCGTTCAATACCCCTGAGGGTCACTTTGAGAGTTTGGTAATGCCGTTTGGGTTGACTATAGCACCGGCGGTCTTTCAACACTTCATTAATGATGTCTTCTCTCAGTTGTTGGGGAGGTTTGTTATAATTTATCTTGACGACATCCTCATTTTCTCTCGAGACCATGATACACATATAGAGCATGTTAGACAGGTTCTGCAGTTGCTCAGAGAGAACAGGCTCTATGTCAAGCTTGAAAAATGTGTGTTTTTCGTACAGGAGCTACCATTCTTGGGTTATATAATCTCCGCCTCAGGTTTTAAGATGGACACCGCAAAGGTGCAGGCGGTACTACATTGGGATCGGCCTGATAATCTTAAGGCGCTTCAGCGATTTCTTGGCTTCTCCAATTACTATAGGAAATTTATTAAGAACTTCTCTATGATTGCCAAACCACTGACTGACATGACTAAGAAGGGTACCGACTTTTCTGACTGGTCTGAGCCTGCGGTACAGGCGTTTGAATTCCTCAAGAATAGTTTTGCCTTAGCGCCCATTCTGGTGCAGCCCGATGTCTCCTTACCGTTTGTCGTGGAGGTGGATGCGTCGGAGGTTGGCTGGGGGCTGTACTGTCTCAGGGCCCTTCTTGGGCCAAGTTGCATCCGTGTGCCTTCTTCTCCAAGAAGCTGTCGCCTGCGGAGCGTAATTATGATATTGGCAACAGGGAACTATTGGCCATCAAATTGGCATTTGAGGAGTGGCGACACTTCTTGGAGGGGGCTGTTCATCAGATTACTGTGATAACCGACCATAAGAATTTGCTTTATTTAGAATCTGCTAAGCGCCTGTCCTCCAGACAGGCTCGCTGGGCATTATTCTTCACCCGGTTCAACTTCATTGTTACCTATCGCCCTGGGTCGAAGAATGTTAAGGCAGACGCTTTATCCAGGTGTTTTCCTGGTGGAGAGTTATGTGAAGAGCCGGTGCCTATTCTCCAAAAGGGTGTGGTGGTATCTGCCATCACGACAGAGATTGAGGCAGAGATTGCGGAGGCTCAGGAGGTGGTACCGCCGGGGTTGCCTGCTAATAAATCTTTTGTGCCGCTACATCTACGCTCTAGAGTGTTGGGCGAACATCACGACACGGTACTGGCAGGTCATCCAGGGGTTAAGAGCACTCTGGAACTGGTATCGCGTCGTTTTTGGTGGCCTAAAATCCGGCAGGATGTGGCCTCATATGTGGCTGCCTGTAACACGTGCGCACGGGCCAAGACTCCTCGTTCCCGTCCCGCTGGTAGCTTGCAGCCTCTCGGGGTGCCCAGTAAGCCATGGACTGAGATTTCCATGGATTTTATTACTGACTTGCCCGCCTCGGCAGGGAACTCGGTCATTTTGGTAATTGTTGATAGGTTCTCCAAAATGTCACATTTCGTTGCTTTACCGTCTTTGCCCAATGCTAAGACTCTTGCTCAGATATTTATTCGCGAGGTGGTCAGACTTCATGGTGTCCCGTCTGACATTGTGTCTGATCAAGGTACGCAGTTTGTGGCAAAGTTTTGGAGAGCTTTTTGTTCTCGCCTTGGAATCAAATTATCTCATTCATCGGCTTTCCACCCTCAGTCGAATGGACAGACTGAGCGGATGAACCAAAACCTGGAGCAATACTTGCGCTGCTTTATTTCCGACAATCAGGAAGAGTGGTCAGCGTTTCTTCCTCTGGCAGAATTCGCAATAAACAACCATTGCCAGGAATCGTCTGGAGAATCTCCTTTTTTTTTGTGTGTATGGTCAACATCCTCAATTTTGCACCTTGCGTCAGGGGTGCTCAGTTGGCGTCCCTGAGGAGGACCAGTTGGGAGCTCAATTGTCGTCTGTTTGGAGGAGAGTCAAGCAGCGCTTGTTGAAGGTGGGTTCCAGGTACAAACGGGTGGCTGACTGCAGACGTGTGCCAGGTCCGGACCTGTGTGTGGGTGATTGGGTGTGGTTATCTACTAGGAACATTAAGCTCAAGATACCGTCACTTAAGTTGGGTCCCAGGTTCATTGGCCCATTTAGAATCTCCACAGTGATCAACCCCGTGGCATTTCGTTTGGAGTTGCCAGCTGTGTATAAGATTCATAATGTATTTCACAAAGCATTGCTAAAGAAGGTCGTGGGTTTGGTGGATGGTTCCCCCGGGCCACCACCTTCCGTCTTGGTGGATGGCGCGTTGGAATTTGAGGTGTCCAAAGTGGTGGACTCTAGGGTTGTGCGTCGCACTCTACAGTACCTGGTCCACTGGCGTGGCTATGGTCCTGAGGAGAGGACATGGGTCCGGCCTCTGACATTCATGCTGATCGACTGGTTACTATGTTCCATCGTCGCCATCCGGACAAGCCAGGTCCTCGACATGGTGAGGTTCCGGAGGTCCCTCGTAGAAGGCGGGGTACTGTCATGTTGGACACTGTTCACACCAGGGTGTCCGGCAGACAGCGGTAATACCCTGTTGGGTATTCTGTTCCAGTCGGGATAGGGTTAACCAGGTTGTCATGCTGGCTGAGGGCTGGGCCACATCCTAGGTCTTTAAATAGTTCGTCCTGACTATGGGTGTCGCCGACTATAGCTTTAGCCTAGTGCTAGCAATACCGGTCAGCAGTGGTGGTGTTGGAGCGTCTGATATCTGGTGCAGTATATCCCTCAGTGGTTCTTTCTCCAATCTGTTATATATATATTTGGTTGCCCTTGCACATTATTGTATTCCCTTGTGTATTAACTGTGTGGTGTTTTCTTTTACCCCTGTCCATACGTATTTGTGGGGTCTGGTGTCTGGTCCCCTCACTGGGTGGAGGGAGGTGGGTTCAGCTTAGGGCTGGACAGGAGACAGGGACAGGGTGGAGGCTCAGGCAGGCACACCTTCAGTGTAAACCCTGGGTAGAGGAACAGCCAGGGTTCCCCTAGTCTGAGGGACATCACAGGGGTCCCGGGGTTTTTGTCTAAAGTAACCTAGGCATTCCATGACACCCACACAAGTGGCTCAGGTAGTGCAGTTCATCCAGGATGGCACATCAATGTGAGCTGTGGCAAGAAGGTTTGCTGTGTCTGTCAGCGTAGTGTCCAGAGGCTGGAGGCGCTACCAGGAAACAGGCCAGTTTACCAGGAGATGTGGAGGGGGTTGTATGAAGGCATCAACCCAGCAGCAGGACCGCAACCTCCACCTTTATGCAAGGAGGAACAGGAGGAGCACTGCCAGAGACCTGCAAAATGATCTTCAGTAGGCCACAAATGTGCATGTGTCTGCACAAACGGTTAGAAACCGACTCCATGAGGATGGTCTGAGGTCACGACATCCACAGATGGGGGTTGTGCTCACAGCCCAACACCGTACACTTGGCATTTGTATAATGAGGCCCAGGCTTTATAGTGAAGGGACAGGAGTGAGGGCCTGTTCCCAGTAGCTACAGACTGAGGAAAGGACTAAAAAGCCTTCACTAGACCCCTGTACAGCTGTATAATGAGGCCCAGGCTTTATAGTGAAGGGACAGGAGTGAGGGCCTGTTCCCAGGAGCTACAGTCTGAGGAAAGGGCTAAAAAGCCTTCACTAGACCCCTGTACAGCTGTATAATGAGGCCCAGGCTTTATAGTGAAGGGACAGGAGTGAGGGCCTGTTCCCAGGAGCTACAGTCTGAGGAAAGGGCTAAAAAGCCTTCACTAGACCCCTGTACAGCTGTATAATGAGGCCCAGGCTTTATAGTGAAGGGACAGGAGTGAGGGCCTGTGCCCAGGAGCTACAGTCTGAGGAAAGGGATAAAAAGCCTTCACTAGACCCCTGTACAGCTGTATAATGAGGCCCAGGCTTTATAGTGAAGGGACAAGAGTGAGGGCCTGTTCCCAGGAGTTACAGTCTGAGGAAAGGGCTAAAAAGCCTTCACTAGACCCCTGTACAGCTGTATAATGAGGCCCAGGCTTTATAGTGAAGGGACAGGAGTGAGGGTCTGTTCCCAGGAGCTACAGTCTGAGGAAAGGACTAAAAAGCCTTCACTAGACCCGTGTACAGCTGTATAATGAGGCCCAGGCTTTATAGTAAAGGGACAGGAGTGAGGGCCTGTTCCCAGGAGCTACAGTCTGAGGAAAGGGCTAAAAAGCCTTCACTAGACCCCTGTACAGCTGCATAATGAGGCCCAGGCTTTATAGTGAAGGGACAGGAGTGAGGGCCTGTTCCCAGGAGCTACAGTCTGAGGAAAGGGATAAAAAGCCTTTACTAGACCCCTGTACAGCTGTATAATGAGGCCCAGGCTTTATAGTGAAGGGACAGGAGGGCCTGTGCCCAGGAGCTACAGTCTGAGGAAAGGGCTAAAAAGCCTTCACTAAACCCCTGTACAGCTGTATAATGAGGCCCAGGCTTTATAGTGAAGGGACAGGAGTGAGGGTCTGTTCCCAGGACAGGAGCTACAGTCTGAGGAAAGGGCTAAAAAGCCTTCACTAGACCCCTGTACAGCTGTATAATGAGACTCAGGCTTTATAGTGAAGGGACAGGAGTGAGGGCCTGTTCCCAGGAGCTACAGTCTGAGGAAAGGGCTAAAAAGCCTTCACTAGACCCCTGTACAGCTGTATAATGAGGCCCAGGCTTTATAGTGAAGGGACAGGAGTGAGGGTCTGTTCCCAGGAGCTACAGTCTGAGGAAAGGGCTAAAAAGCCTTCACTAGACCCCTGTACAGCTGTATAATGAGACTCAGGCTTTATAGTGAAGGGACAGGAGTGAGGGCCTGTTCCCAGGAGCTACAGTCTGAGGAAAGGGTTAAAAAGCCTTCACTAGACCCCTGTACAGCTGTATAATGAGACCCAGGCTTTAGAGTGAAGGGACAGGAGTGAGGGCCTGTTCCCAGGAGCTACAGTCTGAGGAAAGGGATAAAAAGCCTTCACTAGACCCCTGTACAGCTGTATAATGAGGCCCAGGCTTTATAGTGAAGGGACAGGAGTGAGGGCCTGTTCCCAGGAGATACAGACTGAGGAAAGGGCTAAAAAGCCTTCCCTAGACCCCTGTACAGCTGTATAATGAGGTCCAGGCTTTATAGTGAAGGGACAGGAGTGAGGGCCTGTTCCCAGGAGCTACAGTCTGAGGAAAGGGATAAAAAGCCTTTACTAGACCCCTGTACAGATGTATAATGAGGCCCAGGCTTTATAGTGAAGGGACAGGAGTGAGGGCCTGTGCCCAGGAGCTACAGTCTGAGGAAAGGGATAAAAAGCCTTTACTAGACCCCTGTACAGCTGTATAATGAGGCCCAGGCTTTATAGTGAAGGGACAGGAGTGAGGGCCTGTGCCCAGGAGCTACAGACTGAGGAAAGGGTTAAAAAGCCTTCACTAGACCCCTGTACAGCTGTATAATGAGGCCCAGGCTTTATAGTGAGGGACAGGAGTGAGGGCCTGTTCCCAGGAGCTACAGACTGAGGAAAGGGCTAAAAAGCCTTCACTAGACCCCTGTACAGCTGTATAATGAGACCCAGGCTTATAGTGAAGGGAGAGGAGTGAGGGTCTGTGCCCAGGAGCTACAGACTGAGGAAAGGGCTAAAAAGCCTTCACTAGACCCCTGTACAGCTGTATAATGAGGCTCAGGCTTTATAGTGAAGGGACAGGAGTGAGGGCCTGTTCCCAGGAGCTACAGACTGAGGAAAGGGCTAAAAATCCTTCACTAGACCCCTGTACAGCTGTGTAATGAGGCCCAGGCTTTATAGTGAAGGGACAGGAGTGAGGGCCTGATCCCAGGAGCCACAGTCTGAGGAAAGTGCTAAAAAGCCTTCACTAGACCCCTGTACAGCTGTATAATGAGGCCCAGGCTTTATAGTGAGGGGACAGGAGGGAGAAAAGTGGTGAAAGGAGCCAGAAGAGCCGGACTGCCCACCACTAACCTGCAGAGCCGCACTCCACATATATGGCTGCTCTGTGCACAGGACCTGTGATGAGGTCACAGGAGGGGAGGAGTCAGGGGTCACATGATCTCCGGAGTGCAGACCTTCATGGAGCCTTCTCCTCAGTCAGTGACATTCCCGCCATTATTTGCCCCTCACTACTGGCACAATTACCCCGCGCCGCCTTCTCTACACAGTGTTATGTGTGGACTGTAACGTGTGGTTTCTCTGGAGTGAAATAGACCCCACACATGAGGGAATTCTCCCCAGTTACCGGCCGTCTACTATATGGCGGCATATGATTGTGCTATCGACTCCACACCAGGAACTAAAATGCCCAAATCTCTAATGTAACCGCTATAAGAGAAGATATAACAAATTTCCCCTAAACTCACACAGCGGAGGAGGCCTCACTTGGAGCAATGTGACTCGCGCACAGAAAATCTATTCCCAGTTCTTTGATAAGTTATCGGCCGACAGGAAGAAGAAAGGTCTGAATTACAGCCCAGACTGGAGGAGAAACTGCAGGAGTTAGAATTGGCCAATCAGCGCTCTTCACCCCTATACTTATCTACACAAATACAAGACATGAAATGACAATTAGACGCCATTCTCACCACCAGAACGGAGAGGCGCTAACTTGGAGTAAAGCTGCGTTTTATCACCATGCCAATAAGCCTAATAAGATGCCGCTCGTAAGCTCAGAATGAGAGAGTCACTGCATATAATCTCCTCTATAAAAGACCCTAAGGGTCAGACCTCAGCCCACCCCGATGTCATGTATAGCACTTATAATGAATACTCCCAGAGTTTGTATTCCCCCCACAATCACCCCCCCTCACTACTGGAGTCATTCCTTCACACACTACATCTACCTAACCTGACTGAGTCCGCGGCACAACAACTCCATTTACACATCTCTGAGGAGGAAATAGTTTCATCACTCAAAAAACTAAAAAGAGGAAAGGCCCCGGGGCCGGATGGTCTTACAGCAATATATTATAAAAAATGCAGCGATGTGCTGACACCACATATAAAAACCTCTGTAATTCACTACTAAATGGCTCACAGCTGCCCCCTGAGCTCTACGTGGCGCATGTAACCGTAATCCCTAATCCTAAGAAAGATCATCTCACAACAAATTATAGACCTATATCCCTCTTATACATTGACTTCAAAATCTTTACATCCATTGTGACTAACAGGATCAATAAAATCCTCCCTCACCTCATCCATCGGGGTCAGGTTGGTTTTATACCAGCGCGACAGGCCCCAGATAATATTAGGAGAGGGTTAAATATTATTCATACAACTAACCTACAGCGAAAGCGACTTCTCCTGCTTGCATTAGATATTGAGAGGGCTTTCGATTCGGCGTCCTGGACATATCTCTTTACGGTTCTATCGGAAGTCGGATTCTCCCCTAAACTTATAAAGTGCCTCCAATTGTTATATGATAGCCCTATCACTTATGTAAAACTCCCGTCACCACATCCCACTCCAATTAATATTCAGAGGGTACCAGGCAGGGCTGTCCTCTATCTCCGGATCTTTTTGCACTCGCAATGGAACCCATTGTGGAAGCAATAAGGAGAGATCAGAATATCCTTGGCCCTGAGAATATGGGAGACCAATATAAAGTCAGCCTCTTTGCGGATGATCTCCTGCTAACATTAATAAGTTCCCACACTACACTCCCTCACTTGTTTTCTCCCCTTCTTAAATTTGAGAAGATCTCAGGGTTAAAGATTAACATTGATAAATCCGAAGCATTATTTGTAAATTTTCCTAAGAGCAAACTAATATAGCCTCCCATTTTGGGTTTATACACAAAGAACATTATCTAACATATCTGGGTATCAACTTCCAGAGAATATGGGAAGCAAGGTGTGCCACAGTCCGCTCTGCTGCGTCTACAAAATCACCTGGGATGCAAGATGTTGTAACAAAGTACTTCTTTATTCCTTCCTACGCGTTTCGGAAGGAATAAAGGTGCCAGGAAGGGCGCCGAAACGCGTAGGAAGGAATAAAGAAGTACTTTGTTACAACATCTTGCATCCCAGGTGATTTTGTGGACTCAGCAGCGCGGACTGTGGCACACCTTGCTTCCCATATTCTCTGGCAGTTTTTCCACGTTGGAGTGGTCGGTGGAGGTCCTGCAGCAGCTGATACTGTGTTATGTCTTCAAGCCAGTTGTGGGTCACACAACTGGAATAGTTGAGTGGTACTGCATTACACCACTCACATCGTAGTGTCACTAGTGATAGGGCACTATTGCGCCTCTTGTTCCCCCACCCTTTTTGTATGGGTATCAACTTAACAGCCAACAGGTCACCTCTGTTTCGGTGGAATTACACTCCACTGATCCAAAACTTCCAGAGGGACCTGGATAGATGGGCTTCCTCAAAGTTATCCTGGCTCGGCAGAACACATGCATTAAAAATGGTGTCACTGCCTCGCTTCTTATATCTATTTAGGTCCCTCCCAATTATGGTACCAGCCAGAACGTTCACTCATTTACACTCTATGATGTCTAAGTTTCTTTGGCTCGGAAAACAACCCAGAATTGTGCAAAAACTTATGTTCCGTCACAGAAAAGAAGGGGGTTTATCCCTCCCTAATTTTACCCTTTATTACAAGTCGGCACAGATTGCTCCATTAATAAGTGCGTGTTCATATCCCAATAGTCCGAGATGGGTTATTCTGGAATCATTTCTCTCCAAACCATTCTCTTTATCAGGCCTCATGTGGACCACAGACCGACTTCCACGGGGGTTAATGAATGTGGCTCCTTTTACAGTCCACTCGTTGCTTCTTTGGAGGAAAGTCCGGTTTAAATATAACTTACAATCAAGCCCTTCTCCCCTGACAGCTATATTACAAAACCCCATGTTCCCTCCAGGCCTTGAGCCACAAATGTTTTCTTGGTGGAAGCTGAAAGGTATTCATATACTTAAACATTTGTGCTCCCCACTTAATATCTTACTTGACAGACAGAAATGGCCAGAGTGAGCCTCCCGACCCCCTGGAGGAGGCATGGGCGGAGGCCATCATGACAGGGGGATTGGAGGTTTTAGTGAGGGAAGGGTTAAAGGGGAGGGGGAGCTGGGGGGTATTTAGGATAGGGACTGGGGGGTTCCCGCCCTCTGTTCCTGTTTTCCCAGCTCCAGAACAGTCAGTCCCATACACTTATGGGGATGGCTGCAGTCGACCAGATCCTGGACAGGCTGCGGGCGGCAGCGGCAGCGCAGGCTCCAGGATGGCTGGAGGCTCAGGTGGCCGGCCTGCTTCAGGGGGCGCCAGCGCAGGCCGAGGTGAGGGAGCGGAGGTCCAGGCGGGCGCGGCCTCCAGAACGGTTATCGCCCGACACCGCTCCCCGGGCCTCGCGTCGCCGTCGGAGCCCCTCCCATGACCCTCCAGGCTGCGCGACGCTGACTTCCCCATCCGTGGCGGCACGGCCTGGGAGGAATCCTTATGCGCGGCGAGGCCCTGTGGCGGCGTCCGGACCTTCGCACCCGGGGCAGGAAGGGGGCGGAGCTGGCGCACGCCCGACTTCCGGCAGCACCAGCTCCTTCGTGGGGCCGCGGCGGTTATGGACGTGCCACGCGGCCTGCCCCTGCAGCTTCCAGCGTTTCAGCCGCCGGCAGAGTGGCGGCCTGCCAGGCGGCAGGGCCGGGTCCTGCTTCATCCCCCAGCGGTGCGGGGGAACCGGCTGGAGCGGGGGGCGCTGCTGTGCTGGCCCCGCAGCGGCGCTTGCTTCTGACCCCCTGAACGTGTTTCACAGCCCTGGGGCTGCAGCGGGACCGGAGAGCAGCCCGGCTGGGTCGGGGCCGGCTGCAAGAAGATTCGAGCGGAGGACACTGTCGGGCTCCCAGTTGCCGTGGGGGGCCCCAGGCGGCCATGTGCCTCGCGATGGCACATCTGGAATGACTCTCGGCGGGGGGGCCAGGAGGCTTCGGATGTGGGGGTACTGCTGCCTGGTTCAGTCCAGGGGTTCAGGCCTCCTACCCCGGCCCAGGCTGCGGGGGTGTTCGGGCCACAACAACGAGGCGGTGGGTCCGCCGCCGGGAGCCGCGAGGTCCACGAGGCGTCAGGGGATCCAGGATTTCTGGCTGGAGGGCACACAGCCCCCTCGCAGCCCGGTGAGTATGCGTCTATGTCCCCTGTTTGTCATACGCTATTATCTTCGTCAGTGGTGGTAGGGGGCCCCTTAGCAAAATCCAGGGGCGGTGGGTTTGAGGCTGGGTTGAGCAGTTCTGGGTCGGCCGGGGGTGTATGTGATATGCTGGCGGATGTGCGTAGCTTGCTTTTACGTTTGGAGCGGGGTTTTGTTGGGTCGTCACCGGTAGCAGCGTGGGTCGGGCCACAGGGTGGCGGGTTGTCAGGTCAGGGCGCGGCTGCGTCGGGCCCTTGTGCTGGTGAGCCGGTGTCAGTGTCGGTGCAAACCGACAGAGAAAAGGAGTGTTGTGTGCATCTGGATGATCGGGGGCATGGCGAGGTGTATGTGTGCTTTGAAGGTTCGTTGGGGGCACATTTAAAAAAGGAGGTGAAAGAGCAGATTTGGAAGGATGAATATGTGGAAATATTTTCGCTATTGCCTTTTGAGAATTTTATTTGGATAAAAGTAAGAAAGAGGATAGCAAAAAGGAAGAGGAGGAAAAGCGGAGGTGGCGCATGATTCCTCAGACATTTGTAAATTGGCAGCAGGCTTTTGCCATTTTGGCGAGTGTTATTGGGGAACAGGCCCCTGATAATTGCTCAGCGTTGTTTTGTTATTTGGATGCTATTGGGGAGGCTTACAGAGTATATGGCGGTCAGGCGTGGCTGTGGTATGACGAGCAATTTCGTCAGAGGAAAGCTGTGCGTCCGGCTATCCGCTGGGACCAAAAAGACATTGGTTTGTGGATGCGTGTGATAGCGCAAAATAAGTCTGGGAGTTCCTTTCATGGGGGGGCTGGAAGCACCAGCCAGAATAGCGGCACCTCCGGCTCTACGAGTGGCGGGGGTCAAGGGCAGTCGGGAACGCACAAGGCGGGGGTGTGCTGGCAGTTTAATGATGGCCAGTGTAAGTTTGGGGCCAACTGTAAATTTAAACACCTCTGCTCAAATTGCAATGGTGCCTCACACGGGGCATCAAAGTGTTTCAAGAAAGGGAAGTCCAAATCTGGTGGGGGTAATTCGCAAGGGGGAGACTCCAGTGAATCTGGAAAGGATGGTCCCCTATCTAAATAGGTACCCTGATAGGGTAAGAGCGGGGCTGTTGTATTCAGGTTTTAAGGAGGGTTTTCGTATTCCGGGTCCTCCGTTTGAAATCCTGCTTGTTTTGAAAAATTTGCGCTCCGCCTTGGAGCATTCTTCAGTTGTTTCGGAGAAAATCCGGAAAGAAGTTTCGTTGGGTCGCATGGCGGGCCCTTTCGTGTCCCCTCCTTTTCCGAATTTGGTGGTTTCCCCGTTGGGGGTGGTTCCGAAGAAGGAGCCCAATAAATTTCGGCTAATTCAGCATTTGTCTTACCCACGTGGGAGGTCGGTTAACAACGGTATTGATCCAGAGATTTGTTCGGTGGTAAACTCTTCATTTGACGAGGCGGCAAGTTGGGTCCGGAAATGTGGTCGCGGTGCCCTTATGGCTAAGACTGATGTTGAAAACGCTTTTCGTTTACTTCCGGTCCACCCAGAAAGCGTGAGGTTGTTGGGCTGTTTTTGGGAAGGCAGGTTTTTTGTAGATAGGTGTTTATCTATGGGTTGGTCATTGTCTTGTGCGTATTTCGAGGCTTTTAGTTCTTTTCTTGAGTGGGTCGTGTGCGACGTTTCTGGTTTTGATTCAGTGGTTCATTATTTGGACGATTTCTTGTGCATTGGCCCGGCTGATTCTTCACGTTGTCTCAGGATTTTGAAAGCGATTGAGTGGGTGGTGGATCGGTTCGGGGTCCCGTTGGCGCCCGAAAAAACTGAGGGCCCCAGTACGTGTTTGCGTTTTTTGGGGATCGTCATCGATACCGTCGAATGGGAATTTCGGTTGCCTGAGGACAAGCTAGAAGATTTGAGGTCTGAAGTGGTTCGTGCACGTCGGTTGCGAAAAATATCGTTGCGGGATCTTCAGTCGCTGTTGGGAAAGCTTAACTTCGCTTGTCGGGTGATGCCGATGGGTCGAGTTTTTTCACGTAGGCTGGCTAGCGCTACTTCGGGGATTCGGGCTCCTCATCATTTTGTGAGATTGTCGGTGGAGCTCAGGGCTGATTTGGTGGTCTGGGAGTCCTTTTTGGAGTCGTACAACAGTTGTTCGTTGGTAATGGCTGATGTGGTTTGTAACGATGCGTTGGATTTGTTTACGGATGCGGCGGGTGGATTCGGTTTTGGTGCCTATTTTGGAGGGCAATGGTGCGCAGCTCAGTGGCCCGCTGCGTGGGTTTCGGCTGGGTTGGTGCGTAACATCACGTTGTTGGAGATTTTTCCGATTCTGGTGGCGGTACATTTGTGGGGTCAGGATTTTCGGAATCGGCGCGTTCGTTTTAATTGCGACAACATGAGTGTTGTGAGCGCGATTAATGGTCTTACTGCATCGTCCCCTCCAGTTGTCAGGGTTTTGCAGAAGTTGGTGCTATCATGTTTGTCTTTGAATGCACATGTGACTGCGACGCATGTGCCTGGAGTGAAGAACGAGATAGCTGATTCTCTCTCTCGTTTGCAATGGGATCGTTTTCGTTCCTTGGCTCCGGAGGCAGAGTTCGAGGGTCTGATTTGTCCGGAGGAGTTGTGGAGGGTGGCTTACGAGCCGCAGAGTCACTGATTGTATCGTCATTGGCACCAAAAACCTGGGAGGCCTATCGGAATGTGTGGCGTATGTGGGAAGAAGTCCTTACGGCTGGCCCCACCAGTGGGGTTAGGCTTGAGCAAGAGGGTCTGTTGTTGTCTTGGTTGGGGCAGGGCGCAAGCGAAGGTTGGTCTCGTGCGAAGGTGACACGTTTGTTGGCCGGTTTGTCTTCCGGTTTTCGGTTGCGTGGGTGCAGGGATTTGACGAAAACGTTTCTGGTGAGACAGGCAGCGAAAGGTTTTCACCGTTTCCGAGGGGAGGGTGATTTAAGATGGCCCGTGTCGTTTAATATACTAGAGCAATTCGGACTGGTTCTGGGATCGGTATGCGCAGATGGTTATGAGGTTGTGTTGTTTCGTTTGGCTTTTTCCTTTGCATTTTTTGGGGCACTGCGGATTGGGGAACTCGTGTCTCACAATAAAGAGTCGATGGGTAGGTTGCTAGCCAGGGATGTGGTTTTGACTCCCCAGGGGGTCGAGTTCTGGCTGCGTAGGTCAAAAACGGACCAGTCTGGAAAAGGCCGTCGAGTTGTGTTGGGTGTTTTGTCTGTTTCTGGAATGTGCCCGGTTCAGTGTTTGGGTAATTTTTGGGATCTTCGTCCCAGTCTGGGCGGATCTTTGTTGTGTCACGCAGATGGTGGTAGTTTGTCTCATTATCAGTTTGGCGCGGTGTTTAAAAAGTCCATTCGGTGTTTGGGGTTAGATGATTCTCGATTTGCCTCTCATTCTTTTAGGATTGGTGCGGCGACTGAGGCAGCTGAGTGTGGTTTGGGTCCCTCTTTCATACAGCGCATCGGCGGGTGGAGGTCTAATCGTTATCGCAGTTATGTTCGGCCTTAGGTGTGCAGGAGGTCGGCTTGGTTGGTGGTGTCCATGGGTCGATTGAATGTTACAGGGGTTGGAGTTCTATCTTTGTTGCAGATGTTTTCCTGTGAGTGTCGTTTTGTGTTTCAGGTGCTGAACCGCTGCTGGTCTGGATATTTGGTCACTCCTTTGTTTATTGGGGAGTGGTGCGAGCTGATGTCAGGAACGACGGCAGACAGTTGGGGATTTCCAGAACGGTGGCGGTGGTGCGGTGGCTCGGTTTTAGGGGCCTGGTGTGGCGTCGGGTGTTGCCGGAAATACACGAGTGTGTCCGGTTGGACCGGGCACCAGATGTTCTCGTTATTCATGCTGGGGGGTAACGATCTGGCTGTCCGTCCCTTTCGGGAATTGATCAAGGACATTAAGCAAGATTGCTTGCGGTTGTGGGTAACGTATCGGGAGATCACGATTGTGTGGTCTGAGATTGTGCCACGTAGGCGTTGGCGGTCCATGAGATCGTTGGAAAAGGTCAATTGGGCCAGGATCAAGGTCAACAGAGCGGTGTCTGCTTTTATAGTTAAAAATGGGGGAGTTGACGTGCGACATTTCGATTTGGAAAAGGGTGAGGGCGATTACTGGTTGGCGGACGGGATTCACTTGAATGCAGTGGGTTCTGATATTTGGGCCCTCGCCCTTCAGGAGGGTATAGAGAAGGCTGTCGCTTGGCGGATTGTGGGGGTCTCGGGTCATTGAGGCGTTCAAAGGCCCCTCATTGTGGCGGTTTTGGGGGAGGGGGGAGTCCTTGAAGTCGGTGGAAATTGGTTTTGGAGACTCTGTGGGTAGGGTCTCCTTCGTTTAAAGGTATGCTGGTCGTGATCTGGTGAAAGGTGGATGCAGAGTTTTTCCATCGGAAGAGGGCGGATCTCCAAGGAGTTTGTGGACAATATCTATTGGTGTGCTGGTGCTCCCGAGCCTGTGGGGTAACGGCTGGGAGCAAATGGTTGGGGGTTGTTCACAATATTTTGGACTATTTCACCATGATCTTGTGGCTTCAAGGACTTCTCCTTCCAGGGTTAAATTCATTGTACTCATGTTATTTATGATACAGTGTTTATTGTTTGTTTGTTGTTATAATAAAAGGCTGCTGTGGCCATAAAAATTCCAAAAGAAATACCGGTGTCTGTGTATTAGCTGGCGCCGAGGTGGTGGTGGTGGTTTTATGGTCACGGTGGGGTTTCAGGGGTAAGTCAAGATGCTTGTTATCCCCACGAGGTAAATACTTGACAATACCAACGTCAAGAAATGGCCGGAGTGAGCCTCCCGACCACCTGGAGGAGGCGTGGGCGGAGGCCATCATGACGGGGGGTTGGAGGTTTTAGTGAGGGAAGGGTTAAAGGGGAGGGGGAGCTGGCGGGTATTTAAGATAGGGACTGGGGGGTTCCCGCCCTCTGTTCCTGTTTTCCCAGCTCCAGAACAGTCCCACCCTCCCTCCCTTTTTCTTTTTGGACAGCGGTGCGTGATTCTATTTTGGGTCATGGCGGTTTTGGGGGAGGGGGGAGTCCTTGAAGTCGGTGGAAATTGGTTTTGGAGACTCTGTGGGTAGGGTCTCCTTCGTTTAAAGGTATGCTGGTCGTGATCTGGTGAAAGGTGGATGCGGAGTTTTCTGTTGGAAGAGGGCGGATCTCCAAGGAGTTTGTGGACAATATCTATTGGTGTGCTGGTGCTCCCGAGCCTGTGGGGTAACGGCTGGGAGCAAATGGTTGGGGGTTGTTCACAATATTTTGGACTATTTCACCATGATCTTGTGGCTTCAAGGACTTCTCCTTCCAGGGTTAAATTCATTGTACTCATGTTATTTATGATACAGTGTTTATTGTTTGTTTGTTGTTATAATAAAAGGCTGCTGTGGCCATAAAATTCCAAAAGAAATACCAGTGTCTGTGTATTAGTTGGCGCCGAGGTGGTGGTGGTGGTTTTATGGTCACGGTGGGGTTTCGGGGGTAAGTCAAGATGCTTGTTATCCCCACGAGGTAAATACTTGACAATACCAACGTCAAGGAATTTGTTCAAATATTGGAACCTCCAGTTAGGGAGGTAATACAATTAAACCAGATCTTCCACTTTGCAAAGCAGATCCTCCCGAGCGGTACTACTCTCAGGGCAACCAGTTTTGAAAATAAATGTCTAAATGACCCTTTGGGCAGGGGAACGATCTCATTGATCTACTATGCTATAAATTCTCCACAAGATGATAAAGAATTGAAGTATATGTTACAGTGGGAGGAGGATCTGGGGTTTGAACAGTCAATTGATGAATGGTATCGTAGCTGTGACACCATATCAAGACTTCCCTTGTGGAGACCTCCTTAAAACTATTGCACAGAGTCTATTATGTACAGGAAAAAATTCACAGCATTTTTCCTAAATTCTCGGGAGACTGTTTTAGGGGCTGTGGAATATCTGGTGACATGAGACATATTTGGTGGTCTTGTATGGTGGTTTCTGGGCTTTGGGAGAAGGTGAAGTATCTGATAGTACAGATGTATGGTGGACCGGTTGTTGTGGAACCTTCTACCCTTTTACTGGGAACCAGGCCTTCCCGGCTTCCAAAAAGCTTTCAGAAGCTAGTAAACTACTTATGTATGGCCACTAAAATCCACATTGCGATAAAGTGGAAGTCTCCCTCATTGCCAAGATCTATGGTGAAAGAGAAGATGAACGACATTATGTTATTCTCATTTGTGGTCCCAGCGTTTCTTGTGGAATAAATCCCTTTCTCACACAGTCCTGTAGTAATGACTTTGTTCTCACGTTTTGTAGGAGGGTTCGTCTGACTCCATCTTATGTTATCAGTATAAGTGCGAGAGATGAGAGACCGATGACCGCAGTTTTACTGTGTGTCTGGCGTCAGTTCTACAGTGAGAGAGATGCGGGGTCTGTGACTGAAGCTGGGGGTATACGGGTGTATAAAGCATACACAGGGGTCTACGAACGAAGTTGGAGGTATACGGGTGTATACCGAGTACACAGGGTTCTGCGACCGAACCTGGGGGTATACAGGTGTATACAGTGTACACAGGGGTCTGCTACCGAAGCTGGGGATATACGGGTGTATACAGCATACATAGAGGGGTCTATGACCGAAGCTGGGGGTATACGGGTGTATACATCATACACAGAGGGGTCTGTGACCAAAGCTGGGGGTATACAGGTGCATACAGCGTACACTGTGGGGCCTGCGACCGAACCTGGGTGTATACATTGTACACAGGGGTCTGCGACCATAACTGGGGATATACAGGTGTATACAGTGAACACAAGGGTCTGTGACTGAAGCTGAGGGTATACGGGTGTATACAGTGTACACAGAGTGGTCTGCGACTGAAGTTGGGGGTATACGGGTGTGTACAGAGTACAGAGAGGGGTCTACGACTGAAGCTGGGGGTATACGGGTGTATACAGCGTACACAGAGGGGTCTGTGATTGAAGCTGGGGGTATACGGGTGTATACCCTCCAAGACTTCTCCCGAATAGCCCCTATTCTCTGGAATTCTTTGCCCCAACAAGTCCGACTATCAACCACATTTGAATCACAGAGGGGTCTGTGATTGAAGCTGGGGGTATACGGGTGTATACCCTCCAAGACTTCTCCCGAATAGCCCCTATTCTCTGGAATTCTTTGCCCCAACAAGTCCGACTATCAACCACATTTGAATCCTTCAGACGGAACCTGAAAACCCACCTCTTCAAGAAAGCCTACAGCCTGCAATGACCCCGCTACCTCCTTCTCTCTCACCACTACCGGCAATATCACCTCAACCAACACCGGAACTGCTGCAACCCACCAACCTACTGTCTCCTTCCCCACCATCCTGTAGCATATCAGCCCGAAAGAGCAGGGTCCTCTCTCCCCTCTGTATCAGTCTGTCATTCTTAGTTTGTTTACTGTAAGTGATATCTGTAATTTGCATGTAACCCCTTCTCATGTACAGCACCATGGAATCAATGGTGCTACAGTGCCTACAAGTAGTATTCAACCCCCTGCAGATTTAGCAGGTTTACACATTCGGAATTAACTTGGCATTGTGACATTTGGACTGTAGATCAGCCTGGAAGTGTGAAATGCACTGCAGCAAAAAAGAATGTTATTTCTTTGTTTAATTTTTTTTTAAATTGTGAAAAGTTTATTCAGAGGGTCATTTATTATTCAACCCCTCAAACCACCAGAATTCTGTTTGGTTCCCCTAAAGTATTAAGAAGTATTTCAGGCACAAAGAACAATGAGCTTCACATGTTTGGATTAATTATCTCTTTTTCCAGCCTTTTCTGACTATTTAAGACCCTCCCCAAACTTGTGAACAGCACTCATACATGGTCAACATGGGAAAGACAAAGGAGCATTCCAAGGCCATCAGAGACAAGATCGTGGAGGGTCACAAGGCTGGCAAGGGGTACAAAACCCTTTCCAAGGAGTTGGGCCTACCTGTCTCCACAGTTGGGAGCATCATCCGGAAGTGGAAGGCTTATGGAACTACTGTTAGCCTTCCACGGCCTGGACAGCCTTTGAAAGTTTCCTCCCGTGCCGAGGCCAGGCTTGTCCGAAGAGTCAAGGCTAACCCAAGGACAACAAGGAAGGAGCTCTGGGAAGATCTCATGGCAGTGGGGACATTGGTTTCAGTCAATACCATAAGTAACGTACTCCACCGCAATGGTCTCCGTTCCAGACGAGCCAGTAAGGTACCTTTACTTTCAAAGCGTCATGTCAAGGCTTGTCTACAGTTTGCTCATGATCACTTGGAGGACTCTGAGACAGACTGGTTGAAGGTTCTCTGGTCTGATGAGACCAAGATCGAGATCTTTGGTGCCAAACACACACGTGACGTTTGGAGACTGGATGGCACTGCATACGACCCCAAGAATACCATCCCTACAGTCAAGCATGGTGGTGGCAGCATCATGCTGTGGGGCTGTTTCTCAGCCAAGGGGCCTGGCCATCTGGTCCGGATCCATGGGAAGATGGATAGCACGGCCTACCTGGAGATTTTGGCCAAGAACCTCCGCTCCTCCATCAAGGATCTTAAGATGGGTCGTCATTTCATCTTCCAACAAGACAACGACCCAAAGCACACAGCCAACAAAACCAAGGCCTGGTTCAAGAGGCAAAAAATCAAGGTGTTGGAGTGGCCTAGTCAGTCTCCTGACCTTAACCCAATTGAAAACTTGTGGAAGGAGCTCAAGATTAAAGTCCACATGAGACACCCAAAGAACCTAGATAACTTGGAGAAGATCTGCATGGAGGAGTGGGCCAAGATAACTCCAGAGACCTGTGCCGGCCTGATCAGGTCTTATAAAAGACTATTATTAGCTGTAATTGCAAACAAGGGTTATTCCACAAAATATTAAACCTAGGGGTTGAATAATAATTGACCCACACTTTTATGTTTAAAATTTATTAAAATTTAACTGAGCAACATAACTTTTTGGTTTGTAAGATTTATGCATCTGTTAATAAATCCTGCTCTTGTGTGAAGTTTGAAGGCTCTAACTTATTTGCATCTTATCAAACCTGCTAAATCTGCAGGGGGTTGAATACTACTTGTAGGCACTGTATATAAATAATAATAATAATAATAATACAGCATACACACAGGGGTCTGAGACTGAAGCTGGGGGTATACGGTGTATACAGTGTGAGAGACGCGGGGTCTGTGACTGAAGCTGGGGGTATACGGGTGTATACAGTGTACACGAGTCTGCAACCGAAGCTGCGGGTATATGGATGTATACATAGTACATAGAGGGCTCTGTGATTGAAGCTGGGGGTATACGGGTGTATACAGCATAAACAGAGTGGTCTGCGACTGAAGCTGGAGGTATATGGGTGTATACAGCGTACATAGAGGCGTCTGCGACCGAAGCTGGGGGTATACGGGTGTATATAGTGTACACAGGGGTCTGCGCCCAAAGCTGGGGGTATACAGGTGTATACAGCGTACACTGAGGGGTCTGAGACCGAAGCTGGGGGTATATGGGTGTATACAGAGTACACAGAGGGGTCTGAGACCGATGCTGGGGGTATATGGGTGTATATAGAGTACACAGAGGGGTCTGTGATTGAAGCTAGGGGTTTACGGGTGTATATCCTCCAAGACTTCTCCCGAATATCCCCTATTCTCTGGAATTCTTTGCCCCAACAAGTCCGACTATCAACCACATTTGGATCCTTCTGACAGAACCTGAAAACCCACCTCTTCAAGAAAGCCTACAGCCTGCAATGACCCCGCTACCTCCTTCTCTATCACCACTACCGGCGATATCACCTCAACCATCACCGGAACTGCTGCAACCCACCAACCTACTGTCTCCTTCCCCACCATCCTGTAGCATATCAGCCCGAAAGGGCAGGGTCCTCTCTCCCCTCTGTATCAGTCTGTCACTGTTTGTTTGCTTACTGAAAAAGGGGGGGGGGGGACAAAATCCAAAATTCAACTAATGGTCATAATAAAATTGCTTTATTAGAGTGGTCAGGCAAGGTACAAAGCAACATGCTGAAGTGCCATAAAAATATAAAAACATGCACATAGGGACACAGAGACTGAAGTTACCACTGCTGCACATTACAATACTGAAAAATATCTAATGAAAATATATTGCACTCAATAGAAAGAACATATTAGGTCCAGACAGCAATCAAAGTATATATTCACATGAATCATAAGTTACCTGGACACAATAACAAGAAGCAGGTGGCAACCTGGGGGTCCCTGTGACCGCCCCAACGCGCGTTTCGGAACACCTTCGTCAGGGGGCGCAGCAGGTAATATAAAAAGCGCTGTTTAAATAACGGGCAAAGACCGGAAGTAGGACTGACGTCAAAACCGGAAGTGTCATCCGTTACTATGGTGACTCGCATACAATCGCTATGTGGCTAATAGAACTAAACGGCGATGTAAGCCGATATCAGGGAGACGCCCACGCCATCCCCGGCATGACGACAGGAGAATGTGACGCCCATAAAACCTGACGTCAGCACAGGGAGTGCGGTGGAAGTCACACAGACGCAAAAAGATTACACTCAAGGAGACGCCACCATATTAGAAACTGGCAAATGTGCATGGATCTCATAGGTCAATGAGGGCAGCTGTTAGCACAGAACGACCAGTATATCATGTTTATATAAGGTCAATACTGAAAAAAGAGACATTATAAAGGATACTATTATTATTATTACAAGCAGCAATAATAGAGCTAATGCATGTACACGTATCTGAATAAGGATATGCGCTGCTATGACATACATATAACAATAATCCAGATGCCAAATAGGTCAGAAAAGACAAATATATGCAGCCCCCATATATGCACATACATACACACGTACACACATGTTCACCACATACACACCCGCGTGCACGCACATGAATTACATACCTGCATACACGTGCATCCGTCCACATGCTCATACATGTGAACACAAAAATCAGCCGTCCCATACAAGCAATAACATAACAAAATATACCAAAACGGGGGGGGAAAGAAACAGCAAGGGCTACTCATATAGTCCTTACAGTATCATATAAACACAGATGCACAGAAAAGATGATAATAATAATAGTAAGCCAAGGGAACAATACAAGTCCATAATGCCATATAGAATGTTCACAGACATGCAGCTGTATAGACTCCCGGCACATCACCAGTAGAGAGGAGATACTTCATAGCTATACACGTCCACACCAACGGATTCATCCAGAAGCCCGTAAGCCGAACAGGATCAAACTGAAACAATAAAAAATAATTAAAAAAAAATATATATATAAAATATATAGGCAATAAAGCAAGGGGAACTCCGCAAATACCTATTCCAAAAAGGGGGCGAAACTGAGGTTTTCATTTAACCCCTGAGGGTGCACAGTCCTTAAAGTCCAAATCCAGCGGGATTCAAGACGTGCTAACTTGGTAGAGAGCTTACCTCCCCTAATACTAACATCAATGGCATAGATGCCCCTGAATCTAATCAAACTACTGTCACTCTCATGGAAAAGTTTGAAATGACGGGGAATCGTCTTTAATAAGGATACATCTACCTGGCCGACTGACGCCTCAATGCCCAGAACATGTTCACGCACACGCACCTTCAACTGACGTGTAGTGAGGCCCACATAGATAAGGCCACATGGGCATGTTGCATGATAAATAACATCGTGTTGCACATGTGATCGATTTCTTGATATTGTAGATCCTACCACTAGAGTCAGGGAAGGTGGTGGTGCGATCCATGTTCGGGCAGGCGACACAGTGGCCACATGGATAACTACCATGCCGCATTGCCCTACTGTCAAGAAAAGTAGTCCTTGGCTCGCCTACACAGAGTTTTGTGAGTTCATTTTCCCCTTCGTCACTGAGGTCTGGTGAACTCCCTATTCTGGTAAAGGAAGGTAATGAGCCTGATTATCAGGCACCTGAGTCTAATGATGATGACTGGCTGAGTGGAGTCACGGACTGGATATTAGGCTGCCGACGCCCTTCTGCCCTGCGGGTGATTTCTCTGTGGACTTCTAGGAAACCAGTCTGATTCCTGCTCCTCTAAAGCTAAGTTTTCTGCTTTGCCTTTTAGCATTTGTGTTTTGTTTTTGTTTGCCTTGCTTTTCTGGATTCTGCCATTCCCTGCTGGGGTAAGCTGATTCTTCTTTTGCCTGTTGCTCTGTCTTCAGAATATTCCTGAGTACTGACATAGTATTTTTGAAGCCTAGCGTCTTCAGGGCCTTTTTCACTGTCAGTCTGTTGGCTCTTATTTTCGTAGGGTTTTTCATGGATTGCAGACAGCAGCCTTCCTGTCCTTTCCTATCTAGTTAGCTTGGGCCCCGTCTTTGCTCAGTCTATCTTTCTGTCTGTGTTGTGTTCTTTCCTCTTGCTTCACCGTCATTATATGTGGGGGGCTGCCTTTTGCTTTGGGGTCTGCTCTGGGGCAGTTTAGATTTCCCTTTCTGTCTTTAGGCTATTTAATTCTCCGGCTGTGATCGAGGGGTCAAGGGCATCGTAGGAACCCCCCACGGCTACTGCTAGTTGTGTTGATAGGTTCAGGGGTCTGCAATCCGATAGCTACCAACCTCTCTGGTTTTCTGGACTTAGCTAGCATTTCTGTTTTTGCCTCCTACGGTGACTCAATCATAACAGAATCACCCGCCATACCGCAGATCCTAGGGTACTCAATAGCAGGAAAGAATTGTGTTTAAAAAAAAAAAAAGTGTGTATATTCTTTCCTCTATATCTCTGAGGCCGTAGGGGGAATTTTTTTTTCTCTCAATGGAGATAAAGCAATTGTCTGATCGTGTGGAGCAGCTCGCTGCGGAAGTGCGGGGAATTTCCGCCTACCTTGCTCGTTCGCATGCTGTTGAACCAAAGATCCCTACACCTGATGTATTTTTTGGGGATCGGTCTAAATTTTTGAGTTTCAAAAATAATTGTAAATTATTTTTTGCCTTGAAGCCTAACTCGTCAGGGAGCTCCGCGCAGCAGGTTAAAATTGTCATCTCTTTGCTGCGTGGCGATCCCCAGGATTGGGCGTTTTCTTTGAAACCAGATGATCTTATTCTGACTAATGTGAATGCATTCTTTCAAGCCTTGGGGTTGTTGTATGACGAACCTAATGCTATTGATCAGGCTGAAAAGACCCTGTTGGCATTGAACCAGGGTCGAGATTCTGCAGAGTTGTACTGTCAAAAGTTCCGAAAGTGGGCGGTCCTTACTATCTGGAATGATAATGCCTTGGCTGCTCTCTTTCGGAAGGGTTTGTCAGAAGCCGTAAAAGATACTATGGTGGGATTTCCTGTTCCCTCTGGTCTGGACGATTCTATGTCATTAGCCATTCAGGTTGATCGGCGTTTACGTGAACGCAGGATTGCACGAGAGGTGTTGCCACCGGTAGAACAGACGTCGGAACCCATGCAATGTGATAGAGTTTTGTCTAAGGCGCAACGTCAGGAGTTCAGAAGGCGTAATAAGCTGTGTTTTTTCTGTGGAGATGCCTCGCATATTATTTCTGTTTGTCCTAAATGAGAGAAACGCTTTGCACACACGTTTTCTGTTGGTGGTGTTCAACCTAAGTTTCTTCTGGCAATTACTCTGATCTGCTCCCTGTCCACATTTTCCGCCAAGGCTTTTGTGGATTCGGGAGCAGCGCTAAACCTAATGGACTTGGATTTTGCTAAACGTTGTGGATTTCCTATGACACCTCTGCAGACGCCTATCCCTTTGAGGGGGATTGATGCTACTCCTTTGGCGAAAAATAAACCTCAGTTTTGGACCCAGGTGGTCATGCGGGTCGCCCCAGACCATCAAGAAAATTGCAGATTATTGGTGTTACATGGTCTGCATGATGCCGTTGTTCTGGGGTTTCCCTGGTTGCAAATTCATAATCCAGTCTTGGATTGGAAATCTGTGTCTGTGGTGAGTTGGGGTTGTCGGTGTGCCTGTAGTGAGGCTCCGGTTTTTTCCACCTCTCCTCAGTCGCATGATGTTCCTGACTATTTGGCGGACTTTTATGATGTATTTAGTGAGAATGAGTCTGCATCCTTGCCTCCTCATAGGAGTTATGACTGTGCAATTGAACTGAGCCCGGGGTGTAAATTTCCTAAGGGTCGGCTCTTCAATTTATCTGTACCCGAGCACGAGGCTATGCGGTCCTATATTAAGGAGGCGTTGGAGAAGGGTCATATTAGACCATCCTCTTCACCCTTAGGTGCCGTTTTTTTTTTTGTGGCCAAAAAGGATGGTTCTTTAAGGCCTTGTATTGATTATCGTGCCCTCAACAAAATTACTATTAAATATCAGTATCCGTTACCCCTGATTTCGGATCTATTCTCTAGAGTTAGAGGTGCTTGCTGGTTTACCAAGCTTGACCTCAGGGGGGCGTATAATCTTATCCGCATTAAGCAGGGGGATGAATACAAGACGGCGTTTAATACTCCGGAGGGACATTTTGAGTACCTGGTGATGCCTTTTGGGCTCACTAATGCCCCTTCTGTCTTCCAGTGCTTCATGAACGATATTTTCCGAGACTTTGTCGATAAATTTTTGATTATCTATCTGGATGATATTTTGATCTTCTCCAAGGATTGGGATTCTCATGTGGAACATATTCGGACTGTGTTCCAGATCTTGAGGGAGAATTCCCTGTATGTCAAAGGATCGAAATACCTTTTTGGAGTACAGAGGATTTCATTTATGGGATTTATTTTGTCTCCATTAACTATTGAAATGGACCCGGCCAAGATACAGGCCATTTATGATTGGGTTCAGCCCACTTCTTTGAAGGCCCTCCAGAAGTTTTTGGGTTTTGCTAATTTTTATCGGAAATTTATAGCAAAATTTTCTAGTATTGCCAAGCCATTGACTGATCTGACTAAGAAGGGTGCTGATGTGTTGAATTGGTCTCCGGAGGCTGTTTCTTCCTTTCAGGAGCTGAAGGGAAGATTTACCTCTGCCCCGGTTTTGCGGCAACCTGATGTCTCACTCCCGTTCCAGGTAGAGGTGGATGCTTCTGAGATTGGTGCAGGAGCTGTTTTGTCCCAAAAGGATCCTGTAACATCTAAAATGAATCCCTGTGCTTTCTTTTCCCGAAAGTTCTCTCCATCTGAACGTAACTATGATGTGGGGAATCGGGAACTGTTGGCCATGAAATGGGCATTTGAGGAGTGGAGACATTGGTTGGAGGGAGCTAAACATCAAGTTGTGGTCCTCACTGACCACAAGAATTTGATTTACCTAGAGTCGGCTAAACGCTTGAACCCTAGACAGGCTAGGTGGGCCTTGTTTTTTACAAGTTTTGATTTTGTGGTCTCTTTTCTTCCTGGAACTAAGAATGTCAAGGCAGACGCCCTCTCTAGGAGCTTCTTTGCTGATTCTCCTGTGGTGACCAAGCCTGCTACCATCTTAGGCGAAGGGGTAGTTCTTTCTGCCATCTTGCCTGATTTGAGACTTGCTCTGCAAGAGTTCCAGGAGGACAAACCTGAGCGTTGTCCCAGTGGAAAGTTGTATGTTCCTGACCAGTGGAAGAGGAGAGTGATGTCTGAAGTTCATTGCTCTGCATTGGCTGGTCATCCAGGTATTTTTGGTACTAGAGATCTGGTGAGTCACTCTTTTTGGTGGCCCACCTTGTCTCATGATGTCAGGAATTTTGTGCAGTCCTGTGGGACTTGCTCCCGGTCTAAATCTTGTTCTCGCTCTAGTGGGTTGTTGATGCCTTTGCCGGTCCCCAGGAGGCCATGGACCCATATTTCAATGGATTTCATCTCTGATATGCCGGTCTCTCAAAGAATGACTGTTATTTGGGTGATTTGTGATAGGTTCTCTAAGATGGTTCATCTTGTACCACTCCCTAAGTTGCCGTCTTCCACTGAGTTGGTGCCCCTGTTTTTGCAACAGGTGGTTCGCTTGCACGGGATTCCTGAGAACATTGTATCTGACAGAGGAGTTCAGTTTGTGTCTAGATTTTGGAGGACTTTCTGTTCCAAGCTGGGAATTCAGTTGTCCTTTCCAGTTGAGCCTTCTGCCTGCCCAGGTGTTGACACTGTGGTGGAGAGAATGCACCAAATCTGGGACCAAGTGGTGGATAAGTTATCTCTCTCCCAGAAAAGGCCCAGCGGTTTTCCAATCGACATAGGACCATTGGTCCCCAGTTTAAGATTGGTGATATGGTGTGGTTATCATCAAAAAATATTGCTATGAAGGTGGCTTCTCCTAAGTTTAAGCCTAGATTTATTGGACCTTACAAGATTTTGGAGATTATTAATCCGGTCTCTTTTCGTTTGGCTCTCCCTGTCACATTTAAAATCCATAATGTGTTCCATAAGTCCTTGTTGAAGAGGTTTGTTGAACCAGTTGTTCCTGGGGTGGCACCTCCGGACCCTGTATTGGTGGAAGGTAACATGGAATATGAGGTAGAGAAAATACTGGATTCCCGTCTGGCTAGACAGAGACTCCAGTATTTGGTTAAGTGGAAGGGTTATGGTCAGGAGGATAATTCCTGGGTCTCTGCCTCTGATATTCATGCCAAAAATTGGTGCGTGCCTTTCATCGGGCTCACCCTGATCGCCCTGGTGGCGTGGTTGAGGGTTCGGTGACCCCTCCTCAAGGGGAAGGTACTGTTGTGAGTTCATTTTCCCCTTCGTCACTGAGGTCTGGTGAACTCCCTATTCTGGTAAAGGAAGGTAATGAGCCTGATTATCAGGCACCTGAGTCTAATGATGATGACTGGCTGAGTGGAGTCACGGACTGGATATAAGGCTGCCGACGCCCTTCTGCCCTGCGGGTGATTTCTCTGTGGACTTCTAGGAAACCAGTGTGATTCCTGCTCCTCTAAAGCTAAGTTTTCTGCTTTGCCTTTTAGCATTTGTGTTTTGTTTTTGTTTGCCTTGCTTTTCTGGATTCTGCCATTCCCTGCTGGGGTGAGCTGATTCTTCTTTTGCCTGTTGCTCTGTCTTCAGAATATTCCTGAGTACTGACATAGTCTTTTTGAAGCCTAGCGTCTTCAGGGCCTTTTTCACTGTCAGTCTGTTGGCTCTTATTTTCATAGGGTTTTTCACGGATTGCAGACAGCAGCCTTCCTGTCCTTTCCTAGCTAGTTAGCTTGGGCCCCGTCTTTGCTCAGTCTATCTTTCTGTCTGTGTTGTGTTCTTTCCTCTTGCTTCACCGTCATTATATGTGGGGGGCTGCCTTTTGCTTTGGGGTCTGCTCTGGGGCAGTTTAGATTTCCCTTTCTGTCTTTAGGCTATTTAATTCTCCAGCTGTGATCGAGGGGTCTAGGGCATCGTAGGAACCCTCCACGGCTACTGCTAGTTGTGTTGATAGGTTCAGGGGTCTGCAATCCGATAGCTGCCAACCTCTCTGGTTTTCTGGACTTAGCTAGCATCTCTGTGTTTGCCTCCTACGGTGACTCAATCATAACAATAGAGGCTGCGAGTAAGATGGTCTTTCAAATTTCTTGCTCTTCTGAAAGATAATGCCGGTCTCTCAGGTATAATTTTTGATAAAATAGGATCTACTTTTAAAATGTGCCAAGACTTCTGGAGGGCTTGCCGCACCCTAGATGCCTGGGAGTTATAACCAGTTACGAATCTAACTTGTGATTCGTTAGATGGAATAGCAACACCCCTGTCACTATAGAGGAGGGACGACCGTACACACGGCTCCGCTCCGTACACCTCGTACACACACGGCTCCGCTCCGTACACCTCGTACACACACGGCTCCGCTCCGTACACCTTGTACACATGCGGCTCCACTCCGTACACCTCGTACACACATGGCTCCGCTCCGTACACCTTTTACACACACGGCTCCGCTCCGTACACCTCGTACACACACGGCTCCGCTCCGTACACCTCGTACATACAGGGCTCCGCTCCATGAACCTCGTACACATACAGCTCCGCTCGGTACACCTCGTACACACACGGCTCCACTCCGTACACCTCGTACACACACGGCTCCGCTCCGTACACATCGTACACACGCGGCTCCGCTCCGTACACCTCGTACACACGCGGCTCCACTCCGTACACCTCGTACACACGCGGCTCCGCTCCGTACACCTCGTACACACACGGCTCCGCTCCGTACACCTCGTACACACACGGCTCCTCTCCGTACACCTCGTACACACACGGCTCCGCTCCGTACACCTCGTACACACACGGCTCCGCTCCGTACACCTCGTACACACACGGCTCCGCTCCGTACACCTCGTACACACACGGCTCCTCTCCGTACACCTCGTACACACGCGGCTCCGCTCCGTACACCTCACACACACATGGCTGCACTACATCCACCCTGTAAACCCCTCCTGACCCCACACATAAACTTCCCCTCATCCAGCACCATGACAACCAGCACAGCAGAGTCCTGCACACACTGAGGCCCCTGATCATGTGACCCCTGACTCCTCCCCTCCTGTGACCTCATCACAGGTCCTGTGTGCACAGAGCAGCTGTAGAAATCTCCGGCCTCCGGGGTCTCACCAGACTTTGCTCTTTTCTTGCAGGGGCCGCAGTGGATTTCATCCTGGATCCATAGAGCTGAATAGAGGAGCAATGTTCCTTCACTCTGATGGGAATTGATGGTGATGTTTGTCCAACGTCCACGTTACCGAGTAAATCCCCCCAGGACTGCAGCCGGTAAAGACCCCGATATCCACAGGTGTCCCCACTAATTGGGGAAAGGGATAGAAAAGCCTCTTATCCCGAGGGGAAACCCTGTACATGGAGACATCGGCCTCAGATCTCTCCTGTCCTGTTCTTCCAGAAAAGCCTCAAACTTCTGTGTGTGACTCAGAGCTGAGATCTAACGTGAGAGAAGATTCCAGTGCGGGGAAGACGGGAAACCTTCATATAGACGGCCGGTGGGGATGGAGGCAGTGACCGACTCTGGCCACATCTGTCTCTAGAGCCGCAGTAGAAGATGAAGATGTCGTCCTCATCATGAAGGAGTTATTTCTCATGTCGCGTGTAATGAATCTCTCCTGCAGTATTGCTAATGCTGATTCCAGTGTCGGTAATGAGACGAGAATTAGCGTTATGGAAGATGAGTCTATGAGGAACGTGTTCAGCTGCCGACTCCGAGGAGGAAACTGCTTGTTGTCTGTGGCCTAAATATATAGGTTTTATTAGTAGATGTCAGGGAAAAAAACTAAACCCTGTAAGATAATAAATCTCCTCATATGTTTCCCTTATTATCTCCAGTAATTGTATTATTACACAGGATTCTTATGATGTTACATCGGATCATCTTCTCATTCAGGTCTCTACAATATCGGATCCTCTCAGTGAAGATCTTCTACAGAAGAGAATTTTCCTGATTTACCCATCAAGGATGGATATGGACAGAGACAAGATGGCGGAGAGGATATTACACCTCACCCTAGAGATCCTCTTCCGTCTCACTGGAGAGGTGAGAGATTCTGATGACATAGTAACATAGTTATTGAGGTTGAAGGGAGACTTTAAGTCCATCTAGCTCATCCCATATCCTGTCCTAACTTTCCCTAACATGTTGATCCAGAGGAAGGCAAAAAACCCATGTGGCAAACAGTAAGCTTCACATTGGGGAAAAAAATTCCTTCCCGATTCCACATACGGCAATCAGACTAGCTCCATGGATCAACGCAATATTAAGGTAACTAGTGTATATACCCTGTAATATTATACTTTCCAAGAAAGGCATCCAGTCCCTTCTTAAATTTTAGTAGGGAATCACTCATTACAACATCATATGGCAGAGACTTCCATAGTCTCACTGCTCTTACAGTAAAGAATCCGCGTCTATGAGTATGCTTAAACCTTCTTTCCTCCAGACGTAGAGGATGCCCCCTTGTCCCCCCCGTCACAGGTCTAAGAGTAAAAAGATCATTAGAAAGCTCTTGGTATTGTCCCCACATATATTTATACATTGTAATAAGATCACCCCGAAGCCTTCGATTCTCCAAACTAAATAACTCCAGGTGTAATAACCAGTCTTGGTATTGCAGACCCCCTACTTCCCTAATAACCTTGGTCGCTCTTCTCTGCACCCGCTCCAGTTCAGCTATGTCTTTCTTATACATCGGAGACCATAGCTGTACACAGTATTCTAAGTGTGGTCGCACTAGTGACTTATATAGAGGTAAAATTATGTTCTCCTCATGAGCATCTATGCCTCTTTTAATGCATCCCATTATTTTATTTGCCTTTGCAGCAGCTGCCTGACACTGGCCACTAAATGTGAGTTTGTTGTCCACCCATACACCCAGGTCTTTTTCAGTGACAGTTTTGCCCAGTGTTTTACAATTAAGCACATAATTATACATCTTGTTCGTTCTACCCAAGTGCATGACCTTACATTTATCCCCATTAAAGCTCATTTGCCATTTATCAGCCCAAGCTTCTAGTTTACATAAATCCTCCAGTAATATAAAATTGTCCTCCTCTGTATTGATTACCCTGCAAAGTTTAGTGTCATCTGCAAATATTGAAATTCTACTCTCTAGCAGCGGGCCCAAAACTGACCCTTGCGGTACCCCACTGCTAACCGTGACCCAGTCCAAGTGTGCTCCATTAATAACCATCCTTTGTTTCCTATCCCTGAGCCAGCTCTTAACCCACCTACACATATTTTCCCCTATCCTGTTGTGAGTTCATTTTCCCCTCCGTCACTGAGGCCTGGTGAACTCCCTATTCTAGTGAAGGAAGGTAGTGAGCCTGATTATCAGGCACCTGGGACTAATGAAGACGATTGGCTGAGTGGAGTCACTGACTGGATTTAAGGCAGCCTACGCCCTTTCTGCCCTGTGGGTGATTTCTCTGTAGACTCTTGGACACCAGTCTGATTCCAGCTCTCCTAAAGCTAAGTTTTCTGTTTTGCCTTTTGCATCTAAGATTTGTTTTTGTTTTTCTTGCTTTTTGGATTCTGCCACTCCCTGCTGGAGTGTGCAGTGTTCCGTGAGCTCTGTCTTCTGAAAGTACCTGAGTGCTGATTTAGTTTTTGAAGCTTAGTTGCTTCAGGGCCATTTTTATATCAGCTTGTTGGCTTTTGTCGCTGATAGGGTTTTGGCAGATTGCAGACAGCAGCCTTCCTATCCGTTCCTATCTAGGTAGTTTTTGGGCCCCGTCTTTGCTCAGCCTGTCTTTCTGTCTGTGTAAGTGTTTTCATCTTGCTTCACCGTCATTATATGTGGGGGGCTGCCTATTGCTTTGGGGTCTGCTCTGGGGCAGTTAGATTTCCCCCTTTCCTTCTTTAGGCCTATGTATCTCTCCGGCTGTGATCGAGGGGTCTAGGTCATCGTAGGAACCCCCCACGGCTACTGCTAGCTGTGTTGATAGGTTCAGGGGTCTGCAATCTGATAGTTGCCAACTTCTCTGGTTTTCAGGACTTGCTAGCATTTCTGTTTTTGCCTCCTACGGTGACTCAATCATAACAGAAAAGTTTTGTCTAAGGCGCAATGTCAGGAATTCAGAAGGCGTAATAAGCTGTATTTTTTCTGTGGAGATACCTCACATGTTATTTCTGTTTGTCTTAAACGTGAGAAACGCTTTGCGCACACGTTTTCTGTTGGTGGGGTTCAGCCTAAGTTTCTTTTGGCGATTACTCTGATCTGTTCCCTGTCCACATTTTCCGCCAAGGCTTTTGTGGATTCGGGAGCAGCGCTAAACCTAATGGACTTGGATTTTGCTAAACGTTGTGGATTTCCGTTGACACCTCTGCAGACACCTATCCCTTTGAGGGGGATTGATGTTACCCCTCTGGCTAAAAATAAACCTCAGTTTTGGACCCAGTTGGTCACGCGGGTCACCCGAGACCACCAAGAAAATTGCAGATTTTTGGTGTTGCATGGTCTGCATGATGCCGTTGTTCTGGGGTTTCCCTGGTTGCAGATTCATAATCCAGTTTTGGATTGGAAGTCTGTGTCTGTGGTGAGTTGGGGTTGCCGGTGTAACTTTAGTGAGGCTCCGTTTTTTTCCACCTCTCCTCAGTCGCATGAGGTTCCTGACTATTTGGCGGACTACTATGATGTATTTAGTGAGAATGAGTCTGCGTCCTTGCCTCCTCATAGGAGTTATGACTGTGCAATTGAACTAAACCCGGGGTGTAAATTTCCTAAGGGTCGGCTCTTCAATTTATCTGTACCCGAGCACGAGGCTATGCGGTCCTTTATTAAAGAGGCGTTGGAGAAGGGTCATATTAGACCATCCTCTTCACCCTTAGGTGCCGTTTTTTTTTTTGTGGCCAAGAAGGATGGTTCTTTAAGGCCTTGTATTGATTATCGTGCCCTCAACAAAATTACTATTAAATATCAGTATCCGTTACCCCTGATTTCGGATCTATTCTCTAGAGTTAGAGGTGCTTGCTGGTTTACCAAGCTTGACCTCAGGGGGGGCGTATAATCTTATCCGCATTAAGCAGGGGGATGAATGGAAGATGGCGTTTAATACTCCGGAGGGACATTTTGAGTACCTGGTGATGCCTTTTGGGCTCACTAATGCCCCTTCTGTCTTCCAGTGCTTCATGAACGATATTTTCCGAGACTTTGTCGATAAATTTTTGATTATCTATCTGGATGATATTTTGATCTTCTCCAAGGATTGGGATTCACATGTGGAACATATTCGGACTGTGTTCCGGATCTTGAGAGAGAATTCTCTGTATGTCAAAGGATCAAAATGCCTTTTTGGAGTACAGAGAATTTCTTTTTTGGGATTTATTTTGTCTCCGTCAACTATTGAAATGGACCCGGCCAAGGTACAGGCCATTTATGATTGGGTTCAGCCCACTTCTTTGAAGGCCCTCCAGAAGTTTTTGGGTTTTGCTAATTTTTATCGGAAATTTATAGCAAA
This sequence comes from Dendrobates tinctorius, assembly GCF_039654945.1. NCBI lineage: Eukaryota > Metazoa > Chordata > Amphibia > Anura > Dendrobatidae > Dendrobates > Dendrobates tinctorius. The sequence continues at coordinate 5,772,371 of NW_027361900.1, forward strand.
ATTTTCTAGTATTGCCAAACCATTGACTGACCTGACCAGGAAGGGTGCGGATGTGTTGAATTGGTCTCCGGAGGCGGTTGCGTCCTTTCAGGAGCTGAAGCGTAGATTTACCTCCGCCCCGGTTCTGCGGCAACCTGATGTCTCACTCCTGTTCCAGGTAGAGGTGGATGCTTCTGAGATTGGTGCAGGAGCGGTGTTGTCCCAAAAGGATCCGGTAACATCTAAAATGAATCCCTGTGCTTTCTTTTCCCGTAAGTTCTCTTCATCTGAACGTAACTATGATGTGGGGAATCGGGAACTGTTGGCCATGAAATCGGCATTTGAGGAGTGGAGACATTGGTTGGAGGGAGACAAACATCAAGTTGTGGTCCTCACTGACCACAAAAATTTGATTTACCTAGAGTCGGCTAAACGCTTGAACCCTAGACAGGCTAGGTGGGCCTTGTTTTTTACACGTTTTGATTTTGTGGTCTCTTTCCTTCCTGGAACTAAGAATGTCAAGGCAGACGCTCTCTCTAGGAGTTTCTTTGCTGATTCTCCTGTGGTGACAAAGCCTGCTACCATCTTAGGCGAAGGGGTAGTTCTTTCTGCCATCTCGCCCGATTTGAGACTTGCTCTGCAAGAGTTCCAGGAGGACAAACCTGAGCGTTGCCCCAGTGGAAAGTTGTATGTTCCTGACCAGTGGAAGAAGAGAGTGATGTCTGAAGTTCATTGCTCTGCATTGGCTGGTCATCCAGGTATTTTTGGTACTAGAGATCTGGTGAGTCGCTCTTTTTGGTGGCCCACCTTGTCTCATGATGTCAGGAATTTTGTGCAGTCCTGTGGGACTTGCTCCCGGTCTAAATCTTGTTCTCGCTCTAGTGGGTTGTTGATGCCTTTGCCGGTCCCCAGGAGGCCATGGACCCATATTTCAATGGATTTCATCTCTGATATGCCGGTTTCTCAAAGAATGACTGTTATTTGGGTGATTTGTGATAGGTTCTCTAAGATGGTTCATCTTGTACCACTCCCTAAGTTGCCATCTTCCTCTGAGTTGGTACCCCTGTTTTTGCAACAGGTGGTTCGCTTGCACGGGATTCCTGAGAACATTGTATCTGACAGAGGAGTTCAATTTGTGTCTAAATTTTGGAGGACATTCTGTTCCAAGTTGGGAATTCAGTTGTCCTTCTCCTCTGCTTTTCACCCTCAGACCAATGGGCAGACAGAGAGAACAAACCAGACCTTGGAGTCGTATTTGAGATGTTTTATTTCCGCTGATCAGGATGATTGGGTTTCATTTTTGCCCTTGGCCGAATTTGCTTTAAATAATAGAGCTAGTTCTGCCACTTTGATGTCACCTTTTTTTGTAACTTTGTTTTTCACCCTCGATTTTCTTCAGGGCAGGTGGAGCCTTCTGCCTGCCCAGGTGTTGACACTGTGGTGGAGAGAATGCACCAGATCTGGGACCAAGTGGTGGATAAGTTATCTCTCTCCCAGGAAAAGGCCCAGCGGTTTTCCAATCGACATAGGACCATTGGTCCCCAGTTTAAGATTGGTGATATGGTGTGGTTATCATCAAAAAATATTGCTATGAAGGTGGCTTCTCCTAAGTTTAAGCCTAGATTTATTGGACCTTACAAGATTTTGGAGATTATTAATCCGGTCTCTTTTCGTTTGGCTCTTCCTGTCACATTTAAGATCCATAATGTGTTCCATAAGTCCTTGTTGAAGAGGTTTGTTGAGCCAGTTGTGCCTGAGGTGGCACCTCCGGACCCTGTATTGGTTGAAGGTAACTTGGAATATGAGGTAGAGAAAATTCTGGATTCCCGTTTGGCTAGACGGAGACTCCAGTATTTGGTTAAGTGGAAGGGTTATGGTCAGGAGCATAATTCCTGGGTCTCTGCCTCTGATATTCATGCCAAAAGATTGGTGCGTGCCTTTCATCGGGCTCACCCTGATCGCCCTGGTAGCGTTGTTGAGGGTTCGGTGACCCCTCCTCAAGGGGGGGGTACTGTTATGAGTTCATTTTCCCCTCCGTCACTGAGGCCTGGTGAACTCCCTATTCTAGTGAAGGAAGGTAGTGAGCCTGATTATCAGGCACCTGGGACTAATGAAGACGATTGGCTGAGTGGAGTCACTGACTGGATTTAAGGCAGCCTACGCCCTTTCTGCCCTGTGGGTGATTTCTCTGTGGACTCTTGGACACCAGTCTGATTCCTGCTCTCCTAAAGCTAAGTTTTCTGTTTTGCCTTTTGCATCTAAGATTTATTTTTGTTTTTCTTGCTTTTTGGATTCTGCCACTCCCTGCTGGAGTGTGCAGTGTTCCGTGAGCTCTGTCTTCTGAAAGTACCTGAGTGCTGATTTAGTTTTTGAAGCTTAGTTGCTTCAGGGCCATTTTTATATCAGCTTGTTGGCTTTTGTCGCTGATAGGGTTTTGGCAGTTTGCAGACAGCAGCCTTCCTATCCGTTCCTATCTAGGTAGTTTTTGGGCCCCGTCTTTGCTCAGCCTGTCTTTCTGTCTGTGTAAGTGTTTTCATCTTGCTTCACCGTCATTATATGTGGGGGGCTGCCTATTGCTTTGGGGTCTGCTCTGGGGCAGTTAGATTTCCCCCTTTCCTTCTTTAGGCCTATGCATCTCTCCGGCTGTGATCGAGGGGTCTAGGTCATCGTAGGAACCCCCCACGGCTACTGCTAGTTGTGTTGATAGGTTCAGGGGTCTGCAATCTGATAGTTGCCAACTTCTCTGGTTTTCAGGACTTGCTAGCATTTCTGTTTTTGCCTCCTACGGTGACTCAATCATAACACTATCCCCATTGTTCTCATTTTATGTATCAACTGTTGTGAGTTCATTTTCCCCTTCACTACTGAGGCCCGAGGAACTCCCTCTTCTGGTAAAGAAAGGTAGTGAGCCTGATTATCAAACACCTGAGCCTAATGATGATGACTGGCTGAGTGGAGTTACTGACTGGATATAAGGCTGCCAACGCCCTTCTGCCCTGCGGGTGATTTCTCTGTGGGATCCTTGGAGACCAGTCTGAATTCCTGCTCTTCTAAAGCTAAGTTTTCTGCTCGGCTTTTTGCATTTGTGCTTTGACTTTGTTTTGCTTTGTTTTTCTGGATTTCTGCCATTCCCTGCTGGGGTGAGCTGAATTCCTTTAGCTCTGTCTTCTGAAAATACCTGAGTGCTGATTTAGTTTTTGAAGCCTAGCTGCTTCAGGGTCTTTTTCCATATCAGCTTGTTGGCTTATGTCTTTGATAGGGTTTTGGCAGATTGCAGACAGCAACCTTCCTTTCCTGTTCTGTTTAGTTAGCTTGGGCCCCATCATTTGCTCAGCCTATCTTTCTATCTGTGTGAGTGTTTTTTCATCTTGCTTCACCGTCATTATATGTTGGGGGCTGCCTTTTACTTTGGGGTCTGCTCTGGGGCAGTTTAGATTTCCTTTTCTGTCTTTAGGCTATTTAGCTCTCCGGCTGTGATCGAGGGGTCTAGGGCACCGTAGGAACCCCCCACGGCTACTGCTAGTTGTGTTGATAGGTTCAGGGGTCTGCAATCTGATAGTTGCCAACTTCTCTGGTTTTCTGGACGTAGCTTCTATTTTTGTGTCTGCCTCCTACGGTGACTCAATCATAACAGAATCACCCGCCATACCGCAGATCCTAGGGTACTCAATAGCAGGAAAGAATTGTAAAAAAAAAAAAAAAGAGTGTGTATATTTTTTCCTCTATATCTCTGAGGCTGTAGGGGGAATTTTTTTTTCTCTCAATGGAGATAAAACAATTGTCTGATCGTGTGGAGCAGCTCGCTGCGGAAGTGCGGGGAATTTCCGCCTACCTTGCTCATTCACATGCTGCTGAACCAAAGATTCCTACACCTGATGTATTTTTTGGGGATCGGTCTAAATTTTTGAATTTCAAAAATAATTGTAAATTATTTTTTGCCTTGAAGCCTAACTCGTCAGGGAGCTCCGCACAGCAGGTTAAAATTGTCATCTCTTTGCTGCGTGGCGATCCCCAGGATTGGGCGTTTTCTTTGAAACCAGATGATCCTATTCGGACTAATGTGAACGCATTTTTTCAGGCCTTGGGGTTGTTGTATGACGAACCTAATGCCATTGATCAGGCTGAAAAGACCCTGTTGGCATTGAACCAGGGTCGAGATTCTGCAGAATTGTACTGTCAAAAATTCCGAAAGTGGGCAGTACTTACTACCTGGAATGATAATGCCTTGGCTGCTCTCTTTCGGAAGGGGTTGTCAGAAGCCGTAAAAGATACTTGTCATGTCGGACACTGTTCACACCAGGGTGTCCGGCAGACAGCGGTAATACCCTATTCCACTACAGTATTGTCATGTCGGACACTGTTCACACCAGGGTGTCTGGCAGACAGCGGTAATACCCTATTCAACTACAGTATGCTCAGGGACTTTGTTGGGTATTCTGTTCCAGTCGGGATAGGGTTAACCAGGTTGTCATGCTGGCTGAGGGCTGGGCAACGCCCTTGGTCTTTAAATAGTCCGTCCTGACTATGGGCGTCGCCGACTATAGCTTTTGCCTAGTGCTAGCAATACCGGTCAGCAGTGGTGGTTTTGGAGCATCTGATATCTGGTGCAGTATATCTCTCAGTTGTTCTTTCTCCTATCTGTTATATATTTATATTTGGTTGCCCTTGCACATTATTGTATTCCCTCGTGTATTAATGGTGTGGTGTTTCTTTTACCCCTGTCCATACGTATTTGTGGGGTCTGGTGTCTGGTCCCCTCACTGGGTGGAGGGTGGTGGGTTCAGCTTAGGGCTGGACAGGAGACAGGGACAGGGTGGAGGCCCAGGCAGGCACACCTTCAGTGTAAACCCTGGGTTGAGGGACAGACAGGGTTTTCCCTAGTCTGAGGGACACTGCAGGGGTCCCGGGGTTTTCGCCTAAAGTAACCTAGGCATACCATGATATTACTATGGTGGGATTTCCTGTTCCCTCTGGTCTTGACAATTCTATGTCATTAGCCATTCAGGTTGATCGGCGTTTGCGCGAACGCAAAGCTGCACGAGAGGTGTTGCCACCTGTTGAACAAATGTCTGAACCTATGCAATGTGATAGAGTTTTGTCCAGAGAGCAGCGTCAGGAGTTCAGAAGGCGTAATAAGTTGTGTTTTTTCTGTGGAGATGCCTCGCATATTATTTCTGTCTGTCCTAAACGAGAGAAACGCTTTGCACACACGTTTTCTGTTGGTGGTGTTCAACCTAAGTTTCTTCTGGCAATTACTCTGATCTGCTCCCTGTCCACATTTTCCGCCAAGGCTTTTGTGGATTCGGGAGCAGCGCTAAACCTAATGGACTTGGATTTTGCTAAACGTTGTGGATTTCCTATGACACCTCTGCAGACGCCTATCCCTTTGAGGGGGATTGATGCTACTCCTTTGCCGAAAAATAAACCTCAGTTTTGGACCCAGGTGGTCATGCGGGTCGCCCCAGACCATCAAGAAAATTGCAGATTTTTGGTGTTACATGGTCTGCATGATGCCTGTTGTTCTGGGGTTTCCCTGGTTGCAAATTCATAATCCAGTCTTGGATTGGAAATCTGTCTGTGGTGAGTTGGGGTTGTCGGTGTGCCTGTAGTGAGGCTCCGGTTTTTTCCACCTCTCCTCAGTCGCATGATGTTCCTGACTATTTGGCGGACTTTTATGATGTATTTAGTGAGAATGAGTCTGCGTCCTTGCCTCCTCATAGGAGTTATGACTGTGCAATTGAACTGAGCCCGGGGTGTAAATTTCCCAAGGGTCGGCTCTTCAATTTATCTGTACCCGAGCACGAGGCTATGCGGTCCTATATTAAGGAGGCGTTGGAGAAGGGTCATATTAGACCATCCTCTTCACCCTTAGGTGCCGTTTTTTTTTGTGGCCAAAAAGGATGGTTCTTTAAGGCCTTGTATTGATTATCGTGCCCTCAACAAAATTACTATTAAATATCAGTATCCGTTACCCCTGATTTCGGATCTATTCTCTAGAGTTAGAGGTGCTTGCTGGTTTACCAAGCTTGACCTCAGGGGGGCGTATAATCTTATCCGCATTAAGCAGGGGGATGAATGGAAGACGGCGTTTAATACTCCGGAGGGACATTTTGAGTACCTGGTGATTCCTTTTGGGCTCACTAATGCCCCTTCTGTCTTCCAGTGCTTCATGAACGATATTTTCCGAGACTTTGTCGATAAATTTATGATTATCTATCTGGATGATATTTTGATCTTCTCCAAGGATTGGGATTCTCATGTGGAACATATTCGGACTGTGTTCCAGATCTTGAGGGAGAATTCCCTGTATGTCAAAGGATCGAAATGCCTTTTTGGAGTACAGAGGATTTCATTTTTGGGATTTATTTTGTCTCCATTAACTATTGAAATGGACCCGGCCAAGGTACAGGCCATTTATGATTGGGTTCAGCCCACTTCTTTGAAGGCCCTCCAGAAGTTTTTGGGTTTTGCTAATTTTTATCGGAAATTTATAGCAAAATTTTCTGGTATTGCCAAGCCATTGACTGATCTGACTAAGAAGGGTGCTGATGTGTTGAATTGGTCTCCGGAGGCTGTTGCTTCCTTTCAGGAGCTGAAGCGAAGATTTACCTCCGCCCCGGTTTTGCGGCAACCTGATGTCTCACTCCCGTTCCAGGTAGAGGTGGATGCTTCTGAGATTGATGCAGGAGCTGTTTTGTCCCAAAAGGATCCTGTAACATCTAAAATGAATCCCTGTGCTTTCTTTTCCCGAAAGTTCTCTCCATCTGAACGTAACTATGATGTGGGGAATCGGGAACTGTTGGCCATGAAATGGGCATTTGAGGAGTGGAGACATTGGTTGGAGGGAGCTAAGCATCAAGTCGTGGTCCTCACTGACCACAAGAATTTGCTTTACCTAGAGTCGGCTAAGCGCTTGAACCCTAGACAAGCTAGGTGGGCCTTGTTTTTTACACGTTTTGATTTTGTGGTTTCTTTTCTTCCTGGAACTAAGAATGTCAAGGCAGACGCCCTCTCTAGGAGCTTCTTTGCTGATTCTCCTGTGGTGACCAAGCCTGCTACCATCTTAGGCGAAGGGGTAGTTCTTTCTGCCATCTCGCCCGATTTGAGACGTGCTCTGCAAGAGTTCCAGGAGGACAAACCTGAGCGTTGTCCCAGTGGAAAGTTGTATGTTCCTGACCAGTGGAAGAAGAGAGTGATGTCTGAAGTTCATTGCTCTGCATTGGCTGGTCATCCAGGTATTTTTGGTACTAGAGATCTGGTGAGTCTGTCTTTTTGGTGGCCCTCCTTGTCTCGTGATGTCAGGAATTTTGTGCAGTCCTGTGGGACGTGCTCCCGGTCTAAATCGTGTTCTCGCTCTAGTGGGTTGTTGATGCCTTTGCCTGTCCCCAAGAGGCCATGGACCCATATTTCAATGGATTTCATCTCTGATATGCCGGTCTCTCAAAAGATGACTGTTATTTGGGTGATTTGTGATAGGTTCTCTAAGATGGTTTGGGCAGCACGGTGGCTCAGTCAATCCCACCAAGGACAACATCTGCAAGGAGTTTGTATGTTCTCCCCGTGTTTGCGTGGGTTTCCTCCGGGTACTCCGGTTTCCTCCCACATTCCAAAGACATACTGATAGGGAATTTAGATTGTGAGCCCCATCGGGGACAGTGATGAAAAATGTGTGCAAACTGTAAAGCGCTGCGGAATATGTTAGCGCTATATAAAAAATAAAGATTATTATGGTTCATCTTGTACCACTCCCTAAGTTGTCGTCTTCCTCTGAGTTGGTGCCCCTGTTTTTGCAACAGGTGGTTCGCTTGCACGGGATTCCTGAGAACATTGTATCTGACAGAGGAGTTCAGTTTGTGTCTAGATTTTGGAGAACTTTCTGTTCCAAGCTGGGAATTCAGTTGTCCTTCTCCTCTGCTTTTCACCCTCAGACCAATGGGCAGACAGAGAGAACAAACCAGACCTTGGAGTCGTATTTGAGATGTTTTATTTCCGCTGATCAGGATGATTGGGTTTCATTTTTGCCCTTGGCCGAATTTGCTTTAAATAATAGAGCTAGTTCTGCCAATTTGATGTCACCTTTTTTTGTAACTTTGGGTTTTTTCCTCGATTTTCTTCAGGGCAGGTGGAGCCCTCTGCCTGCCCAGGTGTTGACACTGTGGTTGAGAGAATGCACCAGATCTGGGACCAAGTGGTGGATAAGTTATCTCTCTCCCAGGAAAAGGCCCAGCGGTTTTCCAACCGACATAGGACCATTGGTCCCCAGTTTAAGGTTGGTGATATGGTGTGGCTATCATCAAAAAATATTGCTATGAAGGTGGCTTCTCCTAAGTTTAAGCCTAGATTTATTGGACCTTACAAGATTTTGGAGATTATTAATCCAGTCTCTTTTCGTTTGGCTCTTCCTGTCACATTTAAAATCCATAATGTGTTCCATAAATCTTTGTTGTTGTTCTGGGGGTGGCACCTCCAGACCCTGTATTGGTTGAAGGTAACATGGAATATGAGGTAGAGAAAGTACTGGATTCCCGTCTGGCTAGACGGAGACTCCAGTATTTGGATAAGTGGAAGGGTTATGGTCAGGAGGATAATTCCTGGGTCTCTGCCTCTGATATTCATGCCAAAAGATTGGTGCGTTCCTTTCATCGGGCTCACCCTGATCGCCCTGGTGGCGTGGTTGAGGGTTCGGTGACCCCTCCTCAAGGGGGGGTACTGTTGTGAGTTCATTTTCCCCTTCACTACTGAGGCCCGAGGAACTCCCTCTTCTGGTAAAGAAAGGTAGTGAGCCTGATTATCAAACACCTGAGCCTAATGATGATGACTGGCTGAGTGGAGTTACTGACTGGATATAAGGCTGCCAACGCCCTTCTGCTCTGCGGGTGATTTCTCTGTGGGATCCTTGGAGACCAGTCTGAATTCCTGCTCTTCTAAAGCTAAGTTTTCTGCTCGGCTTTTTGCATTTGTGCTTTGACTTTGTTTTGCTTTGTTTTTCTGGATTTCTGCCATTCCCTGCTGGGGTGAGCTGAATTCCTTTAGCTCTGTCTTCTGAAAATACCTGAGTGCTGATTTAGTTTTTGAAGCCTAGCTGCTTCAGGGTCTTTTTCCATATCAGCTTGTTGGCTTATGTCTTTGATAGGGTTTTGGCAGATTGCAGACAGCAACCTTCCTTTCCTGTTCTGTTTAGTTAGCTTGGGCCCCATCGTTTGCTCAGCCTATCTTTCTATCTGTGTGAGTGTTTTTTCATCTTGCTTCACCGTCATTATATGTTGGGGGCTGCCTTTTACTTTGGGGTCTGCTCTGGGGCAGTTTAGATTTCCTTTTCTGTCTTTAGGCTATTTAGCTCTCCGGCTGTGATCGAGGGGTCTAGGGCACCGTAGGAACCCCCCACGGCTACTGCTAGTTGTGTTGATAGGTTCAGGGGTCTGCAATCTGATAGTTGCCAACTTCTCTGGTTTTCTGGACGTAGCTTCTATTTTTGTGTCTGCCTCCTACGGTGACTCAGTCATAACAATCAAACTTTTGTGTGGCACCGTATCAAAAGCTTTTGAAAAGTCCATGTACACCATGTCCACTGCTTTCCCTTGGTCCATCTGGAACTTACCTCTTCATAATAGCTTATCAGATTAGTCTGACAGGAACGGTCACTCGTAAACCCATGTTGATATTGGGTCATGAGGTTATTCTTCTTCAGATACTCCAGTATAGTATCTCTTAGAAAACCCTCCAGGTTTTTACCCACAGTTGAGGTTAAACTTACTGGCCTATAATTTCCAAGTTCAGTTTTTGTCCCCTTTTTGAATATTGGCCCCACATTTGCTATACGCCAGTCCTGTGGTACAGACCCTGTTATTATGGAATCTTTAAAGATGAAAAATAATGGTCTATCTATGACTGTGCTTAATTCCTGCAGTACTCGGGGGTGTATCCCATCCGGGCCCGGGGATTTATCAATTTTAGTGATTTTTAGACGCCTCCGTACTTCTTGCTTGGTTAAGCAGGTGACATTTAATGGAGAATTTTTATCCCTGATCATGTTAACACGTGATGGTTTCTCCGCGGCTTGTGTTTTGCATGTTTTTGCATATTTCCCATAAGGGATGGGGGCATTGCTCTAGATCACTGCGTTGAGAAACATGTGATGGTGTCTCCGCAGTGTTGGATGTTTGATCTCCACGAGGTCACTCATCCTCATTTTCACAGTCTTTTACTAGGCATTTCTCCTACTAGCCAGTTTCCTACTCCACACTGATGAGGGGCAATACCCCGAAACAGCTGTCTGTGGATGGATACCATGTTTTGGCATAGGTGGTTTCCTTCATTGGAGACTGCCCTTCCCGTGGTTGTTCCTTCCCGGGGAAAGACCTGGCTAGTCATTGCTTGCGTTGAGAAACACGTGATGGTGTCTCCGCGGCTTGTGTTTTGCATGTTTTTGCATATTTCCCATAAGGGATGGGGGCATTGCTCTAGATCACTGCATTGAGAAACATGTGATGGTGTCTCCGCAGTGTTGGATGTTTGATCTCCACGAGGTCACTCATCCTCATTTTCACAGTCTTTTACTAGGCATTGCTCCTACTAGCCAGTTTCCTACTCCACACTGATGAGGGGCAATACCCCGAAACAGCTGTCTGTGGATGGATACCATGTTTTGGCATAGGTGGTTTCCTTCATTGGAGACTGCCCTTCCCGTGGTTGTTCCTTCCCGGGGAAAGACCTGGCTAGTCATTGCTTGCGTTGAGAAACACGTGATGGTGTCTCCGCGGCTTGTGTTTTGCATGTTTTTGCATATTTCCCATAAGGGATGGGGGCATTGCTCTAGATCACTGCGTTGAGAAACATGTGATGGTGTCTCCGCAGTGTTGGATGTTTGATCTCCACGAGGTCACTCATCCTCATTTTCACAGTCTTTTACTAGGCATTGCTCCTACTAGCCAGTTTCCTACTCCACACTGATGAGGGGCAATACCCCGAAACAGCTGTCTGTGGATGGATACCATGTTTTGGCATAGGTGGTTTCCTTCATTGGAGACTGCCCTTCCCGTGGTTGTTCCTTCCCGGGGAAAGACCTGGCTAGTCATTGCTTGCGTTGAGAAACACGTGATGGTGTCTCCGCGGCTTGTGTTTTGCATGTTTTTGCATATTTCCCATAAGGGATGGGGGCATTGCTCTAGATCACTGCGTTGAGAAACATGTGATGGTGTCTCCGCAGTGTTGGATGTTTGATCTCCACGAGGTCACTCATCCTCATTTTCACAGTCTTTTACTAGGCATTGCTCCTACTAGCCAGTTTCCTACTCCACACTGATGAGGGGCAATACCCCGAAACAGCTGTCTGTGGATGGATACCATGTTTTGGCATAGGTGGTTTCCTTCATTGGAGACTGCCCTTCCCGTGGTTGTTCCTTCCCGGGGAAAGACCTGGCTAGTCATTGCTTGCGTTGAGAAACACGTGATGGTGTCTCCGCAGCTTGTGTTTTGCATGTTTTTGCATATTTCCCATAAGGGATGGGGGCATTGCTCTAGATCACTGCGTTGAGAAACATGTGATGGTGTCTCCGCAGTGTTGGATGTTTGATCTCCACGAGGTCACTCATCCTCATTTTCACAGTCTTTTACTAGGCATTGCTCCTACTAGCCAGTTTCCTACTCCACACTGATGAGGGGCAATACCCCGAAACAGCTGTCTGTGGATGGATACCATGTTTTGGCATAGGTGGTTTCCTTCATTGGAGACTGCCCTTCCCGTGGTTGTTCCTTCCCGGGGAAAGACCTTGCTAGTCATTGCTTGCGTTGAGAAACACGTGATGGTGTCTCCGCGGCTTGTGTTTTGCATGTTTTTGCATATTTCCCATAAGGGATGGGGGCATTGCTCTAGATCACTGCGTTGAGAAACATGTGATGGTGTCTCCGCAGTGTTGGATGTTTGATCTCCACGAGGTCACTCATCCTCATTTTCACATGATCATGTTAATCGTCATGGGATTTTCTTGTGTAAATACTGTTGAAAAAAAGTCATTTAGCATATTGGCTTTTTCCTCCTCCTCATCCACCATTTCACCCAGACTATTTTTAAGGGGACCTACACTGTCATTTTTTAGCTTCTTACTATTTATGTAGTTAAAGAATATTTTGACGTCACATTACATCATTGTTATCTATGAGAATAACAGATGGACAGAACTGGAGAGGTGAGGACTCTGGAAATGTCTGTAGTGAGATTTATTAATGTGTCCCTCCTTTACCAGGATTACACAGTGGTGAAGAAGACCTCTAGTGATTGCTGTCAGGACCCTGTGTCTGAGGGATGGGGAAGACCCCTGAGCCCAATCACGGGGCCTCCACCTCACCCCCTGATCCATGAGGACATCAATGACCAGAAGATTCTAGAACTCATCTACAAGATGATTGAGCTGCTGACTGGAGAGGTGACACTGCTGGGAATGCTGGGACATTATACAGTATCACTATGAAGAGATCGGGGGGATGACCGTATCATTGTATGTCTCAGGTTCCTATAAGGTGTCAGGATGTCGCCGTCTATTTCTCCATGGAGGAGTGGGAGTATTTAGAAGGACACAGAGATCTGTACAAGAACATCATAATGGAGGTTCCCCAGCCCCTCACATCTCCAGGTAATAGACAGGACTAAATACACACAGCCTATAATTATCTGTATGTAGAGAATGAATTCAGTCCCTGTATGTGTTTCCTCCAGATCTATCCAGTAAGAGGACAACACCAGAGAGATGTCCCCGTCCTCTTCTTCCACAGGACTGTAACCAAGAAGATCCCAATGTTCCTCAGGATCATCAGGTAGATGGAGAGAAGGTGTCAGGAGATCTCCCCTATGATGTGTAGATGGCTGTAAAGGTCTTGTGCTCAGTCTTGTTTTATCTCACCATTCCTGGTAGCTCTTCTCTGAACTTGCACTCGCTTGTCAATGCTTTTTTTTAAATGTGATGCCCAGAACTGGACACAGTGTTCCAGAAGAGATCTGACCAAGAAGGAGTAGAGGAGAATAATTATTTGACGTGATGTAGACTCTATACTTCTCTTAATACATCACAGAACTTGTTTTTTCAGGAACAATCAGGAACAATATATGATAAGCCTAATAGATCAGGAATAAATCATTTGAGTGTCTCTATCTGTGCAGCATCTACAGCAGGCTGCTTCTCTCATACTCAGACACAGCAGGAAATACAGTCACATGCTCTCCCTGTGTGAGCCCCTGGGAGTTTTTTTTTTAAACTTTATAAACAGCATACAAATCTAGCAACTGAACAGTCATGTACATGAATGGAGTTGTTGCACTAAACCTATTCCAACAACTTTTATAATGAGAACAGTGGATATGGCAGGATTAGAGCTGATCATAGAAGGGACTCCTCCATCTGTCTGTGACTTTTACAATATTTGTTTCAGGGTGAAGATCTGACCCATATTAATACTACAGAGACATATGTGAGAGATGATGAGTGGTGTAAAGAGGAGATTCCCACATATGACTACCCAGGTGAGTAGTAACCACTGAATGCAGAGAAGTCACAGATTCCTCTCAGTCACCGGCTGTGGCTGCTTTATCGGTGGTGTAGTCCGGCCGTATTACCATGATCACCATTTTGCCTCTAGACCACAACATTCTCCTCCACCCAAAACTGTTCAAATGACTTTGGGCATTGAAAGCCCTTTTCTATAGAACTTACGACCTGGAGGATCCACCTACCCCCTAGGATTAGGAGATGCTGATCGTTACCTGCCCAGATCTGTAACTATAAAGCCAAATGACAGCGTACGTAGAATGTGCTGACAAGTTAGAAAATCACTTGAAGAAAGCTATTATGCTGGGCCTGTAAGAGAAAGTGGAGGGTAATGATGCTGTTGGCTTCCTAGATCCCTGAGATCTAATTTCAGGGCTGAAATCTCATCTCCTGAGATCTTGATACCGAGATCTCCATCTGCGCATGTACCGCCCCCCGGCAGCCATGTTCACAGAGTCCACCGCACAGGAGGAAACCATGGACATGCGGGGGGCTCTGGCCTTTCACGAAATGTCGGCAGAGTCCCCCTGCAGCAGCGGACTCCCCGGGCAGCAGCGCCAGGCACCCCAGCAGCACCAAACAATCACAGCGGTGTACTGCACATCGGACCCCCCCTCATCCCACCCTGCGGCCTGCAGCATCACCCCACTCCTGCCTCCTCCAGCAGCGACCCTGGGACCCCGCTTCACCACAGAAATAAGACGCATGGATTATAAGAAACACCACCATTTTATTAACAAGAAATTCCTATTTTTCTCCTCAAAATTTGGGGAGCGTCTTATAATCCAAAAAATACGGTAACATGTTTTTTTATTCTATTTCTTTTTGTTCAGGTTCATTTTGTATGGTAGTCTGATGATGGTGGGATCGGCCTGCCTCACTTATGTGATCTGCAACTACCTGGTAGCCTTTAAAATAAGTCTCCATTACCTCTGCCAGATGCCTGAGATCTAAATTTAAGACACATCAGCTCTGCACTATTATAAAAGGTTGTCCATGAATGTCTAATCTTTTTTCTTGAAACTCATCTGATGGAAAATATTGGCCCTTACGATAGTTTAGATTGCCAAGAGCCACCGAGCCCCATACTCTAATTACCCAGAGAGTTTTCACCAGGATAATAGGAAACAAATGCACCTTACAAATTATTCTCCAATGTCTCTTGAATCCAACAATCCCCTATATATGGTTGTACACTACTCTCTGGGCACATGCCAGGGTTAAGAAAGGAAGGAGCGCCATTTAGCTATTCGTACACAGATCTTGATGGAATAGTTTGCAGACACGATGTATTGGGAGCACTGTTAGTGATCACCCGGCAGATGAAAAGATGGCCACCACGAGAAGGCTTGGCTCTATCTACTCTATTTTCCAGATCCCAGTGATTGCCTTGCTCATCATCCTTTAACCCCTCTACATGGATCTGGAATTACACAGAGATCCCTAGGCTTGGGCCATGGTGTTACCTGCTACTCTGTGGAGTGAGATGGCAAGAAGAATAGTCAGGTAGTTGGTCATAACCAGGAGGGCAGAGAAAGTACAAAATCAGAAGACACAAGTGTAGTCAGTAAGCGGGCTGGGATTACACCAGGAAACAAATACACCAGCTGAGCACAGAGGACTGAACCAGAGGAGAACAAGGCGGTATCTGGCAGATTCCGGGAATAGGCTTCAAGCTTTAGGAGGGTTTGGTGCTTTCTAATTGGCTTAAGCAGGTAGCAGATTGCTACCAGATTGCTGGACAGCACACAAACCCATACTGCCAGGCTGGATGAAACTACTGGTCTCAGGCACCCTAATCTTAGTGGCTGGACAGAGCCAGCGCCACCCAGAGCTTCTGGTTTCGACGTCTCTTCTATTACCAGCAACGCCTGCACAATAAATAAGGCGCTGCTTGGTGATGGAATCAAACATCGCAGGAGCAGATTCCAGAGGAGAGGGGACACACCATCTGCAGATGCCCTAATATAACAAAATTACAGGAAACTAAAGCAGTAGAAATCCCCATAAAGTGACTCCATTATGGAAATTATAACCCTCAGTGAATTATTCTATGGGAGTAGTGACACTTTACGGAAATTAGCTCGCACTGGATGTTGCAACATGAAAATTGCAATTTGCCATTTTATTATCCAACACATAATGCCCAGATTGTGCTCCAGGAGACACACACCGTAAATTAAGTGGGTTCTTCTCACTATAGTAATGCCAAATATATGGATGCTAAATATGGTTTGGGCGCACTACAAGGCTCAGAAGAGAGTGGATATTTGACTTTGGGAGAGCGGATATTGCTGGATTGGTTTATGGAAGCCATGTTGCTTTTCAAGAGCTGTTGAGCCACAAATATTGTGGAAACCTTTTGGTTTTCCTCTGACAGATGATGGACCTTAGTGGTGTCTTGTGTTTCCGTGAGATAAATAGAAGTTTTATTGGTATAATTTTTGCCTATATAATATTGTTTGTTGGCTTTTTATTCCATGTTTGGAAAGCAGAATGAACAAACCATTGAGCACCATGATGCGCTGGTTCATGCTATGAGGCTTTCGATTAGACTGTGAACTGTCATTGTCTTGGTGAATAATTCAATATTTTTAAAAAGCTTGTATTTTTATGGACAGCTTAAGTAGAAATGTCCAAAAGTATAAAATTTAAGGATATTTTATTCAAAATTATTAATTGGTTTTATTTTTAGCAGATGACTGTACCAGGAGATCAGAGGGAACGCTGACATCTTCTATTTTTAAATCTGATGATCTTGAGATCTCACAGGATCCAATTGAAGTTAATGCCATTACTCCAGATATACCATCATCCCTTCATAGCAAAGATCTGTCATCTGATCCTATGAAACAGGTCCCATCTTTTGGTTCATTACCAATTACTAAGGAAAATCAAAGTCACAATATAAGCATTGAAAAATTAATTGATTCTAAAGGAAAGGAGCCATTTTCATATTCAGAAAATGGAAATAATTTTCTTGAAAAGACTTTTCTTAAACATGAAAAAATTCACATAACAGAGAATAGATTTTCCTGTTCAGAATGTGGGAAATGTTTCACTCAGAATTCAGATCTTGTTACACATGAGAGAATTCACACAGCAGAGAAGCCATATTCATGTTCAGAAAGTGGGAAGTGTTTTAGCAAGAAATCAGATTTGGTTAGGCACCAAAGAACTCACACGGGGGAGAAGCCTTTTTCCTGTTCAGATTGTGGGAAATGTTTTAGCCAGAAATCACATTTGGTTAGGCACCAAAGAACTCACACAGGGGAGAAGCCTTTTTCCTGTTCAGAATGTGGGAAATGTTTTGCACATAAATCACGTTTTGTTACACACCAAAGAACTCACACAGGGGAGAAACCTTTTTCCTGTTCAGAATGTGGGAAATGTTTTATCTGGAAATCAGATTTGGTTAGACACCAAAGAACTCACACAGGGGAGAAGGCTTTTTCCTGTTCAGAATGTGGGAAATGTTTTATCTGGAAATCAGATTTGGTTAGACACCAAAGAACTCACACAAGGGAGAAGCCTTTTTCCTGTTCAAAATGTGGGAAATATTTTAACCATAAATGAAATCTTGTTAGACACCAGAGAACTCACACAGGGGAGAAGCCTTTTTCCTGTTCAGAATGTGGAAAATGTTTTGTGAAGAAATCATCTGTTTTAAGTCACCAAAGAACTCACACAGAGGAGAAGCCTTTTTAATGTTCTTAATGTGGGAAAAGTTTTACACTGAAATCAACTCTTAATAAACATCATGGTTGTCACAAGGGGAGAAGCCTTTTTCATATTCATAATGTTAGAAATAATTTAACTGAAAATTGTATCTTCTTAAAGGTGTTGACCACTACTAGGACAGCGCCTTGTCATTCCTCATGTTTGGCCATGTTACAATAAAAACACTCATTGTACGAGAATGATCAGTACTAAATATGTTGAACAGCCATGTCAGAGTTTGGTGAAATACTCCTAAATATTGTCATTTTGTGTTATCACTTTCTTTATTGTCTTTCCCTGCAGTATGAGGTTATCATGTATACGCCTTTTGCCGCCATATGTAGTTCGTTTGTCTAACTATATATATATATATATATATATATATATATATATATATATATATATACACACTCACTGGCCACTTTATTAGGTACACCATGCTAGTAAGGGGTTGGACCCCCTTTTGCCTTCAGAACTGCCTCAATTCTTCGTGGCAGAGATTCAACAAGGTGCTGGAAGCATTCCTCAGAGATTTTGGACCATATTGACATGATGGCATCACACAGTTGGCGCAGATTTGTCGGCTGCACATCCCTGATGCGAATCTCCCGTTCCACCACATCCCAAAGATGTTCTACTGGATTGAGATCTGGTGACTGAGGAGGCCATTTGAGTACAGTGAACTCATTGTCATGTTCAAGAAACCAATCTGAGATGATTCGAGCTTTATGACATGGCGCATTATCCTGCTGAAAGTAGCCATCAGATGTTGGGTACATTGTGGTCATAAAGGGATGGACATGGTCAGCAACAATACTCAGGTAGGCTGTGGCGTTGCAACGATGCTCAATTGGTACCAAGGGGCCCAAAGAGTGCCCAGAAAAAATTCCCCACACCATGACACCACCACCACCAGCCTGAACCGTTGATACAAGGCAGGATGGATCCATGCTTTCATGTTGTTTACGCCAAATTCTGACCCTACCATCCGAATGTCGCAGCAGAAATCGAGACTCATCAGACCAGGCAACGTTTTTCCAATCTTCTACTGTCCAATTTCGATGAGCTTGTGCAAATTGTAGCCTCAGTTTCCTGTTCTTAGCTGAGAGGAGTGGTACCCAGTGTGGTCTTCTGCTGCTGTAGCCCATCTGCCTCAAAGTTCGACGCAATGTGCGTTCAGAGATGCTCTTCTGCCTACCTTGGTTGTAACGGGTGGCAATTTGAGTCACTGTTGCCTTTCTATCAGCTCGAACCAGTCTGCCCATTCTCCTCTGACCTCTGGCATCAACATGGCATTTCCGGCCACAGAACTGCCGCTCACTGGATTTTTTTTCTTTTTCGGACCATTCTCTGTAAACCCTAGAGATGGTTGTGCGTGAAAATCCCAGTAGATCAGCAGTTTCTGAAATTCTCAGACCAGCCCTTCTGGCACCAACAATCATGCCACGTTCAAAGGCACTCAAATCACCTTTCTTCCCCATACTGATGCTCGGTTTGAACTGCAGGAGATTGTCTTGACCATGTCTACATGCCTAAATGCACTGAGTTGCCGCCATGTGATTGGCTGATTAGAAATTAAGTCTTAACACACAGTTGGACAGGTGTACCTAATAAAGTGGCCAGTGAGTGTATATATATATATATATATATCTCAAACAAGGTCCTCCATATATTCAGAAGTAGAAATCAACAACATGGCCTACAAACGTTACTCCCATAAACAACATTTCAGTATGAAATTCAATTTCTTTATTTCAGCAAAACATAAAAACATGTAAAAAGGAGAGATTATGCAGAGAAAAATCATCAGGTATGTATATAAAACGTATGGAAATCTGTCCCAAAGTATAGTTTAGTAAAATCCTTTACATATACAGTATATATAACTGTAAGTGGAAAGCCCATATGGAAGAAGTATAACAATTATATCGCTTATCACCCTATATCGTTACATATCTCAGGTGTAAGGTCTCCGCCGAATGGTCAATAACAATTCACAATAAACCCAGATACAAAGAATATATAGAACGGGTTTACAATCCACACAGGAATAAATATTACATTGTAGACTCATAAAGTGACAGTGCTCATGGAAACATTAAAAAAATAGTACAGACAATGAATGTTATAAAGCCGATTCCATAGGGCATGTGTGGCATTATGGGCATGACACGGTCACGGCTTCACATAGAGTCTTCATTGCTGGTGCATAAATCCAGAAGCAGCAGAACGGGGCAAACTGCACATTACCCGCGTTTCTCTTGTAGAAACCCCTTTCTGAGGAAGCATTACAAGAGAAACGTGCTGAAAAGAGCGCCTCTGGGTAATGTAATCCTCTCTATAGATCTGTCTTGTCTGTGTGTGCCTCTTTGGTATGTGGACATTGTGGGGTTTGCCACGTTCTCCTGCTTCTTGATTTATGCACTAGCAATGAAGACTCTTATTTGAAGTAGTCACCGTGTCAAAATACTATTTTGTCGTCACACTCACTCCCTGTGATTGTCTCTCTTAGGCCAGACACATCCACACAATCAACAAGTTTGGGTTATAAATTAGCTGTAAATATTATATAAATTATCAAATATATTTTTCTCCCATAACAAGATTCTTACAGGTAGAATCAACGTGGATGAGCACCTACTGTGCTTTCTCTCCCTAGCCACAATATCCCATCTTAATTCCATACCCCCCCTTTCCCACCTAGTCTACTTTCCCATCTAAATATATATATATCTACCATCCAACTAAATGAAATCCGTCATCCCGTACTACCCCTAATATCCCACATCATCCCATCAACCAGAGCCACCGGACTACTACCCCTAATATCCCACATCATCCCATCAGCCAGAGCCACCGGACTACTACCCCTAATATCCCACATCATCCCATCAGCCAGAGCCACCGGACTACTACCCCTAATATCCCACATCATCCCATCAGGCAGAGCCAGGGTCTACTAGCCCTAATATCTCACATCATCCCTTCAAAGCCACCAGGCTACTACCCCTAATATCGCACATCATTCTGTCAGAGCCATCGGTCTACTACCCCTAATATTCCACATCATCCCGTCAGAGCCAACATTCTCAGGTTGGCGCTGTTACATCGATTAAAATTATACATGGGTTGGAGAAATCCGTCTTGTGTTTCTTTTTTTAATCTGTGCTTGAATTTTTAAGTTAGTGAGATGCTTCATGCCAGACAAACAGAAGTTCCTGATTCTGGGCTCCCCCTGCAGTCTGTGTCAGAGGGTGGTCTGTGTTGGCACGGTAATAAATTGTGTTATTTCCAGATTTACAGAAACATCCTAGAAATGATAAGAATAATAAGTCTCAGTTACCGCAACTGTCTACAAGGAAAACTGTTGCTCATAACAACCAATCACAGCTCAGCTTTCATCTTTTAATCCCTTTACCCCCCAAGGGTGGTTTGCACGTCAATTAGCGAGCCAATTTTTACAATTCTGACCACTGTCCCTTTAGGAGGTAATAAGGGTTAACAGTTGACCCGCGATTTCTCATTTTTGCAACAAAATTTGCAAAAACATTTTTTAGGGACCACCTCACATTTAAAGTCACTTTGAGGGGTCTATATGGCAGAAAATACCCAAAAGTGACACTATTCTAAAAACTGCACTCCTCAAGCTGATCAAAGCCACATTCAAGAAGTTTATTAACCCTTCAGGTGTTTCACAGGAGCAGAAGAAACGGGGAAGGAAAAAATGGAAAATGGATGCCAAAAATTGTCCAATTTGTCCAGAGAATGCTGATACCCCATATGTGGGGGGAACCACTGTTTGGGTGCATGGCAGGGCTCGGAAGGGAGGGAGCACCGGTTGACTTTTTCAAACTAAAATTGGCTGGAATTAAGATCGGACACTATGTTGCGTTTGGCGAGCCCCTGATATGTCTACACAGTGGGAACCACCGATTCACCCCATTTTGGAAACTAAACCCCCTAAGGAACTTATCTAGATGTGTGGTGAGCACTTTGAACCCCCAAGTGTTTCACTAAAGTTTAAAATACCCGGGCATGAAAAAAAAATGTTTTTTTCCACAAACATGATCGTTTAGTCCCCAATTTTTTATTTTCCAGGGGTAACAGGCAAAATTTGACCCCAGAAATTGTTGTCCAATTTGTCCTGAGGACACTGATACCCCATATTTAGGAGAAAACTACTGTTTGGGCACACGTCGGGCTCAGAAGGGAAGTAGTGATGATTTGGAATGCAGACTTTGATGGAATGGTCTGCGGGCGTCATAAAACAGAGGAGAAAGCGACTTGCCTATACAATGGGAACACCAGAGATATGGGTTTGTATAAACACAATTTTATTTTATTGAACAAATCCAACACAGACATGGAATAGCACAAACTCCATAAAAACATTTAAAAACATGTACACATAGAAGGAACAGGTCATGTCATGGAATAATGATGTGATAACCCACCCACATCAAAGAATCCCACAAAAATTGAGCAAATGACCACATAGAATATCTAATGAGACATGATTCATGATATGCATGAATAAAGCAGATCCAAACAGAATAAAAAAATACGGTCAAAGATATCTATGAGTAATAAAGACTTCACAGCACCAAGAAAAATATGAACTAAGCCCATATAGAACAATGAGGCTAGCATTTGTGCGGCCCTGGTGTGGTTAATGAAAGCATGCAAATCGCATGTTATCAAGGACATGCAGCCAATATGAGATAGTTAAATGCAAAAGCCCATATAAGACAAAGGAGCTGGTGGCTGAGCACCCCTGATATGGTTAAGAAAGGCATACAAACCACAAATTGCCAGAAGATGCAGACAAAAAAGATCAATAGACCAAAACTCCATGAATATGCTAATGCATGTAAGAAGATTAAAGTGCCTGGTGCCTCTGCAGGATTAGATGGTGGGGGGAGCAAACCCCACGTGTATCGCCACAAACGAGTGGCTTTCTCAAGGGAGGGATAGAGCGCTGAGTCCATGTGTGCGTCGGTCATATTTATATCATGAACACATGTGCGGTATAATTGAATTAACACTTACTGGAGTGAGGCGGCTGGAGAATCGCATGGCCGCGGCCATCTTGTCAGCGTGGCAAGGTCTAACAATAAAGTTAAGCAAGGTGATTAAACCGCGCATGCGTGGAAAACACCCAGCTGAAGTGAGGCGGTCAGAAGTAGTTGCGGCGTTGGCCATCTTGTCAACATCTGACAAGGTGGCAATAAAGTTTGGCAAATACCTTATTGGGATATGCGCAGAGATCAAAACCTTTTTCGCATGCGCAGATGTATAACGCACTGCCATATGAAAGTAGATAGCGCAAGCGCCAGAGCATATATTTGGATGCTTGTGCAAAGTACGTGCCTGCGACATTTGGGATAAAGTTTACCTTAAGGGCCCGTCACACTAAGCAATATCGCCAGCAATATCGCTATAACGTCACTGGTTTTTGTGACGTAGCAGCGATATTGCTAGCGATATCGCTCTGTCTGATACTTACCTCCTTTGCTCCCCCGCTGGTTATCGCTGATCGCGCGAGAAGATCCAGGACTGTTTCTCGTCGTCAGCTTCCTGCTGGGCTTCCTGTGGCGCCGACGAGCGAGGATGCGGGCGGGAGGACGCAGGATCGCCTAGTGTGACAGGTAAGTAACGACGCCCAACCCCAGCGATGTCGCTGGTGAGATCTGCCTGTGTGGCAGCTCACTAGCGACCACTTAGCGATGCACCAGCGATCCTGACCGCGTCATATCGCTGGTTGGGATCGCTGGTACATCGCTAAGTGTGACAGTACCTTTAGTATAGGACGAACAACACTATAAGTCTTTTTAATCAATCACTGCTGGACATTTGTCTATAAATAAGCCCTATGTATTGTGCAATGTAGACTATATAGCATAACCAATAGTTTATTCTAAATGAAACAGAACTACACGCATGCGCAGATGTCAGATATATGGACGTGAACAGCACATGCGCCAAAAACGTGCTTTAGCGCCTGCGCAGAGTTTATTCTTATGGTACTTAGGCTGAAATCTGCCTTAGTGCAACATGGAAGCAAAAAGAGGGCCGGTTGATCAACGCATAGCGTCTACCGAAATAAACATAATGTGCTGCACAAAAGAGACTGAATAGATAGTTAATATTAATCTATTCTGGAAAAACAGAACTATGAATATATAAGCCATGTTTGTTAATCAATACATATGTATATACAATTCCATATCATATGCAGACGTGTTGACAAAAAGTGCATGGGTGCATGATATCGTATCCAAGACGCATCTATAGATGTCAATACAATTTTATTTATAGCATATGGGCACCCAATGCATCGTCACATCAATGACACCTATATGGAATCAGACACGTGCGAGCACATATACGTTGATCTGAATATATCTACACATGATAGAAAAATCGTGTCCAAGATGCGTGCTTGTATATGCACATTATGAAAAATCAGCACATGCTGTTGTGCCTAAGATATCTATGTGCATGGCAAATAGAGAAACCCCAACTGAGAAAAGGAAGACATATATAAATGGATAATACAGTCGTAAAGGTAGTATCTCAATTTTATATAAACTCAGAAGGGTTAAAAACTACATGATTTGGATTGGGTACAAATTTATGCACCATAAATAAAAACCTTACATCAGTGTGCAAAAGATGAAACGCACGGAAATCTTAAACAGGATTATCCTCATGCAGCATATGCTATTATAACAAGCAGCTCGTGTAGAAATCCAGATTAGTGTGCAAGACATTTAAACACACAGAACGAGAGACCAATAAATAACTCCTTTTCAGGATAAGCATGAGTCTTCCAACATAAAAATGATCAAAATGGGGCCAAAAACATGGTGCTGTGAATGATCAGATATCCTAGTAATATGGCAAACACACTGTGTATGGGCACAGACTAGTGTGCAATGAATTAAATACACAGAGTGAGAATACATGGGCAAACATAAGGAGCCAATAAATGGCCCTTCTCAAGGTGAACATGTGACTTCAAAAATAAGATCTGGTATGGTCACAATGGGACCAGGGACATGGTGCTATGAATGGTCAAATATGATGCCATAAATAAACAGCCAACTTGAATGTTGGCAGACAATGAGCAATCTTGAACAAAGACACAACAGGCAAGAATAGAAAAATGAAAAAATGGTAGGGGAAAGAAAGTCCATATGCGCTTTTTACAAAAGCAGGTGGCTGAAATTTAAAATCTTGCAGAGATTGATGATTCAATCGCCGGATCAAATGTACGTTATTTCAGATGAAAGCTGTAGCAAGACCTGAAAGGGTCTTGGAGTCCTGGAAACCACCTAAGATATAAGGAAAGAAAAGGAGGTGAATGTAAAGGCCTGGTATTATCCATAGAAACCTGAAAATAGAAGCTCCTCATTTAATCCCTGTGGGGCCATACTCTTTAAATTGTAGATCCAGCATGACTCCCTGCGAAGAAGTTCTTCTGTTGGATTACCGCCACAAATGTTACTCCGTATTTGATCAATTACTAACACCCGTAAACCCTGATGTCTACCTCCATGATAGTCCAAAAAGTGACTGGCCACAGAGGTTATGGGCTTACCCTTCTCACGGTCCATTTTGGCCTTATTCGCATTTGAAATGTGCTGTTGCACTCTCCGTCTGAGTTCTTGGCTGTTTTGTCCTACGTAAATTTTAGGGCATAGGCGGATCAAGAGATAAATCACATTTCTAGATTTGCAGTTGGAATAGTGCCTCAATTGAATTGTACCTGGAAAAATTGAGAGTGTAATGGTATCAGAAGCGATCATGAACGGGCAGATAGTACATCCACCACAAGGAAACGAACCTGATAGACGATGCCCAGTGCCAATCCTTGTCGTTGGTCGTTGATAATGACTGGTTGTCAATGGTCTTTCAAGTTCTTAGCCTTTCTGGCTACGATTTTTGGTCTATCAGAAAGAAAAGGTTTTAGTTTGGGTTCGTTCAGTAAAATTTCCCAATGCCTATCTAATACCTGATAAATCTCGCGCCACTGGTTATTGTAGGGAGTGATCAAGTTAATGGTATGAGAAGAATTTCGAGATTTAGGTTGAAGCAATACAGACCTTTCATTTGTCAAAGCTTTCTGATAAGCCTGGGAAATTACTCTGCGTGGATAGCCCCTTTCCACGAACGGTCTGCGGGTTTCATGTTCCGTTTGCAGAGCCCCTGATGTGCCTAAACAGTAGAAACCCTCCACAAGTGACCCCATTTTGGAAACTAGATGCCCTACGGAACTTATCTAGATGTGTGGTGAGAACTTTGAACCCCAAAGTGTTTCACTAAAGTTCATAATGATCGGGTACGAAAAAAAATTTTTTCTCCACAAACATGATTGTTTAGCCCCCAATGTTTTATTTTCCCAAGGGTAACAGGAGAAATTAGACCCTATAAGTTGTCCAATTTGTCCTGAGAACACTGATACCCCATATGTGGGAGAAAATTACTGTTTGGGCACACATCGGGGCTCGGAAGGGAAGTAGTGACGTTTTGTAATGCAGATTTTGATAGAATTGTCTGCGGGCGTCATGTTCCATTTGCAGAGTCCCTGATGTGCCTAAACTGTAAAAAAAAAACACAAGTGACATCATTTTGGAAACTAGACCCCCCAGGAACTTATCTAGATGTGCCCCCTTTTTGGAACTAATTTACTGCTTCCTGTAAAGTAAATTAGTAGTGCATGGAGGTGTGGTACAATTTGAAGCAATCCTTCATACACAGGCCAGGTTTTTCTGGGCAGGTGTCGCATTGATAGATGGTGTTCTTGCGTATTCCCCTTTTGTTACACACTTGGCACCTTTTTTGCGACTTACCTCTTTTTCCAGTTTGTTGGACCTCTCCCAGGAAATGCTGACCTGGTACGATACGAGCACCTTCAGTTCTGGAAGTACTGGGGCCCGCTCCTTCCTTAGTGCCAAATATCAGGGCCTTAACTACTACCTCCTGGAACTGAAGGTACGACATAGTGACAGCAGGAAAACGTTGAGCATTGCCATTTGTATGATGTGCACGGCCAGCTTTTTGTACCACACCCTGGCCTTTCTCAAAGCACTGTACGGTTGGAGGAGTTGATTGGAGAGATCAACGCCCCCATGTTTTTGTTGTACCCCTGTACACAGTCCGGTTTGCAGACCTGTGTAGAGATACCTTGTACAGTGCTGAGGGCGCTGCCACCACCGTGTATGGTGGTAAAGAAAAGGACATCCCTCTTGTACTTGATCACCAGCAGGTGGTCGCTAAATTGGGCTCTGCTGTCACCCCTTCTGAGCATCTGCCCAAGTAGTGTCTTTGGGAGGCCTCTCTGTTATGATGAGTCACCGAAGGAGGAAAAAACAAAATACCAGCTAAGTCCAGAAATACCAGAGAGGTTGGCAGCTATCGGTTTGCAGACCCCTGAACCTATCCACAACAACAAGCAGTAGCCGTGGGGGGTTCCTACGGTGCCCTAGACCCCTCGATCACAGCCGGAGAACTATATAGCCTAAAGACAGAAAGGGGAAAAACTAAACTGCCCCATAGCAGACCCCAAAGCAAAAGGCAGCCCCCAACATATAATGACGGTGAAGCAAGATGAAAACACTAACACAGATAGAAAGACAGGTTGAGCAAATGATGGGGCCCAAGCTAACTACATAGGACAGGATAGGAAGGCTGCTGTCTGCCATCCGCAAAAACCCTATCAAAATGAGACAACCGACTGATAGGAAAAACAGGCCCTGAAGTCGCTAGGCTTCAAAAGACTATATCAGCACTCAGGTAAATTCTGAAGACAGAGCAAAATATCAACAGATCAGAGACAAAAATGGAATTCAGCTCACCCCCGGCCGGGGATGGCAGAACTCCCAAAAAACAAGGCAAAACAAAAACAAAACAGAAGAGTACAAAGCAGAGCAGAAAAACTTAGCTTTGAGATGCAGGAATCAGACTGGTCTCAAAGAATCCAGCAGGAAAATCACCAGCAAGGAAGAAGGGCGTCAGCAGCCTTATATCCAGTCCTCAATTCCAGCCACCCAGTCATAATCTAGCTGCCCAGGTGTTTGGTAACCAGTCTCACTACCTTCCTTCACCAGAGGAGGGAGTTCATCAGACCTCAATGGTGAAGGGAAAAATGAACTCAGGAGGGGTCACCGAACCCTCATCCATGCCACCAGGGCGATCCGGGTGAGCCCGATGAAAGGCACGCACCAATCTTTCGGCATGAATATCAGAGGCAGAGACCCAGGAATTATCCTCCTGACCATAACCCTTCAACTTAACCAAATACTGGAGCCTCCGTCTAGCCAGACGGGAATCCAGTATCTTCTCTACCTCATATTCCATGTTACCTTCAACCAATATAGGGTCAGGAGGTGCCACCACAGGAACTACTGGTTCAACAAACCTCTTCAATAAGGACTTATGAAACACATTATGAATTTTAAATGTGACAGGAAGAGCCAACCGAAAAGAGACCGGATTAATAATCTCCAAAATCTTGTAAGGTCCAATAAATCTAGGCTTAAACTTAGGAGAAGCCACCTTCATAGCAATATTTTTTGATGACAACCAAACCATATCACCCACCTTAAACTGGGGACCAACGGTCCTACGCCGGTTGGAAAACCGCTGGGCCTTTTCCTGGGAGAGAGACAACTTATCCACTACTTGGTCCCAGATCTGGTGCATTCTCTCCACCACAGTGTCAACACCTGGGCAGGCAGAAGGCTCCACCTACCCTGAAGAAAATCGAGGGTGAAAACCAAAGTTACAAAAAAAAGGTGACATCAAAGTGGCAGAACTAGCTCTATTATTTAAAGCAAATTCGGCCAAGGGCAAAAATGAAACCCAATCATCCTCATCGGCAGAAATAAAACATCTCAAATACGACTCCAAAGTCTGGTTTGTTCTCTCCATCTGCCCATTGGTCTGAGGGTGAAACGCAGAGGAGAAGGACAACTGAATTCCCAGCTTGGAACAGAAAGTCCTCCAAAATCTAGACACAAACTGAACTCCTCTGTCAGATACAATGTTCTCAGGAATCCCGTGCAAGCGAACCACCTGTTGCAAAAACAAGGGCACCAACTCAGAGGAAGATGGCAACTTAGGGAGTGGTACAAGATGGACCATCTTAGAGAATCTATCACAAATCACCCAAATAACAGTCATTCTCTGAGAGACAGGCATATCAGAGATAAAATCCATTGAAATATGGGTCCATGGCCTCCTGGGCACCGGCAAAGGCATCAACAAGCCACTAGAGCGAGAACAAGGTTTAGACCGGGAGCAAGTCCCACAGGACTGCACAAAATTCCTGACATCACGAGACAAGGCGGGCCACCAAAAAGATCGACTCACCAGATCTCTAGTACCAAAAATACCTGGATGACCAGCCAATGCAGAGCAATGAACTTCAGACATCACTCTCTTCCTCCACTGGTCAGGAACATACAACTTTCCACTGGGACAACGCTCAGGTTTGTCCTCCTGAAACTCTTCCAGAGCACGTCTCAAATCGGGCGAGATGGCAGTAGGGTGGATTGATTTAAATCACGCCGATTTAAATCATGATTTAAATCACGATTTAAATCAAAAGATTTTTTCTATTTAAATCGGATCGATTTAAATCATGATTTTAATCATGATTTAAATCAAAAGGTTTTTTTTTAATATAAATCACGATTAAAATGAGAAGTGAGAGCAGTGTGCATGTGCGCCCATAGTTACACGGACGAAACTAGGGGCAACGATCTAACGCCAGGGTGAGGGGGGGACCCCAAAGTAAGTAAAAATCTTTTTTGTTTTACTATATGGCAATAGGTAGGTGTTTAAAAGCAGCATGTCTTAATTGTATAAACTATTAATAGCCTCCACATTTTGTTCATACTGCCCCTTTAATTCCACACTTCTAGCTTGGTTTCAGTTTTGGTTTAGTTTCTTTTTCCCTGCATTCAGTTGACATGCCCAAACTTGTTGGATAGTCAGCAGTACTTGGCTCAGGCTGTAGTAACATCAGCAGTGCTTGGCTCAGGCTGTAGTAACAATCAAACTTCATAAGTGATCTGTGTGAGCCATGGCAGCAGGTCGTAAGAGAGACCCTATTTGGGTTCATTTTGTTGAGATGCCAGCAGCAGATCTTGGAAAGAAAGGTGCAAGAGCAAAGTGCAAATACTGTCAAAAGGATATCCAAGGACTTGTTTGCCGTTTGAAATCACATTATGAAAACTGCAACCAGAAGGGAAATGAAGATGTTGATAGTGATACAACTAATGTCAATGAACCCCCACAGCTTCTTATGCACCAGGAGCCTAGTACTAGTGGTAAGTCTGGCAATTAATTTACAACCTATTTTTTTAACAGACATTTTACTGGGATGGTTAAAGTCTATGAAAAGAAAAATTTCTAGCACTGGTAGTTCTGGAGTATAGAATTTAAATTTATGTTAAGGCAATATTTCACAGAAAATTAACGCTAAAGGACATGTGCACCTTTATTTTTTTAAGGTGCACATGTCCTCCCCCCGCAGCGCTCTTACCTCCGATCCCCGCAGCGCTGAGATCCGTGGCTTCGTTTTGACCGTCCGCCTCCCGTCCTCCGGTTGCGGCCTACTCGCAGTGATCCAGCGGCGTGACGTCAGCGGGCCGCACGCTCCATTGAAATGAATGGAGGCGCGCTCGCGGACGGGCAGAACGAAGCCACGGATCCCCGCAGCGCTGACATCGGAGGTAAGAGAGCTGCGGGGGGGAGGACATGTGCACACTGTGACTGGCTGCACCTTAAAAAATAAAGGTGCACATGTCCTTTAAGTAAAAATAAAGTGTATACGCTTATTTTTTTTTTATTGTAGGCTGCAATTCACTTTTGAAGTCTGCCAAATTGACCATTTTAAAAAAAAAAACATTTTTAAAACTTTTGTGACATAATTTTTTTCAGTTGCTGAGGCTCTGATATTAGTTACCAGTATTACAGCAACCTCACCGGAAAACTTGAGTAGCATAACTTTTGAGACAGCCCTTATAGGACGAGGACCATTACATTGTTCAAAAAGTTTGTTTCAATATTTTCGTTATATTTCTTCAAATACGCAGTCGATTTATATTTTTAATTTCTGTGCTTTCAGGGTCAAATATGGCTTGTGCTGCACGTGACAATCAATATCTGGGTACAACTTCAACAAAGCAGCCCAAAAAAAAACTTTGCGTGCAAAGTGTAGAAAAATTCATCTTAAAGACTACGACGAGCCAGAAAGAACATTTTGATGAATTAATTGCTAAATTCATATTTGCAACCAATTCTTCTTTCCGACTAGTTGAGCACCCATTGTTTGTACAAATGATCGAAGGAATTAGACCAGGCTACAAACCACCAAGTAGATTTGATATCTCAGGAAAACATCTTCAGGCTGTATACGACATAGAAAGAGCGGCTTGTACAAAATATTTGAAAGACAAGGTTGTTAACATGAGCTTGGATGGTTGGAGCAACATCCACAACGACCCCATAATTTGCACTTGTGTCACAACAGAAGATGGTGAAACTTACCTTACAGACACAATCGACACATCTGGAAATTCACATACTGCTGAATATTTACTTGAAATTGCTAAGAACTCAATTCACCAATGCCAAGAACAGTTTGGATGTAAAGTAAGGAGCTTAGTTACTGATAACGCAAGCAATGTGGCAAAAATGCGAGCGGAACTGGCACAGGATGACACAAATGTCATTACATACGGTTGTTCTGCCCATTTGTTGCATCTTTTGGCAAAAGACCTGCATATTTTGGGTGTCAAGGAACATGTTGTAGAAATTGTTAAATATTTCCGCAATAATCATTTTGCACATGCAACCTACAAGGAAATGGGAGGACTGAAGTTGGTTCTACCACAAGATGTTAGATGGAATACCTTGGCTGACTGCTTGGAACTGTTTATTAACAACTGGTCAAAATTACTGTCCATTTGCGAAACACATCGGGATAAAATTGATGCTAATATACGAAGCAAAGTATTAAATCTTGGTGTGAAGAGAAATGCCGAGGACCTTTTGGAAAGGTTAAAGCCAATATCGATTGCTTTGGATAAAATGCAGAAAGATACTGCAACCATAGCTGATGCCACAGAAGTTTGGAAAGATTTAGAAGGTTCTCTAGATCTCTTGAACCTCTCAAACAATGTAAAGGTTGCAATACAGCACCGCAAGGACCAAGCATTAAAAGAAGAACACTATTTAGCCAATATCTTGCATCCCATCTACAGAGGGAAAAAATTATCTGAGGCGGAAATCAACTCTGCAATGGAGTGGCTCGCCAATACTAACCATGACATTGTGGCAACTGTGCTGAAATTGAAGTGTGAATCTGCACCATTTCAAAAATACATGTTTGCAGATAACGTCGTTAATGAACTAAAACCACTGGACTGGTGGAAGTCGCAATCACTTGTTCTTCCAGCAAAGATAATAAATCTAGCTACTCAGCTACTGACTGCATCGGCTTCATCCGCAGGAGTAGAGAGATTGTTTTCTTCATTTGGTTTTGTGCACACAACAGTCCGAAACCGCTTAGGATTAGGAACTGCTAAAGCAGGACAACTGGTTTTCCTATAAAAAGTCCTAAATAAACAGTAGGCTTAAAGGACTGATGTATTCACTGAAGATGTTTGCTTACTTCAAACGTTAGAGATAGGCTATTGTTAAAAAGTACTTACTCTCTGTAGTTCAATTCTGAGTGTTTAATAGTGCAAATAAAAATTATTAGGTTTCATAATCAACTGTTTTAATATTTTTATTTGTGTAAAACAATTAGATTTGCAAAAAGACAAAGTTTTGCTTGTGTACAACTTGATTAAAAAATCTGATTTAAATCAAATGATTTAAATCAAAAAAATCTGATTTAAATCAAAAAAATCTGATTTTTTTTAAAAAATCAAGATTTTTATCCACCCTGCATGTAACATGAAGATAACTATGTAATTGTCGGATGTCATTGAGACATATAGTAATATACAGTCCAGATCAAAAATATAAATCCAACCAATATTGGGAAATCCTTGCACAACACCGATGTATATACATATTAGCTCCATATGCAGTAAAGCTAGTCAAATCTTCCCCCACATTGGAGGATTCATATCGTTTGATCTCTAGTATATTGGGCAATGCGCTTCAATGGAAGTGAGGTTCTTGGCTCCGCCCACATTAGCTCTTATTTGTCATTTCACGGAATGTTTTGGTGGTTAGCTTTGCCCCCATAAGCTACTACTTGTGATGTCACCAAATGTTTTGGTTGTTGGCGTCACCTCCATTAGCTTCTACTTGTGATGTCACTAATGAGGATAGTAGCCCTTCAGAAGACAATGGCGCTTGACTGCCTGTTAGCAGTTGAAGGGGGCACTTGCGCTGTTATAGGAGAGCAATGCTGCTCCTAGAAGATGCACATGATTCAATAATGGATAAAGGAAAGGAGCTGCAGCAAAAAGCTGGAGATATATCCAAGGAGGGATGGAATCCCTTTTTCTGGATGGGGTCTATCAGAGTTGGGTTAAACAATTTACTCTCAACTTTTCAAAAGCCCACACAGTATTGGTAGTGATAGGATTGATGGTGTTGAGCTTGATTGCCTGGAAATTATTAATGTGATGTGATTCTCACTGCAGGAAATTAATTATATATTGGAGCCACTGGAAGACACAGGCGGAAGAGGGACACTGTGCATGAACAATATATGGATCCTTTGCAGCCCAATAACTCATCATAACGCCCAATTTCATCTGCTTTGGAGGTTGAAATGGGTCCCCTTACCTCTTGGCCCGTGGGCAATTTCACAATTTGTACCAATAACATGTCCAACCCTGTCCACCCCTGAATAGTACCATAGGAAGGATGACTACAGCTACAGAGGTGACCGTCTGATAGCCTAGGTCGACTACCCACCTCTCCTGAAGACCCTTTCAGCTTTTTGAGACTTGGGTGGAGGACATCATCTCTGAAAATAGGGTCCCACAGCTGTACCCCAACAGTTTGAGCAGACACTCCTAGATGAGTAAATAGCCTGAGATCAGAAGGGGCGCATAGCCCCTCACTGTGTCACTGAGGATGATAGCATTCTCCAGGGATTACTCTGGACTGTTTCTTGTGGTGGGATGCAGGTCTGGACAGCTGTCGTCATCCTATTAGATAGATAAGAATTAATATATGTGTGTTTATGCTTTAAAAGTAATCTGTCACCCCCCCCCCCCCGAGACGTATATGACCTATTAATATGGGCATACAGGTAATAGAAATGTTACGTTAGACCTACCTGTATGCCTCATATTAATGGTCTTGTGGATATATTATGTCTTTATGCTAAAGATCAGCCCAATAACTCATCATAATGCATAATTGTATCTGCTTTGGAGGTGGAAATGGGTCCCCTTACCTCTTGGCCCGTGTGCAATTTCACAATTTGTACTAATAACATGTCCACCCCTGAATAGTACCATAGGAAGGATGACTACAGCTACAGAGATGACCGTCTGATAGGCTAGCTTGACTACCCACCTCTCCTGAAGACCCTTTTAGCTTTTTGAGACTTGGGTGGAGGACATCATCTCTGAAAATAGGGTCCCACAGCTGTACCCCAACAGTTTGAGCAGACACTCCTAGATGAGTAAATAGCCTGAGATCAGAAGGGGGCGCATAGCCCCTCACTGTGTCACTGAGGATGATAGCATTCTCCAGGGATTACTCTGGACTGTTTCTTGTGGTGGGATGCAGGTCTGGACGGCTGTCGTCATCATATTATATATATTAATTCTTATCTATGTGTGTTTATGCTTTAAAGGTAATCTGTCACCCCCCGAGACGTATATGACCTATTAATTCGGGCATACAGGTAATAGAAATGTTAAGCTAGTCCTACCTGTATGCCTCATATTAATGGTCTTGTTATTGAGAAATGTTACATTTTTTTAACGTTAATGAGTTCTTCCAGGCACTGGGGCTTGCATTGCCTGGAAGAAATCCCTGCCTTCTCTCTTCATTGTAATACTAACACCCTCTCATGCACGGCAGTTTTGGCCCTGGAATCCCACTCCTGCGCCCTGCACTCCCCCAGAAATACATATCTCATCCTCCCTTCTATGGGTACTGCACTCAGGGATCTTCTGCACAGGTGCCGGCGCCTTCCGCTCCAGTAATCTCTGGTGTGAGCGCCGACAAGGTGCATGGCTGAGGCGCAGGATTCTGGGGCTATTACTGGCGCTGATGGGAGGAGGGTAGTATTGTAATGAGGAGAGGGGGCAGGGATTTCTTCCAGGCAGAGAATGCCCCGGAGCCTGGAAGAAATCATTAATGTAAAGACAGAATATAACATTTCTCCACAACAAGACCGTTAATATGAGGCATACAGGTAGGACTAGCACCTATTACCTGTGTGCCCATATTAATAGGTCATATATGACCTTGGCGGGGTGACAGTTTCCTTTTAATATAGATTGACTGAATACGTAGATGAAATGGCAACTGTAGGTAGCCAGGAATGGATGTCTGACATCCCATGATCTATGTAGACTAGCTACATACTTCATGTAGGCAGGGACAGGGCCGCCATCAGGGCATTACTGCCCTTACTAGTGTATGGTGCCCGGTGAGCAGGAACAAAGGGGGGGGGGGGTCGGACCTACTTCAGTTCCTTAGATTGTGTGCAATACTCTTTGTTGTTTTTATATTATGTTTCTCTGATCTCACAAAATGACCTTATTTTCATTGTGTTATATGTTATTGTTATATGTGTTGTTTTTGTTTTGTCTGTTTTCTTTGTTTTCTCTTTTGTTATTGTCACTGTAATTTTGCACTTTATGTAATTGACCAAAGGATTTAACTAAATGACTCCTATGAAAATAGATTTAGCTAGCAAAATATTTAGTGGGAATGTGTTATGAAGCTTTTATGTTTTGGGCATTGTCCACTCTCTAGTTATTATTATTAACCAATGAGTATATTATTATTATTTATTGTTATAGCACCATTTATTCCATGGCGCTTTACATGTGAGGAGGGGTATACATAATAAAAACAAGTAGAATAATCTTAAACAATACAAGTCACGACTGGCACAGGAGGAGCGAGGACCCTGCCCGCGAGGGCTCACAATCTACAATTATATGAGATGATTAAAAGGCATTTAGTGCAGAAATTCAGCATAGCCTATATTTCTATTTCCCATATTTCATATTTGTTGCTGTAATTCAAGAAAGGCCATATTAGTAAGAGCCCTATCATCTCAAACACATTCGTGACCAATAACCAGAACATGGCTAATCCTTTTAATCATAGTTAATAAAGTTTTGCAAGAAAGTATGTAACCCCTTATATCATAAAATAAACAGAAACAACTTTTCTAATAGACTGGCACTTCCAGAAGAGATCCCTTATTAGCAGTCACCTCATTATCATAACAAGCAGGATTACAATGAGAGATAACAGGGTACACCATTAGGTAATGTCACAGCTCACCTCTTCCCCCTTCCTGCACAATGACATCTGCATGTAATGTCACTAAACGTAAGAACATGAATAGAAAACTCTCCCAAGGAAATAGAGTCCCCTATAATGTGTTATGATATATATACACATGTATATGTCCAATATCCATATCTCCAAACAGGCAAGAGAGCAGCTCCCATAAATGTTCAGGAAACAGCATACAATAATCTGCAATCAGAAATACAGATTATACAAAAAAGATTATAACAATAGGATTTCAATTAGTTTAAAAAATGTATGTGACACATTCCCTTAAAGAAAAACAAATAGAAAATATTCCTAATAAGATGATTGGATATTTTAAGAAACGTTTAATAGGTTAGAGTAGAGTAGGGCCCTGCCAGAAGAGTCTACCTTGTCGTGGTGGCAGGCTTAAAAAATCAGTTGGTCAAAATAAAAGCTGATGGTTATGTATGTGATACAGTTCCATGGGAACAGTTACTGTGTGATTGGTGAGGATGGGGTAGAAGAGTTTTTCCAGGAGTGGGTGGTGGGACTGTGGAAAGTTTGAGGGGTGTAGGTGGGGCTTGAGTGGAGGCAGAACTGAGGTGGAGCCTGGACGGAGTCTCAAGGGAGCCCAAAAATTTTGCCAGTATGGGGCCCTGAAATTCCTTTTGGCAGCCCTGATCAGGAACATAGCTTACATAATATGTGATGGTTTCATTATCACAATGGTGAGATAATGTGAAAGAAATGATAACTCCATTGTCTTACCCTTGATCTTAGTATCTCTCTTGGTACATGTATCAGAGATAGAATAACTGTTGTTGCTTTGCGATAGTTCCTTCTCCCATTTTCCTTTATTTTCCCTTGTTTCCCCTTTTTTTTTCCTTTTCTTTTCCTTTATTTTGTTTAACTCTATTTTGTATAATAATTAGCGATGCCGGATGAACCCGGCCGGACGGAGCGCAAAGAGAGGGGAATGTAGATTTACAATCTTCTTTTATTAATGTAGTCCAATGTGATTAATATAAGAAGATTCTAAATCTACACTCCCCTCTCTTTGAGCTCCGTCCGACCGGGTTCATCCAGCATCGCAACCTCCTTCCTCTTTGGAGGCACCCGGCTGGAGCTGCATTGATCTCCCCAGAGAAGGCACGGCTGGCGCTCCTCTGTGACCGTCATTACCTGGATTGTATAATAATTAGGACATTTTCAATAAAAACAATTTGAACAGGATATAGAATATCTGCCTGGTAAAAAAATGCTTTTGTGACTCCTTCGTGAGCATCATGTGCTAGAGAAGAGCCCCGTCCGGCTGAGCCAAGGTGCAGGGTGATGATGGACTTTATCTGGTCACTTCACATTCTTCATGGTGCCCATCAGGAGGTGGCCAGTGGCTGTGATTTTTTTTCTCATGCTGAATTAGTATGAGATAGAGAGTACAGCTCTGCTCTGCCCCATGGTATAATATTGGGTCTAGCGCGATCTGATAAGACATCGGATAGTTCTCGACCATATCATATAGTTATGTGAACGAACTCTCATTGTAATAAACTAATTTTCTTTTCATTTGGAGTAGCTGTGATCATGTTGGCTTATTATCCCAAACAGGAGCCTCCGCTCAGGGCCGTGTTTAGAGTTTGTGCTGCCCTGGGCACTTTTAGTGCTGCCCCCCATTGATGAGGATGACTAATGCAGACACTGTTGTCAGGGACTTAGGCTACTGTCACATCAGCCATTTATGCCATTCGCGGCAGATCCGGCAAATGCTGTATTGCTGCAACGGAAAACAACGCTGCTAGCTGTGATTTTTTGTTTCACTGCAAGTTCAAAACCGCAAGTGCAGCACATGTTCGCAATTCCCACAGAACCCCTTTCTGCCATGTGACGTACTATCCCGTCCATGTGCCCTGGGACTTCATTCCCAGGGACGGGATAGTAGGTCACAGCGATCAGCGGCCCCCACGTGGTGAGCGCTGCTGATCGCGGCCGGGTGTCAGCTGATTATCACAGCTGACACCCGGCACAATGTGTCAGGGGTGGTCACGGACCGCCCCCGACACGTTAACCCCTTACACACTGCGATCAAACACGATCGCGGTGTACCGGGAGTTAAAGGGAAGCATCGGCAGGGAGGGGGCTCCCTCCGTGCTTCCCTGAGCCCCTCACAGCAGCGCAATGTGCAGCGCTGCTGCGGGGGGGCTCTATCCCTGCAGGTCCCCGGATCCAAGATGGCGACGGGGACCTTTGGGGGCCTTCAGGGAGCCGGCTTCCTCAGTGCCTGCAAAGTGCAGGCATGAGGAAGTCTGCAGCACTGCCTGTGACAGATCGCTGATCTGTCACAGTGATCTGTGATGTGACAGATCAGCGATCTGTCACAGGACAGTGATGTCCCACCTGGGACAATGTAATAAAGTTAAAAAAAAAGGTGTAAAAATAATTTAAAAAAAAAATCGCTAAATAAATTTAAAAAAAAAAAATTCCCTAATAAATTCATTTTTTGGAAATAAAATAAACCCAAAACAATAAAAGTACACATATTTGGTATCGCCGCGTCCGGAACGACCCGCCCTATAAAACTATCCCACTAGTTAACCCCTTTAGCGAACCCCTTAAAAAATAAAAATAAAAAACTAAGCAAAAAATAATGATTTATCATACCGCCAAACAAAAAGTGCAATAACGCGCGATCAAAACGACGCATATAAATATCCATGGTACCGCTGAAAACATCATCTTGTCCCGCAAAAAACGAGCTGCCACACAGCATCATCAGCGAAAAAATAAGTTATAACTCGCAGAATAAAGCGATGCAAAAATATTTTTTATATAAAATTGTTTTCATTGCATAAAAGCGCCAAAACATAAAAAATGACATAAATGAGGTATCGCTGTAACCGTACTGACCCGAAGAATAAAACCGCTTTATCAATTTTACCGCACGTGGAACGGTGTAAACGCACGCCGAAAAGAAATTCATGAAACGCTGGTTTTAGTTCATTCTGCGTCACAAAAATCGGAATAAAAAGCGATCAAAAATTGTCACGTGCCCGAAAATGGCACCAATAAAAACGTCAACTCGTCCCACAAAAAATAAGACCTCACATGACTCGGTGGGTCAAAATAAGGAAAAATTATAGCTCTCAATATGTGGTGATGCAAAAACTATTTTTACAATAAAAAGCGTCTTTTAGCGTGCGACAGCCGCCAAACATAAAAACCGCCATAAATAGTAAATCAAACCCCCCATTATCACCCCCTTAGTTAGGGAAAAATAATAAAATAAAAAAATGTATTTATTTCCATTTTCCCATTAGGGCTAGGGTTAGGGGTGTGTTGGGGTTCGGGTTGGAGTTAGAATTGGGGGTTTCCACTGTTTGGGCACATCAGGGGCTCTCCAAATGCAACATGGCGTCTGATCTCAATTCCAGCCAATTCTGCGTTGAAAAAGTCAAATGGTGCTCCTTCCCTTCCAAGCTCTGCCATGCGCCCAAACAGTGTTTTACCCCCACATATGGGGTGTCAGCGTACTCAGGACAAATTGCAAAACAACTTTTGGGGTCCAATTTCTTCTGTTACCCTTAGGAAAATAAAAAATTGGGGGAAAAAATATCATTTTTGTGCAAAAAAATGATTTTTTTATTTTCACGCCCGGGCGTTATAAACTTCTGTGAAGCACTTGGGGGTTCAAAGTGCTCACCACACATCTAGATAAGTTCTGTGGGGGGTCTAGTTTCCAAAATGGGGTCACTTGTGGGGAGTTTCAATAGTTTAGGTACATCAGGGGCTCTCCAAACGCACGACACCCGCAGACCATTCCATCAAAGTCTGCATTACAAAACGTCACTGCTTCCCTTCCGAGCACCGACGTGTGCCCATACAGTAGTTTACTCCCACATATGAGGTATCAGCGTACTCAGGACAAATTGGACAACAACTTTTGGTTCCAACTTCTCTTGTTACCCTTGGGAAAATAAAAAAAATGGGGACTAAAAGATCATGTTTGTGGAAAAAATACGATTTTTTTATTTTCACGCCCAGTCATTATAAACTTCTGTGAAGCACTGGGGGTTTAAAAGTGCTCACCACACATCTAGATAAGTTCCTTAGGGGGTCTAGTTTCCAAAATGGGGTCATTTGTGGGGGGTTTCACTGTTTTGGTACATCAGGGGCTCTCCAAACGCGACATGGTGTCCGATCTCAATTTCAGCCAAAAACGTCAAATGGCGCTGCTTCCCTTTCGAGCTCTGCCATGCGCCCAAATAGTCGTTTACCCCCACATGTGAGGTATCAGCGTACTCAGGACAAATTGCACAATAACTTTTAGGGTCCTGTTACCCTTGAAAAATAAAAATTGGGGGTGAAAAGATCATTTTTGTGGAAAAAATATGATTTTTTAATTGTACGGCTGTACGTTATAAACTTCTGTGAAGCCCTTGTGGGTTCAAAGTTCTCACCACACATCTAGATAAGTTCCTGGGGGGGTCTAGTTTCCAAAATGGGTCACTTGTGGGGGGTTTCCACTGTTTAGGTAATTCAGGGTCTCTCCAAACGTGACATGGCATCCAATCTGAATTCCAGCCAATTTTGCATTGAAAAAGTCAAACGGCGCTCCTTCCCTTCTGAGCTCTGTCATGCGCCGAAACAGTGGTTCCCCCCCACATATCAGGTATCAGCGTACTCAGGACAAACTGCACAATAACTTTTGCAGTCCAATTTCTCCTGTTACCCTTGGTAAAATAAAAAAAATTGAATCTGAAGTATTTTTTTTGTGAAAAAAGTTAAATGTTCATTTTTTTAAATATTCAAAAAATTCCTGTGATGCACCTGAAGGGTTAATAAACTCCTTGAATGTGGTTTTGAGCACCTTAAGGGGGTGCAGTTTTTAGAGTGGTGTCACTTTTGGGTATTTTCTATCACATAGACCCCTCAAAGTGGCTTCAAATGTGATGTGGTCCTAAAAATAAAATGGTGTTGCAAAAATGAGAAATCGCTGGTCAACTTTTAACCCTTATAACTTCCTAACAAAAAAAAGTTTTGGTTCCAAAATTGTGGTGATGTAAAGTAAACATGTGGGAAATGTTACTTATTAAGTTTTTTGTGTGCCGTACCTCTGTGATTTAAGGGCATAAAAATTCAAAGTTGGAAAATTGCGAAATTTTAAAAATTTTCGCCAAATTTCCGTTTTTTTCACAAATAAACGCAAGTTAATTGAATGAAATTTTACCACTAACATGAAGTACAATATGTCACGAGAAAACAATGTCAGAATCACTGGGATCCATGGAAGTGTTTCAGAGTTATTACCTCATAAAGTGACAGTGGTCAAAATTGTAAAAATTGGCCTGGTCATGAACGTGCAAACCACCCTTGGGGGTTAACTGACCCAATTTAGAAAATAGGCATAAATGGATCAAAGCTAAAGCGGAATTTGACCTTTAGCTGGACAGACTAGAAAGAATAAGGGGGAACCAAAAAACATCTGAATTTTTAGATACGGTAAGGCTAGTTTCACATTAGCGTTTTTTTGCGCAGCGCATCGTGCGCATAAAAAACGCAAAGAAAAACGCAAAACAAACGCGCGTTTTTTTAACATCATGCGCACGCTGATGCGTCAAAAAAACGCAGCGTTGCTTGCGTTTTACATGCGTTTTTGCATGCGTTTGCTTTTTTTTATGCACATGCGTTTTTAGGTGTGACATTTTTTCCATTGTCTAGAGAACATTCTAGACTTGTTTCACTCAAAAACGCATGCGCAAAAAAACGCAACCGTGCGCAAGACCATGCTCACGCATGCGTTCCCATAGACTTCAATGTGTTGTTTTTGCGCATTCCGTGCGCAAGCGTGCGCATGCGTTTTTTTGCCGAGACAGGGCGCACCAAAAAATCCAACATGTTGCGTCTGGCGCGCCTGGCGCAAAAGACAAAAAAATGCATGCGCACGAAAACGCAACCGTGCGCAAGACCATGCGCACGTCATGTTAAACATAGGTGCGCAGTGCGCATGCGCACGGGTGCGCACGATGCGCAGCGCACAAAAGCGCAAATGTGAAACCAGCCTAATAAGGCTGGTTCATTATTGGCTCGCTTGGCAAAAGGTCGAACACCTATGATATTTATAGGTAGCTTGAATGATCACAAAGGTTCACCACAAACAGACCCAAAAATCATAAATGACAGCTGGCATAAATACTATAACACATTGTATGAACAAGAACCAGTAGATGGAGAAGAGGGGAAGACATTCCTAGACAGACTATCCCTCCCAACAGTCTCAGAAGGTGAGAAAGATTCAACTCTACAATAAGAAAGGAAGAGATACTAGACACTATTAACTCCCTGAAAAATAGCGAGGCCCCCGGACCAGATGGGCTGCCAGGGGAGTTCTGCAAAACATTAGTAGAAGAGGTTTCTTCTCCACTGGTGGAAGTTTTTAATGAAATCCTAAAAGAAAAGGTATACCTGCCAACAGGAAATACGGCTAATATTAAAGCACACTACCATGTAAAAGTTTAGGGTCACTTAGAAATTTCCTTATTTTTGAAAGAAAAGCAGTTTTCTCTAATGAAGCTAACATTAAACGATTCAGAAATACACCCTATACATTGTTAATGTGGTATATGACTATTCTCGCTGCAAACGTCTGGTTTGTAATGCAATATCTTCATAGGTGTATAGAGGCCCATTTCCAACAACCATCACTCCAGTGTTCTTATGGTACTTTGTGCTTGATAACTGTGTAAGAAGGCTAATGGATGGTTAGAATACCCTTGAAAAACCTTATGCAAGTATGTTAGCACAGCTGAAAACAGTTTGGCTGATTAGAGAAGCTATAAACCTGACCTTCCTTTGAGCTAGTTGAGAATCTGGAGCATTACATTTGTTGGTTCCATTAAACTCTCAAAATGGCCAGAAAAAAAAAGAACTTTCATGTGAAACTTGACAGTCTATTCTCGTTCTTAGAAATTCTATATAAGAAATTGCCAAGAAAACTGAAGATTTCCTACAACGGTGTGTACTACTCCTAGAGCAAAAACAGGCTTTAACCATAGTAGAAAGAAAAGTAGGAGGCCCCACTGCACAACTGAGTAACAAGTACATTAAAGTCTGTAGTTTGAGAAATCGATGCCTCACAGGTCCTCAACTGGCAGCTTCAATAAATAGTACCCACAAAACGCCAGAGTCAACGTCTACAGTGAAGAGGCGACTCCGGGATGCTGGCCTTCAGGGCAGAGTGGCAAAGAAAAAGCCATATCTGAGACTGGCTAATAGAAAGAAAACATTAATATGGGCAAAAGAACACAGACATTGAACAGAGGAAGATTGGAAAAAAGTGTTATGGACAGACGAATCCAAGTGTGAGGTGTTTGTATCACACAGAAGAACATTTGTGAGACGCAGAACGACTGAAAAGATGCTGGAAGAGTGCCTGACGCCATCTGTCAAGCATGGTGGAGGTAATGTGATGTCTGGGGTTGCTTTCTTGCTGGTAAAGTGGGAGATTTGTACAAGGTAAAAGAGATTTTGAATAAGGAAGGCTATCACTCCATTTTGCAATGCCATGCCATACCCTGTGGACAGAGTCTG
Organism: Dendrobates tinctorius; assembly: GCF_039654945.1. Lineage (NCBI taxonomy): Eukaryota > Metazoa > Chordata > Amphibia > Anura > Dendrobatidae > Dendrobates > Dendrobates tinctorius. The sequence continues at coordinate 5,815,684 of NW_027361900.1, forward strand.
ATTGGAGCCAATTTCATCCTACAACAGGACAATGACCCAAAGCACACCTCCAAATTATGCAAGAACTATTTAGGGAAGAAACCGGCAGCTGGTATCCTATCTGTAATGGAGTGGCCAGCGCAGTCACCAGATCGCAACCCCATTGAGCAGTTGTGGGAGCAGCTTGACCGTATGGTACACATGCCAAAGGTCTGCAATGCTGAAATTGCTGAAAAGGGAGCATTCTTTGACGAAAGCAAAGTTTAAAGGAGAAAATTATTATTTTAAATAAAAATCTTTTTTTCGAACCTTGTCAATGTCTGGACGAGATTTTAACCCCTTACAGACCGCTGACGGGATAGTACATCAGCGGTCAGTATCTTCTGCTTTGATGTGGGCTCCGGTGGTGAGCCCACTTCAAAACCTCGACATGTCAGCTGTTATAAACAGCTGACATGTGCCGGCAAGAGGCGCGGGCGGAATCAAGATCTGCCCGCGCCTATTAACTAGTTAAATCTCACTGTCAAACACTGACAGCGGGCATTAAACTAGTACTTCCGGCGTCCAGCCGGAAATGAGCGTATCACCAACCCCCGTCACGTGATCGGGTGTCAGCGACGCGTTGCCATGACAATCAGAGGTCTCATAGAGACCTCTATGGTTGTTGCCGTCAGATTGCTCATAGCAATGCTGTATTACTGCTACATATGGGCGATCTGCTCATCTCCCATATGTAGCAGAGCCGATCAAGTATGGCATGCTTCTACTCTCCCTTGGAGGCTATTGAAGCATGCCAAAAATAACAAAAAAGTGTTTAAAAATGAAAGAAAATAAAACAAAAATTCAAATCACCCCTCTTTCGCCCCAATCAAAATAAAATAAAAAAAAAAATCAAACCTACAGATATTAGGTATCCCCGCATTCAGAATCGCCCGATCAATAAAAAAAGGATGAACCCGACTGCTAAACGGCGTAGCGAGAAAAAAAATCAAATGACAGAATTACGTTTTTTTTGGTCGCCGTGACATTGCATTAAAATGCAATAACGGGTGATCAAAAGAATGTATCTGCAAAAACGTGGTATCATTAAAACCATCAGCCCGGTACGCAAAAAATAAGCCCTCACCAAGCACAAGATCACGAAAAATGGAGATGTTACGGGGCTTGGAAAATTGTGCTTATTTTTTAGCAAATTTTGTATTTTTTTTCACCACTTAGATAAAAGAACGTAGACATGTTTGGTATCTATGAACTCGTAATGACCCGGAGAATCATGATGGCAGGGCAGTTTTAGCATTTAGTGAACCTAGCAAAAAAGCCAAGCAAGAAACAAGTGTGGCATTGCACTTTTTTTGCAATTTCACCGCACTTGGAATTTTTTTCCCGATTTTGAGTACAAGACATGGTAGAAGCAATGGTGTCGTTCAAAAGCACAACTCACCCCGCAAAAAATAACCCTCACACGGCCATACTGACGGAGAAATATACAAATTATGGCTCTGGAAATAAGGGGAGCGAAAAACGAAAAAAGCTCCGTTTATTAAAGGGAATCTGTCACCCCATTTTAGCCCTATCAGCTGCGGCCACCGCCATCAGGGGCTTATCCACAGCATTCTGTAATGCTGTAGATAAGCCCCCGATGTAACCCGAAAGGTAAGAAAAACACGTGAGATTATACTCACCGGGGGGCGGGGGGTGTTGCAGTCCGGTCCAGGGCCTCCCATCTTCATACGATGACGTCCTCCTCCTACCTTCTCCCTCGGCTCCTGTGCAGGCGTACTTTATCTGCCCTGTAGAAGGCAGAGCAGAGTACTGCAGTGCGCATGCGCGGGACCTCTGTGACCTTCCCGGCCCCTCGCACTGCAGTACTCTGCTCTGCCCTCAACAGGGCCAATAAAGCACGCCTGCACAGGAGCCGAGGGAGAAGTTAGGAGGACATCATCGTATGAAGATGGGAGGCGCCGGACGGGAAGGAGACACCAATCGGACCGGACTGAACGCCGGGGTGAGTATAATCTAACGTGTTTTTCTTATCTTTAGGTTACATCGGGGGCTTATCTACAGCATTACAGAATGCATTACAGAATGCTGGAGATAAGCCCCTGATGGCGGCGGCCCCAGCTTATAGCGCTAAAATGGGGTGACAGACTCCCTTTAAGGGGTTAAATTAATTTGGCAACTCAATAGATGAATAAAAGTCGGAGTTTTCATGGAAAACAAAATTGTCTGGGTGACCCCAAACTTTGGAGCGGTCGTGTATTACACAAGCGATTCCCCTGAGGATTAATAATCCTCCCTGCCCCCTAGATGAGCCCCCAGAGGTGGAGGGGGTAACATGGGGCCACTTGTGGGGTCTCTGCTGTTCTGGTGTCAGAGCTCTTCACACGGCGTCCACCGTCTATCCCAGCCACAATGGCGCCCCTTCCCTCCTGAGGAGTGTCCGGCCCCTTATGGGGTATCGGCGCTCAGGGGAAATTGTGGAACAAGTGGTTTCTGTTTTCTCCTCTTCTCCCGTGTGATAATTACAGACTTGGGGACGGAGCGACATTTTACTGGGAACATTTCATTCCTCCGCTCAATGTTACACAATTCTGTGACCCCTGAGGGTTAATAATCCTCCCTGCCCCCTAGATGAGCCCCCAGAGGTGGAGGGGGTAACATGGGGCCACTTGTGGGGTCTCTGCTGTTCTGGTGTCAGAGCTCTTCACACGTCACACGGCGTCCGCCGTCTATCCCAGCCACAATGGCGCCCCTTCCCTCCCGAGCCTGTGGGGTATCGGCACTCATTAGACACGGCGCACTGTGCGGCCTCAGCGCTCCTGTCACCTTTAGGACAATGATATATTTGGGGCTAAAGTGACATTTCTGTGAGGAAAACAGTAAAATTGTCATTTCTTCCTTCCACATTGCTGAAATTCCTGTCACACTGTCCGAATTCAGAGATTGTCCTGTCAGAAAGGAGAAGACAGGGGGCGGAAGGGTTAATAGGACTTACAGGAGGAACCGGCCCAGAAAGCAGAAGGTCCAGGAGCGTCCGGCACATATATGACTGCTCTGTGCACACAGGACCTGTGGTGACGTCATGCCCATGTGACCAGAAGGGGCGGCGCCACCTCCTCCATAGAGCAGACGGGAGGAAGCTGTGGCCCCGCCCACACTGTCCAGCATCTCCCCATAGGAGAGAAGTGTGGACGACAGGAAGTCACACCGTCACCAGGGGGAATGCAGCTTGTGGCCCCTAGAGGGGAATTTTCTTCATCTTATTCCAGAAGCCATGTTTTACCAAACTGAAGCTTTTTTTTTTTTATTCAGAATTTTTTTTCCCCCTTTTTTTTTTAGTTTTTTTTTTTTTTTTTACAGATTTAATGACAAAACTTAAAAATAAATAATAATAAATTTTATTTTTATAGCGCTGACATATTCCGCAGCACTTTACATTTCAGAGGGGACTTGTACAGACAATAGACATTACAGCATAACAATAATCACATAGATTATAACAGATACCAAGAGGAATGAGGGCCCTGCTCGCAAGCTTACAGTCTATGAGGAAAGAGGTAGACACGAAAGGTGGGTGGTAACAGTTGCCCTGATTGTATGGACCAGCCATAATGTTAAGTGTGTAACAGTACAGACACAGAGGGCTAATGGATGCATAAAGCATGTGGGAACATGACGCGGGGAACCTGGTTATGGTAAAACTTTTGGCTGTGCCACACAGGGATAGATTAGGTTAATGTGTTGAGGCGATAGGCCAGTCTGAATAAATGTGGTTTTCAGGGCACGCTTAAAATTGTGGGGATTGGGGACTAATCGTATTGGCCTGGGAAGTGCATTCCAAAGAATTGGTGCAGCACGTGTAAAGTCTTGGAGACGGGAGTGGGAGGTTCTGATTATTGAGGATGCTAACCTCAGGTCAGCAGAACGGAGGGCGCGGATAGGGTGGTAGACTGAAACGAGGGAGGAGATGTAGGGTGGCGCTGAGCCACGGAGAGCTTTGTGGGTGAGGACTTCCCGCCTCTCTCCACGCTCCCAGCATCTTCCGGTCCCAGTAATCCTTTGCGAGAATGACTGCAATGACGTCGCGGTCTCGGACCGGACGATGCCGGGAGCGTGGAGAGAGGCGGAAAGGCTGCGTGGGACGCCGGAAGATGAGAATAACAATATTTTTTTTGATTATTTTTTACATTCTATCTTTTACTACTGATGCTGCATAGGCAGCCTCAATAGTAAAATGTTGGTCACACTCGTCAAACACTATGTTTGACGAGTGTGACCAACCTGTGAATCAGTTCTCCAAGCGATGCTCCAGATCGCTTGGAAAACGCTAGCATTCCGTAAGCTAATTATGCTTGCAAATCGCTAGTTTTTCCACGGGAAAATCGCGGGAATTTAAAATGCGATTTTCCCGCGGAATGGAATTCCGGAATTCTTGCGGTAACTTCCGTGGGAATTCCGCTATGTGTGAACTTAGCCTAACGATTGTCGAGGAATATGATCCCGGCTGCAGCATTCTAGACAGATTGGAGGGGGGAGAGTTTGGTAAGAGGGAGACCGATTAGAAGAGAGTTACAATAGTCAAGACGAGAATAATAAGAGAAACAGTGAGGCTATGTGCCCACGTATGCAGAAAATTTCTGCTTCAAAATCAGACTCCTTCCCAGAAAACGCGCGTTTATGCGTTTTTTTCCATGTGTTTTCTGACTCATAGGAAAGAGCAAAAACGCTGACTTTTCTGCAAAATTAATGAGCATGCTGCATTTTTTACCGTGAAGCGTTTTTCGCGGAAAAAAAGCGCATCAATGTGCACAAAATGTGTGGACTTCATTTAAAACGAATGGGATGCTTCTTGTATGCGTTTTTGAAGCATTTTGACCTGGACAAATGCTTCAAAACCGCTTACATGGGCACACAGCCTAAGAGTTTTTGTGGAGTCAAAAGTAAGAAAAGGTCGAATTCTAGAAATGTTTTTGAGGTGCAGATAACAAGAGCGAGCCAGTGATCGGATGTGGGGGGCAAAGGAAAGCTCGGAGTCAAGTATGACCCCAAGACAGCGGGCATGTTGCTGGGGAGTAATAGTGGAACCACACACGGAAATGGCAATGTCGGGTATAGGTACATTAGTAACGGGAGGAAACACAAGGAGTTCAGTCTTTGACAGGTTCAGTTTCAGATATAGTGAGGACATGATATTAGACACAGCGTTTAGACAATCGCTGGTGTTTTCTAGAAAGGCAGGCGTGATGTCAGAAGAAGAAGCGTATAATTGGGTGTCATCAGCATAGCGATGGTACTGGAAACCAAATCTACTGATTGTTTGACCAATCTACTGATTGTTTGACCTGATCCTTGAGGAACCCCAACAGTAAGGGGAAGATGAGAGGAGGAGGAACCTGCAAAAGATACAGTAAAGGAGCGGTCAGAGAGATAGGAGGAGAACCAGGAGAGAACGGTGTCCTTGAGGCCAATGGAACGGAGCATAGTGAGGAAGAGCTGATGATCCACAGTGTCAAATGCTGCAGAGAGATCCAAGAGAATTAGCATGGACTAATGACCATTTGATTTAGCTGTTAGTAGATCATTAGAGACTTTAGTGAGGGCAGTTTTAGTAGGGCGTAAAGAACGGAAACTGGATTGGAGAGGGTCGAGAAGAGAGTTATCAAAGAAATAGTAGATAAGACGGGAGTTGACAGGCAATCCAGGAGTTTAGAGATGAAGGGAAGATTAGAGACAAGTCTATAGTAAAGCCCCCGTTACACACTGTGATATCGCTAGCAATATTGCTGTAAAGTCACCGATTTTGTGACGTTGCAGCGATATTGCTAGCGATATCGCTGCATGTGATACTTACCTCCGACCGGCTCCCCCGCTGGTTATTGCTGATCGCGCGAGAAGCTCCTGGATCATTTCTCATCGCCAGCTTCCTGCGGCGCTTCCTGCTGTGACGATGAGCGACGCGTGGAGCCGGGCGGGAGGACGCAGGTAAGTAGCGATCCCCGTCCCCTGCGATGTCGCTGGTGAGATCTGCCTGTGTGGCAGCGATCCTGACCGCATCATATCGCTGGTCAGGATCGCTGGTGAGTCGCTAGGTGTAACGGTACCCTTAGCGGCACAGTTTTGGTCGAGGGATGGTTTTTTTAAGTAGTGGATATATGATGGCATGGTTAAATGAGGAGGGAAAGATACCAGAAGAGAGAGAGAGGTTATTTTAGTTAGGTGAGGGGTGAGAGCAGGGGAAAGGGACTGGAGGAGATGTGACAGAAATGGGTCACTGGTGCAAGTAGTTGGGCGAGATGATGCAAGGAGCCTGCTTACTTCTTCTTCTGTGACTGGTTCAAAATCATAGAGTGCGCTAGATGCAGTGGGGGAGGGAGGACTGTTATGGATGAGTCACCGAAGGAGGAAAAAACAAAAATAATAGCTAAGTCCAGAAAACCAGAGAAGTTGGAAGCTATCGGATTGCAGACCCCTGAACCTATCCACAACAACTAGCAGTAGCCGTGGGGGGTTCCTACGGTGCCTTAGACCCCTCGATCACAGCCGGAGAACTAAATTAGCCTAAAGACAGAAAGGGGAAATCTAAACTGCCCCAGAGCAGACCCCAAAGGAATAGGCAGCCCCCAACATATAATGACTGTGAAGCAAGATGAAAAACACTAACACAGATAGAAAGATAGTTTGAGCAAATGATGGAGCCCAAGCTAACTAAATAGGACAGGATAGAAAAGCTGCTGTCTGCAATCCGCAAAAACCCTATCCAAAAATGAACCAACAGACTAATAGGAAAAACAGGCCCTGAAGTCACTAGGCTTCAAAAAGACTATATCAGCACTTAGGTATATTCTGAAGACAGAGCCAGAGATCAACAGATCAGAGACAAAAATGGAATTCAGCTCACCCCCGGCCGGGGATGGCTGAACTCCAAAAAACAAGGCAAACAAAACCAGAACTAAAGTGTACAAAAGGCAGAGCAACACTTAGCTTTGAGAAGCAGAAATCAGACTGGTCTCCAAGAATCCAGCAGGAATTCACCAGCGAGGCAGCAGGGCGTCGGCTGCCTTATATCCAGTCATCAGTTCCTGTGACCCAGTCATCATCTACCTGCTCAGCTGTTTGGTGATCAGCCTCACTACCTTCCTTCGCCAGAAGAGGGAGTTCATCAGACCTCACTGGTGAAGGGAAAAATGAACTCACAACAGAGGACAGTGCATGGTATGAGGTGATAGGGAGATAATTTCCTGTCCGAGCTGGTCAATTTTTTCTTTGAAGTAATTCACCAGATCGTTAGGTTGAAGCTCCGTGGTTGGGGCCTGTACTCTTGGGTTGAGTAAAGAATGAAAAGTGTCAAAGAGACGTTTAGGGTTATTGGACAGTGAGGTGATGAGCGTGTTGAAATAGGTTTGTTTTGAGATGTGAAGGGCAGTGTTGTATGTTCTAAGCATAAACTTATAATGGATGAAATCTTCGTGTAGATTGGATTTTCTCCACAGACGTTCAGCGCACCTGGAGCGCCGCTGCAGGAAACGTGTTTGCAGGGTATGCCAGGGTTGTCGCCATCTGTGTTGTGGTGGTCTATGTTTAGGAGGTGCAAATTCATCCAGGGCACTTTGAAGTGTTTCATTGTAATGTTTCAATGCAGAATCAGGACATGAGAGGGAGGAGATAGGGGCCAATGAAGACTGCAAGTTCTCCATAAGTTTCTGGGTGTTAATGGCCTGTATGTTTCTATAAGTATGGACAGTGGGGGTGACCTGAGCGGCCTGGCAGTTCTTGATAGAGAATGAAAGAAGGTTGTGGTCAGAGAGCGGGAGAGGGGAGTTTGCAAAATCATCCATGGCACAAAGCCGAGAGAAGACCAAGTCGAGGGAGTTTCTGTCTCCATGCATTGGAGAATTAGTAAGCTGCGAAAGGCTGAACGAGGAGGTTAGAGATAAAAGGTGAGTAGCAGATAGGGAGAGGGGAAGAGCAATGGGGATGTTGAAATCGCCCATGATGAGGGTAGGGATGTCACAAGAGAGAAAATGTGGAAGCCAAGTGGCAAAATGATCCAGGAACTGATGGGAGGGGCCGGGAGAATGATATACCACCGCCACTTGCATTGAGAAGGGGGTGTAGAGTCTGACGGCATGGACCTCAAAAGAAGAGACAAGTGAGGGTACTTGAGGGATAACCTGAAAGGTACATTTTGGTGATAGGAGCAGACCAACGCCTCCACCTGCTCTAATAAAATACAATGCGGCGAGGAGCCCTGCTGTGAATAACGCTTAAAAGCAGCTACAAATATGATAAAACTGCATAAAAAGGGCATCTAAGTGGGCACCGAAGGGCGTTACTGAAAGGGTTAAATGACTGAACCCGGCCCGAATGGGTTATGACCATGAGAACTGGCATGAAAGCCAGCAAATAGCCATGGTATCTCCATTTCACCTAATCTTGAAAGCTGGCCACTGGAAGGGCATGGTGAAACCAGAGTTACACAGTGTAAATCACTACAGGGTGGGCCATATATATAGATGCACCTAAATAAAATGGGAATGGTTGGTGATATCAAATACCGGGCACACCCAAGGATTTTTGGTGCAAAAAAAATCAGAATTTTAATATATACAATAGCCACTAGTTACAAACGTTTCAGTCGTGATAGACCTTCATCAGTGTACTAGGGTTAGTTTCTAGATGCTAGTGTGAGTAAATCACAAATAGTAGCCAAAGATCGGGTAAAGAGTGTAGTACGGAACATAGGGAGGTGACAACTCCCTGTCTTGCGGTGGATACTGTGACATAGGATACCTGGCATATACCTATTTTGGCATACTGCAGGTCACTGACCACCTAAGTTCCGGGATGTTCTTGGGAACATCTGACAGGAGGAACTCCAGCGTACCACGGTACTGGAGATCTTCACACTTCAAGGCGCTATAGAGGAGACGTTCAGGAAAAGCACATAAGTTGGCGGAGTGTGGAGGGGAGCTTTCCATCTTGCCTGAGGTTGACTGGGTCCCTGACCTGGAGAACACGGCACAGAAGCGGGCACTACTGACTGAGTAAAGCCTTGGAACTACATGCCCTGGTGTCCTCCATTCCTTCCTGCGTCCGTCTGCCTGACACTGCTACATCCCCTGCGCCGGACACTACACCATCAAAGTGTCCCCACATCTACACTGCCCTGGGACAACAGCCCTGCCTGTGGAGGGCTATACCATCATTGCTGCATCACACCATCTGTCCCAGAGGATCTCTTTGCAGCGTCGGCTTAACACCTCCCTTGCCGAACACCACAGGTGGCGTCACAAACTATTCCATTCCATTACACCATTCACATCCCCGCCATTGACTTGGGCGCCCAGGGCCACCGCTGCTGTGACACATCCCACTGACACCGGCCCGGTACCCCACGGCCCTGGGAGGGCGACCCACTAAGTCCCTATACACACTCATAATATCAGAGGGAGGGGATCTTAATGAGTCATTCGCAGGTTCATGCAACCATCATCATTCACACAGTAGCAACTAGAGACTATACTAGCGCATGGCTGAGCGGCCATGCAAACCTTTTATAGCCAGGACTTTCCGGAAGCTTCCAGATCCCTGAGATGGACCAATCAGATCTGGAGAAGGATCTGGACATGTGGCTCGCGTTCTGCAATGGGAGATTGTCTCGTGAGCATGCTCAGTGGAGCGACAGAAGGACTTAGCCTCTGGAGCGATTTGCTGCTGAGCAGACTGCATTGCCATTGCTGACCCAAAGGTGGCAGCAATAGCCAGCCCCACAGAGCAGGTCTGGGCAGAGTGTCTGGGAAGCTGGGATTGCTGAGCAATCTCCTCTGCGGTCGGTCGGTCGAAAGACAATGGGAGACTGCAGAATGTGAGGCTCTGGATTCCTGTAGAACCGCAGCAGGAACGCGACACCTAACATTACCCCCCCTAGGGCCCCCTTCCCCTTGAGCCTTCCAATCCACCAAATAAAGTTTTTTGCCACGTACCACCTTGTGTCCCACAGAGGCATAGGCCTCAGGCTCGTCCGAAGACAAGTCTGACTCCGCAGATGACTCGGAAAACAGGGACATGTGAACAGGTTTGAGAAGGGACACGTGGAAGGCGTCAGGGATGGCTAAGTCGCCAGGAGAAGTTGGAGCGGGGCACCGATGTGTGTCGACGGGCGTCTTCACTCACTTTAGAGGATAGCGTGACATGCGGGGTGCGACCCAGACTGTCGCGAACCTCCATTGCCCGGTCTGCCACCGGCAAGGGATACAGTAACCCAGCCAGCCTCTGTTTAGAGGAGCTGCTCCGAGCATAAGAGGCGTATGCCTGAATGTATTTTTTAGCGTCCCGAGCCCTGTGCGGCCACCAATAAGAGCTTGCCAGGAGTTTTGTGGTCTGCTTGTAGCCAAAGTGACCATCCACCCTGGACGCGTGTGCCCACGTGAGAACCTTGGACCGTAGATGAGGCGGGACAAAGGTCTTGCCTGGCAGCAGTGACTTGAGGACGACCGGAGCCACGGTCTTCAGATTCCCAGTAGGTGGCGCGGAAAGATCTGCAGGCACCTCCGCAGAGGCTACTTGGACGACTCCCCCCATGCACTTTCCCACACAGTCTTTGCTCCATTCTATTATTCTCCCCGAGGAGAACTCTATATGAGGGGAATGGCAACAGAGCCAGGGAACCCCGAGGAGCACCTGATCGATGCCCTCTGGCATAATGAGCAGGGACACCGTCTCCCGATAAAAAGGTGGAATTGAGAGCTTAAAGGGGTGCTGTTTGGTGGGTAATCTGGGATGATAAGGTCGACCCGTTTACCACCCTGATGGGTACTGAGTGAGGAAGTGGTACCAACGGGATAGCGTGCTGTTGGGCGAAGAACGAGGACATAAAGTTCCCTTCTGCCCCGGAATCCATTGTGACCTGTACCTCCCAGGAGGAATCACCGCTATCTAACATCCCTTGGAGCGCTGGATTGGGGGAGACGGTCTCCATAGCGAATAGACCCTCACCAATTACCAGTGGACGTGGTCGTTTTTTCGGCCGCTGCGAACACCTGTTAGCCACGTGACCAGACTGTCGACACTGGTAACAGCGTGTGGAGCGTTGTGCCGGCCGTGTCTTGAGACCGGCGTGGGACACCTCCATGGGCTCTGGAGGTAAACTCTCTTGCTCAAGAGGTTCTAGAGGATCAAAGAGGTTGGGAGCCAAGCTAATCTTCCGTCTGGATTGAGCACGCTCCAGCCCGCGCTCCGAAAAACGGAGATCGATGCGGGTGGAAATAGCAATCAGCTCTTCCAGACTTATGGGAACCTCCCTGGTAGATAGAGCATCCTTAACATGCTCCGCCAAACCTCTCCAGAACACAGGGATGAGGGTTTTATCAGGCCATTCCAGCTCGGAAGCCAGTGTCCGGAAACGGACGGCGTACTGGCTGACCGAGAGGGATCCCTGTGTTAATGCTAGTAACTGGAGAGAGGTGTCGTGAGTGACCCGTGGCCCCAAAAAGACCTGCTTCAGAGATGTTAGGAACTGAGCAGTGGTCCGAATCACAGGGTCACCACGCTCCCACAGTGGCGTGGCCCACTCCAACGCCCTGCCCGACAGAAGGGAAACGATAAACCCCACCTTAGCCCGCTCTGTAGGGAATCACGCGGCCAGTAACAAGCTGGATAGAGCACTGGCTCACGAAACCCCTGCAGGAGGCAGTGTCACCAGAAAATTTATCAGGCAACGGGAGGCGGCAAACTGTCGGTGCAGACGTGGACACATGCGAGACAGCCTCTGCGACTGACTGCACAGCAGCCTCAGTAACCTTCACAGCTGAGGCAGAACTCTCGAGAGTCGCCAACCTGCCCTCCAGCTGCCGAATGTACTGCAATAGCTGCTGCTGGTCCGCCATTACTAGCCAGACCCTGGCGCTAGTATAATGTTAGGGACGGCGGAACGCACTAAATATAAAATAACGTAAAGTGCGTTTGCCACCCGGGGTCCACCGTGCAGAAGGTGTTAACACTGCTGCTAGCTGATGCCGGACGTACGATATGGCGGTATAGCGCACGTAGGTTGAACGTCACCCAGGTGCGCTGAGCGATCTCTGTTTTACTCACAGAGATGCCTTAAGTGCAAAACACAAAAGGGCTGAGCCTGTCAGTGTCACAGGTCTCAGAGGTGTGCACGCACGGTATATGGTCACAGGAGCTGGGCCCTTGGCAGAGGATCAGCATCCGTCTAGACCTACCGTGTATGCGGCGTCGCAACTGCGGACGCCAAAAGGAGCTGCAGACTGCAGCGCAGCGACAGACACTGCCGCTAGTCGACAATGCCCAAGAGGGGGCGCACTGTCGGACGCTAGTACTGTGTGGATACTTATTGTGGCTATAGCTTGCCACTGGCTGGCGCTGACTCTAAAGCTAAGTCCCTATACACACTCGTAATATCAGAGGGAGGGGATCTTAATGAGTCATTCGCAGGTTCATGCATCCATCATCATTCACATAGTAGCAGAGTGGCCATGCAAACTTTTTATAGCCAGGACCTTCCGGAAGCTTCCAGATCCCTGAAATGGACCAATCAGATCTGGAGAAGGATCTGGACATGTGGCTCCCGATCTCCAATGGGAGATCGTCTCGTGAGCATACTCAGTGGAGCGACAGAAGGACAGCCTCTGGAGCGATTTGCTGCTGAGCAGCCTGCATTGCCATTGCTGACCCAAAGGTGGCAGCAATAGCCAGCCCCACAGAGCAGGTCTGGGCAGAGCCTCTGGGAAGCCGGGATTGCTGAGCAATCTTCTCTGCGGTCGAAAGACAATGGGATACCGCAGAATGTGAGGTTCTGGATTCCTGTTGAACCACTGCAGGAACCCAACACCTAACAGTAATGATGTGGCTGGGCTGTGTGTTCTGTACGCACAGGACCTGTGAGAGGGGAGGAGTCAGGGTTCACATGATCAGGGGCCTCTGTGTCTGCACTCTGCAGGACTCTGCTGTGCTGGTTGTCTTGGTGCTGGATGAGGTAAAGTTTCTGTGTGGGGTCAGGAGTGCTTTACAGGGTGGATGTAGCAGAGCTGTGTGTGTACAGAGCAGAGCCGTGTATGAAGTGTACAGAGCGAAGCCACATGTGTACAGAGCGGAGCTGCGCGTGTGTGTGTGGGGCGTACGGAGTGGAATCACGTGTGTATGGAGCCGCGTCATGTGTGTATGAGGTGTACAGAGCGGAGCTGCACATGTATGAGGTGTACAGAGCAGAGTTGTGTGTGTACTTGGTGTATGTAGCGGAGCCATATGTGTATGGGATGTACAGAGTGGAGCCAAGTGTGTACAAGGCATACAAAGCAGGCTTTTCCCAAAGGACACAGGAGTACATGGCGGAGCACTTTAAAACTTGCACATGACAGTCCACCAGAAGTGATGTACTGGAAATTAGGTAAATTCATGAGGAGATTGTGACGGAACCAGGAATGCTTCGGATCCATCACCATGTCCTCCTCCGACAGTGCGGACAGCAGGATCGCCTTGGAATCGGGGATGTTGGCCATGTGAGTGGATCATGATATGTCCTGCACCGGGAGGGTCAGGTGGGCGTTACAATGGGAGCTGGGCTGCTATAGAATCTTTCTCTTTCTCATTCTATGTTCTGTCTTTCCCTCTATTTTTCTTTCTCCCTCTCTGGTCTTTCGTTCTCTAATCTTTTTTTTCTTTCTCTCTCACTGTTCTTTCTTTCTTTTTCTTTCCTTTCTTTCTTTCTTTACTTCTTTCTCTCTCTCTGTTCTTTCTCTGTCTCTGTGTTATTTCTTTCTTTCCCCTCTTTCTTTCTCTCTCTGTTCTTGCTTTCTTTCCCCTCTTTCTCTCTGTTCTTTCTTTCCCCTTTCTCTCTCCCTGTTCTTTCTTTCTTCCCCTCTCTCTTTCTCTCTGTTCTTACTTTTGCTCTGTTCTTTCTTCCCCTCTTTCTTTCTGTTCTTTCTTCTTTCTCTCTCTGTCCTTTCTTCTCTTGCTGTTCTTCCTCTCTCTGTTCTTTCTTTCTCTCGCTCTCCTTTCTTTTTTCTCTCTTTCTTTTCTCAGTACCTGTCAGTGTGCCTATAGTACCAGCCACTGTGCCCATAATGCCAGCCACTGTGCCCTCTTTACCAGTCAGTGTATTCAGCAGTGCTAAATGGGTGCAGTTGGGCATGGACATGAGTGTGAATAGTTGTGAAATGGGTGTGGTCAGGGGCGTGGCCTAAATTTTGCCACGGCTCGCTGTGCGCGCCGCATTATTTTTCCCTCTTTTCCTTCTTCAAAAGTTGGGAGGTATGCAATAAGAAATGTTCACTAGTTGCATGCTCCTGGCCAAATGGATACTGATTAGTGTGCAATAAAGAAATCACACCAGAGACACAGGCGGATGTAACCTCTCTTCGATCAATCTATGGCACAACTCCAAGAGCTTTATTAATCCAAACATAGGTTTATATATCCCCTGTAAGGGGGCTCTAAAATGGGAGTGATCGGATGTATTCCATTGGTTAGTGGGTTGGGCAGTGAGCTAGTCCGTGGGCGGATCCATAAGGTAATCTGGCTGGGTTGGTCCATGAGGTCATCAGAGTGGGCGTCATCGTGGGCGGATCCATGAGGTCATCAGAGTGGGCGTCATCTTGGATACCAGCACATGGTGTGTGGTGAAACAGGAAATGGCAGCTATCTTTAGTGTCCCACTTTGATCTGAAAAAGCTCATGTAAGGTGAAATAATACACTTTATGGGTAGTTCTCAATCTCTTATGTCGAGGTTATTTAAGTATTTGATCTTAAGGCTCTCCTCAACATATGTATGCATGGTATATGCCTGTATGAATGTATGATGGTATATGTGTAGATATATGCCTGTATGTGTAAACATGCATGGAATATGTGTATGACTGTATGTATATGCATTGTGACACTTCGACTATCTGTGGACGGGGAATACTCACTTGGCCAGTCGTTGAGGCATACGCTGGGACACTCAGGGTTAAAACAAAAGTCCAATCGATTTATTAATACTGAGCATAAACCGAATCTCAGGTACTTGGTAACTTGCAGCACCCCGTGCACTGTTCGGCTCTACAGTACCCATGGACCTCACTGAGTCTTGGTGTACCTAACACGGATTAGTGTCCATTAACTGTCCACAGGTTCCTCGATACCTCTTATCCTCAGAGGCATCCTCTCCCGAGGTATACCACAGGTTTTCTCTCTCTGGCACAGCCTAGCCAGCACTGCCCGTGCACAAACACACAGACTCCATCTTGGGTCTTCAGACACACCCCCTTGGGTGGGGTATGTAGGTGTCTGGATCCACCCATCTCTCCAAGTCACCTGGAAGCCTTCCCAATGTATATTAACCTTCAGCAGTACATCTGCTGAGCAAAACAAGCCCAGGCTTCCATCACAGGGCCACCCACCTCTGTGATACATACCGCCCATTAACCACATGGACACTCGCCATACCACATACCTCCCCACTCTGCCTAAGGCTCCGAGGCTTGGCACTTGCTATTACCCGACCAGAAACCCATCTCAGTCGCCTCTGAAAGTCACACCGTCTGTCAAAATCGGGCCGAATCACTGAACCCTTTTGGAACTATCCATCGTCCGACTCCTTCACCTCCTCTGATAGTGTTGCCCCTTTGTTGGACCACCCCCATCCCTGGCGGTCAGTACAGTGTGGTGATTCCCTGACACCTATACCTTCTGTCTGGTCTGACCCTTTGTCACCACGTCTGCTACAGGGGTTTCCTGCCTAGGTCACGCATCACTGAACTCACAGAAGAGTCACTACTTCTAACTCTTCCTTGTCCTCTTCCATCAGGCCACTTTCGGTTGTCTCTCTATTGACAGTTTCTCCTTTTGTCTTTATTACCCAGAGAGGAGTCGTTCCATTTATCTTCCGGTTGAGTACTTCAAGCCTTTAAAGAAACCCTCGTCTCTCAATACCTCGAGTTGAAAATGGCCGCCATCTTCTTCGTCTTTCCTGCAGCTGTTTATTAATTTGCAGTCTCTCAAGTGTCAGCTGCTCTACCACTCTTAGGTACGCCATGCGATGTTCCAGGAGCATTCGGATATTCTCAAGGCTCTAGATTGATCCGACAAGGAAGAATGGAACCATCCCACCTTCACCAGCTACCTGGGCTTCATCATCAGCCGGAATCCTCACTCTAGCCACAGCAGACTTATCTACGATATAAGCACCTCTATATTTTCCAATATGGCCTTGTTCACTGATTGACACGTTGACAAGTGACCTCTGAGCTCAGAGACTTCCTTCTCCAGCTCATCAACTCTGTACTCAGCCACTTGTCTCAGGTCCTTTTCTCGCTCGACATGGTCTCTTATTGTCTCTTTAACCATCTCCACTTCGTGAGCCTGTTCCCTTTTGGCTAGCACGTGTCGGACCATAAATTCATTAATTAAAGTTTCAGATGGGGCAGCTTGCCAATCCACTCTCTGCTGCTTCAGAGTTCAACCTATTTCTTCATCTGCAGGTTAAGATTTTTGTGGGTCTTCCCTCCATTACCATCAACCACCCCTAGGGCCTCAACAGGGCTCTCTGAAGAGTCAATGTTCTCGCTCCCAGACTCCATCTCTCCACCCTCGGGTTCTCTGGAGTTCTCACCCCCTACTGTCCTGTTGTCACACGCCTCAGTATAGTTCCCTTCCTCTTCCAGAATTTTGGCACAGTTGTCATTTTCCACCACCTCTGAGGCAAATGAACCACCAGTCCACTCTCCATAACCTTTGTGGGTTTTCACTCCACCTGCACTCTCTGGGATTTCTCCTACCACGATCTTTGCTGAGGCATCTCCACCATCACAATATGTCAGTTTAATTTTCAGCACATCAACTGTTACCTCTGTGCTGGGGTTTGTCAGCGGCAATGTGACCTCTTTATCTAGGACATTAAGTTTGTTTGCACCTGACCCCGTCTCTTCTTCAGAGTGTTCAGCCTGACCTGCCTTTCTGCAGCCGCCATGTCCCTGACGACCAGGGGAACCCTTGCCATTTTTACTCGAGTCCACCTTGCCGCACTCTCTTCAGACATTTCCCTCTCCTCCCTCAGTTCCCAAAACCATTTAAAGTCCCGGCCTTTTACAATAGGGAATGGCAAGTCCAGGACTACAGGGACGTCATGGCTGGTAATAATCGTGGGTGTCTCAATCTTTATTTTTTTATATAGCGCTAACATATTCCGCAGCGCTTTACAGTTTGCACACATCATCACTGTCCCCGATGGGGCTCACAATCTAAATTCCCTATTAGTATGTCTTTAGAATGATTACTCTGGACACTAGATAATTCCTAGGGACCCCATGGATGCTGTGGACTTCCATCTTCCTTTTGGGAATCAGATAGATTCCCGTCTACACCACCACACTTCCTCCTCCAGCCTCTGTCTTCCCCCCTCCAGCCCCTGACGCCCCCCCCTCCAGCCTCCTTCCTAATTTAGAGCTTTTGTTTTTTTTATCAGCATAAATTGTCATTTAAGAAACGATTGTCCATTCAAGAAGAGATTTGTGTTGGCAGATTATCCTAGGAAAGCGTGTTAGATGATAATAATCGTGCTGCCCATCTCACCCGACGAGCAAGCAGCACCCTTGTTCGTTGGGTGAATTGACCTTTTAAGGGAGCCTGACGTACTCACTAAATTGTCCCTATCCCTAAGTTTTTTTGGATGCAGATTGCTCTCACACGAGTGTTTTTTTGATTTGGAAAAGAAAGAAATGAGGATGGAGAATCAAAACTTTAAGGCTAAAAAATATACTCACACATATATACACCAACTGTATAGACACACATATAAATATTTATGGTGTATACATTAGGCTATAAGACCTGGAGACTGTTATTACACATGCTGCCACTAGGTTTATTTTCTTTTCTTTAAAAAAAAACAAAAAAAAAAAACTGTCGCTGTCAGGAGTGGGATTCGAACCCACGCCTCCACGTGGTGACTGCAGACGCTGAACACGCTCCCTGGTGCACAACAGCTTGCACCTCCAGGGACCAGTACTGCTGCTGTCAAGGAGTGGGATTTGAACCCACGCCTCCACATGTGGTGACTGCAGACGCTTAACACGCTCCCTGGTGCGCAACAGCTTGCACCTCCAGGGACCAGTACTGCTGCTGTCAGGAGTGGGATTCGAACCCACGCCTCCACGGGAGACTGCAACCTGAACACAGTGCCTTAGACCACTAGGCCATCCTGACTGCTGACATTGACATGCTCCCTGGTGACACAAGAGTTTGCACCACCAGGGACTTCAGTACAGATCTGCTGTCCAAATCAGACATTGGGGCCCCTGGTGGGACTTCTGGCAAAGCCAGAGGGGACATTGGTGTGACGAACAGCCCACCGCCGTTCGTCTACTTACGGGCGACACTAACGGGGGTCCCGCTGCCACCAAAACGCGACGGACAGCGGACCGTGTCACCACTATGTCACAATCCCACCACTGACACGGGTGTATCAGCGGACGGAGGGACGTGACACAATGCCGGCACACAGCTATCACAGGCACCGTTGGGGCTTATCTTAGTTATCCCACCACCGGCACCATGTGACAAAAATATCCAGCAAGCTAATCTCGCTCTACAATTTGCCGCAGGGGGAGTTTAATTTGGATGCCCCACCACTGCTATCAATCTTCCAAGTACTGCGGGGATTTATGTATATCCCACTTTCTCAGTTCCACTTTGGAACTCACAGCTCTCCGGCGCCCCCCTTACCCTCAGGTCAGTCAGGGAACTGCACCTAGGATAATTGGTCGCCGGACGGGCTGCCTGTTGTGAACCGGCAATTAGGCTTCTGCAGTAAGGGAATTATCAATGCTGTGGCTGCAGACCCTTATTCAGCAATATAAGACCCTTCTGTACTGCCAGCAAGCCGTAATAGCCGTACACAACGCGCTGCCACCAGTCACGGTTACTTAATTCACAGTGTTAAATTAAGAGGGTCCGTGGCAAACCCTTTGAATTAGTAGCGATTATCTATCAAAGGCGTATAGTTCGAGTCTTAGAGCATGGAGACAGATCTAAATAATTATTTCATTTATTTTCCGAAAGAGGACAGTGATTACAGATAAAAGTTGCTATAAAATTGAGACATAAAATATGTACAGTACAGGTATAAAATAAAAGTGGAGAAAACAAAGAGATTACACTCACAGTTCCATATTGTTCCTTAGGCAGACCATGCGGCTAAGGTGGGTGGAGGCGGAGCTGCACTTCTCCGCTCATCTGGATCTTTCTAGCACGACGACTTGAGCTGTTCTGAGCTGGTTCTGCCAGGGAATGCCTTATAGACTTTCCTATGTGACATCAC
Organism: Dendrobates tinctorius; assembly: GCF_039654945.1. NCBI lineage: Eukaryota > Metazoa > Chordata > Amphibia > Anura > Dendrobatidae > Dendrobates > Dendrobates tinctorius. The sequence goes on from NW_027361900.1 coordinate 5,834,982, forward strand.
AGAGAGGTGCATTCTGGGTTGATCCCACCTCTCTTATCCAAGTTATGTTTTGGCTACAAAACTTAGATTAGCTATAACTTTATGGGAGAAGCTGGTATGGACTCATCAGTGGTATCATGTTTCCCAGCGTAATGAGCCCATCAAGAAAACATCAAACATCTATGCGATATGACCGTCCATTTGGGCGCAAATCATATCTCAGGTTCTGGACATCCGAGAGTTTTGCAACAGGCACCACAGCGAAGCTGGGTCTGCTCGGATCGCAGAAATATGATTTTTATATTTCTGCTGGGTATGGTTTTCGCGGGACAATCCCTTATTGTTTTATTCAAACTCCTGGTTTCAAACAAAGAGTTTAGTTCCCGCACTTTTTTTCTCTTTCAGCTGAGAGAAGCCAAATGGTGTGAGGAAGATGGTCTAGCTAATTAACATTCCTGCTCTTCCAGAGGAAGTGGCAGGGTTGATAAAACCTGGGGGGAAAGAATTCCTACTACTGACAGTTTACAATGTCCTAGGATGGAGGATTTGTTAGCACATTGCAACAGAAAACATATCTTCGGGCATTGTACATCACACCTCCCCCCTTAAGAGGGCGCTAAGGAGGCATTACCTCTCGGTAATCTGCCATGCGCACCTCAGCGGGTTCGCCCCGGCGGGACAACCCATCGGCATTGCTGTTTTCACTGCCCTTCCTGTGTTTTACAGTAAAATCGTACTGTTGAAGGGCAAGGCTCCAGCGGAGCAATCTTCCATTGGTTCCGGACACTGTGTGCAACCAGCTCAGAGGGTTGTGGTCGGTTACCACCGTGAAGGCGCGCCCGTACAGGTAGGGCTGCAAACGTTGCAGTGCCCACACCATGGCCAGACACTCCTTCTCGATGGTCGAGTATGCCACTTCCCTCGGCAGAAGTTTCCGGCTCAGGTACAACACGGGGTGCTCTTGGTTCCCCGAGTCGACCTGGCTAAGCACAGCACCGAGGCCAAACTCGCTGGCGTCGGTCTGTACCAGAAACGGGCGACTGCTGTCGACTGCTCTCAACACTGGAGAGTTGCACAGGGCTGCTTTCAAAGCTTGGAAAGCCGCCTCACAGTCATCTGTCCAGTTGACTGTTTGGGGTAGCCTCTGCTTGGTGAGGTCAGTCAAGGGTTTGGCAAGGGCGCTATAGTCCTGTACGAACCGCCTATAGTACCCTGCAGTGCCCAAGAAGGACTTCACCTGTTTCTTGGTCCTGGGGGTGGGCCAGGACACGATTGCGTCCACTTTTCCTGGCTCCGGACTCATGGAACCCCCGCCTACCCGGTGCCCCAGGTAGTGGACCTTGCGCATGCCTATCTGGCACTTCCCCGGCTTGATGGTCAGGCCTGCCTGGTGAAGACGCTTGAGCACCTCCTGGAGGTGCTGAAGGTGTTCCTCCCAGGTGGAACTGAAGACGGCAATATCGTCTAAGTACGCCACGGCGTACTCCTCCAGTCCCCGAAGCAGGTGGTTGACCATCCGCTGGAAAGTGGCAGGGGCATTCTTCATGCCGAAGGGCATGACCGTGGACTCGTACAGTCCAAAGGGGGTGATAAAGGCGGATTTCTCCTGCGCCTCAGGGCTCAGGGGAATCTGCCAGTATCCCCGACTCAAATCCATGATGGATATGTAGTTGGCGTTTGTCAACCGCTCGAGCAGATCCTCGATGCGCGGCATTGGGTGGGCATCAGAGGTTGTGATGGCGTTGAGCCCCCTGTAGTCCACGCAGAACCGGGTGGTTCGATCCTTTTTAGGAACGAGGACTACAGGTGAAGCCCACGCACCTTTTGACCGTCGAATCACTCCCAGCCTTAACATCTCATCGACCTCTCGGCGCATGACTTGTTGCACCGTTTCAGAGATCCGATAAGGTGTTCGCCGTAATGGGGCATGATTCCCGGTGTCCACCTCATGAACCGCTAACTCCGTCCTCCCAGGACGGTTGGTGAACACGGGCCGGAAGAGTTCCAGGGTGGCCATCAACTGCAACCGCTGGGACACGGTGAGCGAACCACTTATCTCCATGTCCTCAATGGACCCATTGGCCTTGGCCTGGGCCAGCATGTCCAGGAGGGAATCTTCCTCCCCATCCTCTGGCAGATTGCAGACCGGTAGGACGCAAGCTTCACGTTCGTAGTGCGCCTTCAGCATGTTGACGTGAAAGGCCTTGCGCCTACCCCGAGCATGGTCAAGCGTGACCACGTAGGTGACCGGGTTGAGCTGTTGGTGGACGACGTACGGGCCTTCCCAGGCTGCCTGAAGCTTATCCGTTGGTACAGGGACCAGCGCCCACACCTTTTGACCCACCTGGTAGGTCCGCTCCCGGGCGTTCTGGTCGTACCAGCGCTTCTGGTCAGCCTGAGCCTGCGTCATGTTGTCATGCACCAACTGCGTCAAGGTCTGCATCTTGTCACGGAAGCGCATGACATAATCCACGATGGACACTTCTGTGGGGTTTGGCTCATCTTCCCAGGATTCTCTTATCAACCCAAGGGGTCCCCGGACTCGCCTGCCATACAGGAGCTCGAAGGGGGAGAACCCGGTCGAGGCCTGCGGAACTTCTCTGTAAGCGAACAGCAGGTGTGGGAGGTACCGCTCCCAGTCGCGCCCTTGGGTCTCAACCAGTATGCGGAGCATCTGTTTGAGGGTACCGTTGAAACGTTCACACAAACCATTAGTCTGTGGGTGATACGGACTCGATACCAGCTGCGTCACCTGCATTTTCTCACAGAGAGCCTCCATTAGGCGAGACATGAATTGGGGCCCTTGATCGGTAAGCATCTCCCTGGCAAATCCTACTCTTGAAAAGATGGTCACCAGTGCGTCAGCCACCTTATCTGCCCTGGTTGAAGACAGAGCTACTGCCTCTGGGTACCGGGTAGCGTAGTCTACCACGGTGAGAATGTATCGCTTTCCGGAGCTGCTGGGGACGGACAGCGGTCCTACAATGTCCACCGCGATTCTCTGGAAAGGCTCCTCTATCACCGGCAAAGGAATAAGGGGAGCCTTAAGAGCAGGCCCCGCCTTACCCACTTTTTGACAGGTGGCACAGGAGCGGCAGTAGTGTGTTACATCTGTCCCCATCTTGGGCCAATAGAAGTGTTGAGACAGCCGTGCCTTTGTTTTGCTGATCCCCAAGTGTCCAGCGAGTGGAATCTCATGGGCAATCCGCAACAACTCAGTTCTGAACTGATAGGGGACGACCAGCTGTCTTTCCCTCAACCACTCCTTTTTAGGATCTCCGGGTACTGTCTCCCGGTACAACCTTCCTCGTTCCCAGAACACCCTCTCCTTATCAGACTTGGAGGTGGGCGTCTCGGCGAGACCTCTCAATTTCTCCAGGCTGGCATCTGAGTGCAGAGCAGCCTGGAACTCCATGCTGGAGGCTGCCAGAAGTGACGTCAGGGTCCCCTCTTTACTGGGACCCTCTGGAACCGGCTCTGGGTTCACCTCTGGTTCAGTCTCTCCTGTAGCAGCAGAGGGTCCAGAAGACAGTGCGTTACCTGCGATCTGGGCACTCTGACTGCGTGTGACAGCTGCTATGTATGCTGTCTCCCTGGGGATTTCTTCAGACCCACCAGCTGGTGCTGCCCTGGGCTCTACCTCCCCATCCACCCCCAACACTTTAGGAGCAGTGCTACTTATGGGCCAGTTACCTTCCTCGGTGGCACTGGTCAGCTGCATGGCATTACCTTCCTCATGGTCCCCATGCACCTCCCCATCCTCTTGAGCACCGTTGCTTGCTCCTGCCAGGGGTTCCTCAGCCGTCTCACTCCGCAGAGTGACGGGGCTGAGCACCTCGGTACCTGTGGACACATCTACCGTTTCAAAGAAAGGGTTAACGGGTTCAGTCGGCACAGATACATCAACATCATCATTCCTAGGAAAAGAATGGTTATCAGTTTGCTTTGGTACATTCACATCAGCATCAGCATCATACCTTGGGAAAGAATGGTTGTTAGTTGCATCATTACTCATCAAGGCATTAGCAGGTAACACATTCAGTTTCCCATCATCAACATCATCAGGGTTAACGTTACCCTTATTATCAGTTTGGGGAAGGGTGTCAGGGACATAGTATGCAACCATCCTCCCCAAGTCAGTCCCCAATAAAACATCAGTGGGCAGGTTTTCAGACACTCCCACCTCCCTCAACCCGCTCCCGGCACCCCAGTCAAGAAAAACTCGTGCCACTGGCAAGGGACAACGGGTGCCTCCAATCCCGGTGACAGTCAGGGTTTTCCCCTCAACAAACTCTTCAGGGGCCGCCAGTCCAGGACGGATGAGGGTTCGTTCAGCCCCGGTGTCCTTGAGGCCTGTAGCAAGACGGGCCCCCACCTGAACAGGTTGAACGTTGTCGTCAGCCCTCCCAACCACACCTCCCACCAAAAGAACAGAGGCGTTGGGCCCGGGGGCCTTGGCTGGGGGGTTCTTCGGCCTATTCGGACAGGTGTAAAAGAAGTGACCAGGCCGCTGGCAGTGGTGACACAGGCGACTGTCAGTAGCCGGCCTGCTGTTGGCAACAGGGACTGGGCCTCCGGAGGGACGGCTAGCTGGGGCATTGGGGTTGGTTGCTGGCTTACCCCCTTTCCAGCTGGTGGCGACTGGCCTCCGCGTCTCGGGCTTCCGGTTGGCCTCGTGGTTGTCGGCGATCTGCGCCGCTTTGTCCGCATTCGTTGGTTCGCGGTCCAGGATGAACTGTCGGACCTCAGCTGGGCAGAGATGCAGGAACTGGTCTTTGATCATCAGGTCCCGTAGCTGCTCAAAGGTTTCAACGGACAGTCCATGGATCCACTGGTCAAAGTGGGTCCTGAGTCCTTGCACCACATCACTGTAGCTATCGTGTGGGCCACGTTGGAGGTGTCGGAACTTCTTTCGGTATACCTCAGGTGTCAGCCGGTATTTGGCGATCAGCGCCTGCTTTATGGCGTCATAGTCATCATCGGCTTCTGGCGGAAGAGAAGCAAATGCCTCCAGGGCTTTGCCTTTTAGCCCTGGGGTCAAGTACCTTGCCCATTGGTCTCTAGGCAGCTGGTACTGTCTGCAGGCTTTCTCAAAGGCTCGCAGAAATGTGTCCAAGTCCCCGTCCTTTTCCATCACGGGAAAATGCTCTGGCCGGGGTTTAGGAGTCTGGACGCTGCTGGGCTCACGGCTTCGGGCTGTGAGGGCATTCCCACCCCACTGGAGTACCTCCAGTTCATGGGCCCTCTGCGCCTCCCTCTCGGCTCGCTGCTCTGCTCTCTCAGCCTCCGCTCGGCGCTCAGCTCTCTCAGCCTGGGCTTGACGCTCGGCTTGGGCCTCCTGCCGATATTGCTGGATCAGCCTCACCCGCCCATCACTGTCTTCGGCGGGGAGTGCGTCCAAGGCCATTTGCAGATAGGGGTCCACCCCGTCCTGGTTGAATGTGGGGCCAGCGCTCAGGAGTGGAGCCTCTGCTGCAGCCCCATTGCCACTTGGGCCAACTTCTGCGCTCGCTGGATTCTGGTCGTTGTCCAGCTGCACTAGAGCCGCGATCATTTGAGCTCTGTTTTTGTTCGTGGCGTCAAGGCCTTGGTACGTGCATAACCCAGCAAGAACTTCCTTTGTCTGCCGGTTGTACCAAGGTTCTCCTTTTGCCGCCATGGTTGCCAAATAAAAGATAGAAAAAGAAAAACGAAGAAATGGGAGGGAATACTTGTATGTACACACAAATGTCTCAGAACTAGTAACCACTGAGTCTGTTCTCCAAAACCTATGATGCAGGATTCCCGCAGGAACCGTGCAGGTTTTTAGTGAGAGGAATGAATGCTCAAACCAAATCACTAATGCTCTAGGATTATCCCACCGCTCTGCCACCAATATGTGACGAACAGCCCACCGCCGTTCGTCTACTTACGGGCGACACTAACGGGGGTCCCGCTGCCACCAAAACGCGACGGACAGCGGACCCTGTGTCACCACTATGTCACAATCCCACCACTGACACGGGTGTATCAGCGGACGGAGGGACGTGACACAATGCCGGCACACAGCTATCACAGGCACCGTTGGGGCTTATCTTAGTTATCCCACCACCGGCACCATGTGACAAAAATATCCAGCAAGCTAATCTCGCTCTACAATTTGCCGCAGGGGGAGTTTAATTTGGATGCCCCACCACTGCTATCAATCTTCCAAGTACTGCGGGGATTTATGTATATCCCACTTTCTCAGTTCCACTTTGGAACTCACAGCTCTCCGGCGCCCCCCTTACCCTCAGGTCAGTCAGGGAACTGCACCTAGGATAATTGGTCGCCGGACGGGATGCCTGTTGTGAACCGGCAATTAGGCTTCTGCAGTAAGGGAATTATCAATGCTGTGACTGCAGACCCTTATTCAGCAATATAAGACCCTTCTGTACTGCCAGCAAGCCGTAATAGCCGTACACAACGCGCTGCCACCAGTCACGGTTACTTAATTCACAGTGTTAAATTAAGAGGGTCCGTGGCAAACCCTTTGAATTAGTAGCGATTATCTATCAAAGGCGTATAGTTCGAGTCTTAGAGCATGGAGACAGATCTAAATAATTATTTCATTTATTTTCCGAAAGAGGACAGTGATTACAGATAAAAGTTGCTATAAAATTGAGACATAAAATATGTACAGTACAGGTATAAAATAAAAGTGGAGAAAACAAAGAGATTACACTCACAGTTCCATATTGTTCCTTAGGCAGACCATGCGGCTAAGGTGGGTGGAGGCGGAGCTGCACTTCTCCGCTCATCTGGATCTTTCTAGCACGACGACTTGAGCTGTTCTGAGCTGGTTCTGCCAGGGAATGCCTTATAGACTTTCCTATGTGACATCACAGAGAGGTGCATTCTGGGTTGATCCCACCTCTCTTATCCAAGTTATGTTTTGGCTACAAAACTTAGATTAGCTATAACTTTATGGGAGAAGCTGGTATGGACTCATCAGTGGTATCATGTTTCCCAGCGTAATGAGCCCATCAAGAAAACATCAAACATCTATGCGATATGACCGTCCATTTGGGCGCAAATCATATCTCAGGTTCTGGACATCCGAGAGTTTTGCAACAGGCACCACAGCGAAGCTGGGTCTGCTCGGATCGCAGAAATATGATTTTTATATTTCTGCTGGGTATGGTTTTCGCGGGACAATCCCTTACTGTTTTATTCAAACTCCTGGTTTCAAACAAAGAGTTTAGTTCCCGCACTTTTTTTCTCTTTCAGCTGAGAGAAGCCAAATGGTGTGAGGAAGATGGTCTAGCTAATTAACATTCCTGCTCTTCCAGAGGAAGTGGCAGGGTTGATAAAACCTGGGGGGAAAGAATTCCTACTACTGACAGTTTACAATGTCCTAGGATGGAGGATTTGTTAGCACATTGCAACAGAAAACATATCTTCGGGCATTGTACATCACAATTGGGATGTCATTTGAAAGCTAATTACCAGACTGAGGTGAGGGAGCAGTTCTTGGGGCTGTGTGGTGCTCTGTTGGGCATTTGTGCACCCTCAAGCCTGCACCACAAGGACCACTTTTATCCATGGACAGCCAGGCTCTGACCCCCTGAATTCAAATTCCATTTGGAGCAGGGGGACAAGTGATGTTGCTGTATGTAGGTGGCCTCCTGGATGATGTTCCTGCCAAGCTTGATTTGCCTGACCCCTTCTGCAGAGTAGTTAAGGGGATTGAGAACCCCCAAGACTGCCCCAGACTGAAAATGTCTTTTCAAATCTGCTGTCCAAATCAGACATTGGGGCCTCTGGTAAAGCCAGAGGGGACATTGGGATGTCATTTGAAAGCTAATTACCAGCTTCTTTTTCATTACTTTAGTTCTGCAGACAGATGGTAAACGCCATTGTCTGTAAAGACCCCGTTACACACTGCGATATCGCTAGCAATATTTTTGAACCCCTCTCCATAATCTTTGAAAATTCTTGGAGAACAGGAGAAGAGCCAGAAGACTGGAGAAGAGCAAATGTTGTTCCTATCTTTAAAAAGGGGAAGAAGGTGGACCCAGGCAACTATAGGCCGGTGAGTCTGACTTCTATACCAGGAAAGATCTTTGAACAAATTATTAAACAACATGTATGTCAATACCTGGATAAGAATGAAGTGATTAAACAGAGTCAGCATGGGTTTCTAACTAATAAGTCATGTCAGACTAACTTAATTTCCTTCTATGACGGTATCACTGATTGGGTGGATCAAGGAAATGCTGTAGATATAGTATATCTTGACTTCAGCAAAGCATTTGACAAAGTCTCTCATACAATCCTTATTGAAAAAATGACTAAGTATGGAATGGACAAGGCAACTGTTAGGTGGATTCATAACTGGCTTAGTGATCGGACCCAAAGAGTGGTCGTAAATGGCTGCACATCCAGTTGGAAGAATGTCTCAAGTGGGGTACCACAGGGCTCTGTCCTGGGCCCTGTATTGTTCAACATCTTTATCAACGATTTAGATGAAGGAATTGAGGGTAAACTGATTAAATTTGCTGATGACACAAAGCTAGGAGGGATAGCTAACACTAGAGAAGAGAGAGAGAGGATTCAAAAAGATTTAAATAAACTGGAGAAGTGGGCAGCAACTAACAGAATGGTTTTTAACAGGGAGAAATGCAAAGTACTACATCTGGGCAATAAAAATGAAAAAAGCATATATAGAATGGGAGGAATAGGGCTAAGTGACAGCACATGTGAAAAAGACTTGGGTATACTAATAGATCACAGACTGAATATGAGTCAACAGTGTGATGCAGCAGCAAAAAAGGCAAATGCAATTCTAGGCTGTATTAACAGAAGCATACAGTCTAGATCACGTGAAGTCATTATTTCCCTCTACTCCTCTTTGGTCAGACCTCATCTGGAATATTGTGTCCAGTTTTGGGCACCACATTTTAAAAAAGACATCAACAAACTGGAGCAAGTTCAGAAAAGAGCGACCAGAATGGTGACCGGTCTGCAAACCCTGTCTTATGAGGAAAGGTTGCAGGATTTGGGAATGTTTAGTTTGCAAAAGAGAAGACTGAGAGGAGACTTAATAGCTGTCTACAAATATTTAAAGGGCTGTCACATTGTAGAAGGATCAACTTTATTCTCATTTGCACAAGGAAAGACTAGAAGCAATGGGATGAAACTGAATGGGAAGAGACACAGATTAGATATTAGAAAAAACTTTTTGACAGTTAGAGTGATCAATGAGTGGAACAGGCTGCCACGAGAAGTGGTGAGTTCTCCTTCAATGGAAGTCTTCAAACAGAGGCTGGACAGACATCTGACTGGGATGATTTAGCGAATCCTGCTTTGAGCAGGGGGTTGGACCAGATGGCCCAGGAGGTCCCTTCCAACTCTACGATTCTATGATTCTATATTGCTGTAAAGTCACCGATTTTGTGACGTTGCAGCGATATTGCTAGCGATATCCCTGCATGTGATACTTACCTCCGACCGGCTCCCCCGCTGGTTATCACTGATCGCGCGAGAAGCTCCTGGTCCATTCCTCGTCGGCCACTTCCTGCTGGGCTTCCTGTGGCGCCCAGGGCGGGAGGACGCAGGATCGCCGCGTCTGACAGGTAAGTAGCGATCCCCGTCCCCAGCAATGTCGCTGGTGAGATCTGCCTGTGTAGCAGCTCACTAGCGACCACCTAGCGATGCACCAGCGATCCTGACCGCGTCATATCGCTAGTCGGGATCGCTGGTGCATCGCTAGGTGTAACGGTACCCTAAGTGTTACAATGAGTCACTTCTAACTGGCTAGATAGAAAAGTTGCAGACTCTAATCTCAGGATAAATTACCGTATTTTTCGGACTATAAGATGCAACGGACCATAAGAACACCCCAATTTTCAGTAGGAAAATAGGGGGAAAAAAAATAATGTGTCAAATGGGGGTCCGTCTTACAGTCCGAATTCAGCTTACCTGGGAAGGGATCTGGCACAGGTGAAGTAGTCACAGGGGTCATTCAGTGGTCCAGGCTTGTGCGGTGGCGGCTCTGTGCTAGGGCAGGTTGGTTGTGCTGGGGCAGCTGCGCTGGGGGAGAGGCAGCAGCGCTGAGGCAGGGGCAGCAGCAGCGCTGAGGCAGGGGCAGCAGCAGCGCTGAGGCAGGGGCAGCAGCAGCGCTGAGGCAGGGGCAGCAGCAGCGCTGAGGCAGGGGCAGCAGCAGCGCTGAGGCAGGGGCAGCAGCAGCGCTGAGGCAGGGGCAGCAGCAGCGCTGAGGCAGGGGCAGCAGCAGCGCTGAGGCAGGGGCAGCTGTGCTGGGGCAGGGGCAGCTGTGCTGGGGCAGGTGGGCTCTGTGGTGGTGGCAGCGGGCGGCGCTCTGCGGTGCGGTGGTGGCAGCGGGCTGTGCTCCGGTACAGGGACGGCGGCTCCGCCGCGATTTCTTCGCAGCCCGGAGGCCCCCGCACTTCCCTTGCTGGCCGCCGCCATGTTGCAGTGGCCTCCGGGAGCATGGACGCCGGAAAGAATCTGCCGCAGACCTCAAAATTTGAAATCTCATTTTCAAAAGTGAGAGCCGGCTAATGGTGCCAAAAATGAGAGCAATAGCTTTAACAACCGGTTCCACCGAACCGGGGAGAACCCGCTGAATCCCACCCCTGGCTGCGCCCCGAGGGCTCATAGTGCTGCACTGTGTGGAGTGGGATTCGAACCCACGCCTCCACGTGGTGACTGCAGACGCTGAACACGCTCCCTGGTGCACAACAGCTTGCACCTCCAGGGACCAGTACTGCTGCTGTCAGGAGTGGGATTCGAACCCACGCCTCTACGGGAGACTGCCCCGAGGGCTCATAGTGCTGCGCTGTGTGGTGCGGGGTGGGCAGGGTCAGCGCTGCGCCCCCAGGGCTCATAGTGCTCCGCTGTGTGGTGCGGGGTGGGTGGGGTCAGCGCTGCGCCCCCAGGGCTTATAGCGCTGCGCTGTGTGGTGCGGCGTGGGCGGGGTCAGCGCTGCACCCCCAGGGCTCATAGTGCTCCGCTGTGTGGTGCGGGGTCATCTCCCATCTCCTCCCTGGCTCTGTGCTGCTGTGTAAGATCGCTTAGTGGTGGGGGAGGGGAGGCAGTGACTGGCCGGTGGGCAGGGTCACTGTGCTATGGGAACCAAGATCCGGCCTGCATAGAAGGTGGAAGAGGGAGGAGTCGTGTGACACGCCGAGCTGCCTGTGACTCATCCCCTGGCTCGGGGGGCGGAGTCAGCGCCGTGCAGCACACAAACAGTCTCTCCCTGGCTTGCAGTACAGTGAGGCTGGGGGATGGGCGGCTGGGCTCTGTGTCACGTGGCTCCGAGCCCACCCCCTGCTTTCTCGGTCTAACTGCAGCAACAATGACGTCACCTGAGCGCCAGATTTGAACCTTGGAGCTGCCGGCCGGTAACTGTATGCCTGTATGGGGTCAGCTGTGGGGGGAGGCAGGGGGTCCCTGCAGAGTGTATGGGGTCAGCTGTGGGGGGCACTGCGGGTAGACAGGGGGTCCCTGCAGAGTGTATGGGGTCAGCTGTGGGGGGCACTACGGGGGAGACAGGGGGTCCCTGCAGAGTGTATGGGGTCAGCTGTGGGGGGCACTGCGTGGGAGACAGGGGGTCCCTGCAGAGTGTTTGGGGTCAGCTGTGGGGGGCACTGCGTGGGAGACAGGTGGTCCCTGCAGGGGGAGGTGAGGACAGTGTATGGGCACAGCTGTGGGGGGCATGGCGGGGTACAGGCTTTCCCTGTGGGGTAGGGGAGGGTTAGGGGGGCTGTGTTGTCACTCTGCTGTGAACACTAATTATGAATGCAATATTTCCCTTATTAATTATTGTTTTTTTATTTCTCTGTCTCTCAGTAGGTAACACTTGGGGCAGTCGCCCGCTCTCTGTGTGTCTGCTGGCAATATACGCTCGTAGAAAAAGGGGTTAATGTACCAGTACAATTCATAGGACTTAATTTTTATTCTATGTCAAAATTCAATAATTTCCTTTTCCCTTTTTTTTCCAATAGGTAACAAGGCATCGTGGACACTAAACTGGCTCAAGAACTGGCGGGACAAGGACACCAAGTTTGCCTAATGGACGACATCGCTATGGAGGAACACAGCTCTCCGGCCACCATCATCATGTGGAGCAGCTAAGCCTCTTCATCCTCGGTTTGGGTAAGTGACAATCCATGTATGTATGGTCTAAGGAGCGGTCATGGCACATGTACATACATGTATGTGTAAACATGTATATACAGTCAGCTGTCATGGCACTCGGGAAGTCACACCAGGGGGCTGTGTGGCCCTGTAGGCCTCTACACCACCACACAGCCTCCCGCAACCCGCTCTACAGCACCACACAGCCTCCCGCAGCCCCGTCTACACCACCACACTTCCTCCTCCAGCCTCTGTCTCCCCCCTCCAGTCCCTGACGCCCCCCCTCCAGCCTCCTTCCTAATTTAGAGCTTTTGGTTTTTTTTATCAGCATAAATTGTCATTTAAGAAACGATTGTCCATTCAAGAAGAGATTTGTGTTGGCAGATTATCCTAGGAAAGCGTGTTAGATGATAATAATCGTGCTGCCCATCTCACCCGACGAGCAAGCAGCACCAGGGTGGATAAAAATCTTGAATTTTTAACCCCTTACCTACAATTGACGTAATATTCCGTCCATGTGACCATGGACCTAATTACCATGGACGGAATATTACGTCATCGCGATCAGCGGCGCCCACGTGGTGAGCGCCGCTGATCGCGGCCGAGTGTCAGCTAATTATCACAGCTGACACCCGGCACAATGTGTCAGGGGCGGTCACGGACCGCCCCCGACACGTTAACCCCTTGCACACCGCGATCAAACGCGATCGCGGTGTACCGGGGGTTAAAGGGAAGCATCGGCAGGGAGGGGGCTCCCTCCGTGCTTCCCTGAGCCCCCCACGGCAGCGCAATGTGCAGCGCTGCTGCGGGGGGCTCCTATCCTCCAGGCCCCCGAATCCAAGATGGCGACGGGGGCCTTCGGGGGCCTGAGGAAGCTGGCTTCCTCAGTGCCTGCAAAGCGCAGGCATGAGGAAGTCTGCAGCAGTGCCTGTGACAGATCGCTGATCTGTCACAGTGATCTGTGATGTGACAGATCAGCGATCTGTCACAGGACAGTGATGTCCCACCTGGGACAAGGTAATAAAGTAAAAAAAAAAAAAAAAAAAAGTGTTAAAAATAATTAAAAAAAAATCGCTAAATAAATTAGTTAAAAAAAAAAAAAAATATTCCCCAATAAATCCATTTTTTGAAAATAAAAAAAAACCAAAACAATAAAAGTACACATATTTGGTATCGCCGCGTCCGTAATGACCTGCCCTATAAAACTGTCCCATTAGTTAACCCCTTTAGCGAACCCCTTAAAAAATAAAAATAAAAAACGAAGCAAAAAATAATGATTTATTATCATACCACCGAACAAAAAGTGCAATAACGCGCGATCAAAAAGACGCATATAAATATCCATGGTACCGCTGAAAACGTCATCTTGTCCAGCAAAAAACGAGCCACCATACAGCATCATCCGCAAAAAAATAAAAAAGTTATAGCTCGCAGAATAAAGCGATGCAAAAATAATTATTTTTTATATAAAATTGTTTTCATTGCAAAAAACCGACAAAACATAAAAAAACGACCTAAATGAGGTATCGCTGTAACCGTACTGACCCGAAGAATAAAACCGCGTTATCAATTTTACCGCACGCGGAACGGTGTAAACGCACCCCCCAAAAGAAATTCATGAAAAGCTGGTTTTTGTTCATTCTGCATCCCAAAAATCGGAATAAAAAGCGATCAAAAAATGTCACGTGCCCGAAAATGGTACCAATAAAAACGTCAACTCGTCCCGCAAAAAATAAGACCTCACATGACTCGGTGGGTCAAAATATGGAAAAATTATAGCTCACAATATGTGGTGATGCAAAAACTATTTTTACAATAAAAAGCGTCTTTTAGCGTGCGACAGCCGCCAAACATAAAAACCGCCATAAATCGTAAATCAAACCCCCCGTTATCACCCCCTTAGTTAGAGAAAAATAATAAAACTAAAAGAAAATGTATTTATTTCCATTTTCCCGCTAGGGTTAGGGTTAGGGTAGGGTTAGGGCTAGGGTTAGGGCTAGGGTTAGGGCTAGGGTTAGGGCTAGGGCTAGGGTTAGGGCTAGGGTTAGGGTTAGGGCTAGGGTTAGGGCTCAGATTAGGGTTAGGGGTGTGTTGAGGTTAGGGTTGGAGTTATAATTGGGGGTTTCCACTGTTTGGGCACATCAGGTGCTCTCCAAAGGCAACATGGCGTCTGATCTCAATTCCAGCCAATTCTGCGTTGAAAAAGTCAAATGGTGCTCCTTCCCTTCCAAGCTCTGCCATGTGCCCAAACAGTGTTTTACCCCCACATGTAGGGTATCAGCCTACTCAGGACAAATTACAAAACAACTTTTGGGGTCCAATTTTTCCTGTTACCCTTAGGAAAATAAAAAACTGGGGGCAAAAATATAATTTTGCGGAAAAAAATGTTTTTTTTATTTTCACGCCCAGGCGTTATAAACTTCTGTGAAGCACTTGGGGGTTCAAAGTGCTCTCCACACATCTAGATAAGCTCCGTGGGGGGTCTAGTTTCCAAAATGGGGTCACTTGTGGGGAGTTTCAATAGTTTAGGTACATCAGGGGCTCTCCAAACGCACATGACACCCGCATACCAATCCATCAAAGTCTGCATTCCAAAACGTCACTACTTCCCTTCCGAGCCCCGACGTGTGCCCATACAGTAGTTTTCTCCCACATATGAGATATCAGCGTACTCAGGACAAATTGGACAACAACTTTTGGGGTCCAATTTCTCCTGTTACCCTTGGGAAAATAAAAAAAAATGGGGACTAAAAGATGATGTTTGTTGAAAAAATACGATATTTTTATTTTCACGCCCGGTCGTTATAAACTTCTGTGAAGCACTGGGGGGTTCAAAGTGCTCACCACACATCTAGATAAGTTCATTAGGGGGTCTAGTTTCCAAAATGGGGTCACTTGTGGGGGGTTTCCACTGTTTAGGTACATCAGGGGCTCTCCAAACGCAACATGACACCCGCAGACCATTCCATCAAAGTCTGCATTCCAAAACGTCACTACTTCCCTTCCGAGCCCCGACGTGTGCCCATACAGTAGTTTTCTCCCACATATGAGATATCAGCGTACTCAGGACAAATTGGACAACAACTTTTGGGGTCCAATTTCTCCTGTTACCCTTGGGAAAATAAAAAAATGGGGACTAAAAGATCATGTTTGTGGAAAAAATACGATTTTTTTATTTTCACGCCCGGTCGTTATAAACTTCTGTGAAGCACTGGGGGGGTTCAAAGTGCTCACCACACATCTAGATAAGTTCATTAGGGGATCTAGTTTCCAAAATGGGGTCACTTGTGGGGGGTTTCCACTGTTTAGGTACATCAGGGGCTCTCCAAACGCAACATGACACCCGCAGACCATTCCATCAAAGTCTGCATTCCAAAACGTCACTACTTCCCTTCCGAGCCCCGACGTGTGCCCATACAGTAGTTTTCTCCCACATATGAGGTATCAGCGTACTCAGGACAAATTGGACAACAACTTTTGGGGTCCAATTTCTCCTGTTACCCTTGGGAAAATAAAAAAATGGGGACTAAAAGATCATGTTTGTGGAAAAAATACGATTTTTTTATTTTCACGCCCGGACGTTATAAACTTCAGTGAAGCACTGGGGGGTTCAAAGTGCTCACCACACATCTAGATAAGTTCCTTGGGGGGTCTAGTTTCCAAAATGGTGTCATTTGTGGGGGGTTTCTATTGTTTTGGTACATCAGGGGCTTTCCTAATGCGACATGGTGTCCGATCTCAATTCCAGCCAAAAACGTCAAATGGCGCTGCTTCCCTTCCGAGCTCTGCCATACGCCCAAATAGTGGTTTACACCCACATGTGGGGTATCAGCGTACTCAGGATAAATTGCACAATATCTTTTAGGGTCCTGTTACTTTTGGAAAAATAAGAATTGAGGGTGAAAAGATCATTTTTGTGGAAAAAATATGATTTTTTAATTGTACTGCTGTACGTTATAAACTTCTGTGAAGCCCTTGGGGGTTCAAAGTTCTCACCACACATCTAGATAAGTTCCTTGGGGGGTCTAGATTCCAAAATGGTGTCATTTGTGGGGGGTTTCCACTGTTTTGGTACATCAGGGGTTTTCCAATCGCGACATGGTGTCCGATCTCAATTCTAGCCAAAAACGTCAAATGGCGCTGCTTCCCTTCCGAGCTCTGCTATGCGCCCAAATAGTCATTTACACCCACATATGGGGTATCAGTGTACTCAGGACAAATTGCACAAAAACTTTTAGGGTCCTGTTACCCTTGGAAAAATAAAAATTGTGGGTGAAAAGATCATTTTTGTGGAAAAAATATGATTTTTTAATTGTACCGCTGTACGTTATAAACTTCTGTGAAGCCCTTGTGGGTTCAAAGTTCTCACCACATATCTAGATAAGTTCCTTGGGGGGTCTAGTTTCCAAAATGGGGTCACTTGGGGGGGTTTCCACTGTTTAGGTACATCAGGGGCTCGCCAAACGTGACATGGCGTCCGATTTGAATTCCAGCCAATTTTGCATTGAAAAAGTCAAACGGCGCTCCTTCCATTCTGAGCTCTGCCATGCGCCGAAACAGTGGTTCCCCCCCACATATCAGGTATCAGCGTAGTCAGGACAAATTGCACAATAACTTTTGCAGTCCAATTTCTCCTGTTACCCTTGGTAAAATAAAGAAAATTGAACCTGAAGTATTTTTTTTGTGAAAAAAAGTTAAATGTTCATTTTTTTTTTAATATTCAAAAAATTCCTGTGACGCACCTAAAGGGTTAATAAACTTCTTGAATGTGGTTTTAAGCACCTTGAGGGGTGCAGTCTTTAGAATGGTGTCACTTTTGGGTATTTTCTATCATATAGACCCCTCAAAGTGGCTTCAAATGCGAAGTGGTCCCTAAAAAGAAAATGGTGTTGCAAAAATGAGAAATCGCTGGTCAAATTTTAACCCTTATAACTTCCTAGCAAAAAAAAATTTTGGTTGCAAAATTGTGCTGATGTAAAGTAAACATGTGGGAAATGTTACTTATTAAGTTTTTTGTGTGCCGTATCGCTGTGATTTAAGGGCATAAAAATTCAAAGTTGGAAAATTGCGAAATTTTCAAAATTTTCGCCAAATTTCCGTTTTTTTCACAAATAAACGCAAGTTATTTGAATGCAATTTTACCACGAACATGAAGTACAATATGTCACGAGAAAACAATGTCATAATCACCAGGATCCATGAAAGCGTTCCAGAGTTATGACCTCATAAAGGTACAGTGGTCAGAATTGTAAAAATTGGCCCGGTAGTTAACGTGCAAACCACCCTTGGTAGTGAAGGGGTTAAAAAAAAAATCAAAAAAATCAGATTTTTTTGATTTAAATCATTTGATTGCAGTTTTCATAATGTGATTTCAAACGGCAAACAAGTCCTTGGATATCCTTTTGACAGTATTTGCACTTTGCTCTTGCACCTTTCTTTCCAAGATCTGCTGCTGGCATCTCAACAAAATGAACCCAAATAGGGTCTCTCTTACGACCTGCTGCCATGGCTCACACAGATCACTTATGAAGTTTGATTGTTACTACAGCCTGAGCCAAGCACTGCTGATGTTACTACAGCCTGAGCCAAGTACTGCTGACTATCCAACAAGTTTGGGCATGTCAACTGAATGCAGGGAAAAAGAAACTAAACCAAAACTGAAACCAAGCTAGAAGTGTGGAAATAAAGGGGCAGTATGAACAAAATGTGGAGGCTATTAATAGTTTATACAATTAAGACATGCTGCTTTTAAACACCTACCTATTGCCATATAGTAAAACAAAAAAGATTTTTACTTACTTTGGGGTCCCCCCCTCACCCTGGCGTTAGATCGTTGCCCCTACTTTCGTCCGTGTAACTATGGGCGCACATGCACACTGCTCTCACTTCTCATTTTAATCGTGATTTATATTAAAAAAAAACCTTTTGATTTAAATCAGTGATTTAAATCATGATTAAAATCATGATTTAAATCGATCCGATTTAAATAGAAAAAAATCTTTTGATTTAAATCGTGATTTAAATCATGATTTAAATCGGCGTGATTTAAATCAATCCACCCTGAAATGAACCCAAATAGGGTCTCTCTTACGACCTGCTGCCATGGCTCACACAGATCACTTATGAAGTTTGATTGTTACTACAGCCTGAGCCAAGCACTGCTGATGTTACTCCAGCCTGAGCCAAGTACTGCTGACTATCCAACAAGTTTGGGCATGTCAACTGAATGCAGGGAAAAAGAAACTAAACCAAAACTGAAACCAAGCTAGAAGTGTGGAAATAAAGGGGCAGTATGAACAAAATGTGGAGGCTATTAATAGTTTATACAATTAAGACATGCTGCTTTTAAACACCTACCTATTGCCATATAGTAAAACAAAAAAGATTTTTACTTACTTTGGGGTCCCCCCCTCACCCTGGCGTTAGATCGTTGCCCCTACTTTCGTCCGTGTAACTATGGGCGCACATGCACACTGCTCTCACTTCTCATTTTAATCGTGATTTATATTAAAAAAAAAACTTTTGATTTAAATCAGTGATTTAAATCATGATTAAAATCATGATTTAAATCGATCCGATTTAAATAGAAAAAAATCTTTTGATTTAAATCGTGATTTAAATCATGATTTAAATCGGCGTGATTTAAATCAATCCACCCTGAGCAGCACCCTTGTTCGTTGGGTGAATTGACCTTTTAAGGGAGCCCGACGTACTCACTAAATTGTCCCTATCCCTAAGTTTTTTTGGATGCAGATTGCTCTCACACGAGTGTTTTTTTGATTTGGAAAAGAAAGAAATGAGGATGGAGAATCAAAACTTTAAGGCTAAAAAATATACTCACACATATATACACCAACTGTATAGACACACATATAAATATTTATGGTGTATACATTAGGCTATAAGACCTGGAGACTGTTATTACACATGCTGCCACTAGGTTTATTTTCTTTTCTTTAAAAAAACAAAAAAAAAAAAAAAAAAACTGTCGCTGTCAGGAGTGGGATTCGAACCCACGCCTCCACGTGGTGACTGCAGACGCTGAACACGCTCCCTGGTGCACAACAGCTTGCACCTCCAGGGACCAGTACTGCTGCTGTCAAGGAGTGGGATTTGAACCCACGCCTCCACATGTGGTGACTGCAGACGCTTAACACGCTCCCTGGTGCACAACAGCTTGCACCTCCAGGGACCAGTACTGCTGCTGTCAGGAGTGGGATTCGAACCCACGCCTCCACGGGAGACTGCAACCTGAACACAGTGCCTTAGACCACTAGGCCATCCTGACTGCTGACATTGACATGCTCCCTGGTGACACAAGAGTTTGCACCACCAGGGACTTCAGTACAGATCTGCTGTCCAAATCAGACATTGGGGCCCCTGGTGGGACTTCTGGCAAAGCCAGAGGGGACATTGGGATGTCATTGGAAAGCTAATTACCAGACTGAGGTGAGGGAGCAGTTCTTGGGGCTGTGTGGTGCTCTGTTGGGCATTTGTGCACCCTCAAGCCTGCACCACAAGGACCACTTTTATCCATGGACAGCCAGGCTCTGACCCCCTGAATTCAAATTCCATTTGGAGCAGGGGGACAAGTGATGTTGCTGTATGTAGGTGGCCTCCTGGATGATGTTCCTGCCAAGCTTGATTTGCCTGACCCCTTCTGCAGAGTAGTTAAGGGGATTGAGAACCCCCAAGACTGCCCCAGACTGAAAATGTCTTTTCAAATCTGCTGTCCAAATCAGACATTGGGGCCTCTGGTAAAGCCAGAGGGGACATTGGGATGTCATTTGAAAGCTAATTACCAGCTTCTTTTTCATTACTTTAGTTCTGCAGACAGATGGTAAACGCCATTGTCTGTAAAGACCCCGTTACACACTGCGATATCGCTAGCAATATTTTTGAACCCCTCTCCATAATCTTTGAAAATTCTTGGAGAACAGGAGAAGTGCCAGAAGACTGGAGAAGAGCAAATGTTGTTCCTATCTTCAAAAAGGGGAAGAAGGTGGACCCAGGCAACTATAGGCCGGTGAGTCTGACTTCTATACCAGGAAAGATCTTTGAACAAATTATTAAACAACATGTATGTCAATACCTGGATAAGAATGAAGTGATTAAACAGAGTCAGCATGGGTTTCTAACTAATAAGTCATGTCAGACTAACTTAATTTCCTTCTATGACGGTATCACTGATTGGGTGGATCAAGGAAATGCTGTAGATATAGTATATCTTGACTTCAGCAAAGCATTTGACAAAGTCTCTCATACAATCCTTATTGAAAAAATGACTAAGTATGGAATGGACAAGGCAACTGTTAGGTGGATTCATAACTGGCTTAGTGATCGGACCCAAAGAGTGGTCGTAAATGGCTGCACATCCAGTTGGAAGAATGTCTCAAGTGGGGTACCACAGGGCTCTGTCCTGGGCCCTGTATTGTTCAACATCTTTATCAACGATTTAGATGAAGGAATTGAGGGTAAACTGATTAAATTTGCTGATGACACAAAGCTAGGAGGGATAGCTAATACTAGAGAAGAGAGAGAGAGGATTCAAAAAGATTTAAATAAACTGGAGAAGTGGGCAGCAACTAACAGAATGGTTTTTAACAGGGAGAAATGCAAAGTACTACATCTGGGCAATAAAAATGAAAAAAGCATATATAGAATGGGAGGAATAGGGCTAAGTGACAGCACATGTGAAAAAGACTTGGGTATACTAATAGATCACAGACTGAATATGAGTCAACAGTGTGATGCAGCAGCAAAAAAGGCAAATGCAATTCTAGGATGTATTAACAGAAGCATACAGTCTAGATCACGTGAAGTCATTATTTCCCTCTACTCCTCTTTGGTCAGACCTCATCTGGAATATTGTGTCCAGTTTTGGGCACCACATTTTAAAAAAGACATCAACAAACTGGAGCAAGTTCAGAAAAGAGCGACCAGAATGGTGACCGGTCTGCAAACCCTGTCTTATGAGGAAAGGTTGCAGGATTTGGGAATGTTTAGTTTGCAAAAGAGAAGACTGAGAGGAGACTTAATAGCTGTCTACAAATATCTAAAGGGCTGTCACATTGTAGAAGGATCAACTTTATTCTCATTTGCACAAGGAAAGACTAGAAGCAATGGGATGAAACTGAATGGGAAGAGACACAGATTAGATATTAGAAAAAACTTTTTGACAGTTAGAGTGATCAATGAGTGGAACAGGCTGCCACGAGAAGTGGTGAGTTCTCCTTCAATGGAAGTCTTCAAACAGAGGCTGGACAGACATCTGACTGGGATGATTTAGCGAATCCTGCTTTGAGCAGGGGGTTGGACCAGATGGCCCAGGAGGTCCCTTCCAACTCTACGATTCTATGATTCTATATTGCTGTAAAGTCACCGATTTTGTGACGTTGCAGCGATATTGCTAGCGATATCCCTGCATGTGATACTTACCTCCGACCGGCTCCCCCGCTGGTTATCACTGATCGCGCGAGAAGCTCCTGGTCCATTCCTCGTCGGCCACTTCCTGCTGGGCTTCCTGTGGCGCCCAGGGCGGGAGGACGCAGGATCGCCGCGTCTGACAGGTAAGTAGCGATCCCCGTCTCCAGCAATGTCGCTGGTGAGATCTGCCTGTGTAGCAGCTCACTAGCGACCACCTAGCGATGCACCAGCGATCCTGACCGCGTCATATCGCTAGTCGGGATCGCTGGTGCATCGCTAGGTGTAACGGTACCCTAAGTGTTACAATGAGTCACTTCTAACTGGCTAGATAGAAAAGTTGCAGACTCTGTAATCTCAGGATAAATTACCGTATTTTTCGGACTATAAGATGCAACGGACCATAAGAACACCCCAATTTTCAGTAGGAAAATAGGGGGAAAAAAAATAATGTGTCAAATGGGGGTCCGTCTTACAGTCCGAATTCAGCTTACCTGGGAAGGGATCTGGCACAGGTGAAGTAGTCACAGGGGTCATTCAGTGGCGGCTCTGTGCTAGGGCAGGTTGGTTGTGCTGGGGCAGCTGCGCTGGGGGAGAGGCAGCAGCGCTGAGGCAGGGGCAGCAGCAGCGCTGAGGCAGGGGCAGCAGCAGCGCTGAGGCAGGGGCAGCAGCAGCGCTGAGGCAGGGGCAGCAGCAGCGCTGAGGCAGCAGCAGCGCTGAGGCAGGGGCAGCAGCAGCGCTGAGGCAGGGGCAGCAGCAGCGCTGAGGCAGGGGCAGCTGTGCTGGGGCAGCTGTGCTGGGGCAGGGGCAGCTGTGCTGGGGCAGGGGCAGCTGTGCTGGGGCAGGTGGGCTCTGTGGTGGTGGCAGCGGGCGGCGCTCTGCGGTGCGGTGGTGGCAGCGGGCTGTGCTCCGGTACAGGGACGGCGGCTCCGCCGCGATTTCTTCGCAGCCCGGAGGCCCCCGCACTTCCCTTGCTGGCCGCCGCCATGTTGCAGTGGCCTCCGGGAGCATGGACGCCGGAAAGAATCTGCCGCAGACCTCAAAATTTGAAATCTCATTTTCAAAAGTGAGAGCCGGCTAATGGTGCCAAAAATGAGAGCAATAGCTTTAACAACCGGTTCCACCGAACCGGGGAGAACCCGCTGAATCCCACCCCTGGCTGCGCCCTGAGGGCTCATAGTGCTGCGCTGTGTGGAGTGGGATTCGAACCCACGCCTCCACGTGGTGACTGCAGACGCTGAACACGCTCCCTGGTGCACAACAGCTTGCACCTCCAGGGACCAGTACTGCTGCTGTCAGGAGTGGGATTCGAACCCACGCCTCTACGGGAGACTGCCCCGAGGGCTCATAGTGCTGCGCTGTGTGGTGCGGGGTGGGCAGGGTCAGCGCTGCGCCCCCAGGGCTCATAGTGCTCCGCTGTGTGGTGCGGGGTGGGTGGGGTCAGCGCTGCGCCCCCAGGGCTTATAGCGCTGCGCTGTGTGGTGCGGCGTGGGCGGGGTCAGCGCTGCACCCCCAGGGCTCATAGTGCTCCGCTGTGTGGTGCGGGGTCATCTCCCATCTCCTCCCTGGCTCTGTGCTGCTGTGTAAGATCGCTTAGTGGTGGGGGAGGGGCGGCAGTGACTGGCCGGTGGGCAGGGTCATTGTGCTATGGGAACCAAGATCCGGCCTGCATAGAAGGTGGAAGAGGGAGGAGTCGTGTGACACGCCGAGCTGCCTGTGACTCATCCCCTGGCTCGGGGGGCGGAGCCAGCGCCGTGCAGCACACAAACAGTCTCTCCCTGGCTTGCAGTACAGTGAGGCTGGGGGATGGGCGGCCGGGCTCTGTGTCACGTGGCTCCGAGCCCACCCCCTGCTTTCTCGGTCTAACTGCAGCAACAATGACGTCACCTGAGCGCCAGATTTGAACCTTGGAGCTGCCGGCCGGTAACTGTATGCCTGTATGGGGTCAGCTGTGGGGGGAGGCAGGGGGTCCCTGCAGAGTGTATGGGGTCAGCTGTGGGGGGCACTGCGGGTAGACAGGGGGTCCCTGCAGAGTGTATGGGGTCAGCTGTGGGGGGCACTGCGGGTAGACAGGGGGTCCCTGCAGAGTGTATGGGGTCAGCTGTGGGGGGCACTGCGGGTAGACAGGGGGTCCCTGCAGAGTGTATGGGGTCAGCTGTGGGGGGCACTACGGGGGAGACAGGGGGTCCCTGCAGAGTGTATGGGGTCAGCTGTGGGGGGCACTGCGTGGGAGACAGGGGGTCCCTGCAGAGTGTTTGGGGTCAGCTGTGGGGGGCACTGCGTGGGAGACAGGGGGTCCCTGCAGGGGGAGGTGAGGACAGTGTATGGGCACAGCTGTGGGGGGCATGGCGGGGTACAGGCGTTCCCTGTGGGGTAGGGGAGGGTTAGGGGGGCTGTGTTGTCACTCTGCTGTGAACACTAATTATGAATGCAATATTTCCCTTATTAATTATTGTTTTTTTATTTCTCTGTCTCTCAGTAGGTAACACTTGGGGCAGTCGCCCGCTCTCTGTGTCTCTGCTGGCAATATACGCTCGTAGAAAAAGGGGTTAATGTACCAGTACAATTCATAGGACTTAATTTTTATTCTATGTCAAAATTCAATAATTTCCTTTTCCCTTTTTTTTCCAATAGGTAACAAGGCATCGTGGACACTAAACTGGCTCAAGAACTGGCGGGACAAGGACACCAAGTTTGCCTAATGGACGACATCGCTATGGAGGAACACAGCTCTCCGGCCACCATCATCATGTGGAGCAGCTAAGCCTCTTCATCCTCGGTTTGGGTAAGTGACAATCCATGTATGTATGGTCTAAGGAGCGGTCATGGCACATGTACATACATGTATGTGTAAACATGTATATACAGTCAGCTGTCATGGCACTCGGGAAGTCACACCAGGGGGCTGTGTGGCCCTGTAGGCCTCTACACCACCACACAGCCTCCCGCAACCCGCTCTACAGCACCACACAGCCTCCCGCAGCCCCGTCTACACCACCACACTTCCTCCTCCAGCCTCTGTCTCCCCCCTCCAGTCCCTGACGCCCCCCCCTCCAGCCTCCTTCCTAATTTAGAGCTTTTGGTTTTTTTTATCAGCATAAATTGTCATTTAAGAAACGATTGTCCATTCAAGAAGAGATTTGTGTTGGCAGATTATCCTAGGAAAGCGTGTTAGATGATAATAATCGTGCTGCCCATCTCACCCGACGAGCAAGCAGCACCAGGGTGGATAAAAATCTTGAATTTTTTAAAAAAAATCAAAAAAATCAGATTTTTTTGATTTAAATCAGATTTTTTTGATTTAAATCATTTGATTGCAGTTTTCATAATGTGATTTCAAACGGCAAACAAGTCCTTGGATATCCTTTTGACAGTATTTGCACTTTGCTCTTGCACCTTTCTTTCCAAGATCTGCTGCTGGCATCTCAACAAAATGAACCCAAATAGGGTCTCTCTTACGACCTGCTGCCATGGCTCACACAGATCACTTATGAAGT